>NC_090981.1:20513941-21168316 GCF_040807025.1 Struthio camelus
AATTGCAATCTTGCTTTACTCTGGTACATACAATGCAGGCTCCTGGAAAGCTTGCACAATTAGATTGATTCTGTATAACCCCATAGTCCCGAGCGGCTGAAGAGGCAGCTGTTCCACTAGACTGCAGTCTGTTGGTAATGGAGAACTTCTGCTGTGGGGTCAGAGAGAAGTGGTGTGATTTGCCTGGACACTGAGAATGAAAACTTGAAAAGAAATGAAACAGTTAAATGGAAATCAGTCATGATGCAATTAAGTTATCCATTATCTTCCTGTATGCAATTCAGGGTGGGAAAGCTTTCCTTGATAAATTGATACCTTGATAAGTGATACAGCAAGCACAGCTTCATTCCTCGCGGAAGTCTCAGACCTCTTAGAACTGAACATTGACAACTTCAAGGTATCAATTATTGGTAATGCTGTGGGACTGCCATATGTAAATACCTTATCTCTTTTTAGCTAGGTTCAGAACCCTGAGGGCTTGTGTCTAGAAGAAACTTGTGGAAAAAAAAGATGTGATTGCCATCTTTAAAATTAAAATCTTCATTGCTATAGTTTTCCAAAGGGTCACAGAACTAGGTAGAGCAGCATCTAATCCCTTACCAGGACACAGCTCTGCCTCAGTTTTTACCATATTTGGATGCAAGACACTATCTGATACAGGAGCTCATCTTATCCATATTCTGTCTAAACCTAAACAGAGAAATTCCTTTCTTGACTTAGAAAATGGTGACTCTATCTAGACAGGGTAGGGATTTTAAGGGAATTTCAGTGCTGATTTATGCTGTTTTAAAGCTTAGCAAAGGGTCAGGCAGTGACTGACATACAAGTTTGGAAAAAAGTTTGGATTGAGGAATTGACTAGGAGAACTCTAGTTTCACTGGAGAAAGGTGCTCTAGAGACTTTTGAGCAGAGTTATCTCAATCAATATGATTTTCTTGGGCTGAGAGAGGAGAAATGTCTTTACTAGAAATTTGCAGGTGGTAATCTGGGCATCCTCCCATGCCTCTGCCAAATATTAGAGTTGACATACAGTTTTTCACAGATGCAGCCTTTGGCAGAAGGATATCGCTGGCAGCTGTCAAATGCTAATCTTTCCCATACTAAAATGGGTGAATGGCTCTGGGAAATCCCAAGCATCTGAGCTAGAAGATATAAGGGAGAACAAGGAATTCTCCTTGCTTGTTGTTTTTCTTGTTTTTCATTGATCTCCCTTGAAAGTCTATGTTTGGAATAGTTTAGCACCATTATATCTGCAGTAGACCGTACTGAACGATTTGCGTTCTCGTTGTGATCATCATTGTATGTTGTTATTGTCCTGAAGAACATTATCATTACAGTATCTGTGGAGCTGCTGCTGATACAGTCCCGCAATGCCTGAGGAGGTCTGGAAATCTGTATGCGGAAGGAATATATAATTACCGACAGATCGGGTGTTTGCAGAACGGTGTTTGCTGGTTGCACAGTGGATTGGAGTGGCATAGAGGATCTTGAATAGAAGGGTGAAATTTTTCCATTTTCCTTGCAGTAAAAGCTTGATAGTATTGCAGAGGTTCTATAAGTGGAAGATTTTGCTTAGTAGCAAGGTACACACAATATTGAAATTATTCCAAACATGAGTGATTTTCTGAAAGAGTAGTGCAACAATTTATTTTACAGTGTCTTTTTGTTTGCCCCCTCCCTTTTTTTTTTAACAACTCAGTTGATTGAAGTGGAAAGGTTCATTTTAAGAGTAAGAAATACTTGGAATCTCCAAGTAGATGCTGCTTGTATTATTCCGTTGAACATAATTGCATCTCAGGTTTCTTGTCCGTGCTGCAGTATTTGGAATGCATATTTTTTTGATTACTCTCAAGCATAGGCTCTTAAGTCTAAAACGTGGATGAAATTTAGGCAGTCTGAATCTCCGTCATCCTTCCTTCACATTCAAACTCTTGTGATCCTCGGTTCAATTGACCATAATAACTAACCTCCTTAGTTCCTCTGACTTTTCCATGTGTTGAATATAAGACTTGTAGATTTGCCTCTCTGTTGATCACAATTCTTTTCTACATCCAGGTCCTGTAATGTTTCTATTCTATTTTCCAGACATGGCAATGTTTTTTTTTTTTCTATTCATTTGATGTAGAATTTTTGTTCATCTAACTATCTTTATTAAATAATAAATATGTCTTGCAATAAATCAAATGTCTTCAGAAAATATTTCAAAGATATAATTAGACCCTTCTCATCTCAAAGCTGATACTAGTTTTTTCTTTAAACATCAGTTTTGTTAAGTATGATGGCAAATGCTCCTGGGTGGCTTCTTGGGTGATTTTAGATGCAAAAAATCCTGAATTGAGATGAAAGAGAGATTCTTTGTAGGGGCCGTTTTTATTACATGATAGAATATGGGTGGAGAGCTTTGTTTTTTAGATGTATAAATTCTTTGTGGGGCAAGGTTCGTTGGGAAAGGAGGCATCTTTTTTTGGATCAGTGAGATGCCTGGAAAACCAGACACCCTTTTGAGCATACAGGCATTTTTTCCATGTTGCATTCTCCCACGTTTGTTTTCTTCCAAAGTAGTTTTATTGATTTCGTTAGCATTGCTTTTGATTTATGGTGCTGTGAATGAGTTTGGAATAAGGTCTTCCGGGGTCCTTGTTGCTCTAGAACTGTGTCAAGGCAGGGCAGGCATACTTTATACAAAAACAAGTTAATCTCCCTTTTACCCTAAAATTTTGGTAAAGGAATTTGGAGAAAAGCGGAACTTCCATATGGAGTTGAATTCCTTTATTTCCTGCTTTTCATGTCCGATATAATGATTCTTTGGAGTATTATTTTGTAACTCCAAGGAACTTGTCAATGCTGGTTTCAAGGCTGGAGGTTTCTCATTCCTTTGAGTCTTATATTGGAGTCTTTCTTAAGGAAGGGTTTAGTTTTGCAAAGGGTCAGGCTTTTGTTTTTAGGTACGTCCCATAATAGGTTTGGGATCTTCTTCTTTCTGCATTCTTTCTACTACAGTAAATTTTTCTCAATTTAAAAGGCAGTGTGGTCTCTTGGAAGGGGCTACCCCAAGCTTTGAACCTCCTCCTCTGCCTTGATCCGAGCTGTACAGTGGTACATGGCTTAAATGGCACATGGCATGGGCCCTTCAAAATCATGCGCTGGGTGACACTGCAGTAGTGTATGACCTTGTTGGGCCTTAGTCTGCTAGCTCTGGCTCTTGTCCTTCGGAGATCACTGCCAAAGGATTATTTTCATGAATAAGGTGGAGCTACATATATTTTTAGAGTTATATACCTGCTTGCAACACAATGATGGGGGCGGTTTGGGGGCTATTAGTTATTTAGTTTGCATTTTGTGATTTATGACAAAAAACATTTCACACTTGAGATACACACCATCTGAAAGTTTGCAAAGTTGAAACGAAGGAAATATATACAGAATACATCGACTTGATAATGTGATCAGAAGCCGTCGTTTTAAGTATCTGGGACAAGTGAGGTTATTTTGAGCAAAATGATAAATCCCCTTTTGGTCAGATTAGTACCATAGCAAATTAGGCTTGGAGCGTCTTTCTGGGTTACCACTCTTCTTTCATCCGTGCAGGCTTTCCACAGGAGCAGAGCTCTATCCCATGAAGACTTAAGGTTCTTCCGTCCTTGCAAGCAGGGGCCTAAGATTTGGCTGATTGCGGTAGTGTGATGTTGGGCTCTCTGCCCTAAGGAGTCCGCTCAAATCCATGTCCCTCCTGCTATGAGCTCAGCATTATCCGCCGAATGCTTCCTGGTTGTCAGGAAATCGCTTACAGAGGCCGCAAAATGTTAATTTGCAGACGTGTTTGTAGAGCCTTACATTGCGTCGGGAAGATAAGCTTTCATGAGAGGAACTTAATTTGAGTGTGTAAATTAAAGTGCCCGAGTAACTGCAGGAAGTCCTTATTTGTTAGAAAGACTTGCCTCTTTCTGGTCAGGGTGACGTTTCTTCTCTCTTCCGTACCCTCTCCCTCCTACCGACTGATGTCACGCAGCCACCAAAACGTCTTTGTGTCTTGTTCAGAGCGAGGAGCACTCCGTGGAGCTCTTGCTCTCCTTTGGTTGTGCTGCCTACGGCTGAGAACCGCCACTGCCTGATGACAGTCAAAGCCTCGGCGGTGGAGCGCTGCCACGAATAACGCGCCCCACTTTGTAGCCTTCGGTGCTAATCAGCTCTCCAAAGCCCTTGAAACAGGCTGAAGGAAGAAAATACTGCTCGAATAGTTCTGTCGGGTTTGGAGCATGTGTATTAAGAGAGTATCTGTGAAAATGACCTTACTCGGGTTTAGGTTTTCGGCCTCCTATTGGAATCTCTGGTGTGATAAACAGCCAGGCTACCGCTCGGCGTGCACCAGCACCTGGGAATAATCATGCAAAAATAACAGCGAGAAACTGCAGAGCGTCTGTTCTTGACATTAACTTTCCTCAGTTTGACAGAGTGCCACCACCAGATGTTAGACTTATGTGCCTTTTTTCCACTGGAGATGGCCGCCTTCCTGCCTCTCTCTTGGCTGCTAATAGCTTACATCAGTGCCCTTCGGCGGGCTCGGGAAAACAGTGGTGTCACTCCAGCATCGCTACGAACTGCCGCTTTGCTGTGCTGATGGCCCGGTTATCCAACGAGATGGAATAATTTTAAAATGGGGGAAACTGGGGCGATATTTAAGCTCTGTGTGTTTTTTTTTCTCATGAGGGAGGTCATCCTTGCACAACGAACGTGACCCTCAGGGGCGGTAAGCGTCCACTTGCTTTGTGACCGAAGGTTTTAGTGTTCTGGTCTGATGGAGGAACAGTCCCTTTTGCTGCAACAGCCACTTTTTTGGCCTTGTCTGCCCTGAGTTATTTGAGTAGGAAACATGAACATTTATTAGCAAGTCAAAATAAACCAGAACTAAGTACAAATATTTGTAACAAAGAACTTAGTAGGGGACACTGTGAGATCCGTGCTTTCTTCTTTTCGCTCCCCCTCACTGTTTATAATACTTGGAAAACGGAAGACGGCATCTGCCAATTTTGTCTACAGTCATGTAAAACATTTGCTGTTTTAGTCTGATAATCGCAAGCGTTTTGTTTGTTTCCCCGGGCTTTGGGACGAGCATGTTTTATGGAAGAATGCTGCGTCCGGGGAGCTTTTGCACAGGTTTCCGAAGCAGCAGGCAAACTGTGAAGCAGGCCGTTCATTCAGCGTTGCTTAGTTTTTATAAAGGGACGTGGCTTAGCTTTTGGAGCACCTGGGCTCCATTTATCTGCCGGTTCCTCTTCCCGAATCTCTTCTGGCTGGAGGTAAAATACGTGAAGAGCTCCTCTAAGCTCTGTCGGAGGTACGGATTGCTTCCATTGCCCTGCTGGGGCTCCGTTACGCTGCCCGTGCCGGGGTGCAGGGCTCGGGGCCACCTAACCTTTTGCCTCTGCTTGGCCCCCGACAGCCAGCAGCTGTGGGGCACAAAACCAGTGTCCCCTCCCGCTGGGCGTACATGGGGTTATACGTCACGCTTACCTAGTTCAGGGAGACCTCGCAAGAAACCAGCTGCTGTTGGGGCTCAGCTGACGTTCGACTTGCCTGCGCGCTCCGCACAGCGGTCTCGCCTGCGCTCGGCCTAACCCTGCGAGGGCCGTGGCGCAGAGAGCGGAATAAAGATGTAAAGTCTGATTCATTGCTCGGCTGCGTTGGTTTTATGCCACCGTAACTCGGCTTTACTCAGTAGAGTGCTGCTGGCGTTAGCAGACCTAATAGTCATGTTTTGCGCTCTGTTTTGGTTTTCTTGCTTTTTTTCTGTTTCTAACCTAAAAATTGCTTTAGTCCTAATTAAACAAAAAACCCCTCCAAAGACTGGGTAAGGGTCTGTTTGTAGCGCCTCTTCTCTCCAGTTCTAGTGTAATCAAAATCGGAATCGAGGGTGTTTTTTTTTTCTTTTTTAAGTGTTTGCTTATGGCCAGGTAGGACAAAAAACAAATAAATGATCATACAGAATTTTCTTTATATGTATATATCACCCTTAGGCTTGGGTGCACAGTTAAGAAGGGCTGATTCTCAGTTTGTATCAATGGTGCTTAAAAGAATGAAAACGAATCCACAGTTGGAAGGGCCATTTGCAATTTTAAGAGAGTTCTTTATGGTTTTGGATTTCCATTTCATTTTCTCACTATCAAAAGTGGCCACGTGATTAAGTGATCCGATCTAGTGATGATTAAGTGATGAAAAAAGTACATGACACAAGTATACACCCTTCAGTCCTTTCCTCTCTTTGCCTCTTTTGCCTGCTTTGCTTTAAAAGGAAGCCAAATTAACTTTGAGCCGCACTAAGATACACTTAAATGAAGCCTCGAAGGCAACGTGCTGTGAGTCAGCCTGTCTTTCCTGGTGGGCCTGCTTACAGGGGTCCAGAATGAAAAGCTACATAAAGGTGTTTCATCATCTATTTGAAAGCAGGCAGTGCCATTTTTTAAACCGTCGGATTGAAGAAGGTCATCTTGATGTGAAACCTATGATCCGGTGGGCCAAACAAACGTGGGCTTTAGTGTGTAACAAATCGAGGGAGGATTCCCCAAGTGGTACGAACGAGGAGGTGATCCTGGCGCTCGCCAGCTACTTAAGTGGGTGCACTCATTCCCTCCGTTCCTCATTTACTCTTTCATGTCACGAAGGACCTCATGGCCACAGTATAATACGGAGCGCCTTCAGGACCAAGCCTATATACAGAAAATCTCCTCCTGGGTATACTGGAAGTCATGCAAGACCAGTAACTTCTTCAATTCCTATATAGATAACGTCGCTATGTGAACTGTCTGTGTACAGGCTGCTTGTCTGGCGAGTTGTGTTCTTCCGCATACACATTTTGGAAATCCTTAGAAATTAGATGGATTGGATAAATTCTTGTAAAAGTCCTGATCTGTTATTTCCAGTGAAAAGATGTAAATGTGATCTGTTAGGTGGGTGATCCTAATGTATTTTAAATGGTTAGATGACACGAGATTATGTTTGATGGCATATGGATATTAGAATTGTTCCAAGTGCTGTTTTGTCTATGATGCACAGGAAAAAAATGGCGTTTATATGTCTTTGTACTGTCTTTCTAAATGTTTTTCTTTAAATAGAAAACACAGTTCCCAGTTTGCAAAATTAATTTCTATCCACAAATCAGTCTCTGTCAGTGCTAAGAAAAAAGTGGCTTTAATCCTTTTTTTATTTTTATTATTATTTCATGCTCGCAGTCTATGACAACAGGGAATAGTCTTGTAGAAGTTTAGCAATTTGCCTTGTTTAGCATGATAGATTTTTTTTTGTGCTTAATTTTTCATGTGCAGCATTTGGGCTGATGTTAAAAAAAATTAGATGAGCTTATAAGATTGAAATCACCCATGATACACCGAATCCCCACATACACAAATGCAGTCTAAGCAAACTGGGTTTTCTTTTGTTTGTTTTTGATTTTTTTTTTTTTTTGAAATCTCACAGCACCATTATAGTAAGTTTGTCTGTTGTTTTCAGGTTGATCCCCTGTTTACAGTGCCTGCACCTCCACCTCCGATTTCCAGCAGTATCACACCTCAGATTCTGCCTTCCTACTTTTCCCCATCTTCATCCAATATTGCAGCACCAGTCGAGCAGCTTTTGGTACGGACTCGTTCAGTGGGTGTAAATACTTGCGAGGTTGGAGTAGTAACAGAACCCGAATGCCTTGGACCCTGTGAGCCTGGGACCAGCGTGAACTTGGAAGGAATTGTGTGGCATGAAACTGAAGAAGGTAACTTGTTTTTTCATTAGGCTTGTCTATTAGATATGTTAATGAGGAGGCTTTGCTGTATCTGCCTGGACGCTAACTGGGGGCTCGCTAGTCTTTTGGGATGCCATTGTGTAGGACGGCAGTCACAGCTCAGCTGGTGAGTTTTTCTTTTTTTTAAAAAAAAAAAACTTCTAATTTAAACAATCAGATTTTCCAAGTGACCTACCAGGTAACCCCAATTAGAAATAGGATAGTTTTCTGCCATTGTACGGAGAAAAGCATGTTAAGAAATAGCTAGCAGAATAGCATAAATATGCTAAACAGAAGGATTTTAGTTAAATGTACAACACGAAGGGAATATAAGGATAGGAGTGGCTAGAAACGTACAAAGGTGAATAATTTTGGAACTCAGATCCTATGATCCAAAAGGTCACCATTACATAGTAATAGAGGCCTCAGAGCCCTCTTAAAAATTGTATTTGATGTTGTGATGATTGTTTGCATTCTGGTTGTTTGAAACATGTTTTAAGAGGAAAACATGCGTGTTCAAAGAGAAACGTTCCATCTGGCGAAGAAGCGCTAGCTAAACCAAACTGATTTCTTGACTATCCTTGGGAGGCATTTGGCCAAGTAGGAGTGCTGGAGAGCTTTGGGGAACACTAGCTGGTGATAGGCTGCGATTTAGAACAAAGTCAGTAGAAAGAGGATTATGCTGTGATATGCAGATTTTTCCATTCTGGTTTTCAAAAGCTCATTATTAAAATACCAGCTTTCTCTTGTTCATGCTAAAAATACTGCAAGGGTACTTTAAGCTATTGCAATTTTTGGCTTGATAGAGGTGCACTTCTCCAGTTGCAGCTGCCTAAGAGTCCTCCTGTGATTGTTTTCTCATGTTTGTGTTGAGTAGTATTTAATTTGCAGTGGTCTACCTTCCTCAGCCGTGAAAACAAGGTTATTTACAAAAGGACATAATGAAAGAATACAGCGGTGCATTGCTTCACGATAAATCCTGACATCCTTCAGACATATGCACAATGGCATTTGGTCCTTTCCAATGATATATAAGACCTCACCAAAGTGCTCTACGCTGTCCTCTCAAAAATCAATATCGAGAGTCAGATTTACTTGCTTTTATATGCTCTCATCCATCCATCTTTCTCTCTGTGTATGTCTACAGCAGATTCATAAGGTAGATTGATCCTTTTAGATTGTTTTTAAAGCACAGTATAAATTCTGGTTTAAAATATCCCTGCAGAGATGACTGCCCTTAGCAGCTCCAGTCTTCCTTGACTGGCCTGCATTAACCAATGCTGGAATGTGTGGGCGTCAACTGTGGTGACATGAAAGAGCAGTAGCTGTTAATGGTGTTATTCTTGCTGAATAAACTAAACTTCTGACCCCCACTGAATTTAAGAAGCCTGCCTTGTTAAAGATTTTGGCACCAGAAATGAAGTATTTAAAGAAGTGCATTCTGGCCAGGATGACATTCCATTTAGCATTTTCTCAGCACGCTACTGGTTTAAAAGCTCATGCTATTTAATGGAAATTAACTCCCTTAACCTTTTCCCAGTTTGTCTAAAGCAATTTTCAGAAACAACTGAGGGTGCAATGAAGACGGGTTTGAGTGAAATGGTTTTGAACGTGCCCATTTTCACAGGTTTGCAAATAGCGTGTAGTGACGCTACAGGTGTGAGTGGCTGCAATAACAGACAAAATGGGATTTTGAAATACCACTCTAGCGATACAGGTAGCATGTAGATTGTTTAAAAACCTGAAGATAATGCTTATGGTTTCCTTTCAAATAAATTTTACTGTTTCAGACCCTACTTAACTGAAGAAAATGTCATTATTTTTACTCTGGTTTCCGCCCAAATCAGTGCTCTCAGTCCTCTCTGTGTTACGAAAAATGACTTCCTAATGATCAGCTTTGCATTTGAATTTCGTTTTGACGTTTGGGGCACACGCGCACGTATATATTTAGCTGTTTTCAAATTTCCTGATACGTTCATGAAAGCAGCTATATAGCAGCTTGCGTGAAGCCATGTCTGCCAAATTTTACAAAGCAGGGTGCAGATGGGTCTTTTATTTATCTTTAACAGAAGGATGATTATCAGATACTCATTTTCTCCAGTTATGATTTTGACTTTAATTAGGCCAGAACATGACCTTTGCTAAATTGATGTAAATCCAGAATACTCTAACTGAAATCATTGCAATTGGTGAGATCTCAAACCATCTTGTTGTCCATAAAGTCCAACTGAAATACGGGTTTCTTTTGTGCTGCCCATATGTTTCATTCATATTCACCCCCTCCAGTGCTCTCCAAGGCCTAATAAAACACACACGCAAACTGATAGCTGTCTCTGTATGGGATGGCTTTTTTAAGGTAGAACAGTTCTAAGAAGTTAAGGTGTGAGAAGTGCTGACCTTGGCCTGTGTTTTGAGGTACTTGAATGATTTAGCCTTTCTGTAAGGTGAAGCGTGAGGCGATTAGAATATGCTTGGAGGACGTCTGCACACCCTACAGCATATGGGAACGATAAGCCACATGTGCGTGCTGGGCAGCTTTCATTTACTGCTGTAACTAGCAATGGGAATGCAAATACAGAAAGCATGTGGGGATCAGAGTTGTACTGAGAAGGGTGCAGTCGGTAGAGGAAGGTGAAATCAGATTATTTGGAACTCGTTATTAAATCTAATCTGCGCTCCCTAGAAGAGAAGGTGTATGCTTGGGAATTCATGGATTGAAAGGTGGCTGGATTTGAAATAACTGGTTTTCTTTTAGGAATGTTAAACAAGTTGTCACGTTCTGTTGCATTTGTTCGTGAAGGTCACAAGAATGATGTTTGGTTTTATTATTCATGTTTTTAAGATAATCGGTCCACAGGGGGGAAAAAAAAGCATTGGATTTCAGACAAAATTGTGGCGAGTCAAAGACAGCATCACTACTACAGCTCTTTTCATTTATCCCATGCCAATCTATTCAGTTGATTTGATCAGCGGATTTAATAAATCAGACCGTTTTTCCCGGAGTATTTCAATCTTAAGATGTGTAGAGGGAAGCTGGCATCTGAAGTCTGTCACATTTTATTACGAGGCTTTGTAACTAACCACGGCTGTGGTTTTACTAATATAATTGACTGAGAAGGCTGGTTATCACGTGGGCATTTCTCGGTTGCACTGCTCACAACTGTATACTGCTTAATTTTCACATGCGTGTGCAGTGCGCTTTTTCTTCTGCGCGTCATCCTTGTTTGGCTATGACTTGGTATGTATTCAAAGCGGTATTAATGGCTGGCGGGGGGAAATGAAGAAGCTGGTTGAGGCTACCTTGAAGTAGTGCAATGAGAAACAGTTTATCGGCAAGTCAACCTAAAAGCTGGCGGCTGATGTGGATATTTGATACCGTAAACCACTCTTCAGTAACAGTAAAAATCCATCACATAGCGTTACTGGAGGGGTGCTTTTTGTTTGGTCGGTTCCTCTGATACTCTGTGTGTTCTCTGGGAAACAATTGTTAAAAGTCTGTATTACTATACTGAGAAATAAGGTTAATCTAGAATCAGGTACTTGCTAAACGGTGTAATTATCTTCTGGGAAAGCAGTTCTGAAGAGAGCAGTAATTGTTTCTTACTGCCTGGAGGAAATAAAAATGACCCAGAAAAAGGGGAAACCACCAGCCAACTTTCTAAATTGCTTAGAGCTTGCTTTTTTGTTGTTTTTGTTTTGTTTTGTTTCTCACACTCGGTTGGCCTGGGTCATGTCCTGTTTTTGGTACTGCATCTAGTAGTGGAGTCAGCTTGCAGTGGTGAGAAGCACTTGTTCTGCTGATGTCTTGTTTGCTTGAAGACGGTGGAGGAGACAGCCATCCGTCACCTCGCCGCCTTTGTGTGCAGAGCAAGCTGTCAGCACGCCGCGCTCAGCTTCTCACGTTGCTGCACTGACATCCTTCCTCTTTGTGCAGTTTGGGTACAACTTGCCGTTGTTGTTTGGTCATAAATAATGGAGAAATGAATTGTATTTTTTAAAGAGTTCTCTTGTCAGCGTTAGCGTGTTGGCTTTTTAACTCGAGCCTGGTTGTCAAACGTGAGAAGTAGGAATCTGGGGCTTGCTGTAATTTTATTATATTGGATCTCAGAAAATCTGATGGGATCAGCCCTGGGGTCTTCCAGATGTGTGCTGCCGTCAGTTCTGACACTATTTTGCAGACATTTCCAATAGAAAGGAGAAGACATAATTTACACGGAGGCGTGCTGATACCTGTCACGGATGGGTTTCCCCACCTGCCACGGTTGCGTTTTGTATGCAAAGACAATGTTTTGAAAACATACCGATCGCACAGAGCTGAGCTTGATTCCTCTCTGTGCAGTGTTAGTTTTGCAAAAAGTATCTTGAAAAGAATACAGTCTGTTTGAAATCTCTTTAGTTCTATATGTGTTCATACATGTGTGTATAAGTAAGGGTGTGTATGTGTGTATAAAATTAAAAGAATCAGAAGTAGTCTGGCTGCCTCTGATTCCCCTTAGCATTTTTTGTGGTTTAACAACCGCATTTTCCTACTTTCGCAAATACAAAGGTGTGATGAAACAATGAAACTTGTAATGTTGAAAGCTCTGTCAAATGCGTAAGTAAACACATGCAGAAATTAGAGAAGACTGTTTTTGTTTGTCTAATCTCTTTTATCAAAGAACCTTACAGTAAACCATAGAAATTCAGACAAACATGATTAAATCAGCACTGTTGTCTTAAGTTCAGGCGAGGCTTCTAGACAGAGGTAATATGCTTTATTAAACCAAGTGATACAATTGAAAAAACAGATAAGCTTTCAAGCTCAGCATGCTTGGACTCTCTCCTTTTTGAGTGATGCAGAACATGAACTTGCTGCACATGGGGAGCAGTGGTGTGCCATTCTTTCCCATATCCAGCACAGAGCTGTAAAGACAGTGGGGATTTTTACGAGAGAGAAGCACTGAAGAAGTTCAGAAATGAGGCTTCCTTATGTCTGTGTTAGAGAGAAGTGGTTCATGGAGGAGGTGGCTTTTCTGGCCAGCTACCTTAAGAGAACACCTGAAATCCAGCTCTCCTCTACTCATGTGAGTCATCTGCTGACCCCTATGAACATCCACCCATAACAAAATACAGTCTGTTCAGAAAAAGTCTAGACATCTGCATGTTTTCTATTTTTAAATGTTAAGTTTTATTGTTCCTCTTTCTACTGTTTGAGATAGGAGACTCAGTCAGTTAAGGGACTTAAGGAAGGCTGCAGTATGTAATTCTTTATAGCCTTCAACTGTCTCATTTTATTTCCTAGGGCATTTTGAATCTGACCCCTACTATGTGCCACACAGAAACTTGTAGCAAAACAGAAATGGGCCCTATCTCACATCGGGGAGACAGGCTTGCATGGAAACCTGTGCTGTGCTCTTAAGGCAACTCCACCTCCTTTACAGAAGGACTTTGGGAGACTCTACTTCTGGATGTAAATGGAGCGTCTGCCAAAAGTTTAAGAGATTAGCGTTACAGGATTTGAACCGCGAGAGGGATTTGGCAGTAGGTACGCTGAGGTTTGTGGGGCATAAGCGAGGCCTTTCTGGTCACTTCACCAATATGCCTAACTCTATCTGATCAGTGTATGTGCTTGTTTAGGGATATAAATCCTGACGTTGTCCTGTAACTGGCTCCTACAGTGCTTATTGCACGTTTCTCCGAAACATTCAGTGCTGGCCGCCGTTAGAGGCAAGCTAGTGGGGCAGGGTGGACTGTTTGGTCTGAGCCAGGATGGCAGTAATTTCATCCTGACATACTTTACAGCTGTGATGCAACTGTAGCAAAATGTGTAGGCTCAGAGAACCAAAAAGGGAGCCATGTCTGACCCAACCAAGTAACTGTTGGGCATACAGCCTTCAGTTTCCAAACTGCACTACTGCTTGTGGTCCATTTGATACTGTTTTCATCAAAAATAACTGCAGCAAGTAGTAATTTTAAAGGCAAGCCCCTGTGTATCAACAGAATCCCCTTAAAGTGGTTTTAAACCATTGGGACTGACTCCTGTGACCCAGGTACATGGTTGAGTTGATGTGCCTTTAATGAGTTGCCATGAATCAGCTGAGCTACGGTAACCAAACCTTTGCAGGCTCTTAGCTCGCAGCAAACAGTAGATAAATCACGTCTGTAGAAGCCTTCTTAGTGAAGGAGAAATGCGAAATAGATCATGGGTGTTCCCTGCTGGCAGAGTTATATGTCAAAGGGGGGATATTTTGACCTCTTCCAGTTTAATTTTGATTCTTTAACAAAGCGCTCCTTTTTCCAGAAATGTTCAATTAGTCATTCATTTTAGCACTAATTTCAGTTTGAGGTTATTTGTCTAGGTGATGGAAAGTCTCACAGATTAGTGAAGATCTGTAATAGGAAAAACTTGAAAAAAGTGAGGAAAAAAACAGAAGCACTGCTACTTTCCGGGCTTTTTATACACAGCAGAGAAGTCAAGGTGGTTCGTCTCCTCTCCCATTCCTTCCCATCGCTGTCATTTCAGGTTAGCAGATTTTTTAAGCCTGTGTAGACTCTTGAAAGAAAAGCACCTAGGAAATGTGTGTAAAGATGCTGTTGTTATGTTAAATTAGATTTTTAAACGTCAGCTTTCATCCCTGAATGCATAGACACTGTAGTGCTTGTCCTGTGACTTTATTTATTGTGTGGCTGTGCATCTGCACTGCATGGAGGAAGGCGTAATTTGTTTATCACCTAGTGTCTGTCGTGTTGCTTCGCCCTTATGGACACCCATGTAATGCTAAGTAGAGCATAGCCACAGCTGAGTGACATAACTGACCAAGAATATCCCAAGAATCTATTTAGCCAGGGCAGGAACAGCCAGCTTGTCTGAAGGGAGCTGGCAAAGGCCACTTTCTACAGCTCAGTGAGAAGAAGGAGTGCAACTATCTGGGTATAACCCAAGGCAGAGAGTGAAAAAACTTAACATGTTCCAGGCAATGCTTACATAAAAAGCTGTATCTTGCCAGACTGCTGCGGAGGAAGACTCCCTGCACTGCTTGTACGTACATAGAAAATTATCCCTTTTACAAACAAGCATATGGGGGCAGGGAGGGTGCATCGAAAAAGGAAGGCGGATAATTGAGATTGGAAACATTGGCTTGGAGCTATTTGAATATGAAACTGAGCCTGCTCAAGCAGTGAGGTTATGAACACTGAAGGAAAAGCAAGAAGAAAAGCAACAGTTTTGAGCATTTACTGCTCAAAAGCAAAATCACAATAGCCACAGATTGCTTAGAAGTGAGACCGTTCCAGTATGAAATATTTGCAACATGTGCTGTTCGGGTTTGTAGCTAGCAAGGGGGAGGGATGCCTGTTAATGAAGAAAGTGTGTATGCGTGCAAGTGGTTTCTTACTGAATAAATACTACTGGAGGAAGGAATGAAAACACAGTTGAAATGCTATCTCTAACTGATGTGACTCAAGGATAAAACCACTTACTTAAAGATGTTCTCACAGGCACTCTGTGACAATTTTGTAGACAGTTTTAACTGGTTAGGACAAGCTGTGGTCTTCTAGTTTGTTCCACTCCTAAGTTTTGCTTACGTTGTAGCGTGGTAAATGAGGGGCTCTCTCTATTGCTATATAGAGCTATATTGCTCTATAGTTACATTTTCCCTAATAGATTAACAGCAGCTTAATAAGAAGGTTGTTTTTGCTTTTTTTTCTTTGCCTTTTGGGTTGTGTAGCAAAAATCTGCTTTTGGTATTGGGACTGACAAGCCTGTATAAGGCCAACATCTGGCGTAATATCCAGCTTTTCGTATTTTAGAATCAATGGGAACTTACATTTCTTCCCCCCAAGGGTATATTCATAATTCATTCAAATTATTACTGATGTGGTAGTAACTAGCTACTAGTCTGGAACTGTTGGTGACAAGAGACAATCCCAAAAGCAAAAGGAAAAACTCAGTTTAAAATTTTGAGCAGTGAAGAGTTCTTTGGCCTTCAGACTGACTAAAAGATTACAGATTATGTTTTTGTTCCAAAAGGAGGAGAGAGGAAAAGTAGAGGTCAAAGGTGAAAACTAAGAATATCAAAAAGGAAAAGCTCAAGGGAAATAGCTTTCTTGATTTAGACTGAGAAACTGGGTCTAGTTTTATTAAAGCTAGAGTTGCAATGGAAACCCCAATCAGGGTTCATCAGTTCCCAAACTCCATCAGATTCATGGGGAAAAAATAACATTTAGCGGGGGAAAAGGCCCATTTCAGAGCACTTTGTTTTAATTCTCTGTTTTAAAGGAGTATCATCTAAGACAGAAATGTTTATATTTACATCAATGTTAACACTTGTTTGTGTATTCTTGATGCAAACTTAAATCTTGAAGAATTTTTAAATGGGTAGAAATAAAAGGTTACAGAATTCATTCTTAAGAACAGAATTGATTATCCTTGTTACAGGTTTAATCAGAAGAAAATTTACAAAAAGCCTTCTTTTCCCCATCATCTGAAGCTACAGATTTTTTTGATAGAGGTCAGTTACTTGTTTAATAGTCTTCTATTTGGGAAGGCTACTAGGGCTTTACTTTCACTGTATTTAAGTGATTTTATTTTGGTGGTGAGGGTGTGTGTTTCTACATAGCCATAGCAGGTAGGTCAGGTTGTTTGAATTCCTCAGGTGACTCAACCAGTAGCATAAAAATCTCATTTAGTAAAATGGAACTGAAGTTAATTGTCAGTAGATGACAATTCCATCACGGTCCTTAGCACTGAAACAAGTGTTATGGAGAAACAGTTTCAAGCAGAGGCAGTTCCAGATAAATCTTCAATTAATCTGAAAGTGGTTCTCCCCTCGCCCGCACTTTAAAACTGCCTTTAAGTAGGTTGAAACAATTAATTATCTTTTACTGCCTATTTACTTTCCCCTACAGTGATTGAACCTAAACTTCTCAGCCTTGCATTCATACAGAGTTGGCTTTTGTGGATCTTTAAAGCCTGAGGCTGTGTGACCCCCCTCTAGTTGGGAGATTTTAGAAATAGAAAGAAGAGTCTCAGGTTTCACTGGAGCTGTTTTCCTTAGGGAAGAGGTAAGCTGATGTCAACTTTTAGAATAAGAGTATCACTTCTCATGTGTGTTCCAGATTAAAAAAAAAAAAACAAGTTTACTTTTCAGGTTATTCTCTGCAATTGTATTAAAGTTCTGAGAATTACGGATGTAGGTTCTGGGATTTCTGAAAAAGTTTTGCAGTGAATTAGTATTTGCTCCCTGAGAATTTTTGCTCAAACCACTGCTGGTGGCAGTGAAACCAATACAAGTTTCCCATTGTCTGCATCTAAGCCAGGTTCAGCCAGAAGGACCTCTGGCTATCGGGAGGCTTTGCTCAGCTTCAGAGTAAGAACTATCACTGCCTACAAGACTGAAAAGCAATTAAAAAAAAAAAAAAAGGAGTCGAGAGAGAAGGAGAGGAACAAATCCAACATTGGAGCAATTCCCAGTTAGAGGCCTGGATTTAGAGATGATACAACCTGCAGTAAGGTCAGTGGAAGCCCCTGCTGCACCTTACTTAGTAAAATCAGATTATTCTAGTTATGGATTCTAAAATATGGAATGGCGTTTCAGCATCTTCCCTATGCGCTTCAGAAAGTCTTTCATTTTGCCATTGTTGTGTGAAGGAAAGAAAGAGTCTTACTTGGTAGTCCTGTAAAAATTAAGAATTTCATATTTGTAAGCACATCAGAGGGCCTGTGTGACTCTTAAGTGGCTTTATAGTTTAGCCCCTGGACAGTAGCTGCTTCTGAACTTTCTCAACTGGGCCAGTTTGGTGCAAACCTGAACTGGGCCCGGTTTGCTCACGAGCCGAGAGCTAGTGAAGAGGGGTGTGAAACATCTTCCTCTTGAAACACAGTGACACCGTGGTTTGTTTCTAATTAAACCGGCTAGTCGGAGTTTGTTAGCAACAGGATGAGCTGGGACTATGTTCAAACCCAGTTGTGGCGGGGAAGGAAGGGAAAGCAGCAGAGTTGTCCTCGCAGATGCCAGTGCAAGCCTGAGACGCCTCTGCAGCACTTCCAACTTCTGCCGAGCCAGTGTGAACGTCCGAGGCCCTCATTTAACAGCAGGCACTTTCTTCTAGTGTAGCTCTTTTGCAAATTTTCCACCACAGACCTTGGAGTCTTACTTGAGAGTTTTCTCTGTGGTTTTCTGTGTGTCTCAAAAACTGCTCAGACTGATTTGTTTGAATTTTCCCTTTTCCCAGCCATGACGTCCTGCAGGCCTCACCCTCTACTTTGTTAGAGTGAGACACGTGCTCCAGGCTGCTGACCGGAGAAGCTGCAGGTGCCCACGCAGCTAAATCACATTTTAACTGGCAGTACACCTTTCCTGCTGACGCCTTCATACTGACAATAGCAATGAAGCTGTGCAGCATTTTAGTCCTTTATTTCATGATACCAGTCTGGAGGTTGTCCCGCAAGAATTGACAGGCAGTTTCTCCTTCAGATAAGGATTAAAGGTGGCACAGAGATTTGAATTTACCCACTGACGGTGCGTTTCTGTGAAACAAGAGCCAGAAAACAGAGTCAATTTCTTTGTTCTTATCTTCGTTCTGCCCGAGGAAGTGGCATATTAGATTGGTAAAAATAACGGAGGAGAGGGGCAGGAGTAAATCCATGCTTCGTTTTGCTCCAAGGTTGGAGCGGGTGATTGGGTTACAAATTGTTCTGTTGGTCTAGACAAGAAAGTGACAGGAAATAAGTTAGAGAAAATGTTTTTGTATCCCTACAGCGTTATCTTGGAGGAGCACAGTCAGTAATGCGGTTGTGCAAAGCAACCTCCATTTGGACAGCCGGCTTGATGCAGGCAAAGCTGCTAATTTGTTTTCAGCTTCAAGGAGATTTAGAGTCTTTGGATCCTTGGCAGTAGCACACAATGTAATTGTTTCCCTTCTCCTTAATCTTCAGTCTCGTTGCGTTGGCTTAGCGCGGCTAGGAAAGGCTGGAATGTTTGCCGAATTAGTGCCCCAGAGAGCTGCTTCGGAAAGGCCGGGAGAAGTTGCTCAGGGGCTCTGCTGACTCCCCTGTCTGCTCTGAGAATGCTCACTGGGCTTTTTGCGATTAGATCGAGTCGCAGAAGCCCCGCACAGAAAGGAAGAGAAATTGGTAGCTACGAAAAGTGGGTGACAGAATTAATGCTCTTACCCTGGCAGCGTTACTCAGTTATTAGGGGCTGTCTGTGAATAACAGCTTTGCTTTCATCGATTTTCTGTCTCTCTCTCTTCCACAAAACTAATCTTATACCCCTACAATTTTTAAATACTTTTTTAAAACCTATCTGTATACCAGGAGCTTTGTTTGCATTCCTATTATTTGCTGATACACAGTTTGGCAATGTTTATGGAAAGCAACCATTTACGTTTTTAGATTCTGTGCCATTAACATACCACTGGTTATAATCCTAGCTCGAGTCACCAAAAATGCAGTCTTTAGAAAAGGGATATAGCATATCATTGAGCAATTAAATTATTTAGTCAATGCAGTGGTTAAGCTTAGGTCAGCTTTGAAGGGTAAATTTCATTGCTGGGATACATTCTTGGCTATGAATGAATGCATGAATAATCTTTCTTTGAACCTTAAGATGCACAATAGACACAATAACTCTCGAGTTGAACTCTACAGGCAGAGCAGGCTGATTTATAGGCAGCTGTTGAAAGTGCTTCTAGTCAAATTATTTTTTAATCTGTGAAGTAGAAACCTGTAGTATATTAATTACTGTATACCATTGCAGTGGTAGACAGACAAAAGCTGTGCAAGTCTTTACTGCGGGCTTTTAATTTATAGATTAAAAGAAAAAGTAATGATTTTGACATGGTACACTGCCATAAACTGAGAATCACTTGTCGGGGCTCCAGCAGACAAATAGCTGAAGGCGTTATCGACCTCAGCTGCTCGGCCTATTCATCTGTGTAGGTTACCTCCCATTTAGCGGAGGCAGCAGCAGGGATGGTGTGTGCTCCCCAGTGCCAGCAAGTTCACAAACTGGTGTGAGCCGGCATCAGCTTCTCGTTATGTTAATGCTATGGCTGGTGGTGACCGAGGACCTGGCACACATTGCTTTCTGCCGTCCCTGCTCCGAGGGCAGGAGCCTCCGGCAGAGCGTTGGGGCAGACATACAGGAGGGGTGGCAGCGGCCGCCGGCATCAAGCGTTGGCCGAGCTCATCTGCTGGAGGGCTCGGTTTGCGAGAGGGGTCAGGAGAGGTCTGGTTCCTGATCAGCGATCGTGTCTTGGCCCAGTGCCCCGTTAACATGGGGGAAAGGGAGCTCTTGTCTTGATACCCGTCGCTGAGCGGTAGTGTCTACGTTGCGCGGTGCTCGGAGGTTTCTCAGTTGTTGTCAGGCATATTCTGCTTTATTAAAGTCATATCATGGAATTTGTTCTTTAAGAAGTCCTCCTGAGAATTAGTTGCAGAAAAAGCAATTTGCTTTTATTTTCTGATAGTTAACAGGCCAAGCAGATGGGAGAGCAGACCTGGAGTGGTTTGGCTGGCTGACTGCCACCATTCTATGAATTTTGATTTGTATGGATATGTAACAGTTTTATTTTTCCCTTTTTGGAAATGTATGCGTGTAAGTCTTGGGGAAATTAATGGTTGCTTTCCTGTGAAATGTGCACTTGTGAAACAACTGTTGTAGCAACGCGCCGTGCCGGCCCTGCGTTGTGTCAATTAGGAAGCGTGACATCAGCCAGCTCCAGAGGCTGTCAAAGGCTACCGCAGTTTTCAAAAACGTCATTCCTTCACAGCTTTTCGGAGAAAAAGCTGGGGGGAAAAAAAAAGCCAGAAGTTGGAACTGCAGTTCAGTTCACTTTCACTGTTCGACTCTGCCTCTCGAAAGGAATAGCGTTCTTCGCTCAACCACGAGTGAGTTTTGTTGTTTTTTTTTAAAACTGTTTGACCTTACGTTGTTTTGACTTTGAAAGAAAACGAGGCACTCTAATGGACAAAAGCTATATTCATGACTAAGTGTGATTTGATCAAAATTTGCAGAGCTGAAATTTGACGTCACGCAAGGAGGAGGGGGAAGAACGCAACTTGTATTTCACCCTTGCTGTGTCTCCCCTTCGCTCCACTCCTGCTCCCTGCCTCTCCGCTCCAGAACAAACTGTAAGAAAGAAAAGAGTTACTTAAGCATTTAATAACCGGTATTGGTGGTATTGGTGATGACGTTGCCACTAATTACACGCCAAGAGAGCTACAGTTAACAGTAAAAAATGCTGGGGATTTAAGCACATGACGGACAGCCTGGGTCATAGTTCTTTTTTTGTAGCTTTCCCCCTGGAAATTTAAAGAACTTGGATTCTCACTGTTCAGCATTTGAATCTTGGAGATCAAAAGGCCTTTCCTTCAAAGAGTTTCATGTTGTTATTTAAATGGTAATTGGCTCTATCCTCAGTTTGACTATGAGCATTTTAACTTTAGTAGGTTTGGGATTTTCATTATTTTCAGGTCCGTATTTCTAATGGAGGAGGTGATTTGGGGAATGACAAGGATTAATTGCAAATTTGGAAGCCGGTTACTTGTAGCAAGAGTGGATAACTTTTGGGAAGGCACATATGCTATTTGAGCAACATGTGTTCCGTAATAAATGATTTTGCTGTTGTAATAATCTATCTTCTCTTTATTGCTGGCTTATGTTTCCATATAGTGTGGACTGTGAAGTAAGCATAAACTTTAGGACTTGTTAAATTATTTCCAGTTAAAATTTTTGGCTCAATAGAGTACTCTGAGGAGAGAAAAGCCTTGGCCACAGAACTCTGATCTCCAGGGAGCCAGTGCCTTTAAATAGTAATCATTGGTGAATGCTTTCTACTGTAATCCTCAATACTTTCTGGTGTAGGAAAAGTTACAGTCCCATGGTGTTTTTAGAAGACAGAGCAGGCATTTGACATTAATACCCATTCACTCCTTGCTGGATGGGACATCCGCTCCTCTCTCCTGTAAGGTCCATTACCTTCAGCCTCAGCCGCCTGTGCGATGAAGAAACACGCAAACTGCTATCCTTGTTATTCAGGAAAGGCCAAATATATTTTTGCCAGCAAATAAATCGCTAGCCTTAAAGTGAGCAAACTGATCTGGAAGAGCTTTGCAGAGCAAGTTGAGACATGATTGTATTTCCTGCATTTGGCGGGTCGCTTCTCTTTCTACCGAAAAACAAAGGAGACAAAACAAAAGCTGCTCGGATGAGATGACTGCAAAAATGGCTAAACCGTATTCAGGATGAAAATGTCTTCATGGTAAATATTAAACAAAACCCTTCAGCACTGGGTCAAACAAACAAATCGAGGAACGTTAGAATTCTCCGAAAGCAGCAATTCAGTTTGTGCAGGGGAAAGGGGTGCCGGAGGACTCTGCGGAGGGGACTCCCAGTCGCTGATGCAGCACCAGCAACTGCCTTGAGATCCTCCGGTGTTCCCTAATAATCTTAGAGGGATCTTCCCATTCATGTATTTATTTCCTACTGGCTTTAGACCACCCAACAGCACATCTACTGTGCAGCTTTTTTTTTTTTTTTCCCCCCAGCAGTCGCTCTCCTCCCTTCCCCCAAACCTCTGGAGCATGTGTATTCATGTTTTTGCTTTCTGTTCACGGAGGTATCCAGCTGGGAAAATATAGTGTGTACAATACTCTCTGCCTTCAACTGACATTTCTCATAAATTGCAACAGAAACACTGCTATCAGCAGCTTAATAGCAGGTAGAATACAGCTCTACATATCAAGTCTCAGCAGGATACAGAAACTATGGTTACCAAATTTCCAGAGAGAAAGGGTTGGGAGGGAAGTTTTTATATAAGAATAACTGGGGGGGGGGGGTGAGGGAGGAGAGAAAGAAGCATTTAAAATGGATTCATTGAAAGCTGCGTTTTTGAAAAAAAGGCATCTCAGGGCTGACTCAGTGGCTTCGGCCCTCACTTTTTGCTGAATTCTTACTTTAGAAGACCTCACAAGAGGTTTCTGTTCGAAGCAGTGCAAAAAAGCAGCGCAACAGCCTTTCCGCTCCGGACCTTAAAAATAACCCCCCTGCAAACCATGAAACCCATTCCTTGAAAAAACTTTGTGAAAAATGAGTGTTAGCTGCCACTCTAAAAGAAGGTGTTTATGACAGAAAGTCTGGGTCGGCCACAGTGCGTTTTTTGCCTGAAATACAGTTTGGTGGAAATGGACTAGTAAAGAGCATGATATTCCCAACCACAGGATTAACTTAGTGTCCGGTTTGTCCCTAGCTCTGTTTAGACTCAAATCTTGTCTGAAGAAGTTCAAAGACAGCGTAGGTTAGAAAAGATACCACAGTACTGAAACGCTCCGTGTGAAATTGCATGATCTGGGTTTTATCAATCTCTCTTGCACAGTGCCTGCTATTGAATAACACAGTGAAAATAAATTAATTGATTTAGATTTATTTATTTATTTATTTATTAAGCCAGGTGAGATGTGAGGGCTATGATGTGGCACAAGTTGGTCAAGTCTGCATAACCATGCCAGAAAGGACAGGATGTAATGGTCTTGAATCATGGCAAGAAAGACTTAAGTTAGATACTGGAAAAGCATTTCCAACAGCAAGGATGACGGGGCTGTGGAATAGGTTGTCTGGGAGCCTGCTGTTAGAGGAAAGGCTGGGCGAACACTTACCAGGAAGGACGCTTTTGCTGCTTCAGAAGCTGGAAGGGTGGCCTGGACAACTTCTTGAGGTCCTCTCAGCCCCAGGTTTCTGTATGTCCAAAAGAAAGATAGTTATAATTGGGATTTTTTGTTGTTTTTATTTTTTTTACTTGTCATACAGGGACTTTGTAGGAAAGTAGGACATGGTGTGTTACCCCCTTTTTTTTTTTTTGATTTAAAGTTAGTCAACATTTTGAGAAATACTTAAAAGTAGCAGTAAAAAGGAAATTATGCTGTCTGAGTGAGAGCTATATATGAATTATAGTAGGCACCTATTAATCAAAGGGACCCATGAGAACCAAATATGAAACAGAGCACAGCTCTCCTATGGACAGCCTAGTAATGAAGAGACCAACTGTTGAATCTATACAGCTATGGGAAGAAAAGGGCAACGTGCAGGTATTCAGACTGGAAAACTACCCCTGTGCTTGGCTTAAACCTTCATTTCTCATAGCAATACCTAGCTAGTAGATGTCTCATAAATTTGCAGGAGGCTTCTCCAGTAACCTACCCTTTTCTGTAACATAATCTTTTAAAGTTGTCTTATGAGGAATGGGGGAAGGCAGTGTTATAAACATAGTACAGCATACTGAGATCCAAGAAATGGCGCATAAATAACACGAATCTTCCTTCTGTGAGGACAGCTGTTGGTTTCAATTTGGACAGTAAATAAGATATACTACTCCTTTAGTTTTTCAGACTATTTCCAATGCAATATTTTCCAATGGTAAATATTTATTAGCATTTATTTGTTTCTTTTGAGGGGTGTTGGTTGTACGTTGAGTTTTGCTTGGACAGAAGAAAGAATTCACTTCAAGGTCTTGGAGATACAGCTAGATGTATTTTATATATGGTATCTATAAAGCAGTTGGCGCTCAGCCATACGAAAAAAAAAGAATTTCACTCTTAGTCCTTCCATTCTTCTCGTTCTTTTCTCATTATTTCCTGCCAGGGATAGTATTTAGGATTTTCTGAATTCTCTGTTATTTTCCCTATGAATGACTGTGTGAGTGACAGAGAAACAAAATAACAGTGAGCGTAACCAAACAATATTCTCTTCTGTTTGTCATTCATTTGGGATCTTTCTGCAGTCGTCACTCGCACCATCTTTAAGATCAGAAGACGCAACCATGGGAATCGTTAGTTTAAGCAGATGCATTTACGACCCAGCTATCCTATAGGCAAACCTTGAAACAAACTTATCCTTCTTCCTACCTTAGAAAACACAAAAGGGCTGTGAAATCACTAAGTCTTTTTTTTTTTTTTTTTAATCTGTCTTTGTGAGACACCTGTCATTTTTATATCACTGTACAACTAATGAAAATTTTAACAAATCGCTTTTTTTTCTGAAGTTTGGTGAAGTTTAAAGTTCTCATATGAATTTCTAAGTTGGTCTGCCATATAGTAGCTTGAGAGAGCTAGGGAGCAGATAGGGAGCAGTCTTTACCCATTTGATTATCTATCTGTGCTTCCTTTCCCCCAGTGAGCAACTGGCTCACAAATTTATTCTCTAAAGAAAGAGGAAGTTTACTTATGGCCAGCAAGAGAAAAACTCACACTTCTCTAATTTTTACGTAGGTATTTCATTTATCTCCCATTGAGAAGTCCTTGAAGAAAACAGGTCCTCAGCCAATAACAACCTGGGTTTTGCTTGTTTCTTCTACAACCCCTAGACAGGATAGATGAAATGGTATAGTCTGAAAAATAAGTGTTAGGCAGTTTTCCCTCGATGCAAATTCATCCTTTTATGGCTGCAGCAGCTATCATTGTGAATATCTGAAATCCAAAGCAATTTGGAAGGTTCTGTATGCAGTGCCTTTGCTTTCAGAAAAGATTGACTTAAATCTCTTTGGAAGCCTACTGTCTTGACTTTCAGGGCCCTAAATTTCTCCTGCAAGATGTCCTAATTACAGCTAAGAATATTTCCCATTCAGAAAATGAAGATTTCCCATTCAGAAAATAAAGATTTTTTTTGGAAGTTTGTTAGCATTTGGTAACTTTTAGAGCTGTCCTAGAGCATTTTCCTTCTCTGCTGCAGAAGGCTACACTCCTCTTGTCTGAGATCCTATTGCAATAATTTGAAGGACCCTGTGGAATCCCCGAGATGACAAAATTATTTTCTTACTTTGAAAATCAGGCCTGTTAGTTGTGTAAGTAGGACATCCTTTAGAGGGAGGCAATCTTCGTTCTACTCACTGGATTCTGACTGTTTCTGCTGGTCTCCTGTCAGGTAGATCCTCCTATCCATGGATGTCTGTAGACAGGAGGCCTCTTTGTAGGCAGTTTCCTCATGTACTTGAATATATTTAACCTCTAAAGAAAGACAAAAATTATACTGTGTTCAGATTTGTAAATAGTGGATGTTGACTGACTTGAAAGTACATGAGGCAAACTCTGTGGCCGCCATTTTGGATGGAAGCACGTCTGGACCTTCTTGAAGGCTGTATCCTGAAAGAATTACCTGCAATCTTTTAGTTTAAGGATGTTTTATTTCCACATTCCAGTTTTTCAAGCTTATCTGCCTCTGGAGATTTGCCTTTTTTTTTTCATTAGGCATTTGGAATACTGTGAGTGGTGTCTGTTCCCTTGTTTACACATGATTAAAGACAATATGAAATCTTTTCAGGAAAACAGAAACTTCTTGAAGGGAATGGTTGCTGAATACATCATTGTTTGAGAAAAACAGATTGCTTCAAGAGCGTACTTTTACTTTCAGGACCTTGTCAGAGTGAACAAAATGTCTATATAAAGAGCTTGTATAAAACCTTTGGTAAATTCTGCAGTGTGATGGACTAAAATCAGGTTTTGGTGTTGGTTCTCGGACATCAAAGTCATTGGACAGTTAGTTTTATGAAGAGATAAAAAGGGCTTTTTCAGGTGAGAGAATCAAGAAGTAAAATGAGTTAGAAGGGGTCTGTTTGGCAACATTTTATCACGCCAGGGAATCTTTGCCCAAGAGTTTTTTTCATAGTGTCCCTGTGGTTTTCAGAATCCGACCCTTCTCACAAACGCAGTGATAAATAAAGGCAACAGTTTTCCAGTAGCCTACCAATCCTGTGAGCTGGGAAGAGCTCACAAAAACCTGCAATGGTGGGTTCCTTAGCCGCAGTTCTCCTCCAGTGTCCCCAGGCCTGCTCAGCTCCCCAAGCAGCTGTCTGTCTGCCTGCACCCAAAAGATTTCCTGCTAACGGAGATCGTTTCTGATGGTTGTGTATAATGCATCGGACTCTGCCAAGGAAAAAAGGGTATTTCAAAAGATGCTAGCTAGGTCTGGGCTATCTGTAATATGGTGAAGGGAGAAAGACATTTTGTATGGCCTCTAAAAACGTTCTTCACGAGCACTCATTAAAAACTTAGCTTATTCTATTTAGTGAGTATGCTGTATCTATTTTAGGTGGTTTCAGAGCTTCACTAAGAGGAATACATTGTTCTTGGTTATTAAGTCTACTGTCCGCCATCTCTACCTTTATTTCTTCAGAAGCAAGATGCCTGCCCTTCCATGCTGTTTTCATTGGTCATTCTCGCATCTTTTTCTCAAAATGACTTTTGTAGTAGATATTCAACCAGGATAGGAAAAGTTTTCCAGGATAAAACGTGATTTCTGTCCATAAGATCTACTTCTTTCTGCTCTAATCGTTACAGATGGACACAAATCTTTTGTTAAGTTCCCGAAACAGGCAGAAAAAACTCCATGTTTCTGTGTCCCTTGACCATTGTGCTAAACGTATGGTCTGAATTTCTAGTACTCTTTTCTGTCTCTGTCAGAGGAGAGACCCTGAGAGAGAAACCAAGCCAGTTTAATCTAATTGACTAAAATAACATAGCCAAAGGATTATTCGTAGGAGATGTACGCACAGTGAAACTGAGAGGAAATGGTGCCACAGCCTCGGCTGCCTTCTGGGTGAGCAGAGGCTTGTGCCGAAGAATCGCGAAAGGCAGCCAACTGTCACTCTTTTCACACCTTCCCGAAGTGTTACAGACTCCTTGTCATGGCATCTGTTGTTACTGCATTTGGTTGTCTACTGTTTAGAGACGCGGTCCATTAACGGGAACCCATGGGAGGAGACATACGGAGGTCTGCCCTTTTCCCCATTGGCACCTTTTCCCCCGTCAGTCTTCTTTCCCCCTCTTCTGCTTTTCCTGATAAAACGTCCTGATTCTGTGTAATTCTGCCCCATCCCTCCTCCAAGCCTCCTTCAGTTTGTCGGTGACTATTGCACAGAAAGTGTGGAGGGGAGAACGGGGGAGGAGAAAAAGACAATATGTTATTTGCTAATGACTTTTGTGGTTTAAGATGGTCATCTTTATATCTTGTGCCCTGAAACACAGAGACTTCTCTCTGTACAGCAGCTGCGTGGGTTAGAAAGTTGTAACAACTCTGCAAGTAGCATGGGGGAGCAAGAAAAAGGGAGAGATCTTCCCCCGTGGTTGGCTCTCAGCTTACAAGAGGGCAAATACTCACCCCAGTGAGCCCCCAGCGTCTACAGAGGTGTAACCTGGTCACAAAAATGGCTTTGGCTAAGTGGAACTGTGTGTGCACGTGTTAGAACTGAACAAGCTGGATTTTATAGGGGTTGGATCCATCAGGCTGGTATTTGACGAAAGGAGATCTCCACATGAGGTGCGGAGATGCTTCTGTATGGTATAATGATAGCATCATTTCACTTGCTTCCTTCCTGACAGAAACCATTAGCTGGAGCGGATTAGCTGCTGTCTGAATGGAAGTTGTTCTGACAAAGATGATCATGTAAGGAGCGAGCTGTAGTTTTATATTAGGAGAGAGGTCAGGAAATTAATGCATCAGGGGATTTGCAGAGAGAGAACAAAACATTCCCAGAAGCCTTGATTTTTGTGGCCTGTCAAAAGCAGCTTTCTGCGAGTGGTCAGAGAGAACATAAATGACAATAAAACACGCAGGGAAGAGTTATACTTAATCCGACCAAATACTATGCGCAAAGTCTTTATCGCTTTTTCCTGCTCCTGCTCTTGCAGACATATATTTTCAGACAGTATATTTGCTTTTTCCTTTTGGTTCTAGTCAGGGCTTGCAAGAGTTTGAATTGGCTGACCTTTTCAGTATCATAAATAGCTAGGATTAAGGGTTATACTAGTATGATCTGGTGACAGTTACTGCAATTCAGGCGTGCTATTTCTTTTTTTTTTTCCCCCCTTGGTTAGACTATATTCATCCGCACAATTCCCACTGCAGTGGTGATTGAGTTCGCAAATACTGTCATTGCAAAGGTGAGAAATTCAGATGTTCCTCACCAAACTTCAGGAGAATTTGAGGGCGACGTGAGTGAGTGGACATGAGAATTAGGCTCGTTGGGCTTTTGATCTCCGTAAGGTGCTCTGCAGCGTGAGGCTGAGCAGCAGAAAAAAGCATCTGAGGGAAAGGAAAAATTCTCGTCATGAATTCATGTGACAAGGAAGTGAACCAAACCACACAGCATGTACTGCAAAGTTTTTATTGCTTCATAAATTTTATTGAGATAGAAATTAACCAGTTTCCTCTGTGTTTTAAACAGAGTCAATTTGTGTTTATTGACACAGAGGAAGCTCATCTGTGCTCAAGAATAGATCTGTTTTCTGTTGGAAAAGGCTGCGCTTCAGAGAGATTTTTAATACTGTCGTGTATTAACATGACATACCACGCATAAGAATCTGTGGTTTGGGCTTTCTTCACTTAGCAGCAGCAGCTTTTCTACCTGATTGGTTTTGTGCTAAACGGTGAAGTATCACAAAGGAAGTATCAAATTGTAAGAAAGCCACCGGGAGATGCAGCAGACATGCCAAAGTCAGGAAATGGTTTTGTGCATTTCCAAAAACTTTTTCGCGCTGCATCCACGTTAGGGCAGTGCCATGTTTGCTGAAGCGTTTGAACAGTATTTTCATGCCTGTTTAGGGAGGGACGTAAGCACGTTTGTGTTATATCGTGGCAAATGCTTTCAGGAACGTCTTGCGCTTAAGCTGTATTATTCACTAAGAGTTTTAAGCTGGCTTAAAACTTGTGGAACATACATAGTTTTATTTGGGTGCTTCAATATAGGCAGGTCCTTCTTTTAAATGAAAGCTTAATGAGCTGTGAGCAGCTGAAAAATGAAAATGTATAAGCCGAACCCAGAAACGTCACCCAGGTTTTTCTCTGTTTCCACAGTAGTGATTGTACAAGATGGGATTTGCATCTCTGAGCAATAAGTTAAATACTTTCCAAATCTCCTTGAAATCAATTTCTGGTGATCACACGCGCAGATTGAAAAGCATGGCTTTGACGTTTACGTGCTGCAAAGAAAACGGGTGCCGCCTGGAAGGCAGCGAAGGCCGGCGTTTCATGCTCCGTAACCTGCATTGTCTGTCTCCCGTGGCTGCGCGCAGGCCCAGCGCGCCTGCGCGCGCAGACGCACTTTCTGGAGGAACAGCTTTCTGCTCTGTCGCCTTGGTTTTATAAAAGCCCTGTTTTCTTTATTGCCTTTATCTATTACCTCTGTAAAATTTATTTAAGCAATGACAAATTTCTCTTTTGGGCCCAGCGTCTAACTACTGTCAGGCTGTTGGTAAGAGATTTGTTGGATATGACTGTTCATTAAATTGCAAGGGTGAGGCTAACTGTCTGGAGCCGCTGTGGGTAGGTGGGTTATGGGCTGCACTTAGTGAATGTATATCAGCGGAAAGACAAATGTGCTTCAGCAGCCTCTGGTTTTGTTCAACGAAAATGGCTGTTGATTTTGGAAGGCTCAGCAAAATCACTGTCGTTTTTCTAAGTCAGGTATCGTTCACCTTGCAGGGGACCCATGAAAAACAGGTTAGGTTAAATATTGCAGCATTACTTCTCAGCTTTGTAACTTGACAAGCATAGCATGCCATATTGATTTTCCTATTTTATTTCCCTTAAAAAAAAATTCTCAAGCTGAATGCAGTGTCCGTGAGTGATAGCTAATTGACAGTGCCGTGAACAGGAATCCTCTTCTTACCTGCACCACAAGTACGGCTCAGGGTGCTGCAGTGCATACCTCTTTGCACTGCTTTGCCAGTTTTTCTCAGCCACCTCTTTATGCTGTTCATTCTCTACTTGACCTCACTAAAATCCAGGAAGATTGATTTTAGCCTGTAGGGACAAGAAATGTGATATTGCATGCATTGATTGTTATTATTTTTAAGAAAGGAAATAAGGGAATATTCATAAGGGGAAAAACTTGGGTTGTTAAGTACTGTGTGACAGTTTCATCCACAGTAACTACATAAATAAATTGAAAGACCTGCTGTATTTTAATTTCTATTATGCTACTCCAGAAGTGCTTCTCTTACTGCTCTGTTTTTTCAGGTGTCTGTCTAAATAGCTGTGAAACTTCATCTTTGGCACAATCTGAAAACACGTTATTCGATGGACTACCAATTATGAGTTCTTTTCATTCTTCAGGGCATAAATATGGGAAGCTGGAAGCCGGGAGGGAGGGAAATCCGTCATTTGAAACTAGCTTTTAGTCTGCACTTGATCTCCTCTGGTTTTGTATGAAAAGCCATGTTGGACTGAATGACAGCTGAAAGGGCAAGCTGCTATATCAGGGGATTTAGCAGAAGGAAACTGCTGTTCTCTCAACCAGCACCTCTGCAGAGAGCTCACGGAGTCTCTTACCCGTTCCAGCCCAACTGGGAAGGCAGGGCGCTAACAAACATGAGGCTGAAACGCTTTAATTGAAAATGCCCTTCACTATCTTAGTCCTGATACTCAGGTTTCAGAACGTTAATAACGTGCTGCATTCGTGCGCTGCTATCGAATGCTGTTCTGTCATTTAAAATGAGATAATCCTTTCCTAAAGGCTGAAGATTTTATGGCAGAATCATCTAAAGCTGCAGCTAAGAAGAAAAAAGAGCTATTCTCTTCCTTCTGTTTCCTCAGTACCCAGGGAAATTGATTTCTGGAGTTATTGCAGTTGGTTTCTGCTAGTTGATCAAGAGTTCCATTCCTACCAAAACAAGCTCTTAATTTTTTTTCCCTCCTTTTCTTTTATTTGTTCCAGTTTTAGCCTCGATAAGGAGGAAAACAGAGATGGACGTCTTTGCCAAGTGTAAAATCCAGTCATGCTAAGCAGTGGGGAAATTCTTGCACCAAAAAGAGTGTGTGTGCATTTGGCAGTGGCACATTAAGACAGTGTAAATGACCTGTTGGTGGCAGTGAGATTTATATGTGCAACTAGAGTGACATATGGCTGTTTAAAAATAATTGTAATAGTTAAGGGTTAATATTATCACTGGCAAGTCAGTATACTTCCATGTCAGGCATGTACGAATTTCATTTAAATCATCTTTAGCCTTCAAAGAAAAATGCTAGGGAGAAATAATGACATCATGAATCAGGTCTGAAAGTGTTTTTCCATTTTGAGCACAACATGATATTGATCTTGAAATGTTACAGAGTGAATAAAGAAAAACATATCCGTTTGTCCACAGTTAGCATAGCGTGATTCCACAAGGGATATTTTTAATCACAATCCGGTTTTGGTCACTAGTTTGCTACTACACTAGTTGTATTATGGAAGATACCAATATTTTTCTGGCAGTTCTGTGTGACTGAACGGTAGTTCTTGCTGTGCATACAGTTAACCGTAGGAAATCTTTTTTAGTATATACAGATTCTGAGAGTAGCTGTCTGAATGTTAGTTACACCTTCCTCTGCTCGAAGTAGGCCTCTGAGGGCTGGTTGGGTCTGTGATGATTATTAGCAATTAGGAAGGTGTTACTTTGGGGGAAAAGGCGTTGGGGGCCTTTGTTCTGCAGATAGGAGTCAATAAGCGGGGAGCTGCTCATAAACGCCTTTCTTCCTCATTGAAGCCTTGGACTTGCCCTAACTTCATCAGAGCAGGGAGAGGGCGAATAATGGGAACAATAGGAGCCGTGGAGTTTGACTTGGGCCCAACGCGAGGAGGCTGTAAAAGCTGTCGAGGCCCCTGATGGATTGGCTCTCCCGGCGCAGTCCTCAGCGCAAAGCAATCACGTTGCTACCTCTTAAGAGAGGGTTGCGTGTGCCACCTGGGGTCAGAGCTTATCAGCCTCCGGGGCCAACATTTCAGACGAGGCCAAAGTGCAGTCGATAATTTATACCGAAATTTGGGTGTAGATTCTGGAGCAAAAGCGAGTTTTATCTTGGTGTTGTTTGGCCGAATTAAGTCATGTCTGAAAGTCCAACCTCTTTTTGCTTTTAGTGACGTGGGAAAATCAATTCATAATGTTGAAATACACTTCTGTCATCTTGTTAGTTGTACCTTAATGAGGGAGGGCATGCCAGTGTTGGTCATTTGAGGGAAGTTTCATTGCCAAAATAAATGCAGAGATTTTTAACCTCAGACTAGGTTGTAATTTAGGTTTCTCAATCTAGAGATTTTTAGTCCTAAATTAGGACTAAATCCTAACACGTACGCACACATACACAAATGGGTAAATCCTATTAGGATTGCTGGAAGCTTAAGATTTTATTTATGTTTTATGCAACTCTGGCCTGCTCCCGGTGTCTGAATAGTTTTGCTTCTAAACCTGTCAAGGTCAGAGGTGGATCGGCTCTAGTGCATGAAAAAGCCAAGTGAAGCTGTAGTAGCGGCATGGTTCACAGCAGGTCAGGGAAAACTTGCCTGTCTCTTCCTAATAAATGGAGAAATGGGGACATGCTGCACAAAGGAGACTTACAGGAAAACAGTCCAAGTAATCACTAGCAAAGGAAGAGAAGCCTGCCGTGAAGTGTTCCTGAGCCCTACTGGGAAATCAGGTTGCTGGTAACTTCCCTTTGCGTTGCATTGGTGTTGGTGAACAGCTGGGCAGAGCCAACTGGTTAACTAGACGTTTTTACTAGTTTAGCCACTTGGGAGGTAATTTAAAAGTGAGGAAGGGGGGAAAAAAAAAAGAAAAAAAACCAACGCACATTGAACTGCTCTGCAGAACCCTGACACCTATTGAAGCTGGTCAATTGATAAGTAGCTAACTTTTGTGCTGTCCCCGCGAAATGACGAACTTTTGTGCTGTCCCCGCGAAATGACGAACTTTTGTGCTGTCCCCGCGAAATGACGACTTTGCTTCAGTAGATGCTAACAAAGGCCCTTTTACCTTTCTTCTGCTCAAGGAGAACATTATTAGTCATACTTCATTAGGCTTGTTTACAAAAAAGAGCTGGTGTCTAAGTGTGTTACTGAAATACTTGCGACTGCTCTGGCATCTTTTTCCCCGCTAAAAGATAAGAATTTTGTAATGGGAAGGATACCACTGCCTCTTATTTTTGAGAAAAAATAGCCTGTCAGATAAGAATTGTAAAAATTATGTGTCATTTCACCACCTGTATTCTTTTAGGTACTTTTTTTACAGCTTGGCAACGCATAATATATGTTTTGTGGTATTGAAATCTGGAAAGTGGAGTTTCAGGCAGAGTTTTGTTTTTCATCTATTGACTGTAGCAACAAAAGACCTTACAGTAATGCTACTACAAATCCTAAACTGAGGCACTCATTTTAAGAATTGTGTATGAAGGAGGGCCTCAGACCCACAAGGTTTCGATCCGCTTTTCCTAGGCAGAGGTGAAAGTGGTGTGGTGGGCCTCAGCACACTGTTCTTAACTGACACGTTTTAGGTGGATGGGTGGGAACGAGAGGTCGAAGGGACAGAACGCTTCATTTACTCACGGGACTGTGCTTGCCTCCCAGGATCGGCTAGTCACAAATTTTAGCTGTGTGTGTTTTACTGTGACCTTTCATAGCGGGGTATTACTGTCTTAAGATCTTAAGAGAGTTTACTTCACAAGCATAAAAGAGGTGGCCCTGCAAGCCCCACAAATTGCATGGGGGGTGGAGGGGGAAGGGAAAAGGCACTTGTCTCTTTTTAGCTGTAATAAGAAATCCTGAGGGAGTTGTGCAAAATAAATCCCAAACGTTTTCCCCCCGCTTTGTCTCGGCTGCATCTGTCTCAGGTGTTTGCTTACACTTTTCCCAGGCTGAGCACAATGAAGTCTTCATGTGATAAATGGAGCTTAATGTAGACACACACATACATGCGTATACACACACACACACACACACACACACACACACACACAAAAATGAGTAAAATGCAGTTCAGGAGATTTCAGTGTTTTCAGCCACCGCTTTAAACTGCTATTTTAAATTCCAGTGAGTGGAATAATAGAGAAGTTATCATGTCTAGTAACTGCAGTTGGCCTTTGTAAGGAATGGCTTGTTAGGAGGCTTTATGATTTACTGAGGCCACAGCTGGCTGCCAGCAGAGCTATAGGAATGTGTTCTCTCTTGGGCCTGGTAGCTAGAGATGAAAAGGATCCAAAGCTGGCACAAAAGCAAATAAATGCTTTGACTTTAAATAAAGCATCATAATTTATAAGAGGCTCTGCTTCTCAGTCCCAGTGAGGTACATGGATCAGCAGCAGCTTTTTGAGGTTGAGCGGAATTGTCTGCCTGGCTGCACTGCATTCTGATATCTGCAGTCTACAGATTGGGAAGCGTTTTCATGGTTTTGGCTTGGGATTTTTTCTTTATCCCTGCTGCTTTCTTTTCCACAAATTCCCCCTCTTCCCTCTCCCGTTCCTTTATGTCGCATTAGCGGCTCTGCTGTTCGGTACAGAATTGCGCCACTGTTTGCACCTGGCAACTCTTTATCATGGTGCAGAGCACTGCGGGACTAATCACCAAAGACACTCGAAAGGTTATAGGGTTTTTTTGGTCACCTGTGGTTGGTTTGTTTTTTACTTGCCCAGTGAATTGTTCTTACAGTAGCAGAGGTCAGAGCTGGGATGCAGACTTCTGTTGAGATGTGCTAATACTGACCTTAAGAAGAAAAATAAAAAGGTATAAGATCCTTAAGGGTTTTTTTTAAGATAGGTAGATAGATATGCACACGTATATAAAAATATATATCAGCTTCCCTATTTCTGCAGCTGTTTCTCAACAGTCTGCTGATGGAAACAGTACTTCTGTGGTCTGGTGTCTCAGAAGAAGAATAGGAAGGAGGCAGATAATTATTAAAGGAACTCCTGAATGCTTGTCAGGGTGAGAAAAAAATGGTTTTGGTTTTCCCTTTTTGGTCTTACTTCTCGTATTTAAGCAACAGTGCTTTCCCCTACACTGCAGACCTGTTTTGCTTGGCTATTTACTCGCTTTTCAGGGTGAAAGAGTTGGGGGAGAGAAATAACTAGCTGAAGAGATCCTGTAATTAATATAAACTGCAGGAAGCAAGTGTGACAGATGAGTTGAAAAGCCCTGTGTTCTGTTGCTTATCTCAAGTGACATATGGTCCTAGGAGTACAAGCAAAGGCAGTGGGTTGTGGGCTGGGTTTTTTTTTTTATTTTTTATTTTCACGCTAGTAGAAGGCAGAAGAGTGGCCATGTGTTCCCCAGAGCGGCAGTGTAGGGGCTGAAATAATACTCCTTGAGAAGTGAGTGGGAAATTTAGGGGATTACAGAAGAGCATTTCCTCGTCTAAATTTGAGACTGTGTGACTTTTTCTTTTTTTTTTTAGTGTCAGGCTATGTGAATCACGGTTATGATTATTGAACTTAAAGAGAAGAAAAAATCTTCTAGAAACAAAATACTTCATTTCTGAAACAGGTTTGGTTTTCTTCAGAACACACAGATGTTAAATGATTTTCAGCTAACATTTTTAGTGTCGGCCGAAATAGAGTAAGACTGCAGTTTTATTCTCAAGCTTCAGTAGAACAGTGAAGTGGTTCAGTTACTCTGGCCAAAGAAAAGGTACGGTTTGTATAAAAAATAAATCTTTAGTTGTACTCTGGAGGTCAGAAACCTATGGTTAGTTTATAGTAACATTAATTGCACTTTTTCCTGTAAACACTGCAAACATGTGGTCTGACATTCAAGAGGTGCAACAGCAATTTATCCAGAAATTTTCCTAGTTCTGCCAAGAACTAATCATTTTGATATAAATCTGACAGGAGAAAACTATTTTGGTCACTGTGGCTTCATAGTTTTGGAAATCACTGTTCTAAGTAGCTCGTATTTTAGTAGAACTATTCAGTTGCGGATAAACCTACAAGCCATTTGGGACCCAATCTGGTGTATTTTCTGGAGTTATTTCCCAGTTTTCAGTGAGTCTTTTATTGCTCTTTTAATGAGTGTAGAATTTAGCCTTGTATTTAATTAGGGCCATTTTTTTTTCAACTTTTCCATTTGCATTTAGATTTTGCTTATTGCTTATTTGTTAGGCAGACTATCTTTAAGAGAAAGGGACACTGAAAACGTTATGGTGCTGTTATTATTATAACTGATAAGGGACATTAGCTCTTTGATTAGATGCTGCCCCATCTTCCAGAGCCAACCTAACTTTAGCATTTAGGTCATTGCTTTGTCCAGAGGCATTACCATTTCATATCACCCCTAGCAACAAGCCTTCCTAACGTTTATTTTATTCTAAAGCTGGAAAAGGATAATGTTACGCAGGAGGCAAGGGAGAGAAAAGAAACCAGAGCGTCTTGTAGCTGACCAGTCAACTGACTATTGACCAACTGTCTTCACGAGAAAGAAATAAATGGTGGTGAATAAGCTAGAGTCTAGTTTTCCAAGAAGCTCAACGATTTTCCCAAATCAATACAGCTCATCAGGCTTCAGAACAAAGGCTGCGGGGGACGTGACAGTGATGGAAGTGGCTGGGTGTTCTTTTGTGTATTAAAGCACATGGGCCCATGGGGAAACAGGCCTTCTTCAGTTATTTCAGTGCTGCTTCTTCTGTGTGCCCTGGGATAGAGTTAGATTTTATATACACACACACACACACATATATATATACATACATACACATATATATAATTATTAGGTGGGATGAAAAGGTTGTCTCCTGGATGGCCCGACTGAATGGCTTCAAGAGGTACTCCTCCCTATTTAATTGCTGCTGCCTTTCTGAGTGTAAATGAAAGTTTGTAATGGGAGTCCAGGGGATGTATGTTTTGCTCATACCTTATTAAAGGTATAACACAGATTTTTCAAGTTAGGGTGGTAGTTGCTACTTTAAATATCTTGTGCTGCTGACTTCCCAATTAAAGCAGAAGGAAAGGGCATGACATTTGGATAAAGTACCCATCAAATTTCGGTTGGCGTTACTCAAAACCCACTGGAAATCACATGGATATGAACTGAGTTTGTTGGCTGTTGAAGAGGCTATAATTTACGTGGCGCGAGTAATGCCAACCTGCTTTAGCCACCAGCAGGGCAACATTATCTAAACTAGCATTTTTTAGCCTTTGAGCCCTCTAACCTTTAAGCTTACTGTGCTTTCATAAAGAAGTAAATTAACACCACAGCTAAGTGTCTCAAAGGTTTATGACTGTAGCAGCAGTATTTCATTAAGCTTCTTTTCCGTAATGCTGTCCAATCTTCTCAGCTTCATTACTGTACAGTATTTGTTCAGATAAAGTCCAGTGTCCAGGATGACTAATTGCAGATCTGTGTTCCAGATGGTTTGATTACAGGATGTGGTTAAAGCGACTCTTCAAACATTCAGCCCAGCAGTAGGGCACTTAAAAAAAAAAAAAAAAAAAAGGAAAAAAGAAAAAGAACAGTCTTGCATTTTCTGGCCACCTGACAATCATTACATTCTCAGACTTGCTGATCTTGATGTCTGTTACATGTGCACCTGCTGTAGATGCAGTGAAGTTCTTGTGCCATGTTAGGCACAGCGTATGATTAAAGTAGTCAACAAACTGTGTGGCTACCAGATCAGTATTCAGCAGAGAAGGCTTGACTTTATACGTGAAATGTGTACGGTTAATTTTAGATTACCTCCTTGATGGAAGCAATCAGGAAAAAGTGGGGCATTTGCATTGCAAGTCTAATGCGAACACTGTTCTGTGGGTTTTGCAGGTGTACATGTAGAGCTGGGTTTGATGAGGCTGTGGTGGATGTTTTGAGGCAAGTGAGTTAATGTGTGCTTACGAAACCAACGGCAATAAAAAAAGCTTGAGATGATCCTAAAGTTATGGATTTTCACCCTGCTGCTTTTTGCACTTGAAATGCTTTAGTTACTGTTAGACCAGTGATGTCAAGTAGGTATGTGTGGGATTAAAAAGTTGACAGTGCCAAATGCAAAATAAGATGTGTTTAATCCATGATGGCCGTGTACTCACAGATGAAGCATAGACCACAGTTTGGCTCTTCCAGGTATGTCGGTATTGTTTGCTAAGTAGCAAGGCTGGCACAAAAGGCAAATTGAATTTGATTTGCAGATGAATCTGTGGATTCATCGATCGTAAAGATATGAGGAATTGATTTTGCTCTGTTGTTACGTGATGATATGATGTTACGTCAAGTGATGATATGATGCCTTCTCAATAATGAGAATTGCATCTCAGCCTTGACGGCCTGCTGTACCGCAGGTGTATTGCTGCAAGAATTTGTAATATTAATGTTTTTTAAAAGAATCTTGTAAAAATGACTACAAAGCACAGTATAACTTGGTAGCTCTTGCTTTGTCATCAGCAAAAGTTGTCTAAAATAATGCTCAGCATAGGAAAAGCAGTGGGCAGAACTATTAAATAGGAATTTTGAGCAAGCAGGACTGCCCTGATGTTTAAACAGTAGTTTTTGATAACTGAAAAGCAAACAAACAATTCCTACTGCTGGAAGATCATCTGGATGATCTTCCACAAATGAGTTACATACATGTTCAGAAAGCCTTTGTGCAAATCTGCTTTTGCCAAAATTTTGCAGTTATTCTGGGCTGGATTCTCTATGAAGAAAAGAAGGAAGAGCTCCCTCTTTTTCATTGCAAAAATGAAGCCATACTCATTCACCCTCTCAGATAACCGGTCTTTTGAGTTGCCTGGGAAAATAATCAGCTTTAACTAAAGCAGAATTTTGTAGCATTTGCTGTGATCTGAACACCAAAGCAGTCTATGCTGTAAACATTAAGTCAGGCTTTCCAGTCTAATTAATTGAGTAATGTCTACTTATACTGGACTTTGAACGTGTTTATTTTCTGAAGCCAACTTTTCAAAAATTGGGGCCTGCATTTAAGTTATTAATGTGATAATTTGATTCCTAAACATATGATCTCATTTTCAAAGTTTTGAATACAAAGCATAAAAATTCTTGATTTATGTTTATTGCTCTGCCGAAAGTGGAGTCATGAAAGCAGAAGACTTTGTGTCTGTTTTAGACTAGATCCTTTGGTCTTTTCTGCATTAGATGAGAGAACATCTGCAGGAGTGTATCTTGTTAGATGTGAGTATTAGATAGAGTTAGATTCCTACAAGCTTGAGGTTGCTGCTAAAAGTGCCACGTCTTTTTTGCTTCAAGGTAATTAATGTGCACAGTATCTTAGCGTGGTGCTAAAGATGCCTTGTCAATGTGATGTTTTTATGTCAAAATAGTACATCTGCATTTGTTAGGCTAACGCTAAAAGAACATGGGTTGTTTTCTTTTTATTATAAATACAAGCCCTGTAAAGATTCTCGGTGCTAACCTGCAGTTTCAGGTATGAAATCTACAGAAGATCAATATTATACAGTTAAGAGCCTAAGGCTGGGCACTGGACAGTATTCATAATTTCAGTCTTCTGTTAATGTCACGACCAGTGTCTTACATTGTTTGCAGCACAGAAATAAGAAATAATTTAATGGTAACTTATACAGAAGCACTGTGAATTACCTTTGTTTTTGTCTTTAAAGTGCTTTGGAAATAATTGAGATATCTTCATTTCCAAATTGTGGTGGCATTCCTTATTCTCTAAACTGAATTAACAGTAGAGAGCCAATGACATTTTAGTGCTGCTCTAACTGTTCTTGGGTTTCTTCTTGCCATGAATCTAGCTTGCTACATTACGGTTGTGAATGTGCTGAGTAAAGGAAAAAGCTTATGCAAGTATATCCAGTGTGAAAGAAAATACACAAACACAGAATCTTTTCTTGCTCCTAGCAGGCTGAGGAAACGTCCCTTGATGTTAGAGGAGTGACAGTGGTGGGCACTGGGTGACATCCAGTGTGCACCTTCACCTTGCATTAAGGCTTTTGCGTATGATCCTGTCTTGGCTAATAACGGATTTGGGCAGAAAAGGTACTGACTAGCGTAGGTGGTTGAATTATAAAACTTCCAGGTAACATGACCCTGTTTTTCGGTACTAGATTGTGTTTGACAGTCGCTGAGCGTATGTTTAGTGGTTACTGTATCTACTCCTCAGTAATAAGGATTAGCGTGGGTAACAACTTTTGAAATATTGAAAAGATGATTTCTTATTCTTGGCTGCTTTAATTGAGGATTTTTGACACTGAGGACTGCAGAGAAGGGATTGCTAGTTTCAGAAATACTGTAACTGTGAATAGTTACGTAGTTTGCAAACGGAATGATAAACCAAATCAAATCAAGAAATTTATACTCCCATGTGAAGATATGTTTTCCTCTATTAAATTGAAATTTTGTTAACTGTGCTCTGATAATTGGTGAAACGCTGAGTTGACACCTTTACTTGGTGGAAGAAACCTTTTTCTATAGTATTCACTATTAGTTGACCTTACCTCACATAAATGGTGGTGTTAAATATTTTAGACAGGTTCCCTAAATTGCAATCTTAGAGTCCAGCTACCCTTAGATACACTGTATTACAAGCGTTGCAATAGTGACTGTTTTGAATAGTTCAGCCTCTTGTTTTTTTCATGTGAAAATGCATTTCCATATTCAGGTACTATGAAACTTGTGGGTTCCTCGGAATGTCTCCCCATTTTCCCTCCTGGTGAGACAGTGCTAAAGAAATGATTGTTACAGGACATAGAGTCTAATAAATAGGAAACCCCCCTCCACCCTCATTACAGAGGTTTCTTACAGCTTGATGCAGCTTCAGTGAGGTTTGCTCCTGTAGGTGATACGTGACTTCACCTCCTAAGATAGAGGTGCCAGTACGTGGAGAGCTGTGCCCCAGCGCACACACACTGAAGAGGGCTGAGGACAAATTAGAGAAGGGCTAGTGGGTCTGTGACAACGTGCGCTGCGTGTTGGGATGCGTTACTCAGAGACGCGTTGAACACTGCTGCAGTCGGGTTGGTGTACTGCTTCCTGGAAAGAAGTCCCAGCAGAGAGTCTTGTTTCGAAGCAGACTCACTTGAGCTTGGTGCCAAGGACAAATGTTTTGGATCAGAGAAATCTGTAACAGTATGCCCCGACTGAGTGCAGCAAGGATAGTCCTTCCTCTGCTCTCCATGCCTGCAGCATATAGATTCTGCCTCCTGTCCACTTCCGCTTTCCAGTGCTTTGGTCTAATGAGCCTCCCAGTTGCATGTTTCCTTAGGGGGTCAGTCTTAGCTCCCATGCTGCTTCTATTCTTTTGACCCATTTCTGTGATAATTTTAATAGATTAAATGAGCTCTCTTCACTGTCTGTCCTCTGAAATCGTACCTGTGGCTGAGTAATATGCTGTTCATTGGGGAAAGGAAATTTATTCCTTACTACAGTTATTCTAACACAGCGTGGGGATTAATCTTCCCTCCGACTTACATACCGGGGCCTCAGCTAAGACCAACAAAATTAATAAGATGCTAAATGTAACTGACTTTAAAGGAAGAACTTATTTGTGTTTGCTTTGAAGTATTGACTTTCTTACGCTGGAAGGTCATTTGAATGTCTTCTAAGAATTACTGAAATATTTGCTTCGTTTTTTTTTTTTTATTATTATACCTACTTTCCATGCCTACTCTTTTGCCTTCTGTTCTATTAATAGATAACAGACTATCCATGGTTCTGTTGTATAAATGAATAAATAAATATAGGACGCAGAAAGAGACGAGAAAAGAAATTTTGCGGATGGAGAATTCTTTAGGAGTGTACCATGATTTTCAAAAAGGTAACAATTACAGTAAAAAAAGAAGGAAAGGTAAAGGTGGACTAGTTAGCGGGAAAGGAAAAGCAAGCACACTTAATTCTCTTGTAATCTTTTGGGGGAAGTCAGAAAGCCCTGCCCGGCTGCGTACCTTTAGGAGGAGATTGGACAAGCACTGGTAAATGGACTGGAGGGAGCCGCCCTGGTGCTGCAGGGAGAGGGGCTGTGTGACACAACAGACTTAGAGATGGAAAATACCCGTGGTTTTCACCCTTAGCCCTGTGGAATCACGGCTGACGAGCTATTAAAGTGAGAGGACAGCATCGAGGTGACCAGCGAAAACGGCGTTTTCATGCATCTCTCTAGTACGCAAGCGGCAGGTGGGCTAAGTTTAGCTTGGCGCTGCTGGAGAAACCAAATTTCCACTGACGAATGGTTCCTCCGTGCTTCTCCTGGCACGTGCTTGTCACCCTTCTAAGTGTTTGCCCATACCTTCAGGTAGGTTTAGGGCTTACAAAACAGGACGTGATTCCAGCGCTCCGGAGGAGCGATTCCTCGCTGACTGCACCCGCCCGGCCTCCCCCTTCGCCCTCAGCGGCAGCGGCTGCCCGCCGCCCGCCCGGCGTGGCGGAGGCGGCGCCGCGGCGCGTCGCGTCCTCGCAGCTGCTGGCGGGTGGCCGCCCGGCTGTGGTCGGGGGCCGTCTCCGAGGGCAGCCTCCCGCCCTGAGCGCCGCCGGCCGCCGTTACCCGGCCGTCGCCCCTCCCCCCGCCCCGGCCCACACCGCGGACGCCCCGTCACTAACGGCCCCCGCCCCCGGCAACGGCCCCCGCGCGCGCCGCGGGACGGGGCGCCCCTCCCCCAGCCCGGCCCAGCCCAGCCCAGCCCAGCCCGGCCCAGCCCGGCGGGCGGCGCAGAGCCCCGCGGAGCCGCCGAGGAGCCGGGCTCGGCGCTGGCCCCGGGGCGGGTCCGGAGCGGCTGGGAAGGGCGCGCCGGAGAGCGAGCGAAGAGAAAAACGCCGCCTCCCCTCTTCCTCCCCGCCCTCCCCCAGCAGCTTTTTCAGGTGTCTGTTGTCATTTGAAGGGGGCAGGAAGAAAGTGCATTTTTTTGCTGCGGGCTGCTAAAGTTGCGTAGGTCATAAAAATAAACTGAATTTCGGTTGGCTGCGGTATCAGTTGTAGCTTAAGCCCTTTTCTGCGTCAAAACTCTGGATCTGGCCCTGCCTGGAAGGCTATTTCATCTTTCATCCCTTAGACCGTGTTACCCCAGCCTCTGAGATGGTTCAGTCGCCTCATCGTAACGGCAACTTAAAACCATATGGGGAATAATTTTCAAATCTGCTATTGAGAATTTTCAAGGAAATCCCTTCTTCCCATGTACCTCCGCTAACAACACTTCAAATACTTCCCTGCTGTTAAAAGGCCCCCAAGGAAATAAGCTGCTGGCTACATGTTTACTTTACCTTGGTGCAGCAGAGAGGGAGAGTTTTAGGGCAAAATTAGAAATCACACCGGTAACACCAAGCCGGCGGCGGGCTGGAAACGTTTTGGCACGGTGCCATTATTATCTCCAACAAGGAAAGTGTCGCCGAAAAGTGAGTCACGAGGCCGGCGGCCGCAGCTGAGCGTCTCGGGCCTCCTGCAGGCGGGAAACGCTTCGCACCGCGGGCCGGCCTTCGGCTCCGCGCGGTAAAAAAAAAAAAAAACAACAAAACATAAAAAGGTGGAGTAATCCCTTATTTTGGTGTGAGCTCGGAAGGGGAGAGACGCCGCCCGCCCGGCTCAGGAATATTACCTTGGGTTGACCTGCGGCAGTTAATGAATTACGGGGGTAATTATGCTGACTAGTCCATAAACACGGCGATAAATTATCTCTGTGAAGACGAATTTGAGGGGAGCCTGAAAACATTTGAACGACCCCCGCCCCCTTTTTAGTTTTATTTAAGACATCCTTACCATGTATATGTTTCACACATGTTTCGAATACAGCAAAACTCTTGAGTCGGCCTTAGGTGGGCAGATGTATTTACATTTTAACAGAAGTCCTAAACGGAAAAGCAGTTAAATGACACAATACATTTCTTAAAAGAGCCCTCTTTCTAAATATTTGTATTTTGAATCCTCTTAGCTTTACTGTAAGGTTGCAGTTCTCATTTAATCCCTCTCTTTCCGCAGAGGAAGAGGCGAGGCAGATAATACACGTTTGTATCTCTGCTGAACAAAACTTACAATGCGTATACGCGCGTGCATGCTTTGTGTGTGTGTGTGTGTGTTTTTGTGTGTTTGGATATATGCAATTTCAAATAAATAGAAGCGTCATTATCATATTGTTTAAAGCAAAGCAGATTCTTCTCAGTCACCTACTGATTTAAACACTGTAACTGGTGCTCAGTTTATGCTGGCTGGCTGCCAAACGAAAGCAATTATGTGCAATAATAGCAAAATTAAGAGGTGAGTGTTGCCGTTTTACAGCAGGACATGGCAAAAACCATTTCCTTCTGTCAGCTGTGTCTTGATTACACACACTCGCAGTCACACAGACATATATTCTTACACCCCCACCCGTGAGTGTGTGTGCACACATACACACGCACACACATTTACACACACCCACACACCTACACATGCACGCCTGTTCTTTCTTGCTCGCTCGCTTTCCTGTGGGTTTTAACTTGAGGTCACTGAAACCAGAAAAGAGGAAGCGTATAGACCACAGCTCTTGAAAGCAAATGAAAATAAAGCTCTGACTTTGTGGGGAAGGAAAAAAGAAAACAAAACAAAACAAAAAACCTACCCCAATTATTGTTCTGACTGTGATAATACTTTGTTTTTCTCCCACCGGCAGGTGTTCTAGTGGTAAATGTTACATGGAGGAACAAGACTTACGTGGGAACGCTGCTGGACTGCACAAAGCACGACTGGGCCCCTCCCAGGTAGGCAATCATTCTGGGTCTGTTTTTTCTCTGCTGTATTTTCAGTGCCCCCTCCCCCCCCCAATCCCTGTCAAGCAACTATACAGAGATTAATAAAAAACAACTGGGTGTAATTGAAAACATGCATCAGTGAAATGAATAATTCTCTGTTCCACACTGGAAAGTGGGGACGTTAGGGTGGGAGTTTTTGTTTCCTTTTGTTTTGTGTTTTTGAGAGGGGAGGGGAAGTATGTGGGATTAATTCAAAGGGGAATTAATTTAAGAATCCTTTTTTATAAGTTTGGAAACATTTTCTCTCTGTTGTTCTAATTAGGTGGTTTTTTCCTTTTTTTTTTTTTTAACGACGTTCCCTTTGAGACTGTAACGTTCTCATTTGGAAGCAGCACATCCTTCCTTTAACATGGCTCAAGGTTCTGTTAGGGGAAGCGGTGTTGTTTCAGTATTTATTTAGTTCACAGCTCCTGCTGATGACATCTGCTCTTGTTTATATAGGTTTTGTGAATCGCCAACGAGTGACCTGGAAATGAGAGGAGGTCGGGGCAGAGGGAAGCGGGCAAGGTCCGCTGCAGCTGCAGCTGTACCTGGAAGTGATGCGAGTTTTACGGAGTCCAGAGGACTTCAGAACAAGAATCGAGGTGGTGCCAATGGGAAGGGAAGGAGAGGCAGCCTTAACTCAAGTGGGCGCAGGACACCCCCAAACTGCGCTGTAGATGACGTCAAAGCCAGCCCCTCATCCACAAACAAGAGGAAAAATAAGCCTCCAATGGAGCTAGATTTGAACTCCAGTTCAGAGGACAATAAGTCTGGAAAACGTGTTCGTACTAACTCTAGAAGCACTCCCACCACTCCGCAGGGGAAACCCGAGACCACTTTTTTGGACCAAGGCTGCTCTTCTCCAGTGCTGATTGACTGTCCTCACCCCAACTGCAACAAAAAGTACAAGCACATTAATGGACTGCGATACCATCAGGCTCATGCACATTTAGACCCAGAAAACAAACTGGAGTTTGAGCCTGACAGCGAAGACAAAATTTCAGACTGCGAGGAAGCATTGAGTAATGTGGCACTTGAATGCAGTGAGCCAAGCACAAATTTGTCAGGCTTTGATCCGCTAAAAGCACCGACGTCTCCTTCCTCCATCACTACCCCAGGGACCCCCAAGGGAAAAAGGGAGCTGACCAGTAATGGCCCCAGTGCAGTTATCAGTTCCAAAACTGGCAAGAATTCGGGCAAAAAGAAGGGTCTGAGCAGTGAATTGAACAGCCTTCCGGTAATTTCTAATATGGCAGCCACCCTGGACAACTGCTCAGTAGCAGATGGCAGTTTGCAGACTGAAATGCCCAAGTTGGAGGCTGAAGGGTTAATAGACAAGAAAGGTTTGGGTGATAAAGACAAAGGTAAAAAAGCTAATAATTGCAAAGTGGATAAAAATCTTTCCAAACTGAAAACAGCCAGGCCCATTGCCCCAGCGCCGGCGCCAACTCCTCCCCAATTAATAGCTATACCTACTACAGCCTTTACAACCACCACTGCAGGGACAATACCAGGACTGCCCTCTCTAACAACTACTGTTGTTCAGGCTACACCAAAGAGCCCTCCGCTAAAGCCTATTCAACCAAAGCCCACTATTATGGGAGAGCCAAGCACTGTAAACCCAGCTCTCACGTCGCTCAAAGACAAAAAGAAAAAGGAGAAGAGAAAGCTAAAGGACAAAGAAAGCAAAGAGACTGGAAGCCCGAAGATGGATTCTAAGCTGGGAAAGCTGGAGGATTCAAAAGGGTCTGGGAAAGATTTGTCTGGACATTTTTTAAAGGACCACCTCAACAAGAATGAAGTGTTAGCTAACGGACTGTCGGAGTCTCAGGAGAGCAGGATGGCAAGTATTAAGGCCGAAGCCGATAAGGTTTACACGTTCACGGACAACGCGCCCAGCCCGTCCATAGGGAGCGCCTCCCGGATGGAGTGCAGCACTTTGGTGAACGGACAATCCTCGATGGCGCCGCTGCACGTGTTGACGCAAAACGGCGCGGATAGCGCGGCCGCTAAAACCAGCAGCCCTGCTTACTCCGATATTTCTGATGCGGCTGATGACGGTGGCTCTGACAGCCGGTCAGAGGGCATGAGGTCAAAGGCCAGCTCTCCTTCGGATATCATTTCTAATAAGGACAGTGTTGTAAAAGGACATTCTTCAGCCACGGCACAATCGGCTCAAGCAAAAGAGTCCCATTCTCCCTATTACCATGGCTACGATCCTTATTATTCTCCAAGTTACATGCACTCTGGACAGGTCAGTGCCCCAGCAGCTGGGAACAGTAGCACCCCACAGGGACTGAAGATCAAAAAAGAAGCTGAGGAAGAGGCTGAAAAGAAAGAGAAGACGGAACCGTCGGATCCCAAGAAAAGCGAAACCAATTCCTCTAATTTGCAGCCACAGCATCAGTCAGTAATAACACAAAGACACCCTGCACTTGCCCAGTCACTTTATTACGGACAGTATGCTTACGGACTCTATATGGACCAAAAGTCCTTAATGGCCTCCAACCCTGCTTACAGACAGCAGTATGAAAAATACTACGAGGACCAGAGACTAGCAGAACAGAAAATGGCACAAACTGGAAGAGACTGTGAAAGGAAGAATGAACCCCCCTTGAAGGAGATAGGAAAGGATGATAATAAGCAGAAGAATATCCCATCTGCTACTATTTCAAAGGCCCCTTCAACTCCAGAGTTGAGCAAAAATAACACTAAAATAGGGTCATCAGTCCCTAACAAAGGTGAGGAGACGAGCAAATCGCAGATCCTCTCCAATCACCAGCAGCAGCTTCAGTCTGACAGTTTCAAAGCCAAACAAATGGAAAACCACCAGCTCATAAAGGAAGCTGTGGAGATGAAATCTGTTATGGACTCCATGAAGCAGACGGGAGTAGATCCGACCACCAGATTTAAACAGGTGAGATCACAGGCAATGGAACACAAGTGTCTTGATTTATTCTAAAAGCACGTGAGATTTTGTCCCTGATTTTGTTACGTTCTTTTACCTTTGCAGTCAAACAAGCTCTCCCAAGCTTTTTTTCTTGCTGGATAGTACTGTAGTCGGTGAATAAACCAACAGGCCTTTCAGTTGAGCTGTTTGAAAAGAAGAAAAAACTGTCTAGCAAGGTGGTGACAGAATCCAGGCTTAAGACATGAATAGACTATTTAAAATTACATGCAAGAATAAAATAGAATTAGATTTCTCTTTAAGATGTAAATTCCAAGCAATTTGCTTAGTTCGGAGATGAGAAATTTGAAGCAAAATAAGCAGCTTTCATTGTGAGAGGACTTAACGTACGTTTGAAACACGAATTGAAGTGTTTTTTTCTTCTGTTAAATGACAGTTGGCATTTACTAGAGATGGGTGAGCTGATTCTTTGAAGAGTTGGCTTGAAGCTCAGCTCTTCATCTTAACCCAAGGTGACCTTTTCAAAACAGTTAAGTTCCCCTTGTCTCCTGAACCAACCCCAAGCCCCTACAGGCCTACACAATGGATGAAATCATCTCTCCATTGAAGTCAGTGTTAGTTTTGCCGTTGACTTCAGTGGAACCAGAATTTCATCCAGTGGCTCATGCTGACCTTCCTAGATGTCAGATTTCCTTCATTCGAGGTAATGTTACTGTCTCTCTGCGCTGACCTGGAGCCGCAATGTCAAACGCTTTCATGTTGTGCTGTACGGTACATCGTAGACTTCACCCTAACAGGCCGTCTTTCAAGATGTGGTGGGGTCAGGTGAATGGGAGTTGGGAGCTCTAAAGGAAGTGGGATGGTACGGGCCTGAGGAGGAGGTTTCTGCTGATTCAAATGAGTATTTGAACCAGACCGTCCAAGCGTCTAGTTCTGTGCTCATGTTTCTGTTGCGCCTGCCATGATGTGGATCTGTTGGAGACGATGTTTACGATTAGCCCTTGCGTAGCTTGTACTTTAAACAAAAAAAAAAGTCTTCCTGATGTTGTTTATTACTGATTTGATGTAGTCCTGGAAAGAATGCACCTCCCTAATTCTATACAATGTTTATAAAGTGATCTACGTAGTTATGTTATGCAAAAATACATTTATGATATCCTGTACTTGTTCCTTGAAGCTTGTGGTCCTGATCCTGTAAATGCTTATCCACGTGTCATTTTGCAAGCTTAAAGTAAGGCTGTCAGCTGCAGCAATCTGCCTAAATGTCTGACATGCCACTGATTCATCAGTGTTTGCAGCATCACAGGCAGCATAAGCATCTTTCCAGCAAGATCAGTTGTTCAGGTTCATTGTTCCAGGTAATCTAAGTGCTCTGACATATCATTAGGCAGCTTTGATTTTGTGGTTCACAGGTATTTTTTGCTCTCTAGTGGGAAAATCTCTCAGTGGGCTTTAATTAAAATGTTTTATGTATAGTATGGTCACAGAACTTTGATACGATGCATATATATTTCATGATTAAACTAGTTAAAGGCATGACGGAGGATATAAGATGAAGCAACTGAATTACATTTTGATAATAGTCTCTTACTCTTTCACGGTAATATTAGTTTGAGCTCAAGGCAAGCAAGCAAACCTCTCCTCTATATAATAAAGGTATGTTCTTAAAGCAGCTGTTAAAAATACATTAACCAAAATATGGGAAATACTAGTATCTTCTTTCAACATCTAAGTCCAGAACAAATTTTTTTCCTCCTCCACATTAGGACCCGGATTCACGAACATGGCATCATTATGTCTATCAGCCCAAATACCTTGATCAGCAAAAGTCAGAAGAACTTGATCGTGAGAAAAAGTTAAAAGAAGACAGCCCAAGAAAAACACCTAACAAGGAAAGTTCCCTGCCTAACCTTCCTGTCTCATTAGCAAGCATTAAAGAGGAGCCTAAAGAGGTCAAGCGTTCTGATTCCCAATCCGTGGACGAGAGCAAGATAAAAAACGATGATCGAAAGACTCCTGTAAATTGGAAGGACTCTCGGGGTGCTAGAGTGGCAGTTTCTTCACCAATGAGTCAGCATCAGTCATATATCCAGTACTTGCATGCTTATCCTTATCCACAGATGTACGATCCCAACCATCCAGCCTATCGCGCAGTCTCTCCTGTCCTAATGCACAGCTATCCTGGTATGTATCCTGAAACTTGCCTTGCGCACTAGTAAAGATTTACACACTCAAAATGTGGCAAAGCCCGCATTTCAATATTTCTGTTCATTGCTGGAGTAAATTAGAAGCTTCATGGATGACGTTTCTTTTGCTTGTGCTTATGCTAGGGAAGGTCCTTTAGGTGAAACAGATTTAACGCAAGGTGTTCCTTTTATGAACTGTCAGAGTTCCCGACTACAGTTTCCTCAACTCTTGACGGTTTGCTGTTGCTGTTAGACTGACAGATAGTTTATTGCCTATAAAAATATTCTAAGCACTTACTGTCAGAACCATTATAGTTACTATTCCTTTCACTTAAAGAGGACCCATAAATGTCTGAAATGGCTATCAACTCAGCCCTCTTTATAACCGCCATTCATCAGGGCAAATTAAGTGAAAAAATCGAAGAGCAAAGATACAGTTTGAAAGTCACATGAGCTCTTTCTGATGTTACTCTCTGTCCTGGCACCCCCCTCCTCCCACCTTGATATAACCAAAATGTAGAAACAGTAACTTGATGTGGCATTTATTGTTTACCTGCAGGGGCCTATCTCTCTCCAGGATTTCATTATCCTGTTTATGGGAAGATGTCAGGGAGAGAAGAGGCGGAGAAAGTCAATACCAGCCCGAGCATCAATGCGAAATCAACCACTGAGTCCAAAGCACTGGATTTGCTCCAGCAGCATGCCAACCAGTATCGCAGCAAGTCCCCTGTTGTAAGGCTTCATCTGTTGTTACTGAAGAGCAGTACATTTGGGGAGGGCTAGAAAATAACATTTCAATGCACACACACACACACACACACAGAGTCTAGCGTCGAGCTATGCGTGCTTGATAGTTTTTTCTACTACTACTAAAAAGAAAAGTAATTTAAAGTCAGGATGTTTCCTTGGCATAAATTGGAAGTGATACGTATAACAGGGTTCTGTGCACAGAGTCTTCCTAACTTAAATAAGTGGACTCATACAGAAACTTAGATGCGGAGATATCTCATGGTACATGGCAAAGTTTGTTGCAGTTAAACAGGAAGCTCCTGTTTGAAAGCAGATAATGAAGCGAGAAGTTGAGCTGTGGGTTTCAGTAATATCCCTTCAGTAGATTTACCGTGAAGCCATATCTTCTGAATAGCAGATTGCCAGCATCTACTTTTGAAAATTTCCATGTTGGAACAAGCACTGTTATTTTACTTTCAGATACGTTGGTGCTAGCTTCACCTGTGAGCAAGTCACTGACTCTGATTCTGTTTTTAAAGGGCTTTCTTGCTGCTCAGGCAGGTTTGTTCCCTAGTGTGCATTAAAGAGGGCTGAGGACTAATTTACATCAGCTCTCAGCAGCCCAAAGAGGATGTTCAGGCATTGGCGGGTCAGCCAGACTTAAGGGAGCCCAAAAATAGAGGTCAGCGTGGTGGCTTCCTGCCGCAGGGTGTCACCTGAAAATCTGTGCCTTGAAAATCTTCCAGATTATGTATAACCAGAATACCAGAAAAAAACAGATACTCTAGCTTTGGGCTAGAACAAGTGCAGATCTCCAGTACACTGGAGAATCAGCTTCATCATCTGAATGTAAAAGGTCATTGCCAGGTAGTGCTAGCAAGTGTGTTTTGGTTGTGATTTCCTCCCCTTTAAAATTCTCACGTCAGTTTTCTTTCACCTTTTTGTTGTCAGCCTGTGGAAAAATCTGCAGCTGAGCGTGAACGGGAAGCAGAGAGGGAACGAGACCGTCATTCTCCTTTCAGCCAGCGGCATCTCCATACGCACCACCACACACACGTTGGAATGGGTTACCCACTTATACCTGGTCAATACGACCCATTTCAAGGTGAGCACTAATGGGATTCGCTTGCCTGGTGGGGTTGTTTCCTTGACATTGCAAGCCATACGTACATGGAGTGCTTTGAATAGAGATCCCGTTGTTAAACCAGAAGGGCTGTACATTTAGGCGGAAGGCTTGAAAATTCCCAGCAAGGACTAACAGCAAAGAAAACCTCCAGTAAATAGCTTCGTGCCTGAGAAATACCAAGTTTTTGTTTCCAGAACTGGTTGTCAGCACATTATTAAAGATTTACCAGTTAGGCTGTTGTTCGCTTGAACGTTTTGAATCCTACTGCAAACTGACATCAACTGAGTAAAAGGCGGTAAAAAAACAAACCAAACAAACCCCTTTTTATATAATTAGGGTTGTGTAAGCAATGGAAGAAGTCTAGCAAAGACAAAAGCGTTTTATACGGAACATATTTTATGTACAGGGCGTTGCAGTCACAAGGGTTTGAGTTTGTTACAGTTTGAGCCTCTGAAAGAGACCTCTTTGTATCTCGGCAAATGCAGTGCACAGAGTTGCAGTCAGGGAAAAGGCACCACAGTAAGACGTGATTCATTCTCCCTCGATTTTATATCAGTCTTTGACTGTGTTTCTCTAACCCTGGATTCTAGCTGAATTAAAAGGAGATTTCCTCCCATGCAGCAAAGTACATGCTATCACAATTGGTAGCTAAAATGACATTAATTCATTACATTCACTCAGTGCCTCAGCAGTTATTTTTCCTGTGTAAAAGTCTTGAAATTTCTCAGTTTGATTCAGTGATTCCATATGCCTTATGGGATGCATTATGCTTGTTCAGTAGGAAAACTGTAAAAATGGTAAGTTATTATGAAAGCATTGTATTCTGAGCAGCTAGCATGTCGTTTCTGTAATTCACTGTGACTTTTTGTTCTTGTTGTTTCCTGGTACCTATTATTTCTACTGAGCTTCCTATTCAGGAATTCATACAAACCATTTAGCACCATGCAGTGCAGTACTTGGAAAGTAATACAATAAGTCAGAATGCTGTATTTTCTTGTAAAATACCTATCAAGGAGAATTCAGTATGCTCTGTGAAGGCATGTTGGTCATACGGGGCAGACTGTCTCAGCACTGCTGCCTGAAAACGTTTGCCTTTTGTGTAGTGTTAAAAGCCATTTTCTGACGGTGGGGTTTTTTTTATTTGTTTTCGTTAGAGATTCTTCCTACCATTCTCTGAACACAAAAATCCATTAAAACCAGAAGTACATCCACATTCTTTTGTTTCTTCTTTCCTTCAGGATTGACCTCTGCTGCCCTTGTTGCCACTCAGCAGGTGGCTGCTCAGGCATCTGCGTCTGGTATGTTTCCTGCACAAAGAAGGTAAATATCCAGTAAATCTTGAATTATACATCTTAATACAGAGAGGAGAAAGCAAATCATAGTTTTTATCGCCTAGAGGTCTGCGGTTCCTTATAAGACCCAGTTTTTAAGGAGGAGGGGAAAGGATGACTGGGTTTTGAGGCTAATTTTAGTTTTTATTCTCATTAAGATGACATTTTGTCTTTGAATTGTGTCCTTTAATCATAACGTAGATCATCAAGAGGGAGCAAACAGTCCGTTTTCTGAACTTTTTCACAGAATGTGTTTTAGGTTTAGTTATTATTAAGAAAAAACAGGTGATTATGAAATATAATTAAGATCCAAATGATTTTAAGAAGTGGATAAAATGTCATGTTCCGTTTAGATCCATCTACTACCAGGTAAACTTAGGCTTTTGTGTAATCTGCAAATCTGTCTGGTTTGCTGATTTTATATTGCAGAGGGTTTGCTAGGGAGTCCGTTAGAGGTTGCGTCATTTTTCAGTTATGTAGGAATTCCATGCTTTTGCCTCTTAGTTATTTACTAGGTTGCAAATAAGATTTACTCTTCGACCTCCAACAGGAGAGACACCCTTTTGTGTAATAACCATGCTATTTTAAGTGAAAAACCCAATGCACCCCTAACAGTAGGGTCTCTTTCATCACCTCCATGTTAAGTCTCAGAGAGTTTAATGTGTTATATAGTGCTATAAAGTTCCATGGTTACTGGTGTCTTTTTGAAAACCAGTGACCATGTCAGACTTCTAGCTTGAGTTATTTGAATGGGAAAGGAGGTTTCTGGCTCTGAAAGACCTGATGCAGTCCAGGGTTTCAGAACTCAGAAGATAAATCCCGACACGTTTGTTAGTACGTTGACCTTTTGGGGGAGGGAGGAGGATGTGACTTGCTCTCTTTGCGGCTTGAGATTGAGTACTGTGCAGATCTCATTTCACAGGGTATCTGAGATGCAGAAAATGTTAGCCAAGAAGGACACCACATACTGAAACATTCTTCTTTCTCTTTTCAGAGAATGATGAGTTTGGAAACGTACATTGTCATGTGACTGGATCACATGAGGAAGCGCTTTATTACAGACATCAGTTCCATGGTGTTAATTTGAAATGCCTTAATGGCAGGCAAAAACCAGTCATTTCATTTTTGTAAATTGCAGATTTTATCACAGAGTAACAAATGTTGCTGTAATTAGACTTCTGTTTTTATATATATATATGCGTATATATATATACATATATATATAAAAATATATATATATTCTTTACTTTTTTTGTATCAGTAACCAGGCTCGCACACAGGGTCTGCTGCTAAGTTGCGAACCACACAATAAAGGAGAAATGTATTTGTCATGTTTAGAAAGTGTTAACCGCGAAAGGCTGTTTGTTTCTTTTCTCTTCTCCTTCCCTTTTTTTTCTTTTTTGTTTTTTTTGCTTTCTAATTGTAAATAAATAATGTTATGTATCAGTGTGCCTGAACCTTGCATACCCTTCTGATATTTCCCACAAGCCCTCAGAGAGGCTAACTGTGATGACACTTTGGTACAATGTAGATGTCTATTTGGTGGCTCCTATTAAGATGCATCAGTGTAAAATGTTACTGTATTCACTGTTTCATTGTAATTGTGTATTGTGAGAGATATACATTTGGAAGGCATGGGGTTGCCAGTACCACAAAAACTGTGTTGTACATAATGTATAGATTTTAAATGGGGAAATAATGAGCATCTGTGAATAATGAAATGTCTTTTTTGATAATCTTGAATGGCAAATAACCCAATAGCCTGCATACCAGAAGACATCTGTGATTGTTCTATTACTTGAATAGTCCTGCAGTCTTTTTTTTAATGTTTACAATTATCCAGTTTTAGAAGAGAGACTTTAATGCCATTGCCTGGTTACTTGTTTTATGCTGTAATCTAGTTTATTTTATGTAAAATGTATATTGAATGCTTTCATTTTTATACCTGCCTTAAATAATTTGGCAATCAGAATAAAGAAAAAAAGTTGTTTTTGTACTTCCTTGGTGTCTGTCTCAACTTGCTTTCCCACGGCCCGCTTTGGGAGCAGAGCCATCGATGCAGGCGGTAGAGCCCACGGTGGCCCCTGGGCCCACAGCACCTACCGTTGCCTCTCCCGGGTCACGGCGCGGCACCCAAGCCGGACGACTGTGTGGATCTCCTTCCCTTGACTTCAGCAGGTTCGAGGAAGGCCCCTAATAACCTTGGGTGGTATTAGCGGTAGTTAAATCTCTAATGTCTTTTGTAGAGCGGCTGTATGGGCTGTAAATTATAGGCTATTTTTTTCTGTTTCATCTGTACAGCCCCAATAAAATGAATAGATACCTAAAAAGGGAGGACAGGTAGACAGGAAAAAGTCCCGTGCTGTACTTAATTCCTACCTGTATTGCTACAAAATAAATAATTTTATCGACTTGCCACCTGTTAAGTTCTGGTGTTGTAGACACAATACACAGTAACGTGAAAGAGCACCGATTACGACATGAAAAACATAAGATTCACTGGTCAAGTTTTTAAAGCTTTAATTTTTATCCTTTCCTGCATATTCCATTTAGATTGATTGGCAAAATTGGTTTTAAAGTTTTACTGTCTTTTTTTTTCTTGGCAAGATGAATTGCTGGAGGTTAGAACTTGTTTGTGAAGTGGGCTCCATTTCTCTTGCCTTGTGAATACTTAATATAGAAGGATGCATTAAAGATTCCCAACAGACAAGCACACTTGGACTTTTTATATTACTGTGATGAATCTGCCATTAATATTGCTATAATTGTTTTATTTTTATAGACATAAAATCAGTCCCCTTAGTGACTAGTAATAAGGTTTATTGATTTTTACTACACATTATTCATCTCTGGCTTACTCTTACCATCTTGTTCTGAACACATTCAGAAATCCCCCAGCACTGGCATGCAGCAAATTAGCCTCATCAGAAGTGGGAAGAAAGGGGTGTTTTCTGTGGGGTGGGGATGTTGTGAATGCAGAGCTCCTGAGCAATTAAATAAGTGCCCTATTACTTCTATATTAAAAGCTCTGATGGCTTTTGTATTGAAATGCGCCATTGATTTTTTTTTTCAGCCTAGACCATTAATGCTTCTGCAGCAAAACAGATCTTATAAATTCACACTGCTGGTGATTTTGATTTAGTGTAGTTTAAGATTGAGTGTCGTAAGTAACTGGAATGAATTACTCTGATTGATACGGGGTAAGCAGCAGTTTAAATGATAATTAATGTTATAGCTTTATTACATCCTTGAAGTCTGTAAGAGGGACTAACGGCCGTTGCCATTTATTGTCGTCCTCCACTAAGGGTATTATTTTCCCTCCATCTTTATAGCTTTCCTCTTGGTTTAACGCTTGCCGTGCTGACCTCGAAGGCTGTGCAGCGGTGAGCGTGACTCCCTGGCTCCCCAAAGCCAAAAGGTGTCCGCGCGTCCGGACTTTGACGTGCAGTGGCTGTAACCATTTCACCACTGTGTGAGACTCTAAAGGATGAGCAAATCGGAGTGGTAATAGGAAGAAATTTTACAAACCTGGGAGCTGTCTAAATGCCACAGGAGCCGGGCATCGGAAAGGGACAGTTCACACAACGTGGGACGGCCGCACCTGACCGCTCTTGCCCGCGCACAGGGCCCGTCTCCTCCAGCTGGCACCTCTCAGCTCTGCTCTTCCAGCAGCTGCAATTGCTCACCCTGCTCCTGTCTTATCGCCCAGATGTTGCTGGCTGTCTGCAGAAGTAACCCGGCACTTGCCTATGTGCTTCCTTCTCTGTGTTTCCAGCCTGTTTGTGGGATACAGCTGAAGGAATAAAGGGTCTGCCAGTGGGAGCCCATCACACGGGCCCAAAAACCCCAGCCAGGGAGTTAATGCCCGTGGTGCTTGTGCTGGGAAAAAATGGATGTGTACAGAGAAAGGTGGGTTTTTTTAGAGCAGTTATGTAGCTTCAGAGCCTGAAATAGGACAGGGGTCTACCTGGCTAAAGTGAATGGCTAGCAGAGCTGGACTAGAGCTTTTCAAATGGGGGCTGGGAGTGACACTCTTCCAGTCTATTATTTTTGCGTTCCCCAGTGACCTTAGGGAACACATAAGGACTCACGTAGCTAATTCTGTGCCGTGCCTCCCCCGCTTTCTTCTGACGGGTGCCTTGCTTGGGTATATGCATAGGGTCACAATTCCCTGACAAGTCACGGCTGTGTAAGAGCCGTAGAGGACATGAGTGAGGGAACCCCTGAATCCGTCCTAAAATATGCCAGGGGCTGTCGAGAGCACAAAAACTGCCCTAAGCCAAGAACACCAGAGAGCTCCTTAGCAGCTCTCCGCCGCAGCAGTGCCAGGGAGAGCATCAGGCAGGGAACCCAGCTCTTGCTTCCTTCCAGAGTCAGTCTTGTCACGCGCTTTTATTAACCACTGACAGATTTACTGTCCTCATCGTTCTGCCTCAAAAATCTCACTCTAACATTTGCTTGCCGCACTCTTGTACCCTTTTGCCTTTTTTCCCCCTCTCTTTTCCCCGTTTCTCTCTCCTCTTTTCTCTCTCTCCACCTCTTGCCCACTTAATAAGCCCTCTAACTTACTTCTATTTGCTGTCATCAAAACTCACTCTTTTCTTTCTGCTTGTACAGCTAAAATCTTCTTCATGCAGTCGTGTTCTCAGCCCGCAATTACCCTTCTCTCTTTGCTTTTATCACGCTCCCTCCTTTGACCTGTGCTTTTTTTTTTTTTTTTTTTAGGTTGTGTTAATGCATCCCGTCTCTCTTCAGCCTAAAGTGTTTGGGACAGGGAACATGTCTCGCTTCAGATTTATACAGCGTAGTTCATATTTATAGTTCCTTCTGAATAACAGCAACGGATGCTTTTAGCATCTCACAGGAGATAGCACAAGATGTTTGATGAGTAGCTAGAACAGACCATTATTAACAAGGAGCTGAAGATAACTGAGAAAAGCCATTGCAATTTTAAAAGCTATGTTGAAACCACCTTACTCCTCAAAAATTGGGAACAAAACCAAGCCCATATAGGCATTTTGAAGCTGTATCTCCATGTATCAGAGTGAATTGCAGACATACAGTCATTACTGAACCAGCTTTGTTTTGTTTTACAAAGGCAGTTCTATTTTCTTCATTTATTCACATTTTAGCCCTCTACTTGGCTTTCTGTACTGATCTCTCTATAGTATTAGCATAAACTATGTTTTCCCTTGATGCAGTTATTTTGCTCAGGTCAATTTTTCTTAGCTTCGCTTAGCTTTAGCCTTTTCTTTCCTTTAAGTGGTTTTTTTTTTGGGGGGGGGGTGTCTCTTACTGAGCAACACAAGAGGACTGCATGAGGCAGAAGGGACATTTCTTGGTAGCGGAGTAAGTTTTCCATTTCAATTTAACATGAAAAAACCCTAATTCTTGGTTTGTACTGTTTTCTCTATCTTCTTCACCCCTTTCTTTATGGCATGAGATTTATAAAATCTTGTATTTTTCACAGAGATCGGAAAACAAGAATGTCTAATGACTTATAACTGCTTTTCAGCTCATTTTCCCCTTGATGTCTTTACTGACCCTGTTAGCATTGTGCTTTGCCCTGAGAGTGAGGAATGTCTTGTTTGGTTTCTCCGATGTTTACTAGTTGAATCTGTTTTATTATGAAGGGCGGGAGAAAGCCTTTGGAAGACAGTGTGTTTTTTACTTACTTAACCATTTCTTTAAGGCTCTGCGGTGCATGTAGAAAACCATTAACAGAAGCTGAAGTTACACATGGGCAGTGATGGGAAGCTAGACCCTATTAAAATCCTCGCGGTGGTTGTTAGCAATTTTTATGGAGCATATGCTAAATAGTGCTTTCAGTCTCAGTAGCAACTCTGAAACTTCTCGTCTGGACTGACAAATTAGCGAACTTTAAGATTTAGCAAAGGTAATTATTACTTGCAACCTGACAATATTAATCATGTGGAAACCTTGTTATTCTTCACCATAATATTATACAAAAGTGCTTTCAGGAATTTGAAAGCAGTTTTTATTATAGATGAATGAACTCCTGTAGACCAAGCTAATACCTGTAGTTCTATTTCCGTGGCTTCATAGTTGGTCATTTCAGCCGCATGCGGAGGGCATTGTGGATGGTGTAATAGTGTACCTTTATTTCCCGATTTCGATCATTTAAATTTGCTAATGCTAGAATAGTGCTTGTTTATTGCTTTGAGAGTAATGTACGTTCATGAAACTGAATAGTGTAGCAGTGCCTGCTGAAAAAAACTAGCCAAAAAATTAGGCAAATGAAAAGTGAAAGAGGAGTTCTTGTCTTTATGTCGTTCAGATCAAATTCACCCAGAAGAGTGGAAATGAGGGGTAGTATAGAAAGCCCTAGAGTTTTCTGGTTGAAGAACCTCCCACGTAGTTAAGAGGCTGCTATGAAAAAATGCTCCTTTTTTCTTTATTTTTTCCCTCCATTTTCTCAATAATACAAACTTGTCCGAGGATTATCTCGGTTACACTAGAAATAAATTGCGGGGAGAAGGGACGATTTTTCTGATGTGGGCTACTGAAAAGGACAAGATTTGCAATTTGCTTTAACAGGAGCTGGCGTCTACTATGTGTGCTCAACTGTATGGGCAGCTTCCTCATGCAGAAGAGGTTTCTCCCTGGTCTGCTCCCTGTTCAGCAGTGGTCCGCTCTGCTGGCTGCTGTAGAAACAAATCTACGCCCTTCCTTTGGGGCTCAGCATTTCCCGAAGACAGTGGCTGGAAGCAGGCCAAGGACTACCTGGACCGCAGGGAAGGTTCTGCTTTTGCATTTCATGTACATGCCAGAGCAAAGGCTTTTAAAATCTTCTTTTGTCCACACCTTTCTCCAAATCTGTCCCTAAATCAGTTCCAGTGTTTGCAGTGATGAGCTTCATCAAGGTGCTGATTTTTAAGCAGAGCTCCGTACTAAAAAGACCATTAAAATGTCAGTGGCACAATATTGGCTCCCCATGCCGTGTACTGGAACGTTACAATTTAATACCAACCCTTCCCTCAAGTATTTGCTGGGCTAATTCTCAATCTTCTTGCTTTGAAATAAGTTGGCTGGCTCCCTGGCTTCCTTTAATAGAGAATTTGCCAAATCCTCTCAGCCAGTGGAGATGGCTGTGACTGTGCTGAAGTCAGTTGACCGCTTTCCCTTTTCATCTGCCAAAGGTTGGTCTCCGTCAGGTTATTGCTCTAAAGAACCGAGAAGATGCAGAGGAAACTAGAAAGAAAGCACCAAAAATAGCAGGACAGAGTCCGCTGGCTCTTACGCTAGCGCACCTCTCATTAATCTCAGGTGAGTTGTGCTGCTGCAGTTAGGTAGGAGCTTGGTCCCCTGAGACAGAGCGATCGTTATAATTCAGCATAGCTCTTTAATTCTTCCTTGAGTCTGTGCACATATCAGGGCAGCTAAGGGTGGTGACTGATCCAGGCCCCTTTCCCATCTCCCTTTCACATACACCCTTTTTTAGATCATATGTCTGCCCCAGGCTCACTTCTTATATTTTTACTCTCCATTATTCCCTAGTGATAGCATCAAGGTCAGATGCTCAGTTTGAATGACCAGTAGAAATACTCCTATCTTCCGATACCATCAAAAGGAAATTGCTGGCTAATAGCTAAAGAGACTTGAAGAAGAACAAGTAGTTGTGAGACCAGTGAATGAAGACCAGTTTCCAATGGCTTTCTTGCCTGTTTGGACCCTCAGATGTTCAGTAAAGTGTGATTTTTTCCTAAATGAGGCCACTAACAGGCTGTCTCTCCTCTATCTGTATTGACTTGTTAAATTATACAAAAATGATGTCATTGGAGTATTGACCTTTAGTTTAATTGCAGCTGGTCAACAGGCTCAAGTGTTATGTGTGAGGGAAAGGCCATGCACATGGCGCGAGCGCAGGAGCTGTAAATGAGAGTTGCGCAAGGGTCTCGGCAGCGTGTCCTTGCCACGTGTGTCTTGGGAGCTGTGAACAACTGAAGGGCGGCCGCGAGCATTGTGGTTTTGCCCCCAAAGATGGGGCATGTTCGCGGCCCAGCCCCTCGCTGTGAGGTTACTCCAGGGTCCAGTTTCTCACCCAATGCTCTGCACCGCGAGTAAGATGCAGAGCAGCTCCAAAACCACACGTATTGTAAGGGGGTTGTGAAAACGGTTTTATCATTTGTTCGTTTTCTGGGTAAAGACATGAACAACAAGGGAAACTGAAATAGGCCTGGGTGATAGCTCTTAACTCCTACATCCATCACTAATCAGGAGAATTTATAACTTTGAATCAGTCCATTATAGAGATATTTATGTTTTTAGCTGTAGGCTTTACACATCTCTATTTTATATATATATATATATATATATATATATATATATACACACACACACACACACACATATATATACACACACACACATATATATATAAACAAACAAAAGAGGAGCCTAGATTTAAGAAAAGCTATGGCCATAGGTTTTTTTTTATGCTTTTGGGTGCCAACAAGCAACAATGAATTTTTCCGCTGTTTAATAATAAGGTAGTTAAAGATACAAGAAAGAACAAAGAGTTATTTTTGAAAGCCATTGGTAGTAACAACATAATGGTTTCATTATCTAAAGTTCAGTCACAACAAGGACAAAAAAAATCCCTCTTGTGTATGCTGAAGAGCTTTTCAGTTTTGAAAAAAGAAAAATCAATACCATATTCACGGTGCTGTTTGCTTGCATAAAATATTGACTGTAGTCACACTGGCGGCTTTACATAAAGACTTAAAAGCAATCTTGATCGTCTGAAAGGCTCTAATTGTTTTTTTCCCCTATCCTGAACGAGTAATGAAAGGACAACAAAAAAGCAGAACTATATAGTTATTTTATAACTGGCACTAACAAATTTCACCAATTACAGAGTCCATTCTGTAAGCAGTGAATGTGTGGCTCCCAATTAATCTAGTGTACCTCCAGGCAAGGTCTAAATCAGCTGGATACAGCTAAAGCAATTTGCACACAGCTAAAAGCAAATTGGAAAATAAGTGTTCCACGCTACTGCATATCTTTCCAAGCCAAATACACAATCAGTATTCTGGCAGCAGCACTCTGTCATGTTATTTGCAGCTATCAATTTTAATTATAACGATTATTGATTAGTTGGGAAAGTGAATAATCTAATGTTCAAATGAGGTTGGCGAGGCTTCTGGGATCTTTCTTCCCCTTTCATGCACATGTCCAGTTAGTGTTAGGAAATACCAAGCAAAGAACATACCTGTATCGCAGTGCTGAGCTTAGATAACTGTAATTGAAGTTGCAGCAGTGATTTTTTTTACAACAAACATCCATTTTTAGGATTCACAGCTCTGCTGTAAAAAGGTAGATAAGAATTGAATCGGGGCATGAGAAGACTCAGTTCAGGAACATAGGCCAACCCTTGCAAACTCGGGCACCTAAAGTCATGCACCTGTTTTCTTACTTAACAGCCCAAATAAATGAGCCGCTTTGTGAGGGAAGGGAGAGTGCTCACGTTGCCCGTTGACACAGCTATTTTGATAACGTATTTACTCTTAGACGTGAGCTGTTTCTTCTTCTAGCACGATGCTTCTCTTGAAACGGAGAAAAAGGAAATATCCTACCTCAATTGCACTGACAAGAGTTTTGTGCATTTCAGCTAAATAAACAGCTGAGGCAAGAGTGCATCCTGACTGCAGCAGGGTTACAGCCTCAAAGGCTGAGCCTAAACTTTCTGAACCCAAGTTTTTGGTACAGGCTAATCTGCACTGCTAGCCAAATACCCTTTGCTGTGTTGCTGAAGACGTTCGGTTTTCATTTGAATTCATTCATTAAACACTCAGCTAATAGTTACTGTAATCCAAAGAAGCCCCTTCAAGGATACTGCAAACTGCCCGCTTCTGCCAAGGCCAGCATTAACGGCAGGAGACTTTTCTTCCTATCTCCCTCTCCTTCAGAGCCACAAGCTTGGGGATCAGAGGGACGAGCCGTGGCGACTGTACCTCTGGGGGCTTAGGATGTGATTGCCACTTGGGCCCTGAGGCTGGATGTGCCTGTGCCCTAGGAACGGGCTGTGCGGGGCGGCACAGGGCCAGGCTGGCAGCCGTGTCTGACGGCCAGCCACGGCCGGTGTCGCCAAGTGGAGACCTGAGGCTGCACCGCCTGGCCTGCCCCTTCTCGCTTAGGCATGCCGATTTTGAAAAGAGGGGCAAGGAGGGCAGCTGGGCCTAATAGCATCCTCAAACATTATATCTCAGTCCACTGAAGTTCGTCCCTCTGAGCCTCAGGCTTTTAAGCGTGCAGGAGACTTCAGTCCTGCAGACGTCCTCGTACGGTGTGCAAAGTGCGTCGTGCAGACTGTACTGCTGCTGTGGTGCGGTGAGCAAACCCCGAGGGAGCGCAGCGGGCTCAGAGCCCGGATTACGACCTTAACCGCTTTGGGGTGTAAAGCAATGAAATAAGTACAGACAACAAAAATAATTTTGGTGCTGTTCTGAAAATAATGGCCTTTGGCTAGCTTGTATTGTAGGTGGCGCATTGTACCGTTGCTCAGAAACTGTAGTAGGATGTGAAATCAGGAAGGTCAGCTGCTCCAGTTAATTATCAAGAGAGAATATTTTCAAAGACCTGCATAAGGATTTAGTCATACAACTCCCACTGTCTTGGCAAAGCCAGGGACAGCTAATCATCTGCTTTGAAACAGTGAGTGAGTGTGTCCTTGAATTAGACAAGAAGACCTCTCCACCTAATCAGGAGCTGAAAAAAATGTGCTTACAGCTCCTGACATTGCAACGGAGAAAACAAAGCAAAAAAGAGCAAAGAGATGAGAATGAATCCGGAATGTGCCAAACATGAAAAATGCCTGTGTTTGTTTAATTACCAAATTTGCTCTTTGAGAGAAAAAAAATACAGGAACCCTTAGCTAAACATGCATGTGTACCAGATCACCTAATGATCAGCTACATCTTTGGCACATGCGCACACGCACTGAGTATAATGCTGTAGGCTGACATCCCTCCTGCTCTGTCTTTTGCCTTTCTGAGCTCTTTTGTTTGGAGTCATGATTTAGTATTCTTAGTTAATTTATTTTAGTCTGCCCTCCAAAGATTTCAATCCACTCAGCTCAATGCTATACAAACACATTTAAAGACAGGGTCCTGTCCCAGTGATTTTTTTCCTTCTTCCTTCCTTTCTCTTTTGTTGCATTCCAAGGGAAAACAAAAAAAAAACCCAAAAAACATAGCAATTTCTTGTTTAATACCATTTACCATCATAGTATTGTTGTAATAGCGAGCCATGAAAAGTTGCAGATTGCATTCCTTCAATCTAGCATATAACAATGTGCTTCATATTTTGTTAGGCCATAAATTGATAATCTCAGAGCTTCTCTATTATTTAAAACATGGTATTAATATTAAAATTGCTGTGCCTGTCGATAACTTTGGAATCAGACACGTACCCCAAGGGATCCGACTCCATCTGCAATAAGTGCTTTTCACTTCAGATTAATATATTTTCATTTGCCCTGTCAGCCTATGCAGATGGAGCAGGCCTCAAACCACACAGGGTCAAGTAGGAGCCCAATTAGACAAAGTTATTTTTAAATTCTGGAGGGCGCAGGGTCAGCACACTAGAGATATTTAAGCACCTAAAGAGGTAGATAGGTGTCTTAAGGATTTTTCAGAAGCACTATCGCGCTGAAGTGAAGGGGAGTTAGGCATCTGGCAACTATCTTGTAAAGCAGATTTTGAGATGCCCACAGGGAGCTTATCTAGGTGCCTGAATGCTCTTGAAAATCCAGTTGCTTTTGGAGCAGAAAAGTTCAGACAACATAGCAGAGGTGACCAGAGGTTTCACTTTCCCCCTCCCACCATCTCAAGTTTGCCGAGGTTCAGCTTCAGGGCCAAGATTTAAAATTCTGAAATCCGAGAGCCTTCGGATGCGCTCATGTTGCTTGGGAGGACACACGTATGGCGGTCGTCCTGGGAATTAGAAGCGCCGGGGGGTCAAGAGAGAGAAAACCTAATGGCCATAGGTGGGCCAGCTCAGGTCCAGTGGCAGTGCAGCTGCAGGAGCTCAGCACTGCATCTTGTAAATATTCAATGTTTCCAGACTGCGCTGAGACACGACATGGGGATTTATTGACTCAGCTCTAGGTAAAAGAAAGGGCAAAATCATCATCCAGGTTGCCAATCTCTTTCTTTGGAGGTCAAGGAATACAAACCCAACCCTATCCTGACTAGCTCAGTCATCAGTAGCAGCCTCAAGCCTAGAAAAGAGCAAGAATAGGGCACTATCTGTGCTAATACTCTCCCATCTCCTGACAATTTTCAGCCTGGGGATTTTCTGACCCCATTGTGGTTTTTCTATTCAATAATTTATAATCTTTTTTAAAGTCCTTGTTCAGTCTCCCTTTGAATTCAATATAAACTTCTTGTACTCAGAGTGTCCTTTGGCAAGGAGCTTCCCACATCCACTATCCATTGCACAAAGAACCTCTGTTTGTTCTGAATGTAATTCCTGTTGTCTCTCTCTGGTGATCCTGGGTTCTTGTATTGGAAGAAACAACGAACAATTTCTTTCCTAGTCACCCATGCCGCTCACAATCGTGTACGCTTTAACATCAACACCTCAAGTCATCTTTTTTTTCCCCACACTAAAGAATGCCAACCTAATCGTTTTTTTTTTCATATGGAACCTATTACTCATCCTTGTCATCCTTCTCTGAACCTCTTCTGTTTCTAATATATCCTTTATAGTTGTAGGGTACGTAGGTATAGTTTCCATTGCAAGATCTGCCCATTTGTCTTTGACTTCCTAGGTTTTAGCCAGATATTGTCCTATATGCTCTTTTATGTCATGACTGGTGAGTTTCCTTAAAAGCCTAGGTGAAGGTCCCTTGTCAAAAGCCTTTTGGAAAGCCAAGAAGACAAAAACAATTGGGTGATCCAATTGATTCCCTCTTTTCCATGAGAGGCTGTCAAGAGGTTTACAAGGCAGGACTTCCCTTGCCAGAAACTGTACATACAAACCACGTCTGGAAGTGTATTTTGTGTCAGTATCCAGTATGAAAGGGATGTAAAGTTGTCAAAGTCATGGGAACTTTGACATTTTAATCTAATTCTGTGAATTCTCTTGTGATTTTATGCAAACTAGGAATAGAGCAGGTGAGACATAGATACTTTGCAGGAGAGAAATTAGGAAGATGAGAGACAGATACCCTCAGCACCATTTTATTAAATCCACCTTCTTGTTTTGTTCTTAGAACCACAGAATAATTTCTACTGGAAGAGACTTGTGGATGTCTCTAGTCCAACCTGGGCTCCGTCTGGTTACGTGACCTTGCTCAGGACTGTGTCCAACTGTGTTCTAGATAACCTCAAGGACAGAGATCTCACACCTCTCCCAGCCCTTGTTCCAATTTTTCACCACCCAAATGGCGAAAATTATTTTCCTTATACCTTACTGGAGTTTCCCACGTTCTAACTTGTGTCCGTTGTCTTTTCTCCTACCCATGTCCACCTTTGGGAAGGGCCTGGCTCCGTTCTTCTACATTCTCCAGTTAGGAGGTTGTAGACAGCAATCAAATTTCCCTTCAGCCATCTCTTAAGGCTGAACAAACCCAGTTCTTTTAGCCAAAAAGACATGATACATTGGTTTGACAGCAGCAGCATCATGTTTCACATCTTGTTCTTAATAACGAATAGGACAGGACCAGGGTACAAGTAATGTCCACATGGAGTTGGAAGAAAGTTTTAGCAAGTTCTTTAATTAGGCTGCTCAAGAACAGGCGGTTAGATCTAAAGAATTACATTTGAAGTCAATGACTAATAATTCCTTAAGAACTGGCTGAATGATGTAATATGTACAGTACCTATCAGGATAGAGAGTGTATGGATTAGGAAGAATAATCCTAATAGAATAATGACCCCTGAGGAGGCAATCAAAAGCTGGTAGAAATTAAAGCAATTCAGGATGCTCTAGCTTGCACTGAAGTAATTTCAATACCATGTTCCTTCAGAGTGTATGATGAGCTGTGCAAAGACCAGCTGAGGTTTTAACTGCTGGCTTGCACGCTGATGTAGTTGAAGTATCGGCTCTTAGTCTCACCAGAGACTGTGAGTTGTTCCTGACGTCCACGTGGTTCCTGGCAGAAGTGACAGGGCTCCGCATCAGGATAGCTGTCTTCCCTTGCCTGATATTAGATATTATATACCCCACAAATGTCCTCCGCCATTTGCCTATTTCATGTATATGAGTCCACTAGTGAGTAAAGCGGGAAGGTGAGCTGAGTCTTTTCAGTCTGCTGGTGATAAATATCTCACAATCAATCCTAAGAGTATACTGAAATACACTTCCCAAAGTTTGAGTATGACTGAGAAGCGGATAAAGACAAATCAGCTGAAGCTCACACTGGAGAACAGCAAAAATCTCTCCAGAACAGCTGCTTTCATAAAATTCCTGCTATCTTGATAGGAAATACGAGTGGCAGCTCGCATGAAACTCTGACCACAGTAAATCCAACACTGTCTACTTAGATTATGATCCAAATCTGGAATCTAAAATGTTCAGAGCCAAGAATTTGAATACCGGCTGTGTCTGCTCAGACCTATAATCCTAAAATTTATTGTAATGCTCTACCAATATGAAAATATATTTTTAGTAAGTGTCAAATGAGAGGCGCTATTACAGACTTCAAACCAAGCTCTGTCTTTTATTGTAGGCAAATACATGACAGCAACCCAGACTGCAGTGCTAACTCTAGAGAATATGGTCCATCCAAACTTAGACTGATATCTACTGCTGGAAATGTGGACGAGTCTCCCTGTCTGTGGCATATAATTAAATGATCTTTACACCTGCAGGTATTATCATCCTGTTTTGGCTCGTGCACAGATTTGTTCTAGCCTTAACAGGAGTTCTATTAAGGCTCTTATACAGGTAAGTACACAGAGCGAAGCCAACAATCATCTGCTTTAAAAATATATTAATAACCTTGTGTGCATGTATGGGGAAGAATCAGGCCTGCCTAAAGGTACCAACTAGTATCTGATCCATTAAATATTTCCAGTGTTGAATTAAGTATTTTGTCCAAACTACTTACTTACACTTTGAATATGCCTTTGTTCACAAGTATGTTAGAGATCATAATAAGACTCTGGCTTCATCCTGGTTTTTAGAGATAACAGTGTTAAAAGTGCAAAACAACATCAAGCAAATCTAGACAATGTGAAAATTAATAAAAAAGCAACAGAAGCTATCCTTGACAACATTACTGCTAAACCTGCCCTATCATGACTAATGCATCCATTTCATAATGACTTAAGTCTCTTTCAGTGGTTCTGCAAAGAGGTCTTTAGAAAAGTGAGATAAAAATGGATCTGATGCAAAGTTTGCATCAGCTGGCCAGCACATATCTAGCCTATACTCCAGAGAGCTCCTGCTGCTATCTCCCTCCTTCAGCATCCCTCAGTCCGGGGCAGCGCCAGCAAGGAAGGACTTTGGGGGAGCAGGGATGGGATTTGCATGGCGTGCACCGCAGCCTCCCTTCAGGCCCTTCATCTCCCGCCTCCCAGCCTGCAGCTAATCAAGTGCATTGAGCGTGTATGACTTTGTTAATGCAGCGTGTGTTTTGTGAAGGTAGAAGGTGCAACCCAGAGCAAGGTCCAAGAGCATGCGAAAACCGTTAAGGAGGCCAAGTTTATTTTGTTGTTTGCACTCTTTCCTTTTGCTACGTCAGCTCCTCCCCCCCAGCAGGAGAATTATACAGATTTGCACTCACAGGGCCAGAAACAGTGTGCGCCCGTAATTAATTCAAATTCCCACTGATGTCAAGGGTGTAAGTGTAATTTGGCCCAATGGATCAAAGGCAGAGTAGAAAGAAGCTATTCCCACAGAAATTAATGGAGGTTGTTCTCACTTAAAGCAGGGCTGACTTTGGTTCAATGACGATGAATTTCACTGATTTGCATTGATTTGCTAATGAGAAATTTACACCACCATTTACTTTGCCTCTGGATTTGACCCTTTCACTTTAGTTTGAATTGATGATTACTGTGGGAAGAGAAGACACTGAATTCACTTCTTTGGAGTGAACATAATTCAGGGAGCAAACGGTAAAAAGAATTTGAGAGCAAAGTAATCCAAGGTTTAAAAAAACTAAAAAAAAAAACAGCAGCAAAAAGAGTGGCAGTCTGAAATCTTATCGCTGTGACTAGCATGTGATTAGCGGCACTCCTAAATGCCAGCACTGCCCCCCCATTAAAATTTAATTTGCTATCAGTGAGGGCATAGCGTACACAAATACCATTTTAATAAGCCCTTGAATAGTGGTCTAAAATAAGCGTCACTGCCCATGTTTCCTCTCAAACCAGCTGATTGCGGAGGTCTTCGCTGTTCAGACCTCACCGGGAACACGAAGGTGGGCTTGGGGGGGGGGGGGGGCGCACCAGGCTTTATGCACTCATTGCAGAGCAAGGAAGAGCCCGTTTTGAGTCACGTACTTCGGACCTGAGTCGCATCGCAGGCACCAGGGGTTCGGAAATATTTCACAAAGCAGCACTGAACCTTGGTGCATGGCTGACCTGCTTTAGCTAAAGGAGAGAAAGCTCACATTAGCATGTGAGCGAAGGAAGTCAAAATGATCTCATTCATGGGGCTTTCGCCCATTTAAGTAAGGGGAGTCGGCCCTCCACAGAATAGCATGTCTTTCTCTGGGCCACACAGGGCTGTCTGCCTAATTTTCCTCATTCTTAACCTTTGCCTCTCCCTGGGACTGAAGTGCAAGACAAAGCTGAGACGCTGCATTCTTCCTTTATATCTTAGCTACAATAGCGAGGAGGTGGCAGGGTTAAAAATGTTTGCACACCCATGGGATACCTTGAATGTGCAAGGCTGTCCTGGCCTTGCTATCTCTGATTTGTAAGACTGACCGGCTTGAGAATGTGCAGCTCTTCCAAATCCAGTATGTAGCAGGCAGCCACTGCCACATAACCTTAAATGTAAGCCATCTAGTTTAAATTAATGATAAAAAAAATAGCTTCTAAATAATAAAAGTCCCCAAAGCAAAACTTTCATCTAATACTACTAATTGCCTTTGAATTAGTTCTTCTCTATAATGCCACGTTAGCACAGCACTGCATTAATTATTGAACAATATTTAAATCATTGTGAAGGAATACATTCATTTACCACCTCTTTTAGATGGGAAATGTCTCTTACAGTATGTCACTTTTTAAAATCTTTTTTATTTAAAATAAAAATCTTCTGTTTGTCTCCCATTTTACAGTCATGAATGTTTGTGAAGACAATACTGCAATTGAACCGCAGAGTACAGAAGAAAAGTGTTCATCGTATCTTCAATCTTACAATTAATCCTTTTTTAAAATCATGCCTCTTAGCAAAAAGTATTCCTGGTATGTTGTTGCTGTACTGGTTGACAGCTTAGTAAATTGCTTTTTAAAGGAATCTACCTGCACTGAATTAATTATTTATGACACTAATAAACTAAGTATTCATAAAACTATAGTGATTGTGCCAACACGGCTTTTGAATGTACCTCACTGTTGAATAGCTAAAATTCACATTCCTTTGAAAAAGAATTGCAGCCTTTCCATGACTTTATCTCAGTTATCTATACAGTGTAAAAGATGAAATTACCATGCCTAAAAGTGAAAGCAGAGATATGCTGCAATAGAAGTATATTAGAGATAACTTTGTTCCTTCACTATTGTGTATTTCTACAAAACCTATTTCTTCTCTTAGCAAATATTCGAAGTAGAGTTTTGTTGTTTTATAAGACCTCCTTTATGTTGCCCCATAAAAATGCATTCAGGCTACAAATCTGTTGAGTTTATCAAACAAACATGCATTTTACCTTCTGGGTTTGGGTCCACGAGAATTTCTTTTTAGGGAGTTCTGGTAAGAGATGCAGCTCCTCAACGGAAAGCTCTTAAGGTATAAGTCAAGGCATCCTGGCCTTCACAAATGAACACAACCACAGCCGAACACATATACAGACAAAAATCCCAGAGCACATGTATATTTTTTCCTCACTCAGATGCAGGTCAGAGAAGGCACTGGTATTACAGGTGCTCAGTGCCTCACCAGAGGACACTCAGATATGGTATTAGTGTACGAATGGGTAACAGAGTATGGACATGTATTGGGTCGTGGGGAAAAGGGGAGAGGTACCGTTACGGGTCCTTGCCCTGGCGTGAGTACTGAAGATATTTTTTACAGCTTCTAGATGGCATTTTTCTTCTTTTTTCCCTCAGTAGTTCTCCACAGGATATATTGTAGTTGTTCCACGAGCTACACTACAGGATGCTGTAAGACCCAAATAAGTCTCTAAAGAGCTTTTTAGAGTCTAAATAAGTTACAGGAGCATCTACCTTTACCACACCATTTTGAATGACCTCTCCTTGAGTGTTATACACAAATTATGGAGGCATCTCCTTTGTATCTTTCCAATATATATCATACTAAACTGAAAATTAAGAAGATCCAGAAAATTACAAACCAGCCAGCATCACTTCAGTCCCTGTGAAAACTGTGGTACAGATCCTCCTATAAGCTATTTCTAGGCACATGAAGGACAAGAAGGTGACTGGGAAAAGCTAGCACAGATTCGCCAATGGCAAATTGTGCTTGACCTGCACAGTTGCTTTCTGTGATGAAACAACTTGCTCAGTGGGTGAGGGGAGAGCTGTGGACTTCACTTACCTTGATTTTAGCAAGATGTTTGATATGGTTTCCCACAATGGCCTTGCTGACAAACTGGTAAGATATGGATTGGACAGACGGACCATGAGATGGGTGGAAAATTGGCTGAAACGATGAGCTCAAAGGGTGGTGGTCAATGGCTCTAAGTTGAAATGGCAGCAGGTCACAAGGCGAGTTCCTCAGGCTCAATGCGGGTTGTGATACTGCTCACTATCCTTATAAATGATCCAGATGACAGAGCTGAATGCACCCTCTCCATATTTGTGTATGACACCAAACAGGGAGGAGCAGTACATACACAGGAGGTACGAGTCACTGTATAGAGAGATATTGACAGGCTGGAAGATTGAACCATAAAGAATTGCATGAGGTTTAGCAAAGCTAAATGTTAAATCCTGCGTCTTGGAGGACTGAGGGATGTGGTTATCCCACTCTACTTGGCACTTGTCAGACCATGCCTGGAGTACTGCATCCAGTGTTGGTCCCCCCCAGTGCAAGAGAGACAGAAAAACATGAGAGGGTCTAGAAGAGGAGGTTCACCAAGATGATTAGAGGGTCGCAGAGCTTAACATATGTAGAAAGGTTGAAGAAATGGAGTTTGTTCAGCCTTGAGAAGAGAGGGCTTACAGAGATCTAATCACAGTCTTCCCATACCTAAAAGGTAGTTGTAGAGAAAATGGAGGTGCTTTCTTCACAGGGTTGCCTGGTGACAGGATGGGAGGCAACAGAGACAAGTTGCTTCAGGAGAAATTCCATCTGCAAAAAATAAAAAAATTCTTCATTGTCAGAACAATTAAGCAGGTTGTCCAGAGAAGTGGTGGAATCTCCCTCATTAGAAACATTCCAAACTTGGCTTTTGGTCCTAGTTAACTTAATTTAAGGCCCTGATTTCAACAGGAGGCTGGATCAGCTGAGCTCCAGGGGTCCTTTCCAACCTAGACTTTTCTGTGATTCTGTCATTCTCTGGTTTTTCATATTTAAATTGAAGATTTGGCCTTACCATTTTTTTGTGTTTATTTTCACCTTAGTTATGAATACAGATAGGCATTGTCTCTCATTTAATTATACCTGCATTTCACTTTACTTTATTCAGTCCTCATAATCTTATATTTAATGCAAGGCATAACCATACGTATAAAATGCTTCCAAGCCAGCCCACATTAAAGTGAGCTTTGCCTTTTTGAGGATTCTGTTTTCTGCATATTTTGTGGACTATTTCAGCTTACAACTCTCCACAGTCTTGTACCTATTTCTTTGCTCTGCCTGCTCACAAATCGCTCTCCTGCTCTAATCATTCAGGCCTCTCTGAGACGGTTCACCCTGCCTGCACGTTGTGAGACAGGCCAAATTTTATTCTAGCCTGGACACACACCTGAAACAGTCAGAGTCACATACCATATCTGACAGATCTGATCTTTTACAGCCTTATTTATTCATTCTCAGATTTCTCCTTTTGTAGGCATGCATTCAATTCTGCTGTGCCTGATGTTTCTATTCTAATTTTTGTTCTTGGTTGCAGAATCCACTCCCTTTTCCTCCAAATTCCTTTTTTCACACTCTTTGCATCTAGTTTTATGAACACCTCGATTTTTTTCTTGACTGAGATGGTCGTTTGTATTTTCCCACATAGACTTCTGACATTTAAATCTTCAGCACAGTATTCCCTTTGTGAGAAAAATCCTTTGACCCTATAACCTTAACCTTCACTAGTATCTGGATTCACATTGGTACCGTAGTCTTTTCCCCAAATTGTAAATTCCTCTAGGTGACTAATAATTGCAGAGTGAAGGAGTGTTTGATGGAATACGAAATTGTTCAGCTGACCTCCTTGTAGGCCAAGATTCAGCTACGGAAGGAAATCTGACCATTGTGTCTCTAATCCATGATCCTTCCGTGAATTTGTTAGCCTTCTTATCAGAGGTGATGAAAGGCATCATAATGTTGTAGAGCCGTAAATGCCCTCAGCAGAGCTTTCTAACACTAAGTGGAAGACTCAGCATGGCAATGAGGTAGTGATTGGATGCATGGCCTCAACAGAGTAGATATAACAAATCCACCACAGATCTTGCAAAATAGAACTCATTATTTTGAAAGGTGCAACTTATTTTGCACAATACTGAGATGATGGCAGCTATGGAAGATCTAAAGATAAACTTATCTTTGTAAATACAGCAAAGTACAAAATAATTTGAGATTTTGAAAATCAGGCCATAGGCCACAGATCGTATCACCAGAGTTTGCGTGTTCTGTCCTTCTTGTTTGTATTAGTCAGTTCAGGGCCTTTTTTTCCCTTCCTGTCCTGTGTTGTTACAACTGGCATCTCAATAGTCCTGGGTTACTTTCTATGTGAATTTGCAGTCTTTCGGTTCCAGTTTCTAAGCATGTGAGACTTCATGCCTGCTATTCCTTTCATGCACAGTTTCTGGCAGTTTCCACATCTGAGCTACATATGACCCTCAGCTATGACTTCTTTCTGAATGCTATTTTGGGAATTAACGCTACACAGCGATGGCCTGGTAGGGTTATATCACTGGACGGCCTATTTTGCTCAATCTGAAGAATTGGTCTGAGCAGACCAGTGCACCTTTTGAGAAGGAAAAAACATTTTCCAGGTATGTATGTGACCTGCTATTTCCAGTCTAGACATAACCGGAGTCCTGTTGAAGAAAACATGATGGTCTGAAGATTTTGACTGCATCTCATTTTGTTGAAAACCGCCATATTTGAGACTCATTGTACAGGGCATTTTCCTTTGAGATTGTTTCATGCCACTTGCGTTACAAAACCAGATGCCTAGTTTTTTTTGGTCCTGAAGGTAAAAGATGAAGGGAGACATTTTGTTAATTGTCTTTGCTAAGAACAATTAGACTAAGCTAATAGAAGCCGGTTGTCTTCATCTTTCTGTGAGGGCTACGTATGAGTCATCTTACCAGGATATTAAAAATGATGAGTAATCTGATAAGGGTGATTGAAGTTTTTCTTAAAGATGGATATCTTCTCCAGAGCTACCTGATCTCTTTCCCTCCGTCACTAACGAACCATCCTTGGAAACTAGAAGAGTAACAAAGAAGAGAAAAGGACTATAGCTGCCTCAATCATAGATTGGATCGAAAGAATCACTGCAGAGGTGAGAATAAACTCTTGTTGTGATACAGCATCTAAATGTTATTATTTATGCATGGATCTGTGTAGTTCCTGTATTGTCCAAGAATAAGTTGCATGAAAAATTCCACTGAAGACCTTGTGTATTCTTTAACTGTGGTTTCCAATGAGAAACAGTTTAGACCAGAGTGCCATGAAAGAGGAGCTCTGGGAAGTCTGCATAAACTATCTTGGAAACTTTATGAAGGAGAGCTTCTGGGCTGACCTTGCCGAGTCCCCCATCCCCGGGGGGAAGGAGGTTCCCAACAAAGAATCCCTACCCTAGGAGTACACCCAGGCAACCTGCAGGTGGAAAATAATCAGGTTCTTTGTGTGGAAAAGCTCAAGATCCAAACCCTGGGTAGAGTGATTTCCAAGCACATGTTACGACTTAGCCAGGTCTGTAATATAAACAAAGCACAGAGGTGAAAGAGCAAAATGGGAAAGTAGCATTCCCATCAATAGGAATATATTCCCTGGAGCAGGACAGGAAGGAAGACCCCATGAGAAATGAGAGGATAGGAGATACCATATGGTGAATCAGGAAAAGATGCAAGACTAAGATATGGGAAAATCCCATTCCAAGAAACAGCTGAAGGGAAGGAATCAAGGCAAGAAGACGATGACTTTGGGGATAAAGGATAAAGAAGGAAGAATGTGGTGGTGGAGAGCAAGAAAGAGACAATAGAAATCAATGAAAAGAAATAGACAAAAGAAAAAAGAGGAAGAACATAGGAAAAGGAGAGAGAATGAGAGGATCAATATAGCGTACCACCTATAAAAACAATAAAGAATGAACAGAAAAGAAACACTCCTTTCAGAGATAAAAGGAACAAGTAGTTACAGAAGAGAAAGGTGAGAGAATAATGTGTAAAGCAAGAAAAAAATCAAAGATAAATAATATAGAAGTAGGCAGAATGAATCGGAGATAATAGGAAAGAAAAGGAGGGGAAAAAGACTGAAGAGAGCAAAAAGGAAAGTCAATATTCAGCAAAAATAGATCAGTGATTTTAATTGGATTTATTTATGTGTCTATATTTAATGGTCTTTCTGCAGCAGGCTTATCTTTCTAAATTTTGGTATTAAAATGCAATGACTACCTACAGACTACTGTTCAACTATATTTTATGATTCTACTACTCATCGCATGGAAAATCTGTTACTAATGCTACGTTAGGATAATCTGAGTAGTAGAGGAAATCTTTGAGAAGGGACAGCCTATAGGAAAAGAAAAATGAATTCCCCACATTCATTATTCTAATTATTCTTCTGGAGTAAAACTGAATTCAGCTGCTCTGTTAATTAAGAGGCCAAAAGAGAGCTCATCTCTTTTTTAGCTGGACTTTTTCTTACAGGCACTATTTACAGTCCATCTAAAATTTGAGGGTTGCATGCCCCGTTCTTTTGCACGCAGCAAAATCAGCAGCTTACATGTAAGATGTTTTGCTTCTTTTCTCAGGCTCTTGCTAGTGTACTTAGCAGAGAATGATTAAAAACTGTGTGCTCTGTTAGAACTGTTATAGTGTTTAAACAAGGAAGTCTGTGTTTGTTTAAGAGAATGGGGAAATGGTTATCTTGACAGATTAGACTGAAAAAACAGGACAGCCACAGTCTAGCACAGATGTCCAAATTTGCCACTTGGCTGGTTTTTTGAGGTCCTCTAAACAAAACTTGCTTGTGTGTTTGTGCCTTTGCTGTGTTTGACACCTGACTGAGGAATGCGATTAAGCGCTCCTGCCAGGGATTGCATGTCTCTAGTGGCAAGTGTTCACAGGGCTGAAGTTTCTTCATGTCTGTCTGACTGTGTCATAACTTACTAACGGAATAGAAGAGAAACATCCCAAAATATATGAAGGCCCTTGAAAAAGGTCAGTTTACAAAGAAGAGGCTGTTTAGGAAAGAAAACCGGTGAAAATTTTTTTAGAGCCTTCTAAGTTCTCTAGCATATCCTCTCACTTAGTGACAGAACATGCAGAAGTGAGAAACATATAATTTGTCTGTGAAATACTGAAGCCATTTGCAAGACACATCACAGCCTCACAGATGTAAAGCACATCTCAATAGAAAGAAACGTTACGTCCTTAATCAGTGTGAGATGATCATTTTCTAATGCATTTAAGATGCATGCTTCACTTGATAAATCCGTACAACCGTCTACTCAAGCATTTTATCAGATTCCAATAATGTTATCATCTGGAATTAGTTGTCCTCACATTACTTCCTTGACAGAAAAGACATTTCTAAAGCCACCGGCAATTTAGTTTCTCTTTACACAAAGTTTTGCTGCGTTAGAGTAATATTTAGTTGAAAATAGCAGAGAGGACACAAACTGAAGACAAAGGCTTTCGACTTACTGGAAGCGATCACTACACTCTTCAGACTTACTTATATGTAAGCACCCATATTGGCATGATAGTACACGTGAGAAACGCCTTCCTTAGCATGCGTATTCTGTGTATTACATACATCCAGGCCACGTACACAGATTTGGTGTACACAGCAAAAATAGGTCAGAAATTCTGGGCCAAATCCCGGAAAACAACAGTGCGTGGTACCTACCTGATGATGAGGGTGTACAAATATCTTTACAGTGATTTTCTCTAATCCCAGTCTTCACAACTACACTGAGTAGTTTTATCGATAACCAGCTGTTTGATGGTTAAGCTGTTGGTTATAATGGATAATGGTGAATATACAGTTCAAACGAGAAGAAGGCTTTTTTTGGAGAAATGATTGAAAACCAGGTGAGCAATACTTTGGACTCCTGTTAGCACAGTGGTGGCAGGCAGCCATTTTATAAAGCACGTGCAGCAGAGGGATTATTGTCGTTCTTATAATTTTGTGCAGGTTACCCTAGATCTAGAACTCAAGTAGTATTTTACCTTAAATAATATCAAAGATAGTATATCTACCACAAATGTGAGATACCTGATAAATGTATGACATATGATAAATGTGAAATACATGGTAAATATGAAAATGAGACTGCCTTGGGACTCCAGCTTCCACATAGCCATAAGGAATCCATAGCCATTGGATTTTTTTTTAACTTGCAGAGTTGCTCTAAGATTTGGTAAGAGATGTTAATGCCCAGTTAGTAATAAAAAGTTTAACTTACATCGACATCTGCTTGAAATCATGACGCTTTTTAAAAGTAGTAATGTAGTTGAAGCTCAACTTCATGATGGATCTTAGAGAGTTTATTTATTTATTTATTTATTTATTTATTTATTTTGCTGAGGAGATGTTTGAATTGTTAGTTTTACCTTAGAAAAAGGACATACTGCCAAAAGGGAAGACTAAGGGCCTTATGGGAGAAAGTGTTTACGCCAGGAGGCTTCTAGTTAACCACTGATACATAGTTTTTAATATAATTCTTTCATCTTCAGCTACTGATTTGATCAACCCTTATTTGTTTTCTTCCCAAGCTTTGGACTTGTAGGATGTGATACTTCGGAGTTCATCTACAAAAACATGCTGTACAGACAAAGAGGAAACAACTGCTTATGGCTGATATCATCTGCTTGAAATAGCTGTCTATCACAAAAAATTGTAAAACCTTTGGGTTTTAAGGTGTGTCTATGCATGTATGCAAAAAGAGGTTCTTTGCCTAAAATGCAAGACCAGCTTGATTTATTTTGTATGTCACACTGCATAAATATTCCCATCTGCTTTGCAAAGGGGAGAAAATACGAGATCCGAGGTTAGCTCAGCTTGTTTGCGGAGGATAGGTGGTTAGCTTATTTTCAAACTTACGGAATGATACTCAAAAAAAAAAAAGATACAACAAACTGTAATGACTTAAAACAAAGAGATGAGTAATTGCCAATAATTCAAGGCAAAACAACTGAATTCCTTCTATGATAGGACAGTAAGAGAGTAGCTATGGATGCCACCTATCTTGACTTTAGTGTGCCTCTGACTATGTTTTACACAACCTTCTTGACTATAAGTGAGGAAGATGTGTTGTCCACTAAATGACTGTGAAGTAGGAACAAACCTACCTGGAAGACAGTGTTTGGAGAAGAGCTATCAATGCTTCACTATCAAACTCAAAGCATTTACTGAGAGGGGATTCCCATTCAGCCGTTCCCCATCCATTATTTTCAGTACATTAATGAGTAGCTTACTTACATAACAAAGTAGAATATTTATGCTTAAAAATATACAGCTTTTACCAAATTGGAACAGTCTGGAAGTGCATTGGAAGTTGGTATTACAATGCTAAATCATCTTCACAAATTGGCAACAAGCACTGGGAAAAAACCAGCACAAACGCAAAGTGTGATATGTAGGTAAGGACAATAAACCACCCAAGTACTGGTTATGTTGCAGCTCTGTACGGGTTTATCATGGATCAGACTGAACAATGTCAGCAATGTCAAGCTTTTGTGAAAACATCAACCATCGTGCTGGGATATGACATAAGCAGAGTCTGCAACAAGTGAAGTAACGATTCTTCTCTCCTGACCAATGGGAAGAACTCGGCTCCGTGCTGTGCCTGATTTTGGACATTACACTTCAAGATGTGACCCGTTAGAGTGCGTCTAAAGGAGAATGAGAGAGTGCGTCTAAAGGAGAATGAGAATGGCCAGAAATGAGGGATGTCACTTTTGAGAAGAGTCTGATCAGAGGTACAAGCCTTCAAAGGTCTAAAAGTAACAATCAAAAGGGAAAGTCAACTTGTTCTTCCTGGCTACTGTGGACAGGTTGAAAAGGAAAGGAATCTCCGCAAGGGAGATTTAAGTTGCACACCAGAAAGGGAAGCTATTAAGATCTGCCATACTGGGTCATACTGCAAGTCCTCGTAGCCCAAATACTGGCCATCTAGGCTATCATCATCAGGCTCTCAAGCACTGATGATGTCTGAGCTCTGGAAGGTAGCATTTCATATTGAGATCTGTCCAACATATCTAGCATTTTTCTTTTTTTTGGATTAAAAAGGTTATGGTGATGTCTGCATGTTCCTAAGGGAACGTCTCAGTTTTGCATGGATTAAACTGTGTTTGCTTTAGCACTCTAATGATGATGATCTCCTGTCACAGGGAGAAGTGCCCCTACGAATGCTACAGATATAGCTGTTGTTTTCACAATATCTTTCTGTTAGATTTGCAGGTTTCGGGAATTACCTGGATCGGATGGCGCTGCTTCCCCTTAGCTTTTTTCTGCATCTGTTGGAAAAACCTTTCTGGTTTTTCAACTATTTTTCAACCATTTTTTGATCTTTTTTTTACAGTTATCTGTCACAAAGATGTTCATTTCCGTGGGTTTTTGTTTGCAGCAAGTACGTGTTGTTGTGTTTTCAGCTCCTGCAGATGATCTTTCAGGAAAAATATTTTAGTGCTGACTTGTTCAGTTAGTCAGCAAAGGTATTTTGCAGGACTAATTAAGCCTTGCTAACTTTCTGTAGCACTTACAGCTCATTGATTTACCATAAATGCATGCAATCCTCTTGCCGTCTTGGCTCAGGATCAAAACAGTCCTAAGTGGAGTGCCCTCCATATAGTCAGGTCAGCTGAGAATATTTGGGCTGAATTGTATGATTTTCATCTTTTTTTTATTTTGAGAATTAAAAAAAAAAAGTTGCAGGGAAAGGATGAAGCTGTGAAAGGACTATGGTGGTTGTGCTGGGAAAATGTATGAATATGACTTGACTTGCTCAGATGCTTTTGTGGGGACTACTTACTTTCCTTTAAAAGGTAACTATTCGTATTTCTTTCAAGTTTTCTAAGTGAAATGAGTGTTCAATGGTTAGATTTACTTCCCAGAAAGCACAGAGAGCACCAGAAAAAAAACAACAACAAAAACTCTTGGTATTTCTATACTATTAAATTAAAGAGAGCTGGGGATTGCTGCTGGGCACTAGATCCATCCATCTACACTGACACCATGCCAGGGCTGCCTCAGCCCAATTTTGGCCCGTGCAAAATCATGGGATGGGACCCTTGAGACCCTTTCCGACCCTTCTCCATTATCGGTTTGCATTTGGCCATCTTGTTTTGAAGGATAAGGTAGTTTAAAGGTAGTTTAAAGGAAGGGATTTGTGCTATTCTGTGTCGGCTGGCCTCATTGCCAGAGAATGGCCTTGGGCACATTGAATTTACTGCCATATCATAGGCCATCTGTCCTGGACAGACAGGAAGGCATTAATGTTTTATCTCTAGTAAAGGGGTTTCTACCTCAAGGCTGAGGTCAACGCAAGGTCACTATGAAAAATCTTGGCCTCTAACTGTTTACACAGTGACTACCCTTCTGGTTTGTACAAGATCTGCCAGTTCCCAACATAACCGGCACTTTTGCTGTTAAGAACACAAATACTCACTAGTGATAATTACCGGAAAAAATACAGAGCTCCTCGTTCCTTCCCCTTTTACGAAAGCTAACTTTGTCCGATACTATTTGACATGTATTTGTACAGGACTGAAGACAAACGCTGGAAAACCGTAGCTGATCTTATTTCTCAGTAACCACTAGCAGAGCAAAGCATAAAAAGAATAATCTCAACCCCGCCAACAATCTTACAGCCTAGACACCCCGATAAATTGTAAGCATGTTGTAACTGGTGACCATTATGCAATCACTCTGCCCCAGCAAAAATAGTTAGCAGTGGTGTGCTGTTGGTAAAAGATTTTTTTTTTCCCTGCAGAGAGAATAATACATTCCCACGGAGTCTTGGGATTTAACCTTGAAAGAATCCACCGTGACTGAGCAGAAATCTTTCAGTACGTATGTACGTCTTTCTAGGTTAAATGCAGAGAAGAAGGAAAAAAAGCCTCAATAAAAATTTGACTTATTTCCCTACAAAAATGTCAATAGCAATATTCATATATTGGCTCCAAGAAAGGTACAATATGTTTGCTGACAGTATATTTACCCTGAGACTTACTTTACGGCAACAAATATACTATTTGAATTGTCTGTAAAGCTGCAGTGAATTAAGTTAGCAAAATTCAAATTGACTTTTGGGGTAACATCAATCAATTATGCTTTGCATAGTGCTTCTAGGCTAGTACCAATGAATACAATACAATGCCATTTATTTTATTTGGCATCCTTCAAAAAGTACATCATAAAAAGCTGCAGGGAGCGTGACTGCAAGGCAGCTCTCGGTTTCTTTTGGCGGCCCCCTTGCAGCCCCACTCTCGCTATAGCTTTTGGCTTTCTCTTCTCTTGACCCTAACCTCAACCCTAGCACCAGACTGAGCCTTCCACAAAGCCTGCAAGTCTTCCCCAGTGGTCAGCACAGCCTTTTTTTTTTTTTTTTCCCCAAAGAAAACTAGATTTTGGCTCTTTCTGTCTGCAGTTTCCTGTTAGGATGTGCTCAGTCCTGCTTTGGGGATGTTAGGCTCCTGTTGCTGGGGAGCATGTATGTGGCCCAGAAACACTGTTCGAGACCCTGCAGGACGCCTAGACTCAGTGCAGTGATGGTGGTGACCCACTGCAAGGCGTACTCCCCAGTGTCTGTGCCCGGGCATCGTGGCCCTGAGCTAGAGCAGCTCCCAGGAGCGGCGAGCGCTAGGTACCTCTCCAGTAGGCTATGGAGCAGCATCAGTCTCAGGGGCGGCAGTTGAGGTGCCAAGTCACTGTGGGGTGAAGGAGACGTGGCAGGAGGCTGGCAGCCTCCAGGGTGGGTGGGAAGGACCTTTGCAGACCCTCCCCCCCCCCCCCCCATAGAGCCAAGAGCTCTAAGCCCCATGGCATGGGGAGGGACAGCCAGTGACTATGCTCGAGCAAGCTGAACAAGCGGCTCCCAAGCAGGAGGGAAGCTGGAAATTTGTGATTTCCGGCAACAGAAAGAAAGGTCCTTCCTCACTGGCAGCTGTGTATTTGCATAATACAAGCAGTGCCCTGACAGCAGGTGAGGAGGCACAAACTCCTCCAGGGGAGAAGTCAGGGCCAGCCTAAACTAGCAGCACCAAGACGCTGAACCCATTCCCGAGCCCAGTTCTCCTTGAGGGTGCACAAAAAGCTACAGCGGGTGCAGCAGGGAGGCAAGGGAAGAAGGCAGGAAGGGTTCATGAAAGCAGGGGAAGACCTGGGCAATGCTGCCAAAGAGATGCGCATCAATCCCACCCACAGGGCTTCCACAGTCGGCCCTACATAATGGGTGGAAGCACAAGTCTTTCTGCTGTTTTTTAAATCCACCCAAACCTATCAGGTTCTAAAGCACAGCTTAAAATCCAGTGTTATATGTTGATGTCTGAGCTGGTAGCTCTAACAAAAGAAGCAGGGGGAGAGAGAGAGAAAAGAGAGAGAGAGAGAGAGAAGGAGGTGGCTAGTGAAAGTGAGGAAAGGAAAACAAGTGCAAGGGACTGAGCATAGTAAAATGGAAACATAGAAGGACTTTGGGAAAATAATAGGAAAAAAAAAAGTTGCCTCTACATAATTAATGCCCCATTAATTCTAATTTTTAAAGTAAATACGACTCACATTGCTCATGTCTGCTAGCGTTCTGCTTCACATTGTTTCAGCGCACAGGCTGCTTCATATTCCAGTAAAGAAAACTTAAAACATATGAAAATACTTAAATAACTGTACATTTTGGTATGTTATTGCCTTTTTTTTTTTCCTGATTGACGATGTGAGAGTGCACACCTCATTGCAAAGTAATGCTTTTAACTTAAACCAAATCAATTGGAAGTGAACATGTTTTATGCATTTATGCTTATAATTTGAAAAAAGCATTTCCTCCAAAAACAGCACTGCCTTTTAACTACCCAGTGAACAAGTCACTGGAGATGCCTGCCTGTCTCAGCCAGTGAGCATTTACTTGTATTGTCTTAAAACTGCTACAAGTTTAGGGCTCACAGAGCTGCTGTAGTCTTAATGAAGCGGTTAATGATGTGTGAATTATAGATCCTGACAGCCTCTTTAATAAAATCAACAGGACTGCATCCACAGTCTACCATAGCAGCGAAATAATGACAATGCTGTCTGCTTAACATAACGCAGTATCTTTAAGTAAAGCACCAGTCTGGCGTCCTTGTACTGAAAAATTCTAGTCAACACAGAGAGGAATGCGAGCAATGAAGAACAAGCTGATACACATGACACTTCATTTCTTTCAGTTTGGGAAAGAAACGCACTAGCCACAGGGAATTCACAAATGAAGCATCATGTAAAGCAATGTGTTATTCATTGTTATTGTAGCAGCTTTTCCGGGAGATCCTTCATTGAAGTAAAGAGCTGCATAATGCATAATGGACCTTAACAGTCAACGGTTTGCCTTTTTTTTTTTTTTTTTAAGCACATGAACTTTATCTTCCCAATAGCTTTCAATGACCAATTGTCCTCACAGCACAGCTAGTTGGAATCTGATAGTGCTGGACTGCACTTACTTATATGGAAATTGGTGCTGTAGGTATGTCAAGGGATTTTTCCATACACTTAGCCAATCAAGAGAGAATGATTGTTGTGAGAATCAAAGGTCTTTTTGCTTTGCTTTTGGTGATCAGCCTTTCCCATTCAGGGAAGATTTTACACGTCTTGTATATGTGTTCCCTAAATAATCTTGTTTTATTGCCTGATAGACTGAAACGAAGCACTTAAGGGTCTGGAAAAATCCAAGGCTACTTTTCTGTATGTGTATATGGTTTTTCCCCTAAAGTTCAGGGAACTGTCTTCCTCTCACTTATTTGAGCTAGCAGATACTCTAGCAAGGGAAAGGGAAAAAAACTAAGCCACTTTCACTAGTTCATCCAGTCACGCCATTTGCCGGGCTGGTTCAGGTAATATCTGAGTAACAAAACACCTAAAAGCTAGAAAATAACTGGCAAGTAAAAGAAACACCATCAGGACACAGCAACAAAAGGAGAAGGAATTACTGAACTTGTGAAAATATTCAGGATACGATAAACCTGGCCTGCTGCACGGAGGTGGTCAAAGTGACATCTTCTCTAACAGTAAGGGGGCTACTAGCCGTAAAGCCTGTCGCAATCGTCGTGTACAACCAAAGCAGAACGACTTGCTTAGGCACGGCCAAACCACTCAATTAGTTCCAAGAAGTTCAAAGTCAGCTTTCCTGTGTTACCGAAGCAGTGTTTGTATAAGAAACATCGACTACTGCTGTTCTCTTAACTCAAAAAGTAAAAAGGCATGGATGTGCTCTCTGCATTTGAGCCTTTCAACTCCTTTTTCCGTTCTTTCTTTTGGCTCCCACCGCAGTCCTCTGTGAGCACCCAGATGTGCACACATATTCACACAAGCACATGTGTTTATACCTCCTTTCCTATTTGGATCTCACAGCTTCCAGCGTTTCATGTCCCACATCTCTTCCACTAATTTTCGCTTTACCCCTCTCAGTCAATACCGCCTTTACCACAATCCAAATAAGATCCCAACTCCTCAAATCCACTCAGCAACTGCAGGCAAAAATGCAATTGCACTTTTCTACCTTTCACATTCCTTGTGAACTCAGAGACCCTGGATACAACAACCCAGACTGGTCTCTAGACGCGTCATATCCCAGCCCATGGGTCCATTTATCCTCCCTCCCTTTCTTCCTACATTTTTCCCAACAAACAGGGCTGAAGGTACTGTTTGGGACAGATGTTAGAGGGAAGATGATGGAAATAAATGCAGACCAGCTGTAAGACCGTTAGTCTTCTAGCAGGTGTACACTTCTGGCAGAAGCACAGGCCTTTTGGTCATCAAGCTACTGCGCCCCTATTACCATTAGCATCAGTGGTGGCAAATCGCAGACAAGCAGTGGTATTGTCGTCTTAGACAGCCTGTGGATGTTCACTTTTTAGTAATGCACCTGACAGCAAGAACTACAACAGAGTAAATCTCCCTCCATTGTAGCAAACCTTCCACTTCGAACATCCTGAGTAGAGCCATAGGCTGCCAATATTCCCATTCACTTCAGTCAGCTCCCCAGAGAATGAAGCACGGCAGCTCCTAAGAAGTATGGGAAAAGCATGGCTCTTGAATCAATAGTCCCCAGCATAGGGAAACCACTAATAAATATGAAAAAAACCTCAGTTTGAGTGTGCAACCAAAGTCAGCATTATCTTTTTTTTTTTGGTGGGAAAGCGAAAAGGTAGAGCTTAAATTTTCTTTAATCAAGATTTTTGCATGAGGTGTTTCCAAATTTTGGTCAGAGAATTATCAATGATTTATAGATATCGCAAGCAATATTGGTTTTCTTTTATTTTTAGACTAGCTACAAGAGAAAAAGAGATCCAATCGTACAATGATCCTCTGCTTCATTACCACACGAAAGAGGTTTAGAAAAGCTTAGGATAAGCAATGGGATTTGTGAGCATGTTTCTGAGTCAAACCTTAGAGCTTTTTGAGGCTTGCTTACAATACCTTGCCGTTTTTGGCAATCAGAAGCGGGAGGACCTTAGAGAGAGGTAGGTCATTAAATGGTTCAGCTCTAACCTATAATGGTTACTATTGATATCAACAAAACCTGTGCTTTCTATAAAATAGAAAAATACTGGCTCATCCTGATTTTTCAGGGTGATTTTTCTTCTTTTTTTTTTAATAAAAGTGTCCTTTTTTTCTATGGCAATATACAAGGGAAAATCATTGTGGAAGTAAGTTTTGCACTGCAAATTACATTAACTGATGGAGAGTTGGCAGTGGCACGTATTTGATTACAAAAATATCAATATTTTATGATCATAAGGAGCTAAATGGTGAAAATTTGTAAAAATGCAATAAGCTCCTAAAAAGGGGTAGATATCTTTTATTGTATTAATGTTTTTCAGGGCTGTGGGAGAGCCAAGGAGGTTTGCAATGGCCCGGGGACTTTTTAAGCATCATCTCAGTGGACAGCTCTGATGCTTTTATTCAAGTACAGACCTAATCAGGTCTGGGTTTGTAGCTAGTGTAAACTGGCATCGCGCCACCGAAATCAATGCAAATCTTCGGATTTATGTATTGAGAAGCTTGTCCTTATAACGCAGGCAAAGCTTTTACACTGCAGCTTGCAGAGAGAGACAGTGGAAGAGATTTTCACAGTCAATGCCAGAACTTCAGCCAAGCTTTTGACAATTCCTGCTTTCTAATTCATATATTTTTTTTTTTAAACAAAACACTTGCCCAGTTGCAGCCAGATACACAGAGTTCCTATTGTTTCAGGAATCCGCAGTGACCCCAGAGCCCCATCCAAAATCATTTCTTTCTTACTGCTTCGTGGGATTTTATGTAATTAATAACAGTTAACATACATAATTGCTGCATTTTATAAGAACGGTGCAGAGAAAAACATGCATCATTGTAGTGAGGTCCAGCTGTGTAAGGAAAGAAAAAAGGGCCCTAGCAAGAAGTGCCTGAAACCCATCTGGATAGAGGCTGGGTTTGTATTACTGAATATCTGAACAAAGTGCACTAAAATGGATTCAGATTAATATTTTACTGTTGTTTCTAGTCTACAGAAACTGTGACTTTCAGCTCAAAATAATCAATAAATCAAATATAACATCACAGGTTGTGAAGCGTTCCCTTGGAAATATGTGCCTCATTTTTATTACTACCATGTCACTTAAAACAGAATTCTTTGTCTTTGGCTTGATGAGTAGGTATAAAAGCAATTCCACAGCCAACTGTCAGATAAAGCAAACTCAATTCATGTCCTATAATGACAAGGTCATGCACCACATAGAACCACTTTTAGATTTGCTTTGAGTAAGCTCAGATGAAGAAAAGCTTGTATCAAAATAAAAAAGAGCCATTGAAGGGTTTGGATGAGTCATCCCATCTCACCTGAGAATACATGTAGATAAAAGAGTATAGCTTTGATGGAGGCACCAGTGAATTGGTTATGTTTTCATAATGACTTCTTTACATTATTGAATACAATGGGAACTTTAAGGCCAACTGCAATAACAGTTTCTCATGAAAAATTAACAAAGAATTTATGGAAATGTAGCAAAAGTCCCAAAGCAATTAGCTTAGATTTCTCTAGAGCCTGAGAAAAGCCTGGGTAATTGCAGGCAGAAACTGCATAAAGTGGCTATTTTCATTATCACAGGATACAGAAAGTCCATTTTCATCACAATGGGACATAATGATGTTAAAGCTAACGTGGAGATATGTTCAAAGAGGTGGAGGCACAGTTTATGAAATGGTTTGATTTACGCGACTTTCAGATCCATTTTAAAGATCATTTTTGAAAGGGATAGGGTAGGTTTTACCTGATGTTTTCAAAGCCTCCTGCAAGTTAGGAGAAAAAAATAGATTGCAGTCTCAGGAAGCTAATTGTACATTACCAGTAGGATGCACAAGAATGAATTTAATTTGTCTTGAATGGAGAAGAGCGAAACTGCGATACAAATTGGCACACGAATATCCGTTTGAAAGTACCCATTATATGTATGTTTACAAGTGCACTTCTGACGCTAGTGCTGAGAAGCTCGGAAACGGAGCAGTAGTGACAGGCTAAGGTCATGTGAGAATCACCCTTAAAATCATAAGAACATTGCTGAGAGCACCTGTAACACATCCTCAATCTTTATTTCTTTATTTAGTACACGAGCTCTGTTGATGCATTTCATTTCATTCCACTATTCTGTGTGTGATGCACGCTCACCAGTCTAATTGCTCCTCACACGAACTGGAAAGTCATATTCTGGTTGGATGCCCACGCTCGAATGATTTATATTACATAACACAAGCAGCCTTTCATAAGCACAGATGTCCTTTGCAATGTCACACGCTTCGATCTGGAGAGTATTTCCACCAAAGACCTCAATAAATGGCTGTAGGTAAAGTTTTCTATTACAGCACAGAATAATTTCTACACTATTACAGTACGGCTCAGAGGCCATTATGCAGGCAAAACTGCCATCGGTCTCCAAGGGATTTTAACTACACAGTCAGGCCTTATATGTTCTCGCAGCTGAGTAACGTAAGTAGCATCCATTCTAGTTTTTAGGCTTGATTATAATCTTGTTCATATCAGTGTAAATCACAGCAACTTTACCAATATTTTCCTTCAGTGCAAATCTCTAGTACAGATGGGCTAGCCATTTTTTTCCACTAGCTCATCAGTTTTCCTTTCTGGGAACACCGAGATATGTTGGTATAATTGTAACAACGGCTAGTATAAATCCGTCTTATTACAGACTAACCACCATTGTCATGTACTAATGTGTGACACATTTTCCCCCATGAATTCTGTGATAACCTTTTTTTCATGTATGAGCAGGAAGGATAAATAGATAGAACATTTTAATTAGCAGGGAGTTAACATGTGGTAAATCAGCACTCGTGAGTAATTGCTTATCACATGCACACAGACACACATATATATGTACATACACATACAGCCCATTTTACCTGGATTTGCATGCTTTTACAGTTTTAAAATTAAGCATTTTTAGTTATACGTGTTGTCCTATCATACAGTTGCACTAGCCATTAAATAATAACAACACCAGGAGGCAATGCTTAAATGTTTCAACAGTTGGGGGGAGGGTTCACTTTCTCCTTTAGGTTTTCTTTCTCCCAAAGACTGATTTTTCAAAAAAGAAAACACAGTCAAGTAAATATAACGCACCAAAGCATTCCATATACCTACAATGACCAGAAAACAATGTGATTCACTGAAGCAAATGCTTGCTTGAAACTCTGCTGAATAAGAAGCACTGACATTAAACACCCTTGGATCTGAAACTTCTGCCTGGTTTAGACACCAGGAGGTCAAATGAAGTTATTGCTCAAGGGCTAGTTTAAAACTACTTGTAACATGTTTTGATTTACCGATTATCAATTCAGCTGAGCAGCAGTGGAACATATTCAGGGAATCGCATAAACAAATACATTCAACTGTACTGTGGATTAACCTAAAGTGACACATTTATTTAAAAATCTGCCTACTACTTGTCCTCATTGATTAAATGCCCTTAAGAAAGTGAGTCTGATGAAATAGAAGCCATTAAGATTCAGCACACCTCCTCCACTCCTTTTGATGGTTGACACATTCCCTGGAGTGGGAGATTGGACGGCTGATAAGCTAACACTGAATTATAAGCACTTTGTGGAATGTCACTGGCAAATGAAAGATCTACTGTTTTGCTTGCAAAGCAACAGTGTGCCTTAACGGCACAAAAATGTACAAGATGCAGAATTATTTCATCCTCTGTGCTGAGAATATAAATGAATATATATATGTGTGTGTGTGTGTGTGTGTGTGTGTGTGTGTGTGTGTGTGTGTGTATGCTATATATTATGCATGCATTTTTATGGCAGAGATCAGCTCACAGTGCAGCACAGCCTGTTCCGAGGTACAGTATCATTGATCAGGAAAATAGAAGTGTCTGTCTAGGATTTTTTTGGTGTTGTCAGAAAGGCAAGCAAGCATGGTATGATATCTCCATTGTGTGTGCCACGGAGACATTTTTCTGAAGCCAGGTCAGGGAATAGAAAAATGGCAGGGGGAAAGGTTTCCTCGGCCCTAAATTGCACTGGATTCAAGAGATTGTGACTGAATGTGAGAAACACTTCTGAGATTATTTGTCCTCTGACAGTAGTCTGCATAATCCTCCACAGGTGTTGAGAGGCTTTCCTAACAATTACAAAACCATCTAGAAAGGTGATGATCTTGGGAGTCATCCAGAATGGTCAAATATCAGAAACTAAACCCATGGTCTCCTAAAAATGTCTTCAGCAGCAATGCGGGCATAGAAACTTGAGTCTTCCCCTTTCTCCAGTCACTCATTTCCACTCTGGCATAGGAGACCGCGTGGTTTCAAGGTGTCCCTGGACTGGGGAGCTGATCTTGCAGAAAAATATCAGGCGGGCCCTACCACCAAACATGAAACTTCAGCCCCCAGGTCTTTCCAAAGCAATAACATGAGCCCTGTCATGAAAAGACACTTCACTGATTGCTAGACATTCTCAGCTCATTGCAGCAGTCTCACTTGCATTTTAGCTGTAGATAACTAACTGTGGGTTTTAACACCCACCATCGGCCTCTGTGTTGATACCATGCTGGTTTGTCTCATTACTGGGTATTCAGTTTGATCTTCTGTATTTCTACAGTGCTGAGCTAGTTTTGATAGCTCAGGATCAACTATCGAATCAAGCTCTCCTACTCATCTGGCTTATTTTGGGCTCCAAATCAGTCATACTGCACTGAACTGTAGACATCATTTTTTGTCATGCTGTGCGACCTTCACAACTATTAAGATGCTACTGAACACTCAGTAAGAGACAAGTTCTTCCCTTAAAAACATCAATCTAAATTGACAAGAAAGGGAAGGGCTAAAGGTGAAGGCATTTAGACAAAAAGACTAATTATGTCCCATGTTATTGTTAGTACCGTGATTTTGGTGGTGAGTTGCTACTGCAGTTTAAAAAAAAAAGATTATCAGTGAACAGAACTAATGAAAGCAGGTTTTCTAAGAGCAGATTGCTTTATCCTGAAGTGCTCCATCCATCTCATAATGTTGCATCTCTCTACACTCTTCCTGACCCCGTTTCCAGGCAGAGACAGCCTGATCTGGAGCTACTCACATAGCGAATGGCCAGCCAGCTGCTGTCAAACAGCACATATTACAGCTGAGTATGGCCTGTCTTTCCCTTTGCGGGGGCACTGGGAATATTTCTGTCCTCTACCCAGCTGCCAATTTTCACACTAGGTTTAGGAACTTTATTATCTTAGATTTCTAGTCTGCGTTTAAATGCAGTTGAATTGGCAGAATTACAGCATTACATTAAATATCTTTTCCTCCTTATTACTCTAACTGCAAATTTCCTTTCTCAGCTCCCACCTGGCAGTTTTATGTCTCCGAAAGATATGAAGAGAAACTCAACATACCCCCACACATATTCCAACCTAAATACAGCTATTTCACATAGTTGTAACCCAGGCCTCCAAGTCATAATATTTTGGTGTTCACGACAGGGAAGAATGGAATAGCAATCAGATAAATAAAGAATGGAAGAATACTGAAGCCCGTGGAGGTGAAGAGCATTTCGGATAGACAGACTGAGAAAAAGCAAAAGAAAAGCACTATGTAAACTGAGTGGCTGCAGTATGACTTTATCTGGGCCATCACCTTTGCCTTGAAAGAGGCAAAGAAAGTTGTTAGGGCAGCTCCTGATGTCCAGTGCCTGAATGTCTGCTATAGCCTCTCTGTACGATTAAGCACTGAAGGAGGGATTTAGCTGCCCACACACAGATCTTTAGTGTCATTTGTAGCGCCTCTGAGTACCCTAGCTGACTTCTAGCTGCCACTCCAGAAAGGCGCAGGTTTCCCAAGAGCTGGTATCATATATGCACAGAGCTGGTAGATATCTCAGACTCACTAAGGTCTGAGCTTGGCTATCCTGCAGTGGAACGAGGCACCAATACGTAGGCAACCGAACTGCGCCCCTAGATTTATAAGTTACTGCATCTGTGTGGGAAAAGAAAGAATTGGGGTTGGAGATGTTGGGTAACTGTTCAGTTGTGCGGTTTCCGTTGTGAGACAGCACCTGGAGCGCTGTGATCAGGGCTCCCAAGCTCAGGAAAGACATGGACACACCGGAGCGAGTCCAGGGGAGGGCCACCAAACTGGTCAGGGGGCCGGAGCACGTGGTATGTGAGGAGAGGCCAAAGGAGTTGGGTTTGTTGAGTCATAAGAAGGGAAGGTGAAGGGGAGACCTTATTGCTGTCTGTAACTACCTAATGGGAGGGTGCACTGAAGATGGAACCAGGTTTATCACTTTAAGATCTTGGTTTTGCATATAATAGCAAGGAAAAGCTTTTAAAAAGCATTCTCTAACTCCTTGGCAGTTAAGTTGTTAAACATTTGCGGAGAGGTTTTTCTATTACTCACACCATTTCCAATCTAACAGTTGTCAGGTGAATGATTAAAATACTCTGCAATGATTTCAGTTTATCTGCTACTGCCATTTTGAAAAGTCCAGGTTAACTCTGTCTAAATCTCCAGCCTCCAGGTGTCTAAAAGTTACCGACATATAATAAGAACTCTATGCATTTATGTCTCTTCTGTAAAGGAAGTGCTGCACGCCAATAAAAAGCTGCAGTAAACAGTAGATTGTACAACCCCAGCACGCTAACCGTACATTAGGCTGGTATTAGAAAACCAAAGCTATTAATGTACAGAAACAAAAATATCCAATATCATGAAATGACAGTGCTTTAAAAGTTCCCAAAATCCTTGAATATTCACCTTAAAGACTCTTTTTCCTATTGAGATCCATACTATTCCGTTTACGATGTTTGATCCAAATGGTCTTTTAAAAGCATGCTAAATGGGTTTTAATCTGTTGAAGCCCTCCGTTTCACTGCACCCTTTCCATATGACCTGTATCAGCTGCTAAGAATCTGTAGTTTCAAACAGAAACTAAGCACCTGTATGCACAGAAATACCTTTGTTATAGAAATACAACGAAAAATCTTATTTATTCATTTTCTTGTAAGTTTGTGTGCCAGAACTTTTATCATCTAGACGATAGGATTGCTATTTATGGCTTCAGTAACTAAATCCATGAAAAAAATGCAAGAAACTAAAAAATTCATAGCCATTTTGCTAGTTTTATTATTCAAGTTGAAGGGTTTTTTACAGTAAGAGCAAAACTCAGAGTGGAAAAAAAAGGATTTTTTTGGCCTACTTTGTTTTGTGTCTTTAGTGTAGACCAAAGTCTTCCAGAATGTTTATTAAATCTTTGGGGAAATGCCCAGGATTCGTCATTAAGAGAGGGTTTAGTCTCTTCATTGCATGTTCCTCCATACCTATGTGAGCTCCCTCTGTATATGGATTAAACCTTTCTATAAAATATGGAGATTCTGTGGTGATTATACAAGCAAAATCAGTGGTCCTACACTTGTGTCAAATTTATCATTGGGCATTACCTGACCTGTACTGACAATTTTAGTGAACGTAAGCTAATTCATCTTGAACTTCATCTACGAAAATCAAAGGGAATCTTCCTGTTGGCTTTGAGGGCCTTGGCTGTTAATAAAGGCTGGATGAAAACATAAAACTTGCAAAAGACGAAATACTTCAATCCCATGCTGTCAAATGCTTTCTTTGCATCTAAGGATGCAGAGACTGCAAGGCTGCCTGGTTCCCTAGTCCACAATTCTAAATTGACCAATGCTTCTACTTCCTAAATCTTCATCAGTTAGCTTTGCTTGAGGAAAATATTGGTCGTTTCACTTACTTCATGTATGTGTGTTCCCAGCAGACTGCATAAGGTAACCCTAGTCCTTGTTCTACATGACACCAAATTTTGGCAGTTTTAACATAAGAAATGGTGAAAGCAAAGCCTGGATTGTGAGCTTTCAGTATAAGGCTGACCTCAGATTACTCACTTCAAAGCATACTACACATGGCTGGGTGCATTGAAAATTTGAAAATTTTGAAAGAGCTTTTAAAAAAATATGGCGGAAGACATAAACTATTGATTGTTTGTGGGCTGAATAGGAAGAGATTTAGAGCATATCACTTCAGAGAAGAAGCAAAAAAAGTTCTTTAGAAACTGAATGAAAGTTTCATAACTGATACAATTATGACAGGCAAGAACATTTAAATGGATCAGGTTTTTCAAGTTAGATGCTTGTATTTGACCATACAAATACTATGCACATTGAATTTTTGAGCATAAATTCGAATGCCTACTAGGCAAACCTCATATTTGATCTGGACCAAAGCTGAAGGGGGGTCCAGCTGGGCTACGCAAGTATTTCGGGGAGCTAGCCCAGTAAGCTGGGCTAACTTTCTAGCTGGGCTGCAGGAAAATGCACGCGTTATAGGAAGTATGCATATTGTTATAATCACCTAACTTAGAAAATAGTGGCTTAAAATTACCTTCACAAAGACTGTCATGGTATTAATGAGATGGTTTCCACCAGTATGCATTCGCCTAAGCGCATATTAATACTAAAAAATGCCAGCTGTGATTAACACATTTATCCTCTATTTGCTTAGACTGCTTGTTGCAGCTGAAAAATACGAATTTAAAATACAGAGCTTAAGAACAGGTGTTGCAGAAGGAAAGAAGACGGAGGAGAAAATGTCGCTACTAAAAGAACCCCAAAATATGCTTAAATGATAGTGTTTGGAAGGAGGATTTTTTTTTCAAAGAAGAGGGGGAGATCTATCCATAAAAAGGGAATAGGATTTGAAAGGGTGTTTAAATTTTCTTTGCAGTTCTGGCATGTTATAGTTCTTTAGCATTGAATTTCTTGGCTAAGCAGAGATTATCGAGACTCAACCTTAAAAGATACTGAAGATCTCGTGTGTTGCTGCGAAGCCTTTACTGTCTCTGAAATCAATCAATGGCAGCCTCTAGAAGTGCAACAATTTTGAATGGCACACAGACTGATTTAGGAGCCAAACTTCGTTGAAAATCTTGGACAGTTTGCATATTCTCCCTATCATTTAATTGATCATGACAAAGAGAACCTCTGATTTAGTTTAAATGGTTAAAGATCCTGATGGATTCACCCTAAGTGGTATGAAGCTGAGTGAGCGCAGCAATTTTTCCTCCTTTCATCTCTTTTTATCTACCTTTTAGCTTTAACCTTCTTCTCTGTCATCAGCTTTTATTATATCTACCCCTTAGAGGATCTGATTCAAAAGCTACTGATGTCAATGGCAGCCTCTCATTGACTTCAAAGGGCTTTGGTTCAACCCCCAAATGACTTATTTTAAGCATTTGTTTTACACAGTGCTTTTTATTTGGTCAGTGAAATTATTTTCTAAATAAGAAGAAGCCAGATATTTTCTGAAACCATAAAGTGAAAGATGAAGAAAAATAAATCACTCAGAGGTGTATTCTCTAGATTGTGTGCAGTTTTAACCACAGGCAGTAAATTCTTGCCAATTAATTTACATTAAAATTGACCAGTGCGTGTTAACTGTGCAAAGACTACTCTATATATTAACATTATTAGTAATACTAGCATTAATCCTACAGCAATTTTTACCGTGAATAGGAACTGTACTTCCCCCTCATAATTTATTTTCCATGGATTGTCATTCTGATAGGGTTTTGATTACAGTTGTTGTTAAAACAGCATTACCTAATATTTTACTCTCATATGCAGTGACAGTCTTGAAAGAATAAGAAACCAGAGACCACACGGTATATTGCATTGGCAGCGGGTTAAACTATTTCATATGGATGTCACTGACTTGAATTTAGTGCATTTTGGCATAAATCAAGGAGCATCTGCTCTGAGTAATGGTGGATAATGCAATGCTAAAAATGCAGTCTGTGAGACAACACTACTCCTGCCATTGCTACTTGGTCAGCAGTAGGAGATCTCCCTAAAATCGGAGAGCCATTTTGCCTTACATATTTTGGGAAGATATGCCAGAAGTTTAAAAGCATAACAAAAGCTATTTTTATTCACAGTTTATTCAATGCACGGTTTATTGCATGACAGGGATTTCCACAAAGCAAATCTGAAATCTGTTTAACAGCCTGGAATTTTGTAGTTATTTCTCTCCGTCCCAACACTCCCGGGAGAGAGGATTCATGACGCCGTATTATATCTTGATGTGCTGCAATAGCCAACGTTTCTCCACAGCTCACGGTATCTAGTTTAAAAGCAAGTTATAGTACAAATGGGTGCAGCGTGTGCTAATGAGACATCATAAACAGATATTAAGTCAATTTGCAAAAATTACACTAGTTCCTCTCTTACGGCTATAAACACTGCCAAGGGGAAACAATATACTGCATTGCACGGTTCTCAGGGTAGACTCATACATTGTATAGAGTTCAAATTAGTAACATGGAGCTCTATGCAGCTGGGCAGGAATTAAACAATGTCTCTTTCATGTTGCAGATGATTGATAGGGCTGGCAAAAAAGTATGGCGAAAATTTGAGGATGCATTCCAAATAAACCATGTCATGCAATTAGTTATAACCCACTCTCCAGTGTACACTACAGCATTATTTAAAAGAAAGGTATATCAGAATTTACTGGAGGAAAACAGAAGATTTAGGTATGTCAAGTATTTCTTAGCCTGAACTGCCTAATGGGTATCCTGTTACATTTTTGCGATATTATATGCGCTTTCTTCGCATACTCTGTTTTTAAAGCAGGCAGTCATTTATCTTAAAAAATTCCTTCTGTGCTAACGTTCAGCATAGAATGGCTAATATCCTGCCTATGAACTATTGTTTTTCACTCCTTTGTTACCCAGACTACCTGTCAGAGAGACATAACTCAGTGTAACTTTATTTTCACAGGAATTTTTAGGTTTCCTCTTTTTCCTTGTACGCTCTATTTTAGTTTGTCAATTGTATGCTTTCAGGTCAAGCATCACAGGAGAACGAGAGAGTCCTGGAACTAACTGAACCAAAAGAATAACGAGAGGTCATCGCTGGAGTGACGAGAAAGGCTGCAGGATAGCTAGCCCCAGACTTGTGAGGAAAAAATGAAAATAGCAACAGTAATATTAAAAAATACTAAAACACACTCTTCTCTTCCCACAAAGAACCCTACATGGTTTTAAAAAATGGTGAGAAAGAGGCTATTAGGAGTTAAAAAGATATCCTGCAGAATACAGAAGTCATGTCCAAAAAAGAAAAATAGAAAATAATATTAGCTCTGACAAGTTAAATATAAAACTGAAATAAGGCCAGCCACAAAGGATTTTGAAGAGCAACTTGCTAAAAACAAACAAGCTCATAATAAAATATGTTTAAAAGGACCTCAGAAGCAGGAAGTTGGCTAGAGAGCGAGTGGGACTAATACATGATTGAGGTGTAAAAGGAAGATTAAAAACCCCAGCAGGAAAGCAAAATAGACTGTTTGCACTATTTCACTCCAGCGAAAATCCTGAAGGTTCTCTGATCCTTTCAATTATGATGGATAAATCTATAGAACTGCCTCAGTTGAACTGCCAATAAAACCTATTTCTAAACAAATCAACAGAGGAAACAGGAACAAATTGCTAAGCAGGATCACCTTGAAATGTTCTAGACCTGGGATGATGGTTCTTTCAACCTTCCTATTTTCACTCCTCTTCTGGCTCCTTCCACCTCCTTCCTTTTATCTGATGAATATGACATGCAGTCCCTGTACGGATTTGTTCTAAAAAAAGGTTTTACTGACACTTCAATCTGGGGAGTGCTCCCAGCACTCAAGGGAGCCCAGCTAAATTGGCTTCCATAGGCATCTCTCTGAAGGGAGGGGAAGGTGGCACTCTGCTCACACAGTCTCCTCTTGCTGTGGCCTGCTTGCTAGCACTAGGCAGAATTAACTCAAGACCTGCAAAAGGAATCAGACATGAAGGTGATAAACCATCAGCTGTGGCACATAGGACAAAAGCATGTGAAGAACCGTTCATAAAGAACTGCGAGCAAAACGCAGAACATCATTATGCCACTGCATAAAGCTTTGGCTACAACTACTAACACAAGTCTTGATTCCCAAATACGGCTATGGTCACCTCATCTCAAGAGACTGTGCAGGAAAACACAGAGAAGGACAACAGGGACGCTCAGAAACACAGAACAATTTTCACACAAAGAAACTAAATTGGCTCAGACGCTTCAGCTGGAAAAGAAACAATTCAGGAGAAAGGTGATGGACAGATATCTGTGAAACCATCGGTATTACCGAAGGTGAAAATGCAATAATTCCCCGCTCTCATAATACCAGGAATAGGGTTCATTCCGTAGAACTAGCAGGCAATCTTTTAAAACAAACAAAAAGAAAAACTTCCTTTCTCCATACAACACATAATTAAAATTATAACGCTAATTGGAACAGGAGACTGTGAAGGCCTCAAGTGCAAATGGATGCAAAGAGGGATTTGACAAATTCACAGAGCTAGGTTACTCAGGGGCTGTAAAAAATGAGGGCCTTGATGCAACTTCCAACTCAGGGAATCTCTAACGCCTGGACTGTCAGAAGCTAGGACCTACATATAGTAGGGATGCTACAGTATCCCAGTCCCAAGCACCGCCTACTGACTGCCGCTGACTACTGGGCTGGACAGACCCTACATTTGACCTGGTACAGTCCTTTTTATTTCTTTATGTGCCTCCAGACAAAACATGATCCTAATTTTCTTTTCTAAAACACAGAATGACGTTGCTTAAGATAAAATGTGGTAACAACTTCAACCTTGTTACATACTGTTTCTCTAATGAAGAAGCCAACCTAATAAAACCTAATAAAAGCAAAGGAGCAGTGTATATAATCATTGTACTGTTTATAAGGAATAACCTTCTTTTTCACATTTTAATTGGAACAAATTGGCAAGCAGCTGCTCACAGATTCACAGATATTAATCACAGAATCCAGGCTTTCCAAACACTTCTGACAACATGTTTATTATCTTTTCTTTCACCATTTTAATATTAAAAAAATCCCTGAAGTTAATTATGCTGTTAACAGCAACTCAAGAGCACATACAGAACTCGTATACTGTTATAGACTAGTTGAAAAAAAATGCAAGTATGGAGCCAAACATATTTTGTATAAATGAAAGGTAATCGAACAATAATAAAATGCACATATATACCAACATCTTTAGCTCATAAAACATTAAGTGATGCAAAATTCTGTAATTTCAGTAAATGCAAAATCACACAGTAATTGTAGCTACTGCTCCTGCAGAAGGAAATGCAAAAGAGAAAAATCCTCCCTTCAATAAATTGATCATATGAGGCAAATATTGACGTGCAGGTAACCACATTTAACATGGGTGGCCAAACTGGCTGTGCATTCCCAGTGTCTCCAAGATAAATACCCTACCTCTGGAGGGACTGCTGAGACTACTACCTTCATCCTGAATTAAGTCTGTGTCTAATGTTGATAGACTAGTTCCCTATCCCGAAAATAGCATAGAGAATACTATAAACGGATAACTCAAAAATGTCCTCATATAGAACTGTGACAGAGGACAACTCAAATGAATAGAAACTCCACCTAATCTACACTTCTTCAGCAGACCCAAAGCATTCAGTTATGAAAGTCAGACGGATTTTTTTGAGCAAGGTCGATATACGTGCAGTTGAGGCTAACCCCTGTCCATGGAGGCATGCACATTTTCCCTATCTCTACGTGTTAATTAAAGGCAGAGAGGCAGAGCTGGAGATGAAAATGTCCCAAGGGCAATGCTATGGCCAGTGGTGTTCAAGGCAATGAAGGAACTGAAAGTTTGAAGCGAATCATGGCTCTGCTACAGAAACCAGATGTGGAGGCAGCACACAGTGTGCCTGAAATTCCTTTCTGTTCATCTTTGCCACACATGGTGTATGAAACTATCGAAAATGATCTCCAGCTGCTGTGCCGAACCTCATCCACTTCCGACTGTTTTCAGCTTCAAGTTTGATAAGGCTGCATAATGGAGCACAAACGGGTGTTCATGACCCACAAGTGCTTCACAAAGCTTTCTCCTGTGAATAGTCCGCTTCCCCAAATCCTCTTCTGAACAGGGGAACCTGCTGACTCCCCCCATCTTTGCTTTGTTCATCTGGCTTAGAGGATGGGGAAGCAAGCACTGCAGACCTGTTTCTCCCCCGCTCTGCAATACTTTTCACAAAGGCTCCGTCAGATGTAGACAGCAACGGATTTATAGCTGTTTATCAGTTTCAGTACCCGTGCTGTGGAGTCATTGCAGATAAATTCTGGCTTTCCTATATTGGTCCACCCTTCTTTATGATGAGGTGTTCTGACAGAGGGCCATCGGACAAAGGACTAATGGGTTAACACATCCATTATTCCCACAGAATTGGAGAGTTGAAACAAAATATATTCTTCCAGTCCATAAGGAGACGTAACAGCTGTAAATGGCTGTATGATTTGAAATTAGGAGGCACTGCCATCAGTCAACAATTTTACGTATTTTAAAAGGAGTATATTATTTTAAAATAGTGAGAAGAACCACATCTCTGTAAATTGTAGCCTTCAAACCTCTGGGGGTATCCAGCATACCCACCTCCTAGCAGAATAAGGAATAACATAGTAAAAGATAATGAAAAGCCAATAGAGGAAAAAAAATCAGAATATGGGAAAGTGGCAGCCCTGCACATCCTTAGCTTAAGAGCCTGTACGCATTGCAAAGGGCTTGCATTGAGAAAGAAAAGTAGGGGACTCTTTACTTCTTCTTTGGTCTTATCAAGATATGAAATTGAATTTGTCCCTTCACCAAGAATCCAACTGAGCAGGTCATTTTAGCAAGGATGAAAGCAAGCCTAATTTTAAAAGTAAACCTCCAAAGGTACATCATCACTTGTTTTCCTTGGATGACCTTTCATTTCACTATAAACTACATCTCTCACTTTACAAATTGTGACTATCACAGAGTGGAGGGGAATTCAGGAATTATGCACAGCCAGCTGGTATGTTAATTGTGTGCTGTTTATTCAACAGCAACATTAGGAATATAAAACCCTCCTTACCAGTTCTCCGAAAGCCTTTACCAATAATAACACTTATGTAAAACTTAAGGGCTGAAATGCTCTGTGTTTATGAGGGACTGGATATTATCGTATTAAAATCATTACTAACCTAGTGACTGAATATTTGTTCTGAATCCTGTCAATACTCTAATGGCAGTAGTCTTGGAAACTCCACATCTGCCACAGGATTAATTACACACATAAAACATTATCATTTCCCCACATCTCCTATGAGGTGGGGAGGCTGCTAGAATGATTAATGGCCCTGTATGACATACAAAGGAATAAATGTAAATGTTACCCAGTGGATAGAAAGATCTGTTCCTGATTCATATTAGAACAGGTTGAAGGACCTTAGTGGTGCGACATTATTCTTTCAGGCCTGCAGGCAATGTTAAGAAAAAACAAATCTACAAATTCTGTAAAATTTGCTATTCAGCGAAGAGAACTCCTACCTCACACGGCATTTTGAATTAGTTTGAACATAGGAGTGTGTGTGTGCACACACACGTACAGGCATATTGAACAAGTTCTGTACTAGAGGAATGACCTCGCCTGTTTATTGTAAATAGTGCTGGTTCTTCTTGGGCCAGTCTTAGATCTAGGCCATTAGAAACCTCCGGATTTTGCCTGAGGGTCACTCTTTAGGCACGGGGTTGGGGGGGATACTTTTAGTAGCACAGCAGGGAGGCACAGGTTCAGTCATGACAGAGTAGAAAGAAAATCGGAATAAATATTTCAAAGACAGTTCATTATTTACAATTAAAAACAACAGAGCGGAGTTCAAAGGTGACATACCAGCATGCAATTAAGGCCATGGTCAGACCCCAGCAAGCAATTAGGCAAGAATTATAACAAATGTAAACCGGAGATAATCTATTGATCGTGTCATTTCTTCACTGTTTATCACTTCTTTAGATGTCCTCTAAGAAAGACCCCAAGCGGTCCTCCACACTTTTGGTATTGGAATCTGAAAGACTATGTTACAAAAGCCAAGCCCTTTGCTTATCCCAAACCGTGTGTTTCTGTCCCTGCTAACTCACACTTCCTTCATTCAGACGATCGCATCCTATGCGTGGGACTGAGAGCTGCAGCTTGTGAAAGCCGTAAAGCTATTGCAAAGCTATTTGCCTTCAGCGTGAACACGTTCATCAGTCAATTAAATCTCAAACTGATTATGAAATTTACACTTGCATCAATATAAAATTATATATCCGCATCCCCAAGAGGGGCACAACTGTTGTGTGAGCCAGCAACCAACAGCCTGCAGGCTGTCCCTAACAAAGGCAGTCACAGTGGAGATGGAGGTAATTGAGGCTGATTGATATTATAATGACCTGGCAGGACAAAGAATCGAACACTTCTTTTGAGGTGTTACTGACTCCATAACTTGCCGCATTGCTCACCTTATGAAGTAAGACAAAACAACAATAAGGTTGCTAGTGATCATTTGTTTCGGGATGCACAGCTAATAGGATTAATGCAGCTTTAAGAGTTATTGCTGAGGCTGCCTGTAAGGGCAGACAGGAGGTCCACGAGGAAAAGGGAAGACGGAGGAGGTGGTTTTCTACCTCAATACTGATGGAAGAAGTAAGAGAAGATTTGCTGCCCCCTGATTATCATCCAGAGCTCTTTGGTGCACCATCCTTCTTTTTCCCACAGCCATGGGTAAGTCATGGTGGCCTCCCGGACTTCCCTTTTCTGCTAGGATGCTATAATAAGCAATGTGTGTTGCTTCCTATCCTTCAAGTTTTTCTACCAGCCCCGAAGCCTGTTCCACCAGCCTTCTACTAGTCTATTACAATGATGAGCACAGAAAAAAAGATCAGTAAAAGTCCTACAGCCTGCCTTATGGGATACCCAGTAAGTTTTCCAGAAGAGGGTAAACTGAAAGCTCTCAAAGTCTATGTCAACATTTTGGTGCTCTAACTTGAAGTCCGATCTACTTTAGTTTATCCAGTTCCTAGAAGCTTTAGGAAAAAAATTAGGTTTTTTTTTTTTTTTACAAAAAGGTTGCTGCCTTTCATCAAATGTCCCTATCTGAGAAATGCCTAACAATACTATAGTAGTGATGAGATGCAGACAGTGTAAACAGATTTTATAATTAGTAATAGCAGAGATGACCGATTTAAGATAAATACAACCTTCGAGATAAGCATCATGATGGTAGCAACATACATAGAGAGAACAGCTCCTGAGCTACAACATAAACAAGAAACCTTGCAATAGTATATAATGACTGCTATTATGCTAATCAGAACAATTACACTCATTGTTAAAATTTAATTAAGGTTGTCCTTTCATTCTGTATAATTATTAAAGAAGTTTGTGGGGAAGTCTAATTGCCCTATCATATAGGAACAGAGAAAGCCCCTTTGTCCAACAAACAAATTTTCTTTTAAAGCAAAAATATTACATAATAATAAATTTTCAGAAAGAGTTCAATTTCTGAAAATTATAATTAAGGTGCTGGAAGGGGAAGAACAGCTTTTGCAAACTTAAGAGGTTCTGTGCTGTTTCTACAGCTCTTATATTTTTTATTCCCATTTGGCAGAAGCATACAGGAGAGGATGACTGTCACAACCAAGTGACACGGTAACCACCACAGCTCTCTGCGAAGAAATAATCTCCCCTAGGTCAATGAAGAGACAAAAAAACTCTGCCTTCCCTCCTCCCTGACTGGATAGCAAAGTGGAATTTCTCTTGCATTCCCAAATGCCAGCTCTGCCTCAGGACGCAGATGCACCTCCCCTACATTCCAGCAAACAGCACACAGCTCCTGCTTTAGAAAAAATGGAGACAACTGGTAAGAGTTTCCAGAGAAGAGTTTAAGGTTGCTTCTTCTGACAGCGAGTTCAACGACTTTCTTTTTTTTTTTTTTCCCTCTTTCTTTTATTCTAATTTTACGGGGAAGTAATTATAATGCACAACTGTTGTATTTCTGTAAAATCTTAAATGAACACAAAGTACACATATTTTTACTCTGAGTTACCACTACTGCTAGTCCATGGCCACCTCGTTGCTAGTCTTTTCCACGCTACATTTTTACATTTGTTATCTTGTGGCAAACCACACATTTTTGGGTTGTGAAGCAATAGCCTAAGAAATTATTTTGATTAATGATGTTGACTTGTTTTTGTTGTTCTACAGTTGCAGAATTATATAGTTTCCAACATTCACATTCTTGCATGACACACAATGCGGACTAATATGTGTTTTGTGTGCAAGAAATGAAGAGCTGAAGCCTATTGGTAGCTGGAATTTTGCACGTTCCATAATGATGTTAGCTCTCCCTGCTTCTCAAACCAATATTATCCCAAAAATACAGTCCATTTTATGAGATGCATCAGATTGTACAATTTAGATAACGCACGTCATTTGAGTCTGTTTATTGTTGAAAGTGGGAGATAAAAATAAAAAGACTTCTTTCAATATGGTTTTGGAGGCTACAGAAAGAAGTGTATTCATATTCTTCTTCTCTGAAATCTCTAGAAATTCATGTGGTTCCTAATAATCAATAAAATGTAATCCTTAAACTAATTACATTTACATAAAGCCCTCAGGTGCCTCTCTTTGCATTGCATGGTGCTTCAAAATCTGCTTGGGAATGAACCTTTGCTTCACAGTGAAGCTATGAGGCAAAGTGAAGCTAAGTTACATGTCTTTATTCTGGCTCTTTGGTGGAGGAACTACTGCATAATGGAAAACTACTGATCTTCAGGTGTCTTTTGACTGAGCTACGTAAATTTAGCTAATGTAACAAATGTAAGAAAACAATGAAGTAATTATTCCTCCTCAGCGTAAGTCTGATGCAACAGTCCAAGGAGCAAAGCAACAACAACAAGTGTGTTTATGCATAATTATTGTGCTTTAAAACTTCCTGTGCATCAATTTAAGGCTCAACATAGCAAGTTAAAAAACACAAGGGACATCTGACTCAGTAGCCTACTCTTCTTCCACAAAACAACTAAGGATGTATGGGGCCTATTGGTTTACATCTCGCAGACTTCAAATAAGTGCCTGCCAAAATCCCATTAAGTCAATGACAATTAAGCAGCACTTAAAGTTAGCCACACTCTTTAAGTTTTTAATTTCATATGGCTATGCTTAAGCTGATGTTTAAATCTTTGCTGATGGGGTTCTTGCTGAGCAAAGGATTTTTTTCCCCACCGAGTGGTATGATACATGATGCAGCAAGAACAGGCGGGGCTCCCCGAAATACAGGCTGGGACCTAAATTCTGCACAACAGCACAGCTGCATTCGGAAACGGCAAATAAGCTGGAAAGTGAAGTTTTTCAAGGAAGGGCTCAGAACATGGGACCAATCATATTTGGTCTCTAGAAGACGACTACGTCCAGAGGAGAAGATCCATTAGTTTAATCTGCTCAGCAGAGACTCAGAAGATTTTGTGTCTTCTCCAGCTTGAACCTGAGGAAATCACTTAGTCTGGGCCTTCTAATATATTTAGGTGTCTAATTTTTGCTTATTATACCACCTACTAGATAGTTTCATAAAAGTAAGAATTAGATGCCTAAATATTTTTGCAGATTTCTGCCTCACTAAACCACAGCAAGTGTTTGCTAAATGTGGAGAATGATAATTTTTAAAAGCCGGTGGCATGGTGAGATATCTGTGTTAATGTTTGGGAGGGGATGACAAGAGGACCAGATGCTATATAGGTAGCAAGCATATGATTGGATAGGAAAATTAAGCTTTCTGAATGAAAAACTTGAAGTATACATCTGTCATTTGAAAATGCAAAAAAAAAAAATTAAAAACATTCCTTCTTTTCAGAAAATCACTTCAGGCCAAGTTTCATAACATTTTTACAGATAAAAAAGATTAAAACCGATACTTTTTTAAATCATAAAATTATTAGTTGGGCTGCTTTTTAAAAAATTATGCCTATAGTCTCATTAACACCAGACTTGCGCTTTGTTGTTTTATGTGCAATAATATCAACCAGATACAGCTTTGTGGGTGAACAAATTGAAGATACTAAGATCAGTCTGTCAGAGAACATAGGTGCTATGCATGTACTGTGTACTTCAAGACCCAATAAGTCTAGTCTGACTTCTCTTCCCCAGCTATTTGGAAGTCTTTTGATTAAAATCTTAATTAAAGAAAAATTAGGCCTCACTATTTTTATAGCCATTAAACCATGGAAAAAGGTTATATTTTAAAGGGAGCTGATAGGCCAGTGTTGCTTCCCAAACCATGTAGATAAAGTTACTCTATTTTTTTTCCCAATAGTTTTTCCATTGGCTTTTGTTTCAAAATTAATCTCTTTTTCAGGTATGCTAAATAGAAGAAAATGTATAAATTTGTTTAGCTATAAGCATTTCAAGCAGTCTGAAATCGGAAAATATTGAGCTACTTGACTGGATATTATAAACAGTACAGATGCGAGTGACGGAGATAATCAGAGATAGGAATAACTTCTGTATGAAGACACCCAGAGCAGACTGAGAAGTTCTAGAAATTGCTCTCGCAAAAAGGAAATGACTGAATGGAGAATGTGGCAAAAGCCTCTGAAATGCTGAATGTCATGGCACGAAGGATATGAAGAAATGATTCACATTTACCACAAAGTAAGAGCTAGTTGCCATCCAATGAAAACTATGACGCAGAAGGCTTAAAGCTAAAGCAAAAGGAGAAAAAAGTAGAATTTGGCAATACCACATATTTTGGATGCTGAAGTATTACTGTATGCAACATGTCTATCCAACACAGACAAATTCCTAGAAAAAAGATTCCCCGGAAGTCATACACAAAATCAGTGCTTACGTACAATGGTCCAGGTGCCTTCCCTGGATCTGGAAGCCGGGAACGTATACTGGAGGAAAGAGTACTCCAGCTTTGCTTCTTGTACTCTTTCCCTTAGCAAACGTTACTGGCCATGATTAGTAAGAGAAAACAGGGCTAAACGGACCGTTGGTCTGGTACAATATGATCATATTCTCCTAAGCAAAGAACTCTGTTAGATTCATTTCTCTTGCAAGGTACGAAAAGAGTTTTTACAACGACGCAGAGAATTCCAGCCTGTTGCCTGAAGAAGATAAAGTCTGTTAACATCTACAAGTATAAACATCTTAATAGAATCAGAAAGCATCGTGCATTGCTAGTGAGACACACAGCTAACAAAGAGGCATCGAATGTATGACTTTTCAGCTGAGTTGACTTTTACATCTCCCTCTAGGCCCTGAGTTTTAAGCTGAAACATTCTTCTGAGATCCTTTCAGTTCTCATATGTGAGCACTTGGTTCCACAACAGCTATGAACACACAAATCCATCTGCATCTCTCTGTTTTGTTACAGAATGGTTTTGTATAAGCTGTGCTGGCATGGGAGTCCAAAAGAACAGTGAGCTGAAAATGAATGATTCCTAACTCGCCCAGACTGGAAATACAAAGATATCTTACAAGCCTCTTATAGGGAGGATATGTCTTTGATCCCGAACGCTGTTTTCTAAAGTAATTCTTGGGGCATAGCATGGCTTATCTTTTGTTATGTTTACACAGTTTCTCATACAATGACGCCCTGACCTGGTTGAAGCCTCCACGTCTTACCACGGTAAAAAATGATCAAATCAACACAATAATGATATTGATCATTCTTCGTTAGTCTCATGAAACAGTCAACTCCTCAAAAAAAGGTTATATGCTAATCATGATTATTAGCTAAATATATTGCTTTTTTTTTAAAAAAAAAAAAGCAAGGCTATCAATACCCAGATTTTAAATCTATCTTCTAAGTCCAGCTAGGAGGGATTTTGCTTTCTTGAATGCAATGTACACATATAAGTTTATGTTTTAAGTCACATTACAGCCTAACTAAATGCACTAAAACTTCTTATCCATCCATCAAAAGAGTCCTATTGACTTTCAAATGACTGTTACTTCCCTTTGTAGATAGATTGTATACACAGCTTGAGAGTGACGTGTGTGTGTCATGACACCTAATAAAAAAAGAAAAATAAATGAAGTAAAATGCTTCTTCCAGGTCACTGTTCACGCAGGTTGATCAGTGAAGTAACAAAATAACTATGTTGAAACAGTATTTGGAAAGCAAGGGAGGTTTACTACCATGTTTACTCCCATGTGGTATGTTAGAAATCTTAAATGCATAGCTGAAGGATGTCTGACTGCAAATGGCTTATAAAAATATAAGCTCCTAAATGGAAAAGATAGGTAGATGACAAGTGTAAAGATTTGTCAGAATTTAATAACCCTTCTCTCTAAAGCTACCAAATTAAAAAGAAGGGAAATATTTCAGACACATGTAAGAATGAAGCCGGAGGGTCTGTCGTGGAGCACCATGAGGCAGCTGACGGAACATGCAGCAGTGGCTGGATAACAGAATTTCTCTCGTGTTGAACAGCTTTCAGAGAGATCAAATGTAGGAAACTGTACAGCACAAAGGACGTGTAAGGACTGGTCCAGTACTGGCAAGAGAAACAGATCAACACGGGAAGGATTCAGATCTTGATATTATAAAGATGACTATTTACCTTGAAGTATAAACCTCCTGTGTGGTCTAAAGCACATGGTTAATTCAGGTGCTGTCAAAATAATAAGTTAGGATGAAAATCTGCTAGAGCAGAATTTTCTTCCAGTGCTTTATGTTCAAGTGCATAGTATTATACAACAAAGCAAGGTATACGGAAGATTTTTTGTTTTTATCTCTAGCATATAGGGTAATGTCGGAATGGCATGTCAGTTGAAGAAAATACCATGTAAAAGATATTGAGCCAAGTGGTCTCGTATAAGGACGTGATCATTCATTAAGATTCATTTGCTGTTTTTTCACAAAAAATTAGAATAAATTTTGCAAGGAAGAAGACATCAAAAAGCTAATGCACATGCTCAGATGCATTGCATATATGTCAGTATGGCCTTTGACTACTCCATTATCATATCATATCATATCATATATTAACTATTCCATTAATGTTCCTAACATTAATCCTATCTAAAGGGCTCCGTACTGACATAAAAATCTGACCATCTGGGTTGAACTGAAGAATCAAGAACTAAAATCGTCACTGTTGCAGTGCTGTTTTTAATTCATGTTTTGCAAGTTACCTTTGTATGCCTGCATTGCTAACCTATGTATGCCAGATATGGCTAGGACAACAGCTAATAGAATTGAAATCCTATTTGTTTGCACCCACAGAACATAAGAATCCATCACAACTCAAAGCTCGCTCAGGGCCACACATTTACTTTTGAAGTTTCCCCATGTAAATAATAGCAGAATAAAATGGTGCCATGGGCTAATGTAAAATAATGCACAATGGTAATTACATGACAATGCACGCCAACATTACCATATAATTACCTGATAACTGAACCATTAACTTATCATATCCCTGCAGACAATAGGCATGTTTTAATAAATTCTCACAGTCTTCATGAATTGTATCACAACTGCGTATTTTTTAAAGAGGGATTTTGTATTCAGATCATTTCTATAGTCTCTAAACCCTTTCTAAAGTTCCAATCACAAATTAATAATTGTAACATTATTAAGGCCAGATACAAGATAAGATTGTGTAGGCTAATACAGACCTGTTTAATACAATTGTGCATTTCTCTGTCCTTTTCATATCTCAGGTATTAAAGTTTTAGTATATTTGTTTATAATGATGTTTATAGCAATTTCTTCAGGCTTTTATTAAAGATGTGGTGGCAGCAAGTAGCGTAGTATCGAGGCGAGCTTCTCAAGTCTGACGTAATCCATAGGCTCCCATGGGCTCTGTGGCCCATATTAGCCCAGAAGAGGTCACCAGGTGCTTGGAACGTGGGAGAAGAGTTAATAGTTAAAAAACAAAAAGCCTCCCTGAAAGCTGTGAGAAAGACTTCCTTTTGAAATCTTTGTTTGCGCATGTGTGCACGCGTGTGTGGCTTTTTTATGTCAGCCTTCAAAGTAAGTACAGGTGAGCCTCAAATGACAGCAAAATTACGTTTGAACTCGAACAGCTGCTTTTTAATTTTAGCAACCATTTGAAAAGGAGGAATTCGTTTTATGTGCTTATATCTCAATGAGTTGCTGAACTGCAGAACCCTCAGGAACCAACACTCGCAAGCGCACGGATGCATAATGGAGCTTGAGAACTGTTAGCCTAGCTAATATCAGCAAGCACACACCCCACAGCTCTATCCTTTTCTACTCGCACAGTCCTCTATCTGCCATCTGTTCAATACAGGATGGAATAAATCCCTTTTGATGTGTGTTAACACTATCCTTGCATCAGTTAAAAAAAAAAAAAAGTTGGAATATTAAAGTGAAACTGTAACACAGTGTGAATTGCAATTTGATAATCTGGGTGGTTAGGATTGTGAAATTTTATTGGCACCACTGGCTGAGCTCTGACGGGAGGAGTGTACGTGTTTGCCACTGAAAACAAATGCAAGACTTCTTAGCAGAATTTTCCGCACTTGCCTTCATCTGAGGTTGAGATATGCACGCAAGGCACGTTGAGACCCTAGCATCCCATCAGCCTATTGCAGGATGATAAGACATACCAGATCTTTCTTTCTGCTGTGAATTTTTGACAGAAAATGAATTTCAGAGTAGCAACCAAACTAAAGAGAAATTAATACATGTTCATTTGATATCCTGTATGCAAGAGTTTATCCAGTCATGCAACAATATCAACACCAAGTGACATATTCGACCAATCATAGTCAGGCAACAGAGAGGAAATGTTGAGTGCCGAGTATACAGAAGATTTCATGGAGTAAATTTTTGGAATAAATTAGAATAATGAATATGCTAAAGGAGATCTTGATCCGCTCAAAAATATTCCATAAGCATGAAAAGAGGCTAAATTCATCTGCTAAATTATTCACTGCAAATTATTTGCTTAGCTCTAATTATGTTTATTATTACTCATTCGATCTAGAAGGAGAACAGCAAAAACCAAGGCATTAGACAAGAAAGGTGAATAAAAGAATATTTTCTTACACAGCCAGCTGTGTACGGCTGTCCATATACACTTGTGCCGTTCTGCCCAACAACTTTGCAACCTAAGATATTCATCCTGATGATATTTGGCGGACAAAAAATTCTCAAGAAGTATCACGGTGCCCGAGCCCCAGAGACTGTGTGATCGTAGTGGAGCACCCCCTCCTGCTTCCTGCTGCGATAAATGGGGAAGAGGAGCAACTCAGCACCGCTTCCAGCACACGGCCTGTACAGCCGTGTCCTAAAGAAACGCTCTCAAAATTCAGTGATTATCTTTCTTGGATTTCCAAATTCATGGTTATGCAAGAGAGCACAGACTTCTAGAAATTAATCTCTGAGAAAGAAGGCGCCTACCCTAGATTGGAGAATATTCTGCTCTATACAACCTAAAGACTGTTGTCTCTTTCAGTGTGTGGCCTGACTAATGTTTCCAAGCTCTATCATCATAGTGCTGCTATCAAATGAGTCAGTAGTAAGCCACAACATTTGCAGTGCAGTAAAACTGAAGTGCTCTTTTTAACCATGGTAACGCATTGCACGTCAGATGGGCTAACTCGCTCAGATTCGGAGATGCTGGAGATATTAAAGGGATACTAGTGGGCAAGAGGCTTACTTCTAAATTCTAGCAGTCTAGAGGTTTGTGATTTTTAGCTACATAAGTGGTCTTGAGAAATGTGTAAACTGGAACTTTTTCTGAGATCATACATCCCCAGAGTAAACAGGTCCGAAACTGCTGCTCTCTAGTTTAATTATGTTTATTAAGTCCCAGTTCATTTCCTGTTTTCCTGCACAAATGCTGCCCCAAAGCATTATTTGGTTATACAGTAGTCTGTTTAATGATTCTCCTTCTCCAGTTTTAGATTCAAAGAGCAAATATTTGCATGCAGCCAATACTGCAGGCTCTGTTTATGGCTCTGACATGAATGCATATACAGTTCTACATGTACGCAAACAAATTTACAACATGCATACCTTTTAAATGAATTCATTTCATTTTACTTTCTGGAACTCATGTTTACATACCGCTCTACTGTAATAATCTATTGAGAAATTTTCTATGCAATCATTAATGTGTTTTCATTTTAGTTCCAAAAAGGGTTTTTTATTGTAAAGCCCTCCACTGACACTCTGCTCATGCTTTCTATTATCCTTCCAGCTTTGTCTTCAGCTGAACACACTCCCTTTTTTTTTCCTCCTCCAAATGATTATTTGCATGAGGATTTGCATTTAAATGGATGCGGAAAGTGCATTAACAACACCTACACTAACAAAGCAAAAGCTGCTCACTATTTGTTACTGACAGACATGAATAAAAAAAAAATTCAATGAATGTTTCCCAGAGAAGTTCTCAGGTAGCTGCATTTAGGTGGAAACTCTTCATTAGATTATATTTAATATAAGCTATGCATAGAGCACTGTGTAAGTGTCAGTAGCCTGATTAGAAAAAAGAACGATCTCCAAAATCTAACAGTCGTGTACATCTATTTTCAGTATAAATGCACTGGATTCCTAGAATCTCAAGCAAGACTAGAATTTGCTCTGAAATTATTCCCAATTTAGATGTCCATCTGTTTTGCAAAAAAATTAAGTGAAATGATCTCAGGGTAAAAGAGAACAAGCCCCAAACCTATAGTAATGTCTGATTTTTGTTGTGCAGATCATGGAAATTTTGCAAATGGCTTGAATATATGAAAGAGACAGTGTGGTTATGAACAGAACTGTTGTGACTTGCATATAAAGTACAATCATAAGATGTTCATTTGGTGTTATAACTGAGAAAATTAAATTGGACTTGGCCAAAGCATTCTATTACAGAATAATGCTTTCTGTTTATTGTTAATTATTTTATGTTTACTATAGCCTGTTTAATTGTATATTATTTATATAGAAACACATGATTTAACATAAATAATTTACAGAGAATATGGAATTAATTTCTAATTAACTTTTAGCTCTGGTGGCTTGTAAAGCAGCTCTAGATTAAAACCTTCTCTTTTTCTATTTAGTCCTTGAAGGGTGGCAGGCACCATAATTGCAAACATTCATTCGCAACATTTTTTCATGTTTAGCACAATCTAGTAAGTATCATTAATCTAAAAACATGGTGTGAAAGAGAAAAGGAGAAGAAAAGGTATATTGGGAGTCAATAAACATTATTTGTCTTATAGTCTTATATTTTTCTGTCTGCAGAAGAAAAGCTGAACAGGGAAATTTTGTGGAATTCTGACTATAATGTGGCACCAACGCCTCTGAGTCCTAAAATACAATTATTGTTTATTGCCTAAAAACAATTTGCTATATATTGCATGTGCTAAAGAGAAATCCATAAACTTCAGAGGTAAATCACTAACAAGTCTTTCTTGTTTATAAGAATGAAAAAAAAAAATCTGTATTTCCCTTTCCTATGTGGAATAGCTCTAGACAAAGGAAATTCATTGCTTCCAATGAGATTGGCAATGCAGCAGTGAAAGAATCTGATTTCACATATTATGGCTAGTATTGTCCTTGTCTGTGCCATAATAAGTGTAATAAATATGGCAGATTCTAAAACGAGCCCTACAGAGGCAGTAATTGACTTGCAGGCTGCATAAGAAACAATGATTCTCAAATGAAATAACCAAAGTGGAATCAGAGGATTTACAAACGCTTTTCTCAGAGTTGCATTATGTTAAATCTTCCCCTGTGATCTTCTTTCCAACCTCTCACACTTCCAGGATAACTTTTAGGAGGGCAAAAAAAATAATAACAGAAGCGGTGCCCATATCTGGTACCATCACCCAAGCAGTAGAAAAGATCAAGGTCCATCTGTCCAGGCAAGAGAGTGATTTGGTTCCAAACACTGATCTCATTTACACTCACACCACTCCCACTGCCTTCAGAGGTCGTGCACGGACAGTGCAGAGGGCAGGGTCAGACCTGTTGGTAAGGCCCTGTGCATTTAGCGCTGAGGAGTCATTAATGCAATGCAGATGTGTTGCACTGGGAAAAATGCAGAATTTATGTCGGTGTAGCTCTATTCAGTTAGGTGAATAAAGCATAAACCCCTTTTCATATCAGTTTACTTTGTCTCTGTTAAAGAGTAAAGAACAGTTAGCTTAAGCTATCCTGGTTCCACTGAAATCGACAGTATTTTACATTAGCAGAGGATCTGTCTCCAATGTTTTCACTTACACTTTTATGTCAATTTACTTACACTGTTGAGAATTTCTTTAATGCACAGAATGCCCAAGTCTCCTATACTCTTCTATCTTCAGATCTGCCATCATGTCAATAAACTAATTTAGACTGAGATGAGTTTTGTGTATTATTCTTAATATGCATTCACAGTGTGCAGTGTAATTGCTCCTTTGGAGCTGATAATGCTTTTTTATTGCCTAAAAAACAATTTGCTGTACTGTGTGGTAATATAATCATTGGTTTATGTTGTGAATACATGTCATTATATATGGAGGGCCAAATTCTACTGTCAGTTAGAGTTTATGGGACTGAGCTGTGCTGTTGCCAATTTACATCCATGTACAATAAAAGTAAAGCCACTGGAATGAACAGACTCCCTCTGGTGTCACCAAGATCCATCTTTGGCCATTACATCTTATTGGCTTCTGGGCTATATGAAAAACTTTGAAATTGTAAAGCCTGAGAGGAAAAGGCCCGATGGAGGTTCCAGAGGGAGAGACACAGAGCAGGACTGGATTTAGAGGGTAATTTCTTAGAGGGAAAGAGAAGGTATGGGGACAAGAGCTTCACTTCCACAAGACTTTGTAAATCTATCATCTCCATGTCTCTCCAAGTGGAAGCCACATTACCGAGATGAAGACCTAAGAGCTGCTGTACAATGTAAGAGACATTTGGGGGACCATGAATGTAATTCACGGTAGCTAGCATGCAGTCAAGAGCCCATGCTCCGTGATCAATAGGAAATACCTGTAGGACAGATCCCTGCTTCCCTAAAATAGAGACCTAAACCCTTTCCTCAAGGGGATAATAATCTCTATTCCTTAATTTTGCTATTTTCAGAATATATGTATCTATTCAGAATACATGCATATATATATATACACACACATATATAAATACACACATATATATATATTTTTACATACAGAAGTAGTGCCTGCCTAATAACCTACCAGTTCACATATGCACTAAAGAGAAGGGAGTTCAAATCTTATCAGACAAAGAAGAGACTGGAAACAGTGTGCACCTCATTCCTAGCTGAGTGCACTGATCTCTGGGCTACAGCCAACAGTAGGACCTCGTCCAGCTGCCTCTTCTGTGGAAGTAAGCTTGTTCAGAGCATGTCTAATGGAGCCAAGGCCTGAGATAGGTAGGGAACAGGCTTGTGATCTTGCTCTATAGTGCTACAATGCACGCAGGTGCCTGTAGAAGCTGAGGACACTCAAAACTGGGAGGCTTCAGGGTCCCATCAGGGTCCTATGTATGCCAGTGGCAGCCAGATGCTGGGTATGGTGCCTGAGGGAGTCCTCCGTGATTAAATCTTCCTTGAGAAATCTATTTATTGAATTAAGAAGAAAGACAGAATTATGAAGAAGAATGTCTTAGCTACTGTCTGAAGGTCTGAACAGAGGCAGATCATGAATCAATGGCAAACTACATTCTCCAGTTTGGACTTAGCAGACCACTAGATGAAATCATCACTTATATTTGGGAAGGAAGTGGAGGCTATACATCCAAATCAAAGAGCTCTGCCCTATTCAAGTCAATGGGTAAGAGACAGATAGCTTTAAGGGAACTGGAAGACTTCATACCTCCTCAGTCTCATCTACAAAGAGAACTAGTACTTTGAAAAGTCCATTATGTTTTTTTTTTCTGATACTAGAGAAAGTAAAACGTCATGAAGACAAAGCTATGTATTTGCAGTGGATATTTTTTATTATTATTATATTTATACTTATAATGGAATAAATAGAATGTTTATTCTATGTACTTAGAAACATACTGTGTCTTTATACAGGTTATTGATTGTCCCCCCAGAATACAGCATTTAACCATAGCAAGAATGCTGTATCACAAAATCCAACAAAAAACCCTAAGGAATAAGCAGCTCTAGGAAACCTAAAATAAATAAACAGCAGTAGATTGCCCTAGGCACATGCTTTTACTAATTTTGGTTTGTTGTTGTTCATGTCAGTTAGGTTCAATAAACTAGATTTTTGGTAATGCTTTGCTTTCTTGTGTGACACCTCAAGAACCAGCTGCCAGTTTCCTGTGTTGTCATTAGACTTCTAGTTCCATATGGGAGTGCAGGGTGCAACTCGTCTTATTCTCTTAGATTGCTTATAGCTGGTTTGAAATGCTGCTTGGAACAAGGCCAATAGCAGAATCCTCTATGTGTAGGTGTTACTTCTGTGTTTTGCCTCACAAAATGTTCACAGGGAAGTTGAAAATGTTGCCTGTTTCACCAGTTTGTAAAAATATGCTAATTAGAACTGCCTAAAGTGTGACAAAAATTTCAGGCAGTCAAAAAAATTAGAAGAGAGAGAGTGATAATGAGAAAGAGCAAGAGAAACCTGTGATTTGCAAATATTCCTGTAGGTCTTTCTTTGAGGATTAAGAAGTACCTTTAGGGCTTTAGGTACGAAGAGGTGAAGGCTGCTCCCTTTTCTTTGGAGGCCCGCTTTCTTGGAGGCAACCGTACAAAGCTGATTTCAAACTCATTTGAGTTCCTATTTCAGTCACTTTCTTCTCCTTGGATCAAAACTATATGGGTGAAATCTTGGCCCCAGTAAAATCAGTAGGAGTTTTTCAGACCTTCGATGGGGCCATTTAAGTCTGGTTGACTATAAGAGAGAGTAATTGGACAGCCAGGACCTGTACAGATGTTCTAAGTATGTCCACGTTCACCCAAGATGCATACTTTTATCTTTACTGTATCAGGACACAGATTCTCATCAGAATAGCTTTTCATTCCTTTCCTCAAGTCTGGAATGATATTTGCATTTATCTGCAAAGAGCTGCAGAATAATCTCACAAAACTGAGTGACTGGGTGATAAAAACAGCAGATGAAACTCAGTGGCTATAAATGCAAAGTAATGCACACGCAGAAAAAAAGTCCTAATTATATATGCACAGTGATAGGTTGTAAAGTCGCTCAGGAAAGAAGGCTTATCACTGAGGACAGTTCTATAAAAAAAGGCAGTTCAATGGCAAACCAAAAGGGCAAGTGTTGATGTTAAGAGTTATTAGGAAAGGCTGTGAAAATAAAACAGAAAATCTCATTATGCCAATGTATAAAATCTACTCTAGATGCCATTCCTGAACACTGCAGAAAGTAGTTTCTCCATCTCAGAAAGGATGCAGTCAAATGAAGACATATATAAGGAAAAGCCACAAGAATTATCAGGATAGACAAACAGCATCTGTCCAAGGAGAAACTTAAAAGAATAAGAAATTTCAGCTAGGAAAAAAGATGATTTAGAAGGGAAGAGGAAGAGGAAGGCCTATAAAACCATGAATTATGGATAAGCAGGAACGCTTGTTCAGAGCTTCACAATACAGAGCCCAGGGAGGACTTGACTCAGTGAATTTATCAAGCAAGCGAGCTTAACACAGACTTTTCGCACAGTGCATAGTTAGAGGGTGGGATTCTCCGGCATGGGACATTAGGGGATTAAAAAAAAAAAAAATTAATCTAGACAGGGTCATAGAGGGTAGGTTAATTTATGACTGCTGTGTATGAAGCCTCTGCTGAGGAACTGGCCTGCTGCTTGGTGGGTATACCAGGAAAAAGATTATTCCTTTTTCATGAGGCAAAATTAGTTAGATGAGACAATATCAGTGCAGAAAATGAAATAAGAAATCTTACAGTACTCTCAGAAGAATCAATAGGGAAATGCTACTGAATGAAGATAACGTGAGATATAAATAGAAAGAAACCATCCAGCATTCTCACAACACATGAACTGTTAAATACTCAGGAAAAAAGTGCAGGCTGCCCTGCATGTTGCTTAAAAATAGATCTTCAGCATATACAGCAATGACAGGGAAAAAAGCAGAAACAGGGATGATAGGTTGTCTTAGGAAAAGTACAAGAAATAACACTGAAAGTGGTCTAATGTTATTTTAAAACGCAAATTACTGAAATTCTCTTGCTTTGAATACAGTGTTCAGTTCTGGCCAACCTATCTCAGATGAGAAAATATCAGATAACAGGAGAGAAATGAAAGACTCCACAAAAGGGCAATGAAAATGGTTACAACAGAAAATGCTCACTGGTAGCAGCAAAATGTAAGGTTGTTTAGTTTAGCAAGGAAAAAAATAAGAGAGGATATAATAGACATATGTCATAAAATTAATGGAAAAGGTCATCTCGCTACTCTACTTCACCAAAACTGAAGCAGAACACACTGCAAATGAATAGTCCTAAATTCAGAGGAGCTGTTAAGAGGAGTTATTTTCCCTTCCAGGATTGCTTAACCCACCTGATTTAAAACCACCATATGGTCAGACAGAGGAAGGAAAAGGATAAAAATCACGTACTGAGTGAATCAGGGAAGCATTATCAAACCAACATATGCTTTCTTTTTCTCTCATCTGTCCCCTTTCCAGTACTGCAAAGATGTCAGTAGAAGCAATTCCTTTAAAGATCTGAAGATGCAATATTCAAAGCAACAACCTTTGTTAAGGTGTTTCCCCCATTCTCTGCTTTACAAAGGATGAAATTTTAAATGACAGAGAAGCCAGCTTCACAGCCTGGAAACTCTTTTTCCAAAAACTAGAGACCGGTGAGAACCGGGAAGGCTTAAGAGGAGCTTAAACAGGGGCAGTTCTTTAATTAGAGCTGTATAGCTAATAGACACAATATTTTATTGATTTAGAGGCCTCAGACTTGTCAGCTTCACATTTCAAGGCTTGTAAAACTAAGTCCAATTTATATTCTGTAGTTCCTCTGTCCACTATGATAAAGGTGATTTATTATTTTAATTCAAATCATTTCTCATAGAAAATTTTCTTGTTCTTTCTTCTTAAAAAAAATGAGTGTTAAGAAACCCTCTGAAAGGATCAAAACAATTTATCTTAGAAATAAATAGCTGAATTTCCTCCCTGAAAAATATTACTGATGCTCTGCTTTAGGTTTGAAAATAACCTGCTACTTCATAACATTTCACTTCAGCCGTTTCCATTTTGTACATTATCTTACATAATCTAATCTTTAGAATTTTAGTTTCTGGTGTTGTTAATAATAACAGATGATTAATTTTGGTAGATCCTCATTAGTAACACTATTCATTTCAGATCCTCATTAACCTGTCAGATAAGAGCTTTGGCTTCACCACTGCAAGAATCAAAGCAGGTCCTAATAAGCTCTAATTAGGTGAACGAGGTGTCACACGTTATCTTTCAGTGTGTTTGTGTGTTAGTGGATTGATAGCTTTCTGCTCAGATTCAGTCACCGATACGTGATTTTCTGCACTTGGTTGGATCATAGTTCTGTTTACAAGAAAGAGCAGGAATAATGCTATAGCTGGAGAAGCATGAATTGAGTATGAAATAAAATGCAATGGACACCGTTTAGCTGAGGAGCAACTGCTGGAGAGGGACACATATTTGGAGCCGTTCTTTTGTAAATACACACACTGCATATTTGTGTACATCAGCGATATAGTGTATTTAGCCTACAGGGGACTTATTTAGTAGTTAAGAGGTCATAGTCATACAGAAGGATAAGCAAAAGAGCTGAACTCTGATGTACAGCAACATGATAGAGTGAGATTCAAAACTCCTAATGACAGTTATCTGCTTTTGATCAGCATGGCGGCACCGAAACATTTCTAAGGCTCTCTCAGGGAGCTCACTGATTACATTAGGAGAAACTTGCTTGAGTCCACCAGAGTGGACCATTTAGTGTTCCTGGGCCAGCTACAGAAAAAGCTGCCTATAAGTGCAGTTGTGAAGCTCAAGCGCCATTTCTATTCACAGAGATAGCCGGCGCACTGTAAATACCTCTTCTGAAATACCTTATTGCGTCTGACAAAACAGGAAAAGGAGGATGGCCTACGGCTATTAGGATCGTTCACTTCTCTCAGTTCATTACCAAGGATTCCTCTGGTTAATTCACTGGAGGGGGTTACAAGAGAAGAGGAGGGGCAAAGAAAGTTGCATGATAAATTAACAGTATGTAATTTGCAAATTAATTACAGATAAGCATTACTGAAAAATGTGTATTTCACGGCAGGAACATAATCATGCCCATGAATCACAGTCCTTCTAGGGGTGCACTAACTGCAGCTAGAACTTGTGGCATGGCCCTCTGCTGTATCCTCTTCTTCCCCTTCCTTAGCTTTGATATTCGCTTTCTCATCTGTGTCACTCAGCGCTAAAAGGATGTCTCAGAGCACACATTCAAAGAGTTTTGTTTGTGGGCATTAGGCCCACTGCTGGCAGCTCTAGTGGTTCAGGTTCAGTGAAATCCAGATATTTGCTTTAAACATAGCAAGCTCCTGTTGTTATCAGCATCTTTCAAGCCAGGTCAGTTTATTGCTTCCTAGGTGCCAACAGATAGCCACAGAAACAACAAAAAGTAGGCAATGATAGAAGGGGAAGAGGAAGGTTACTTAGAAAAGGGGCAAAAGTCACACTAGTAACTATTCTAAGCTAAGGAGGCAAAAGCAGAGAGAAAGACCAGAAAGGCACAGGGAAGGAAGAGAGACTGAGGAAAAGAGACGAAGATGTGTTTAAGACTGAAAACATTTGCTGTTGAAAGTATCTGTTTGCAGATGCTCATTTTTCCAAAGTTCTCAACTTTTTTGCCCTGTGATTATATATGGCTGATCTCTGCTCCAAGGTGATTTTTTTACCCTTCTTACAGTTGGAAGAAAATACATTCAGCTGTTTCTGATTTTTACCTGAGTTGAAAACGCTACACTTTTTAATAAAGAAAAAGTTGTTGCAACTGGATTTTTTCTCCTTCGCATAATTCAGAAATGACAAAACTTTGATATATGAAACTCAGCATGTAACTAGTCCCCAGTGAATAGCACATATTTTGCTAGGTTGTATAAGAGTTGATTGTAAAATAATGGAGTTATGAACATTTTAAAGTGTGCCCCAGAGCAAATGCAGTAGAAAATTCCATCAATGTTTAAATGGAGTTTTTAACCAAAGACACGCACACGTGCATAAACCCGGTTCGGTGTGTAACACAACACTTGAGCTACAGCAAGGTAAACTTTTTTTTTTAAAATGTTCCAGTACTATTTCTGGATTATGTCAAGCTCTTTCTCATGTCCTGCTATACATACACACCCTTATGCATTATAGACCCAAGTCACGTGAAATTAAGGTGACCTTTTTACAGTATCTGCCGCACCATACTACGGGTTCCAATTAGCTGCACTGGAATGAGTGATTAGTCACCGCTGCTGAGGCCAAACACGTGAACTTGGTTCGAGCTGTCTGGGAAGTTCAAGTTATTTGGGTTTTCTCCATTTGATTAAGCAGAGTCAAACCTCAAATACTCATGAATGTGAAAAAAATCATTACTGTTCTTGTGTAAATATAGTAAAATTATTCTTTTTTGGTTGATGATTTTAGCAGAACTATGTTGCTGGACACTTTTTTAAATTTTCTGTAGGTTTGATCTCGCTTCCTTTGAAATCATCAAGAACAGGACTGAGGCCTATATCAATACGATGAAAATAGTGACAAGACTGTAAATGTCCCATAAGGTGAACAAATTGTAATTTCCTTCTAATAATTTATCTTGATATGAATGAAAAGCCAGTGGAAAAAATTAGCTCATTTTGAAAAATGAGGGAGTCTATTTTCCTGGCACAAAACTTCTTTTGCCCACTCATGCGCAGCTGAGCCACCTCAGACTGCAAGCTATCCAGGATTTTACAAGCTAACCAAGTTTGGGCCTGTTTTTTAATGAGATGGAAGATTTCCAAAGAAAACCCAGGTGCTGTGGGACACAATGTTGATGAAACAGTAGGTGGCATGTTTCTCTGTAGCACGGCTTTTATTAATGATTTATCGTAGGCCCTCATCAGCCTTAACTTAAACATATGCTTAAATTTAAGCACAAGTATTCCCTTTGAAGTCAATAGGATTATTCACATGCTTAAATTTAAATAGGTGCTTAAGTGATTTTCTGGATTGAGGTCTGAATCCTTGGGAAGGTGCCCGCTGCAGATGATGTCCATTAGGAGCGGATGAAAAGGAAGTCCCCAATGGTCCAGTTTAGTCACCTGTGTTCCCATGACATGCTTTGTAAAGACAAAACAAGTAGGTAGCACTTGCGCAGCCATGTTATTATCTAGAAATTATTACATTAGCTAGCTATTATAATGCCAGTGTAGACTGTTCTTGCAAATAAAGGGTAGTGTAAATGTTAAGCCTGTGAGACCGTCCAACAGAAACAAATTTTTTGCACGAATATATTCAGAGTTAAATTCAAGTGGATGCTTCCTCTCTGGGTTTTAATTGACTTCTCCCTGAACACCGTACTATGGCTCGCCCAGGCCTCCGTAAATTTTTCCTGTATTTTCATTTAAAAAAAAAGGACAGGGGTGTTGAAGAAGGTGTTGATTTCTGGTATGGCAAAGTTCTAGATACAAAATGAATGCAGAATTTGATTGAGGACCACAAAACTCTATAGCCAAGGGCAAGTGTATCTGTGGGGGAAGCAGTGATCTGTTATTACAGTTTGTAGAACAACATAATGGAATACTTCATAAAGGAAGGTGCTTGACTTATGTAAGTTATTACTGGAGTTAAAGGGATTAACCAATGTAAATTTCTACTGCCTTACTGGGAGAATAAATTGCAGCAAATATTTTTACTGATTTTACCAAATAAAGACTTTTCTACTATCCTGGCACAGCATCTTAATTCAGCTAAGAAGTATTTTTTACTTTTTACCCTTGCTCTGTGTGCTTTGGATTGTAATGCAGTTTTGCTTGGCAACAGCCACAGCTTAAAATTGTATTCTGTGCATATAATTTTGAGTTAGAAGCAGAAAACCCAGGAGTGTACTTTTCAGTGCATCTGTTTTTGTTGTTGCTTAAGATGTGTGCAATTGCAGAGCATCTAGCATATGAAAGGATATATTTGAAAAGATTAAGCTTTAACTTACTACAAATGATGCTGAAAAACTCATAATGTGGAGTATTTGCAAAAAAAAATCTAACTTCTATTTAACATGGTTGCAAAACATAGCCTGTAACCATGACTAATGTTCATTGATTGACTGTGTTTGATATACTAGAGCATACAGAATGCTGTCTGAATAGAGAGAAGAGAGAAACATCCAGCATTTTGACTTTGGCTTTAATAGGGTTGTCTTGATTACATAGCACAAGCAATGATAAGCTTGATTAAGTGACTTTATTTCATTGAGGTCTTTAAATAGCTGAGTACGTAATTTGTAGCTTAACCTACTCAGTTACCTTTGTGTAACCATGGCAATAAAATACACACTGGAATGACATTTGACATTCTTGTAATTTTTTTAATTTGCAATCACGATAGCTCTATAAGTATGCTTTATTTTAAGATGGCTTGGGAATAACAGATATGTAAATAACATCCTTCCAGCAGCCATAATCCTAGTAAACTTGGTCTTGGTTACATTTTCTTTTGAAAACAAGCATCTAATTTGGAATCATTTGACTGCGGACTAATGGCCAGTACCAGTTTGAAATGAAAGTAGAGTATTTGGACTTAACGAAAAGAATCTGAAAAGTAGACAGAAATCACCATTTTGATCATTGTCCAAATCCCATTTCTTGAATATGGCACGCAGTTCTGGTCACTCCCTCTCAAAAAGGGTATGGAAAGGGCCAAGAAGGCCCACCACCAAGAAGGGCCACGTGCGTGATCAGAGCTGTGGAACAAGTTACAAGTGAAATAGTCTAGAACTCTGCTGACTGGGTGAGAGGTGATATGACAGAGACCTATAAACTAATGAATGGTGCTGAGATTATTCCTGATTTCTCACAAGAAAAAGGGGGATATTAATGAATTTCCCAAGCTGCCAGTTTAAAACTAATAAAAGGAAATATTCTTTCATGAAATAGACAAACGTGAAGACTACAGAAGCATTCCCACAGAAGACTGAATGTATAAATATGTTTAAAAAAGGAATTAGAGAAGAGAGCTCTCGGTGGCTATTAAACATAACTGTCCAGATGCAATCTCTAGCACAGAAAGTCACTCAGTTGCCATGGGGAGGAAGCTGGAAGGAAGTGAGAGGGGACAAATCATTTCTAATATATCCTATTCCTTTTTCCACATCATCTGCCACAGGCCTCTTTCACACATAGGATCTGCATTTGATGGACCTTTCATCTGACCTAATTTGGCAATTCTAAGGTATCACTATCTGGTAAGGAAAAAGCATTCACTTGAAAGGCAGATCACGTCAAAATATCTCTGCTTTAGATAATACCAATATACAAATATTTAAGGACACCTATGTTCAGACAGAAAAAGCTCCTGTAGCAGATTACCACATTAACCATGATGACCTGAAAAGAAGTTCTGGAAATTTGCAAGGTTCAAAATCTGAATCATTAAATTCAAAGAAGGTTTGGGGAATAATTTTCCATTTCTGACAGATGCCTTCTGGTAAGGTAATGCTTATGTCTCCATTGGGTCTCTTAAAATGCTTTTGAGAGGTACATTTTCCCCAGTTACTCAACCTTTTTTTTGGAAGAGTCCAAGTACTACATGCTGAGGAATACAATCAATAATTGTGTTTCCTGACATAACAGTGTGGAGCAACTTATACAGCTGTAATACATCTTGACTGGATTTTTTCCCGTCTCAAGGGGAAGGTCTGGCTGGAGTTAGAGTATTTTGTCTTTCCAGTCAGGAGGCAGTCTAGTCAACCAACTGTTTTCTGTAGGCAAAGAAACGTTCCTCTGTATCAAAGACATTAGAGTAGTTGATACAGTCAAGGGTTTGCTAAGCTGATTCCCTAGTACAAAGCAAGCCAGCAAGGCTAGAGGTTCGTTGACTTCCAAGGCCCTTGTGAAAAACTCATCTGAACTCAGGATACAGGGAACTTAAAATGCCAGAGAACTGCTTTGAAATTCAGTTTAAATGCAAATGCCATGATCACAGACCATAATGAACTGACACAGAAGAGGATTCCTCGCTCCAAATTTTAGTGTTCCAACCTGCCTTCCAGAGTGACTTCTATCCTATTTTGGATCAGTCACCTAAAAACAATGCTTAAACATTTAATTAGTTTCATTTGGCTACATTAGTTAAATGTGTTACTGAACATCGATTCCTTAATTCTCACAAGATACCCATTAGGCAGGTAAATAAGCATTAGATTCCCTGTGCCACAGATGAAGGAAATGAGTGTGTGAGTGATGTGCCCAAGGCCGCACAGTCAGACAAGTGGTAAAACGTTATTTAAAAAGTTAAGACTACTTGGCTCCTGCAGACTACAGCTCTTCCTTTCTATCCTACTTTGCAAGATAATTTCACTAGGACATCTAATTTGACCAGTTTGGTTTTGATTGCTTTTCTTTCTCACTGAGGTCCAGTAGCAGGAAGCTACATGCTAGTTCTACCCTCAGTGCAGGGATGTTCAGTGACACATCAGTGATGCTGTTTGAGAGCCTGGGTAAATAGTAGGACACATCATACCTGGGCCTCATGCAAGGTTCATATGGTCAGAGTTTAGTGCGGAGTCTGCCCCCAGAGTAACTGTGCCATGAGCCGCCCCTGAGAAGTGACCACCAAAAATAAAAAGGCTCCATAGTCCATTCAAAGTTTTTCGAGGAAAAACATTATACAGCTAAAGAACATTATCACAAAACACACTGTCTTTAAAAACATACAGTGCAGAAAAATCAATACTCTGCTTTTAAATATCATTTGAAATATGTTCATAAAGCAAATGCCTCTTTTGTTATTACAAGGTGCTTTGTTCAGTCAAATAGACTACAAAACAATAGGTCCCTTATCGCCACAACAGCACTATGCAGCAGTATTTTGGCTGTGCTAGCATTTTTTCTTAGCTTTACTGTCCATCCCAAGGTAAAGTTTTGCATACTGTAATGTCAGTGAAAAAAATGTCAGCATTTTGCAGTGTTGTCAATTGATATCCGATAGAATTAGAATAAGGAGGCCAGGAACTGCTGGCTGCTGTCACTCTGACGTTGTCATATTGCAATAGTCAAGCAGAAAAAGCAGAGACAATAATCTTTTTCTTAACACAAAACAGTTAAGTAATTCTTTGCCTCCAAAGACTTAGAAGTCATATTGAAGTATTTACAAGGTAAATGTGATGATGAAAGAATTACATAGGTGGATTTTTACCTTTATATGTGCAGCAAAGATAAATAATAGCCCAAAAGTCATTTTTGAACTAATTTGCTACACTAGTAGCCACTTCTCACGAGCAGTTTTATGAGGCAAATATTTCTGCCATTGAATTTCACAGAAAGTGTGTTTGGGGCTTTCTGCTAACATCCACTTTGTGGTTGCCTGAACAAAATTTCTGATAACACCAGAAGCTGTGGTTTCTGTCATTTTTCCAACCAATCTTATGACAGAAAGACTACCTAGGGACTGGGGGAGAGCAGAAAGGGGGCAGAAAAAGTGAGGAGGCTTCTGGTTGTTCAAACGTGGCTATCAGGTTGTAATATCAAAGCTACGCTGCAAAGGTCATGGGATTTTTTTTCAATATTGTCTTTTTCCTTTTTTTTCAAGGCAGGCAGGTATCTTCTTCTAGGTTCTGCTCACTTTTCTACTTATTACTCATATTGATGACCAATAAAGATGCTGACCAATAAAGAGGATAACAAATAAACCCAAACCACCAAGCTAATACGCCAAAGGGGATGGACCAGCTGAGCTCCTCTCCTGTTCCAGATTAGGACGCAGAAAGCAGCATGGAGCATTGCCACACCTTTTGCAAGACAAATCACAAACTCTTTGATACACCCACTGATAATAATCAAAAAAACTAGCATACTGCCATAAAAAATAAAGACCAGTGCAGAGATACACTTCTCCTATAGATGAAATTTTTGATAAGGTATGCTACTTAACACAGACCTGGAGGGGATGGGATGTGTTCTTGATCAGCGCTTTGTCTGGGAAGCTCTTACAGACATCAGGAGGAGCGCTTAAACATGCTTACATGCTCACTAATTTTTTCCCCTGACAACAACAGCAGAGTTATTTGCATCTGTTAGAAGAGTTCCATAATATTTCATGTAGTGTTAGGCAAGGTAATATCGGCAGCTTCCAGTAAACTACAGATGGTTAAAATGAGTTAATGTGAAAGATGTACAATATACTGTTGGCCTCTGCTTAAAAATAGTGCTCAGCATCAGGAGAGAGAGACTGTTTTTCCAAAAGCAACGGCCAAGATGCTGACGGAGTTTAATAGGATGAAGATGAACACAATCGTGTCCCTCGCAGCAGGGACAGCCCAAACTTCTGACCAGAGCCTTGATATAGAGTCAATCAAAAAAAAAAAAAACAGACAAAATTGACTATGCCAGACAAAATTAATTTGTGAGAATATGATGAAAGAAGCTTAGCTGGAACTCTGACCCTGGCCCACAATATTACAATAGCACATTTTCAAGCTCCTACTTTTCTGTCAAAGGGTATGTCAAATGGCCAAACAAAAGATTCAAAACCTCGTAGTAACTGCCTAATCCTGATGTCCCAGCCCCTCCAATTCCATATTCTTTCCACCGATAATTAAAGATCCAGTGAGCTGGTCCTGCCATCTCTATTTATTGTGAACATATTCACTTAAGCAAGGAAGGGTTAAACACCGTTGCTCTGAGTAAACATTTAAGTCCATATGGAAAGATAAATGAGAAATAAAAATAAAGAGACTTCAAGGTACAGATTCATCCTACTTTAGCTCTGAATAACTGCAAGAAGTGTCCCCTTCTCCAATCAGAGAGGAGGGCTAAGGGCGGGAGTGAAAGCAGTCAGGCTCCTAAACTAGCAGCATTTTTAAAATGCACAGAGTGCAAAGTGTCATTTAAAATTGACCCATAACTTTAAGTATCTTCACTTTAGACATTGTAAAATGGTTATGAACAATGGTTACTGAAGATACTAAAAACAGACTTTGTGAAACTTACTTAATATATTGCTTTCAGAAAATAGTCTTTTCTTGAACTAGCTTCAAACAATTCCCCCACTGGGCAAAAAGGAAAAGCCTGTACAGTGCATTGCAATGTGAAATTATGCTAGAACTCTATTTCTTGCCTCACAAGCAATCTAAATTCCTTTTTCTCCCCTCTGTTTGTTGATTTTTCCACTCATATTTATTTCAGGTTTGAAAAAAATTTGCAAGCTAGACTAAATGGAATAAAGGAATAAATGTTTGAGAGCACGCTGTCTGGACAGAAATGACACACAGGGCCTCAATAACCCTATGAGGGTCTGATTGATATCAATAATGGTGGTAATGTAATTGGTAAAAGACAAATGTTCAGACTTTCTGGCCCAGAACTGCGTGGAATTGTTCACTTGTTGTATGATATGGAGGAGAGCAGAATACATCTAATAATTCTTTCTGGGATCATGTTCCTGTCCTATATGTACATGATCTGGAGTGAGGTGGTCTGAACATTGCCTTTGGTTGAAGTTGTAATACCTCTGTCAGCTACAGAATCTTAATCCCCGAGAGTATAGCATGATATATAGCTGGATTTTGGACAGAAAACGAAAGTAAAGAGAGCCAATAAATTCTTTTCTAGATATGAAAGTACTTAATACCAAACCTTTGACTACCAGCCAATGGCTTCAAAGGTGTAAGATTAGGTTTACAATAAAGAGGATACAGTCATTTTGAGGGAGAAAATAAAATAAGATTAATTCCCTCCATCAATAATGGCAGTGTCTGAATTTTAACTTCTAACAGTAGACTGTAATAGATGGGAATTTTCTCAGTGGAAATTGAATCAGTTTTAGAAGATTTAGACTCTCTTTAAAGATATTATTAATTGTAGTTACTTCAGTGTGTTGTCAGTGTTCGCTGTGTGCTGGCCAACAAAATAAAATATTGTATAGATTTAAGAATATTAAGTAAGTCAGAGCAACGGTTCCAGTTCTGGAAGAATTTTTCCTGGAGACAGATATATAATCTGAATACCAGGCTATGTGTCTTCCCTTCCAAAGGCGTAGATAGAACATTTGGTATTCTAGGCCTTGCATATTTTTGAATCTTTTCCTTTGTCATGAAATAATCAGGTTGATTAATTTTCTACTTAACAGAAATTGTATTCTGGTGAACTGTAAACAACTGAGAAAAAATTATTGTCAATCATTGGAAAAAGAATGTTATTAAAGGTAGAAAAAAAAGAATGCATCCATGAGCTAATGGAAATAAAACCAATAAGCCCTGAAAACAGTAAAGGAAACATTAATTCAGTCAGCGCCCTTTCAGTTTGCCTTAGGAATCATGAGTAGCAATTTGAAATCCTGTTTTTCTCCTGGGAAGAAGTGATGCCTGGAATATGATATAAACTATACTGATCAAATAAAAAGGGGAGCCGCAGGCTAAAACAGAGAGAAAGAAGTTACAACAAAGAAAAACAGCTAGTTGTATGAAATGACACATTTATACATCAGCAAAGTAAAATTAGAATCCTCTCCATTTACTTTATATCAGCTGCAGAAGAAAAATAGCTGCATTACAGAGACCAGACAACAGACCAACATAAAATAAAGGATCATTTTGAATCATCCCAGAGGATACCTTCCAAAATATGCACTTAAGATCTGGAGATAAAATAATATCATTATCTAGTTTTTGGATAGCAAAAATGCTTGCAATAATCTTGAGCATGTTCAAGAGATGTAAAAAGAACCTGTAAGTACAAATCTTTAAGCAACAATCATGTGCAAAGCAATTTTCCCTTAAAAAAAAGGGCACCAAAGAACAGAAAAAAATCCTTTATCTACTTCAGAGAAGAATTAGAGCTTGAGGGTTTCTTATTCTCTGGTAGCTTGAAATAGGGCTACCAAGATGATTAGAGGGCTGGAGCACCTCTCCTGTGAAGAAAGACTGCAAGAGCTGGGCCTGTTCAGCCTGGAGAAGAGAAGATTGAGAGGCGATCTCATCAACGTGTACAAGTATCTGAAGGGGGAGTGTCGAGAGGATGAGGTCAGTCTCTTCTCCGTGGTGCCCAGCAACAGGACAAGAGGCAATGGGCACAAACTGAACCACAGGCAGTTCCATCTGAACCTGAGAAAAAACTTCTTCACTGTGAGGGTGACAGAGCATTGGAACAGGTTGCCCAGAGAGGTGGTGGAGTCTCCTTCGCTGGAGATATTCAAAACCCGTCTGGATGTGACCCTGGGCAATATGGTCTAGAGGACCCTGCTTGAGCAGGGAGGTTGGACTAGATGCTCTCCAGAGGTCCCTTCCAACCTGAACCATTCTGTGATTCTGTGATTCTTATTCAGTCTAGTTGTTTGACTAATATTCAATCTTTAGATTTATACTATCGAAAGATATAAGAAAGGTATGCTTACTAAATAGCAGTGCTGTAGTGCTAACAGGACTAACCACAGGCATTTCCAGAACATAGGATACAACACTAAAGAAAGAGGTGGGAGGAAAAGGTGAATTTACTCTTACCAGCAATGACTTTGAAACCCACCGTGTGCTAAAACTTTCTTGGTTTTCTTTCAGTGCTACATCATACTTCCCATAGAGAAGGAACAGCGTCTCAGAAATACTCTAGGTATTTGCATTTACTGTTACAAAATAATGGCTGACACTATTGTATGTGATAATTGAAAAAAATGCCCTCTAGCACTTAGTAGAAGCTTCATGGCAGAGATGAGCTTTTGGTTAAAAATTTCTAGCAAAATGCATCTGTCCCAAATTTCAGCTCCGAAAGCTATATCTCTGCTAATTAAGGAACAGCATGTAAAGGATAAGTTCTGTGGATTCATAACATAGTAGGTTTAGAGGGGATCAAACACCTAAAATGACAGGAGAACCCAAGGTCAAGATCTTACAACTACATGAAAATTTACAAAGAATTTTAATTATAGATGCTTTAAGCAAATGCTCCAAAAGTCTAATGGAGGTCGCATCCTTCCCATCCTTCGTGATTATGAGAATATACATCAAAGCAGGTGGCAAAGGAAATAATCCAGATCTGTCTTACGTCTTTGATCAGAGGTGTAATAAAACTGAGCTTTGCTCAATCTGCAGAAGACATGAAGTAGATAAGACAGATGTAGAGAGCAGTGCAGGTGAGCCATTTTTGCCAGGCATTTCTGTTTCATCCTAGATAACAGAAAGGTAAAAAAAAAAAAAAAGTTTTATATTGATGTCTACTACATTATTCCCTAAATTTCATACCCACAATGTAAACAAAAAAGCAATTTTTCTACTTCTCATTTATTTATTGTATAAGAATCTATGTTCCACAGTGATGTCTACAATTTATAGATAAGTCCTGACTGATCTATCTGAATGAAAGTAAGAGTTATAGCTTTTTTTTTTTTTTTGGCTTAGTTCCTGAAGTAATCTGGACTCTGTTAGGCAGATGCTTGCTAATGAATAATACAATTTCAAACTGAAGCAACAAATGCAGTCATTGGTAAGTGCTATTGTTCTTTTATTCCACCATCATTTGAATTCCTTTCCTATTCTAATAGGAAAGAAAATGAAAGTTTTAACAGAATGTATTGGGCATGGTATTAAATTAGATGTCATTTTCCACAGGTCACCCATCTCACTCATTACCACAAATGAGAGGTGCTTTCTGAAAAAGTAACCATGCTCCGGGTTTCCCTCTATTCTGCTTTTGGTCCTATTCACTGTAGACTGTTTAAAGTTTCCTGTCCACACAGAACTGCAGATTTTCTCAGGGACTTCCGTAACAGGCATCACTATGGTTATCTTGAACACTCCTCAGCCTCACCCATTTTGCAAATGGAGCCTGGTATTATAGTGATATTAAGGCTGAATCCTGAGGTATGTCAATTCTTTTTGGGCATCCAGCTTGGAACCTCTAGAGCCTCCTTTCCTCAGAATATTTAAGATTATAACCTCATTTGGTAAATGCAAACATAAACCTCCCTAATGTCAGAGACAGCAGCAAGTTCTGAGATTTGCAAATCTCATCAGTGGTGTCTAAAGCTGGGTGCTTAACTTCAAATGACTTCAGACAAAAATCTGGTTTAAGTGATTTGCTAGTACATCATTGCATGGAGACTCAGTGGCAAAGACAGAATTCTTTTGACATTTAGCTGCTTAAGTGAAGATATCATCTATTTACTTTATTGTTCCTTGCCTCTTTCACTATGTACTTCCAAAAAATCAGGAGTCGTTTAACAGACAATTATTTATTATTTTGCATATGACTGTCATTGCACAGATGTCACAATAGTACTTGCAGACTAAGGAAACACATTGCAAAAACTAACTGCAGTGGGAGATTTGGCAGCTACTGTAAATGCTGACTGATTACGTGTTAATAGAATTTTTTCTTTTTCTTTATTTTCTTTTTTTCTTCATAGAAAAAAGGCCCGTATCTCCCTCTTTCCCTCTGTAAATGCATAAATGTGCCTGAATGTATTTGTGTGTGTTCACTATTATATGTGTATTCACTACTATTCCACTATTGCGTACATGTATGAATGAATATATATCTGTTCATCAATTTTATTTTTCAGAATAAATCAATGATTTGCTTGGAATATCTCTACAGAACTGCTTACCTGCTTTTTAAAGATACATCTTCTAAAGTGGCTCAGTTTGAACACCTAAAAATTTAAGTCACTTGCCATACATATTTATCTGTTTACTTTGTGTGTACTACATGAGCAGCAGATTGGGAGATCTATTGCCTGAAATCAAATCCATAGGAAGACAGACACTGAGTCCTGCAGTGTTTTGAAAAACAATGACTTAGTAACAGCCCTGCAGTCTACAAAAGGACTGATTTCTCTCCATCCACTACACTGCATTTTTCCAGCAGAACGAGGGCTGAAATCTCAAAGTAGGTTACAGGATGGCAAATTAATCTGCCTAGAAAATAGGATCCTCTGATCCAGCTGGCAAAGAAGGACTTGGAGGATGATTAACAGTTCTTTCATGTGTCTGCCAAACAACCTCAGAATGGCATCAGACTCTCTCCAAAGATTAGAATAGGTTAAAGAGAAGCTATTGTTCAGAGTACCTGAGAATGAAAACATATTTCTAAGTTGTCAAAACTTATGACTGAAACAGGGAAAAAGAACTGACTACTTTAGGTGGAGTTCAACATTCAAAACCGAAAGCTCTCTAGGGCTGCTCTGCTAATCGTCTTCTCTAGAGAACTGAAAATAAGGAGCTACAAATGAAATAAAAGAATCCCTGCCTGCTTAACCTTCTCACTGAAGGGAAGGCTATGACAAAAAAGCTCTTAAAAAAAAAAAAAAAAAGACATCACATTCAGCTGTTTGAAAGTAGCTGTAATGAGGGCTTGTAACATCTCATTAGGAAACTGTCAAACCCCAGGTTGCTTTATAAATGGACAATCACGAGCTACAATTACAGAAGAGTGGGAAATACAGTGATAGAACCAAATATTGCAGCAGGAGAGGATAAGGTGCATGGCACGTGCTGGGAATTGAACCTGAGTATGTTCCTCTAAGCCCTTTAGAAAAATCTTTTGAAGGAATCACTAGGGTAACTTTCATAGGAAAAAGAAGAAGAACAATGTTTTAGCCAGTTTCCCATTGAGACTGGAATCTCTGTGACTACAGTTGTGTAGTAAAGGTCCCAGGGGAAGAGCATCAGGTATTAGACCCCAAGAAAGTACCCAATGAGACTTTTGTTTTGTCAGGAGAACATATTTAGCAAAGAGGTGACAGTGTGACTAAAGCACTGCTATCATACAGTTTCCCAGCTCTACTGTGACCAGAGGAAAGAGGGCATAATGTAACCACAGTGGGTCCTGGCAAAGCGCAAAGGTAAACCCCATCTATGATTATTGACGACAAAAAGGTAAGAAAAAGCAGGGAATTTTTAAAAGTGAAAGAAAACCACTTAGCTGATAATCTCAAATCTTTTTTTTTTTTTTTTAACCTATTTTACCCTACTGAAATGTAATCTATTATGTAAACCATTTTTCCAAAAAGTGTATGGCTAGGAAAAGAAGAAATACGACTCCTCTCACAAAAGAGATTATAATTGGTCGTTTAGCATGTCATTTATCCTGCCTGCATTCTCTGTATATGGAACAACAGAAACAACTTCCTGGATAGAACCAACAGGCATCTGGACTCCCACTTCCAGGATAACAACTTCCTCTGAGATTCGGGTGTTAGATACGTTTATCAAAAAATGGTTTATGAAATGTCCAACTGTCCATGAAGAATAGCCCTATAAGGAGCAATTCCAAGACATCATTGTAATACAGAGAAATAGACTACCTCAGAAACAAATACACGCTTGTGTTGAAGGACATGTTGGGAAAACCTGATCCTAAGGAGCCCTTATACTAGTGGCAGCATACAGACTGATCTCTTGTGGAAAAATGGTTTTTCTCTCTGTCTCCTAAACAAACTTATGTTATGCCTTTTATGATGGGGACCTAACCAGGGATGTTTGCTCAAAATCAGCTCTTTTGCTTGGACTTCAGTTGTCAGAAGAGTGGCATCTTGTGAGATGACCAAACAGATAGCAGGCACCAGCACCACCAGCTGAACTCCCCAAAGCAGTGGCCAAGTTGCATGAACCTCAGCATAGAAGCAAGCCAGCCTGTTAGCACAGAAAAGAAAGAGGAGAAGGCACTGTGCACCCAAGACAAGAGCCAGCCAGTCTTACCCCTATGGAAATGCACTTCTGCAGCCTGTACTCAATAGCACGTGAAACAAGCAGAAATTCCGGAGGCAGAAGAGAAGTGCAAGGAGATAAGGGAAGGGCCTGAATGCTACTGCTGTCCCTGTGAGGTTGAAGTTTCAATCATTTACTTTACTTACTAATGCTCAATCCCTTAACTGTCAAAAATTAGCTTCCCATGGGAAAATAACACTTTAAAAACAAGTCAAGAATGAATAAGTCTTCCATGTCACTTGGTTCAACTAATGCACATTACATGCTTGTGCTCACTCCTGATGTTCTAGCTAATTTTCCATGTATTTGACAGTTAAGTTCCCTGAATTAAGTGCAGCACAGATTTCCCGATTAAAACAAGTTATTAGAATTTTTCCCCTGCATACAGCAAAATTAATCAGTCATAAAACCAAAGCACGAGTGTCACTGTTTTGGTGGCATTTGTGACAGTTTTTCACACACCTTTGGTTTTGAAGATTACAACTGCATTCTTCAGAAAGCTGTTGAATATTGACAAGACAGAATTTTCTGAGCAGTTTTATCACTGAGACAGGGAAATTGAAAGGCAGAAAAAAACCTCAGAAGCCTAAAGATGAATGTGATGTTATATAGGATAAATACATAGCTCAGAACTCCATTGAGTTATAAATGTTCCAACATTTTAGAAACGTCAAAGTTTAGAGTTCAGGTTTGTGATATTTTGGAATGAGATGTTGCTCTTTCTTTGTGTCAGACACTTCCTTCTATGCATGTTTATTCTAACATATAAGTTAGCTCCCTCAGCAGGCACATACTTTAGCTAGACCAGCATAACAACTGAAAGATATTAGGATCTCTTTCTGGGAACATATAGTGCATCACTGCTCCCCATCTGAAATTAAATATTCCAAATTTCTCTTAAAAAAAGATATCAATGTTTTTTCTTGCAAATGCCTTTACTTTTCTTCCTAGGTCAGTAATAAATAATGTTTCTTTAAGTTTCAAGCATAAAAGACTACGCACAGAGATTATAGATTCATACCTATAAAGTCCTCTCTACAAAATACATAAAGCATAACTGATTGTGAATTTCTTTAATCTTTGTTGCCTCAGTGTGTATATCTCCCAGTTTTCACCGCCTCCTCGCTCAAATTCCCTTTCTAGACATTTTACAAAGCATAATGTAAGTAACATTACCCATCATCTATAAAACTAGGTGTTTGTAACCAACCACTGAAATTCCAGAGTAAATTTGAAAAAAACCTAGTTTTCCAAAAAATGAAAGATGAAAGTAGTGCGTGTACTTACTAATCATTTTCATGCAGTAAGAGCTGAAATAAAATAATCTAAAATTCAAATCTTTCTTCCTGAACAAAGTGCTCAAAAGCATATTTTTGTTCTAGAACACGAGCTACTGGTAGCTTAAATTAGAGGCCAGTCAGAAGTCCAGATAGCAAGCCCCCATTTGCTCTCTTTCATCACCTGAGTGCGTGTCACAGTTAACTGATCGTTTGACAGAACTTGGATTTCTTTATTCTGAGAGAATAAGACCAGTCTTTGTGGATTACTGTCTGTCTGTCAACCAGTAAAAACTTCAATAAGTTTATGCAAACTTTTGAATTTCTGGAAACATAAAGTACTCCTACACTAGTAGCTGTTGGACTGCATCCAATTCATTTGGTGTATGTCTGGTAGACATTCATTTCTCAACAACTACTACTCAGAGAGAGATTTTTTACAGAATCCGGAATAGAGGACCGTATATTTCACAAGTCTGTTAGTGAACATTAACACAGTTCTGACATTGGCTCAAGGCTTTTCAACGGTGTAGGCAAAACTCGCTCTGGCTGTCCCCAGACTGGGACTGCTCCTGGGTAGGAAGGGAGGACATGTGGAAAGGATGCTGGAGGAAGGTATCGACAAATAAACTTGCTACTTAAGATACAGCTAAGGGATCTGAACAGAGGGGGAATTACTCATGATTCTAGCATGTGCATTTTGTTGTTTTGTCTGCTGTCCTATGTGACTGCCTACTTTGCTAAAACATATGGCAACTCCTGACAGTACTTCCTGGCACGTTGCTTTTTAGGTTGGGACTATAATGTGGTAGATAGCTGAAATGCAAGCAAAAAAGCAGTAAACATAAGAACAAAGTAGAAGGATCATAATAGTGCAATTAAGCTGTAAATCCTAACTTTTTTTTTTTTTTTAAAGTGTAACTTAGTTAATGATTGAGGTGATCATGAAACTGCGAAATATTTCATTTTCTTCAGCAGACATAATGGTGCTATGGGCAGCATAGAACTTCCTCTTGCACCTTAAATTCAGCCTACATTATACCTTGTTAGCCCAGCTCCACATTACTTTTTAGCAGAAACTGTCAATCACATTAGCAATAAATGGTGTGAGAAATTTGAGAGAGAATAGTTTTTTTTTTTTTTTATCAGTGACATGAATGACACGCTAATTCAGTGTTGCAACTTAAGTTAAGACTTAGTCCAAAACTCCAGAGGTTAAAGACCAACAGAAGCATTCTGCATAGTTTTGTTTAGATAGAATGAAACATTGAGATGGTCCATTTTGTACCAACTACCTTTCAACTTGGTGCTACCACTCCATTATAAGGTTGGTCTTTCTATACCATATCAATTCAGTATATAACCATAATTTTACTAGATTGTAAGGATGTGTCCCTTTATCAACATTTTCCTTCTGTGTGCTACAGGTTTATTGTACAAAAAATACACAGCTCATGGCTACATCCACTTTATGATTATTAATTTTCCTCTCCTACTGCACATTTCATTGCCCTGCTTGCACTACAGGATTCTACATAAGAAAATACTGTTTAGTATGGGTGATCAGGGTGAAGTTTTGATTTGGACTGTTCTTAACATATGGCTTATATATTAAATGCAAAAAAGTATCCATACCTGATGCAAAACACTGATATCCCAAAGTTTAGAGATGTTCAGATTCAAACTTTCTGTTTAGGTTAGTTCTTTTGTATTGAGATACACTGCCTTTAAAAAGTATTGAAAAAGTTATATCCTAGATATGATTGTTGTGTTCTTGCGGCACAGTGGGGGATGTTGTGTGTACTAAGAGGTGTCCACTTCATAGATAGATGCATTCCAGTATTCACACTTTCAAAAATTACTAAACAGAACTCTGAGCTAGTTTAATTAGAACCAGAAACCTCCATAACCTTCACTGTTTCTTAACTGTCTGGATCTGATGTTTTGGATCTGCCCACTCTCCAGGGAGAACTTGCCTAGAGAGCTGGACGTTCACTCTCTCCAAGCCCCAAGCATTCAGTATGGTATAGCCCTTTGTTGGGTGATATTATTTCAGCAATAGAAGTACAGTTTACAATCCCAATTCTTCTACCAGCCCAAATGGTATCATACCCAGGGATGCCAGACTCAACCTCACTTTCCCCTATATTTCTCTTAGATATGAGTGTCAGACCAAGCCAAAGATAGCACAGCAAGACTCTTTTCCCACATTCTACTCAATTGTTCACCCATAATATTCAGGCTAATGAACACCTGGCACAAACCTTAATGTAAGCACCAATATTGAAAATATATTTTAATGACATTTGTTAAAGTCAAATTTCATAATCTCCTGCTAATTCAGTATAATAATATTGACATCATCTGAACAAGCATATAAAAATAAATCCCTTGAGAAGCTTGTAACTTTCCTGTATTGGAAAAGGCTGTAACAGTAAAAAAAACAGTGGTTTTAAAAGGAATAAACAAACAAAAAGTTATGTTGTCATAGTCCTTAGAAGTTTTCATGGCAAGTAAAGATATTAGGGATAGGAATACTAGGATTAATCTATAAAACTGCCACACCAGCAAGAAAAAGCAACGGAGAGAGCCAATCATTTGCTATGATTAACAAGGAAAAATGAAGGTAAGTGCTATGAGAAATGGCTAGCTTTTGGTTAGATGGTGGATATTATTCATGCACATACATGGAGAGGTCCAGGAAGAATAAACAATGAATCATCAACACACAAGATCTGTAACCTGATATATTAGCCACCCAAATGAGAAGGAAAACAGTGTTGAGTTTTCTGGAACATTTGTTACCCTTCTGCATAACATAAGCCTAGTTTCTTGTCCTAGTTCTGCTTAGTAGCTCCATTAACAGCAGTAAAGCTTTCTGGTCTTTTGTTGATGTAATTGAGAGCACGAGTCTGTTCCCCTTAGATGCAATATACTGCTACTAGCAAATGTACAGTACAATAGGATAATAAGACTTTAGAAGATATTAAATTATAAAACTATTTACCTTTAACTCTCCAGTTTAGATTCATCTCCAAATCTTCATGCCATTGACCATTTAATAGCCAACATAGAATGAGTTAGAGATAATTAATTCAATTTCTAGAAAAAGTAATAAAATCATCTGTGCTGGTTTTTAGGTCTGTAAATGCCAGCTGACTACCATGCAAGTTCTATACAGTTCTTATCGAACTGTATCTTAACTAGAAAAGCAGCATAGTATGAGTAGCACCTTTGGACAACAGGCACCATTATTTCTGAACATTAACAGCTTAGAACTTCATGTTTTGGGGTTTTGGGGAGGAGGGGTTGTTTGTTTGGTTTTAAGACAAAGAAAAGATTTTCCCATGAGAACAAATAGTAATTATTAACTCTAGGGTAAACTAGTAGAATTCAGATCAGTTTGTTGCAATTAAAGTTTAATTGATAAAAATTAAGTAGAACACGGTAAAAGAAAAGACGAGAAAATATAAACATGCTGAAGTTGACCATTATTAACAGCATAACCAGCTAGGATAGGAGGAAAAATAGCAGAAGAGGCAAACGCTGTTTTTTGGTCTACAGACTTGACTTTAAAGCGTAGGAAAAAATAATCTTTTTTCTCTGAAGACCATCATGGTACCAGCTTCTCAAGAAAATCAGATTCCCATCATCTGAAAGCTTGGTGCTTTTGATATATAACCAAAGACCTTTAGCACTTTCTCTAGTACAAGTTCCAGCTCTTATTTTGGACCTTGAACAGACCACAGATGCTAGAGTGTGATTCTAATTCAGTTTATTTGTATTTCTTTTAAGCTCTAAACAGTTCAAGGCAAAATCTTCAATGCTATCCACCAGCTGATTTGTACCTAATAATAATATTTCATTCATTTGAAGAGATTTAATTTGTCCTATTTAACTGCTCAGACTGTTGCAAGATGTTTACAACAGCTCCACAAGCAAAAAAATTCATTAAAGATACTTTAGGCCCTGCGTTTAAATCGTATTTACAGGTAGCATCATTTGCTGCCTGCCAGGATCATGAATAGTGCCCTTGTTGGCTTCAGTATTTAAAGGATTTAACACATGATTTATCACTTCACTTCAACAGATAATCCTGATGCATATCGAAGATACAGTGGTTGGATGTCTTCCCATACTTTACATTTCCTACCTATATATAGGGAGAGAGAGATTTAAACAAAGGACTTCAGGCCTGTCTCTTGGGTCCTCTGTACAACTGAAGCGTGTATTAAGTAGTGTTTAAGCATATATAAACATCACGTGAATGGCTGCATTCTTAAAAATTGCATTGGTACGTACGGGTGAATATGTGCACATTTTCAGAAGCGATTTTTAGAAATTAGGAAGTATGGGACTCATCTCTTGCATGTTTTCTGATACATTTTCTTTCTTGTGTCACCTACTTTTCCTTAATTTCAAAGCTATGTAAAAAGACTGAGAAAGCTGCAATCTACCCTTGAGAGAAGACTCGATCAGATTTTTGCTCTCGTTACTCCAATTCAAAATGGGCAACTTCATAATAGTTTTTCTATCAACTTCAGAAATACATCCCAGTACAATTTAGAATGAGGGAAAGTTGCTAATAAAAGACTTCTGTGTTGCATTAGTTCAGGAATTAAACTGCTGGCCATTTTGGCTCTTATTCAGCACCACTTGTGACCACAACAGAATCTGGCATTCAGCTGTGTGCACATTCCAGCCTGCACTCAGACTGTGTATTACAAAAGCACTTTTTGTATTTACTGTTGCCTACATGCACTTAGCTTTTGGTGCAAAAAATCTTGTCTTGCACACCTCTTAAACCTTCAAAGATTTTTTTGAATGTTACTACTATGCAAAGTCCTAAAATATTTGTCCCTTAACGTGAACACAGCCCTCCATATCATCTTGCAGCCAGTCAGCTAGCAGTCAGAGACAGATATATGGCATTTTGTTCTGACTTCCAATCTCCATTTTGATAACACATGAGCAGAGACTGTTGAAATAAAAACTTCTGCATATAATATTTAAATTGTAATAGCTATCACCCACGTACTACTTTCATCACCACTAGTCAAGAAATGGATCAATTTTAGCACTCTTCCTTCTCTGTGAAACTGCAACATTTTCCAGGCTGACTGTCAAAATGAGTTCTATTGCTATCCTAAGGGCTAGATACAACGTCATGTGACTCTTTACTGCTTCAATAAAAATGAACTTATAATGCAAAATGCCATTTTCATTTTATTCCTGTGTATTCTGGAATGCTGTTTGGGTGACTGAAGGTGTTCACATAATATGTATTGAGCACATCTTTCATTTCTGCAAAATTACATTTATACCATTTCTTGCAACTGACAGAGGTTTTTTTCTTGATTAAATGTGCTTTTAGCAAAAAGAGTAAAGATTTCGTGGGGTGAACAATGGTATATTTTCAGATCTCTTCTATGATTTTAAAATACATTGTTTCGGGAGGGCAAAGTGTCTCTTCATAAGCTGCCCAATATCTTGCCTCCCTTTATAAGCCTACAATAAGGCAACTGCAACTCCATTTGGTTCCATTTGTACACATAACAGGTATAAGCAATGACACCACTTATTACAGGCATCTCCTGAATAAGGAGGTGTTACTGCATTTCTAATAATTTAATTTAGGTGATGGACTGCAATTAGGGTGAATGCTTTCCTCCATTACACATTTCATTCTTTGAAGTTCCAAAATGGGAGATAGTCTTGACAAACAACTTTTCTCAAGTCATCCCAATGGAAAGGAATGACACAGAAACACCACGAATAGAAACTCAGAGTTCCCCCTCAACATGTAGGATTAACCCAAATAGAAGAGCTTTGCTTGAATGATGATCAAAGTATTTGTTCTGAGGTATTTTATGTATCTGACAGTATTTTATGGAAAGGTCCATTTTGCTCTTATTTAAACCCACCTCTGACTTGAATGAGGGAAGGATTAAACCTACAGCAAGAGACTGTCGCTATTTCTCCAGCAAATGAATTGCTGTTCAGAGACGTTCTAAACCAGGACAAATAGAGTGGAGAGGAAGCAGCAAAAGAAGATTTAGTTTTGTTTTTCTTGTATTCACTGTAGTAGCAAGTGACCACTACCTAAAACACAGAACTTAAATAGGAAAAACAATTGCCCTGGAAGTCAGCATGTTTTCTTGCTGTAGGCTGCAGTGGGAAAATGAGGAAAAAACGAGAAGATGGTTTGATAACAATGGAAGCATGTGCCTTTGCTGTCTGCTAACCTCCTCTTGACGCCAACGGCAACAGCTGCTTTCCACAAGAAAAAACTTCAACACGCTCGTACTCATCAGGATAGGAAAGTTATGCCTGACAACTAGAGTTGGCATTCACTATTATTTTAACAAGAAACCAGCAACATGTGTATTTTTTTTTTTTTGATATTTCTAGTGCTGCTAAGAATAAACCTGTACAAAAGATTTATTTCTTTTATAAGGAAAGTCAATTGAGCATGACACTAATATATTGTTCCAAGAAAAGTTTAACTCAACTAAACTGAGACTCAGTAGGAAATTTAAAAAGAAGCAATTCCTCTTATCAGTTTTAATGAATGCTATTAAGTGAGAAACAAAAAGAAAGAGGGGAGGGAAGATTAGTGATTGCTCAGAAAACATCCTTCCCACTCCTCTAAATTATCATGACACTACAATCTTTAGCTGTGAAGTTAATTTCCTCAATAATTACATTCTGTTTAGAAGTACAAGCACTCAAACATCTGCCCGGCATGTTCTCCCCAAGGAACGTGGAGAATTAGGTGTGCGGAGCTACAGCAGAGTGCCAGGGGATGGAAGGACTCCCCTTTTCAGGTCCTAGCATACACATTCTCTGTATGAGGTCCGGACAGTGTGAATGTGCACCTTCACCATGGTATGTCTGGCCAAAACTATCCTCAGAAGCTATCAGTGACATCCAGTCAACCGGAAGAGTCATTCTGGAGGGACTCAAATGACCTTATGATTTTCTCTGAATAAGATAAGCCCCTTTTTGTCCTGACTGAACTGAAAGGGAACATAATTATGTTCTTTTGCTTTTACTATTTGAATTTCTATTTAACTGGACACACAGAATGTAGACCATAACATTTAAACCAATGCTTAAATGTAATTTGTCACCATGAGCACACACTATAAACCTATATCATTATAGTCTTCTTGAAATGGAAAAAAAAAAAAAAGGCAGTTACTTGCATAGTAGCCATAGTAACTGTGGCTCATTGACAGTGTAACTTCTTCACCACTGCACTTGCAGGATACATCTTCAGCTTTGACCTCGAGAGTGGAGATTTAGGCACCCTCTGAAAAACAGTGCCTTGGGGCAAAAAGACCTTTCTTTTGCAACACCAATGAAAGACAAGGTTACAACATGGCTCTGCAGCCACAGTTCCCCCTGTTCCATGTTGCGAGTCCCACCACGAGAATAGGCTCAGAGCAAGACGAGCAGTTTCATATTACTAATGTACAGGGATGACACTCCTAAGGAGCTATAAAGTACCTTCTCATATATGGAAGCTTGGTGATTACAACCCCAGACAAGCAGGCTTTAGAGCTAGGGGCCAAGACAAAAAAGGATGATAGATTAACATGTGAATGAACAAAAGGTAGCAGCTTTACAGACTTCTAGGATGGCAAGAATTACAGTACAGCCGCTTAGAGAGCCATCTTAGAGTCATAAACAACATCATTCGAGAACATTCACACTGTCCCAAATATTATTTTGTTCAAATAAGAGCAGCGTTGCTTCCCTTAGATTTTGCCCTCCAAATTAGTGTAGTTATTTTATCAGTGAGTGATGTCTCCTGTTGCAGTGACTCAGCAGCCTGTTTCAGACAGGTCTGGACTCACTCTGTCAAGACATCTGGCCTCATGCAGTCTCCGGTTCAAAAGCTGTGCAGCCTCACCATTATCTGCTGTGCTCTCTACAGAATTTACCACATTTGGGTCAACAGAAGAACCTTTGTGCTGAGGCTAACAGAAGCGCAACAAATACAGATTTCTCTGTAAAAAAGAATACGTGGAAATCTGTGAGCTAACATCACGGGATGATAGCTCTCACATGGTTTGTCCATGGATATTTTAAAACTCCATTAGGGGTAGAATATTGCCCACTACCTTAGTATGGCTATACGTTATGAAAATGGAGAGTTTTAGAAGAAATGCCATTCGTTTCCTTAAGGATGAGTGCTACAAAAACACACTAAATAAACAAAACTTTACTGATTTCTTAGGTGGCCCACTCCTATGCAAAAAAAAGTCCCCAAATCCTCTAGACAAAGTGTTAACATCCAGTTTCCTATAGCTTATGGTAAAAATATCAGAAGATTCATAGAAATAATGGAAATCCTGCATGTACTGTTTGAAAAAGCCAGCCTATCCTCCTGCGTGCCCTGGCAATGAGGAAAAGTCCCATAACCCAACATTAACATCAAAAGAGAGTTTGCCTTTTAAGCTGGTTGTGCAAAGGCTCTCCAGAGACTCCAGAGGTCCAAATGCTAGGTTCCAGCTAGAAAGTCTCTGACATAAATCTTAAGAACTATTGACTTTGCAAGTTACTAGTTACTTAGTAGTCAAGTATATGTTTCTCGACATAGACTGAGAAAGAAGTCGCCACATGCCATAGCAAGCCAAAGGAAAGAGATCCCTTCTAACATCCAGATGCTCTTTTCTGTCTGCCAAGCACCATCTATATCTCCAATAAGAAAAAAGAGGAAATACTGAATCTATCTACATAGTTTATATTTATATTTAGGATTGTTTTTCCACTGACATTTGTTAGCTTACTTGAATATATATGCTTGGTTATACACATGAACAGCTTTCATCAGTTATGCTTTTCATTGACTCTACATGATAACAATGCAATTTAACTAAGCTTTGCAGGACAAGGACTAAGAACATACTCAGATTTGGCCTTTGATGCATACAACTTCAGTATATTTCCATCATGGCCTATACTTATTTTTATAGCTACTGCTCAGTTTGATGTGACTGAGAGAGTTTAAGTGTTTGAAAGTCTATTTGGTTTACCAGCCACTTTATCACTTTGATATTTTCACCTTAATATCTTAACATCCTCACCACTACTTTTTCTCTTCACATTTTTCCACTCACACTCTTAACTTTCTGTAGCATTCAACCATGATTCCTTCTTTTCATGAGCTACTTCTGTGCATCAGCCAGTCAGATTGCATTGTCCCCTGTTGGCCATGCTGATGGAAATGTTTCAAAACATTAATATGCTCAAGAAGAAAGATAAGAGTACACCTTTCTGCAAACAATAACCTTCAATTCTTTTTAAATTAACGCTATCAGTTTTTTAAAAATGGAAGAACATATGTTTTTAAAACTTTTTTCTTTGATATTTATTGATCTAGTTTGACAAGCAGCATGTGTAGCTTGGAAGAAAGTGAAGAAAAATAAGGGGGGAAGCTGGAACTGGCAGTTGCAAGCCACCAGAAAAGCTGAGAGAAATTTTCTTCTCTATCTCAAGGGAGAACAGTAGCCTTTGGATACAAATTAAACATAAACACTACAAGGGAGTTTATATAAACAAGAGTCCTGGAATTGCACAAAGCATACTGAGGGACCGCCTTCCCCCACTACCAGCTGGGGAAACGAAAGACCTGACGTGCCCTTTTATACTGGTGTCGTAAGAGGACACATATCTGGCCCCAAAAGACATTTTCCTTTTGTATTTCCAAAGTTCAGTAATACAAGAAGACTGTGTCCCACAACGGGAAAAGGCAGCGTCCACCTTAAACAATCCCGAGAACTAGCTCTTGGCAACCTGATAGCTTAAAGTTATGTATATAATTTTCTTCTGTGGCTTTACTTCTTGAAAAGTGACAAAGGATTTTTCCAGGTTTTCTGCTTAATGAGTAAAATATCGCTCATATTTCTGGAGTCAACACTGTGAATCTAGCCAAAACTGAAATTCCCTCTGTTGAAAGCTAATACAGAAAGGGTAGTGGTCAACTTTAGTACCATTCCCCAGCTGTCATAACTTATTAAGACTTTATTTTGCTGCCACTCCACAATATGTCCAGTCCTGATTACCTACAGCATCGCGAGTCTTCTAATCCAATGTCTCACCTAGCTTGAAGCCAGACCAGGTTCAGAGGGACTGGTTTCACCTATTGCTATAAATATTGCTCATTTTTAATTTACACTCCAGCTGAATGATAGCTACCCCATACTTGTGAGCTTGCTGAAAAGAATTCACCTCTACCTTTTTTTGTACTCATTTAAGGACTCTCCCCACCCTTGGATCTCTTGGATTACAAAAACATTTGAGAAGTTGATACAGCCTCCTTCAATGATTAAAGATGAACATGGGCAAACTGAGAGGGTCTGCCTATATTTTTCTTGTTTATGAGAGCCTGAGCTACTGGCATATATTTCACTGAAGCTCTAATGCTATTACTGCCTTACACAGGCTGTTTATATTTGCTCATTAATGAAACAGTATCATGACTGAACGTGTGGCAGCCACAGTAATTAGCAAAGCCTCTCCTTCCATTCTTCAAAATGTCGTCAAAACACTTGTCAGGAAACAAACTCATTTTCCGTCTCTACTGCCATTTACAGGGTTTCAGGCACTGATGATAGCTTGTCTGCTTAGTTTAAAAGAGCTCTTGATATAACAGAACCTGACACTGTTTACTTCAGCCTATTATGCCTGCTGCATTCACTGAATGCTTCAGTGGAAAAGAAAAATCGAAAGAAAGCTATTCATTGTAATGCCAGCTGCTTTTTAAAAAAAGGAAATCAATTTTTGCTTGAGCTCAGAATGTACTCAGCAGGCCCAGAGTGACCCCCACTCCTGATGTCAACAACAAAAGAATCTGCCTGCATTTTCCCCAACAATCACAAAACAGCTCAAGAACATTGAAAATCCAAGATTAGTTTCATTTTAGTTTATGTTCAATGTGGTATCCACTAATACAGAGACTGTCACAAAACAGAATGACTGCAATGTCACAGGTTACACATAGAAACGTGCCGAGAAACACAGCGCTTTTTCAACATAATGTCTCATTAAAAATTTCTTGGTAGGACCATTTTATGGCTGAAATAATTAGTTATGTTTGGTATTTATAGCTGGTATCACGATGACTTTCTGTACTACTAATTAATTATTTTATGGACAGCTTGTTTCAAATGCAATTATCTAGGTATGGCAATGATCATAATATTTTACGTATTCATGACAACACTCTGTCTATGTCATTCAAAACTCGTTGGTATACTGAATGTCAAACTCATTGAATGTCTTTCGCTTAATATTAATGTTCATATAAATTTGTTTGCATAGCATACATGAAATTGCATGAGCCTAATCATTAAAATAACAACAGTAATTATTAGTATTCCAGTAGCATTGCCATGGATAGATCAAAATTGGGGTTTTATTGTGCTAGGCTCTGTACAAATGCAGATTACAAAAGTAGTCTTTGTACTAGAGCCCTTACGCTAGATAGTTAGGAGTCAGCAAAATAGACAAGGCTTTTGGATCCATAAGCAGCATACTAGGCACCTCAGTTTTATGGCACTGAATAAACTCATAAGGATTTTTATATAGTAATGAATCCCCTGCCACTAAGCACCTTAAATTCTCCATTCTTGTTGTGTGTTTCTGGCTAAATTAGAAAGATCTCCAAACAATTTGAACTCTAGTGAACGTAGCACAGAAACAAGAGAGAGAAAAAATATAAACAACCCAATTTTTCCCTCTTATTTAACTCACACAGGAGTTTTTCATATTCAGAAAATAATCACTTTGTATCTTTAAACATTATGCAGCATATGTAGTGATTCAAGGGGGTTCATCAAGGCACAGAGTATATGCTGACTTCCACGTTGAACACGAGTGCTGATAAATTTCATTTTGTAATAGGGCTTGCATTACTCCCTTTGGGTGGGATTCTCACCTTTAGAGACCTACAGCCTACATTTGTCTAAGTCACTCTGTGCTCCCTTACTGTCAGTTGAGAGAAGCAGATTAGATACATCACACCCTAATAGCAGCTATTTTAGATGTCTGCTTTAGGTTAAGATGAATAGTACTCTAAAAGTGCCTGTTTTTCTACATTAACGATAAAGTTAGCTGGAATGAAGGTTCTTCCCACCTTTGTGTTTTCACAGAACTTTGGTTTGTTTTCTCTGGTTCAATTATTCACCTAATTTAAAATAGAAATCACTTTGGCTAAATGTATATAATTTTTAGAGTTGGACTGAATATTTCTGTCCATACACTTTCTTCCTAATGAAAAATAGCTGTTTAACTTCGGAAAGTTAAGCTTTTGACCTCTAGGTTAAAAAGTTTAATAGCTTTTCAACTTAATGTTCACCTTAGGTGAAAAAATTCCTCAAATATTTGGGTATTCAGGTTTCCTTATCTTTTCTGTCTCTCTCTGCCTTTGTTACATGGCTGAAAAACAGAGAGATATCAGCATCAAGGGCCAAAATCCAAAGACTGGCGAAAAATGGTTTTGATTTTCTTTTTGTCAAAGACTAACAAAAGTACCCATGAAAATTCACTTTGTTTATGAGTCTATTTTCTCCTCCCTTTCTCCATCATAAACACACAGCTTTCCTAGAACAGCTCTAATGATTAGAATGTATTTTGTTAATACAAATCATAGCCCAGAGAGTCCTGTGAGGGTTGGAGATCTCTTTTGTTCAAGCCAGATTCTCTCTTTTCACTCAGAGGAGAATTAGGAGAACGGGATCAAGAGATTTTAGATCCTCTGGAATCCAGAAATAAGAATTTGAAGAGTAAGTAGGCAGGAAGAAGAACTGAAGAAGTCAAAAAAAAAAAAATCAGAGCAAAAGAAGTGCATGAGCATAACGCATGGGCAGGATCCTCGCTGGGTTGAAAAGCGATAAGATATCTGAGGGGGATTCACAACTCAATTTCCTGACTGTCCATTACCAGCAGATCCTTTACTATACAGTATTGGGAGTGGAACGAAATACTTAGGAAGAGATACCGTTCAACACCGTATCATGAGCAAGACTCAATTCCAAATTATTTACAGCATTAATGTCCTAAGAGACTAGTAACAGCATGCAGAATCCTGAGAATGTTTTCTCACTTAGTTTGTAGACAAGATAAACAACATCTGTGCCCAGCTGTCCTCAAAGCTCTCTTCCTATTTATGCATTTTAAGTTACAACTGTTTGGCCATCTTCCACAGTTTCTCCCACAAAGTGTTTCAGAAAGCTGGTTGAGGAACTGGAAGGGGTTATTTAGTGAGGATGCCAGACATCTGCCTGGGTTTTCTGGTTGTGCCTGGACATTTTAACCTTATTATTGCGCTCTCACTTTCACAAGGCAAGGAGTTTTAGTTTTTGCATATCTGTTAATCTAGTGGGAAAAGACTCAGTTTACCTAAAGAGGAAATTACCCCAAAAGAAAACATGAGCAAAGGAAAGAAAAGAAGGTAACGAAACCCTACTAGGTTCTGCAGTAGGTATTTCTCAGGATGCTTCCTAACCCATTCGTCCATAAATCCACAAATCACTGCCATCACGTTTGATCAAATAGCTGAAAACAGAAATTACTGCCCCTAAAATTCTCAGCTACTGAGAGATCTGTAGGAGGTACAGATTAATTCCTTTCTCATCTATCGGTAAATAGTCAAGCATATTTAGAAAGTCATCCGATCAGCCTCTGCAGAATGCACTGGTGCCTAACAAGGACACAACCTTCCGTAGGCCTGGGCTGTACAGGCTACACTGATTTTCAGTTAGCTACTGAGTGCTTTTACAGGTACCCATTTTAATTGTTTCATGAAGTTGGGTTCCGCCTGTGAGATTGACTGTCAGTTAAGAAGTCACCGGAGCTGAGTTACTCTAGAGTACTCAGGCTGGCAATCCTTGGACATTTACGGTGGGTAGGGAAAACTTGTCAAAATAGGATGCCAGCACTTCTGAATTTCTCTTTCCCTACTAGTTCAGTAGGCATCAAAATATTGACAACCAACAGAGTTCAGTAAAGTTTTGCAGACAAAACTGGGAGAGTAGAAGGGAAGAGTGAAATTTTTGGTGACGATTTCGGCATTTTTTTTTTGTCCAGTTCTACCTTTTTGCTATTTTACAGTAACATTTGAGATTTATTTTCTTCCTAGAGGTGTTAACAGTTCTGGAAAAAAAACAATTTAAACCGTATGATCATTTAAGAACAACTTGCCTTAGAATATTAATTTGTCCAAATGCTTTTGAAACATTGCAGACCATTACCGGGGGAGAGGAGTTCTACAGCATAATTACATACTGTGTGGGGAACCACTTCCTCTGGTTTGTCTGGAACCTGATATTTTTCTTTGATGCCTATCGGTAAGAAACAGAAACTATTCATTTCCTATTCAACTGCTTTATGCTACTCATAATTTAATAAATCTCTACCATTTTCCAGCTTCCTGGCCCCATTTGTCCCTTTTTCAGGCTAGAGACCTGTGTAATCTATTTCTCACGTAGGAAAAGTTTCATACCTTTGCTCGTTCTTTACTCAGTCTAGTCACACCAAACAGCTGCCACTCAGAGTGTGGATACTGATGCTGTATTCTCATAGCTGACCACTCTCCTTGTACATTGGGAAAGAGCAGCTCTGTAAGAACAAGCAGCCAAGATTTCTGAGGAACATTAGAGGGGAAAAAGCCAGAGGAAGAGTGTTTCTAGGCCAGGTGTGCCAGTTATTTTTAACTGCAACCGGAAGAAAAGAAGAAAATATACAACCAGAAGAGAAGAGGAGAGTAAAGGGAAATGAGAAAGCCTTACATGAAACAAATGATTAGCTGGTTAGAAATCATAACTCTGCTATAAGTTACTGTTACTAATTTGAGCTTCAGAATGTGATGGATAATAGCAATATACATTTCTGTAGCATTTTCCTCCTGAAACTCTTCAGGTGTTTTAAAACAACAGTAAAATAAGTGATGATTACCTGTTCTATGAGATATAGTCTCACCCATCTTTTGCAGATGACAAACAAGGACAATTGTAGATTTTCCTGATCTCTATTTGATAAACTTAAATCTAGGTATTTCTCATTGTGATCAATGGAAAAAGATGAGATCCTCTTTCGTGCAATTGAGAGAAGCTAAATGCAGTTCTTGCTCCAAATTGCTCTCACATGCAACCTGGCTTCTCAGTCAATCCTACGGGGAGCCTCAACCCTCCTTAAGGGAGCCTAATGAGATTAGTCCTAAAATTAGATGTCTAGAAAAGCAGGTAAATATTCTCCAAACCATTCTTGCATGCAGTTATAGACAAGTCTGTGAAATAAACAGCCACAGAATGAATACAGTCATTAGACTAAAGTCTCAGCACAGTGAAAATGCTGCCATTTATTATTATCTATAATATAGTGAGCGATGCTTTCCATAAAGCACATATGGTATGTTTTATTCAGACAGCTATGACTTTATTCACTAGAGTTTTGTGCATAAACGGGTAGGAACATGCAAGTGCAGCTACACAATTACATGCATCTTTGAAAAAAATGACCAAATATTTCTTTCACACAGTGAAAGTAAAATGCGTTCACACTGTTAATGCAAAATACATTCTGTCTACTTTTAGTCCACTCTTCACCTGGACACTTACACAAATGATAGCTGTCTTACCAAAATTGCAGTTCTGCTTACCTATATGTACATGCTTGTTCTCCAGCTGCAAGCAAAACACCAGAGCATCTGAAGCCTTGACCAAATTCTAGATGTTATGACATCTGTTTGCACGCCTATCACCAGAATAAATACTTCTTTTGAAAGGCAGCTTTCCACACAGTAGAAAATCCTTTGAGTTTCTATCTTTATACATCATGATTGTTGTGCTATAGCAGACGTGTTGTCAAAATTTTTGAAATTTAGATTTATGTCCATATGTACAAAACATGGTATGGGTACTGTGCACTGCTCTCAGTTGAAGAAGACAACTCATTTTTTATTGTCTTTGGTTAGAGCTGCTGGGTAGATAGACGTGGTGTTGCCTGGAGAATAATGCAGACCACCTGTGAGAAGCTTTGCATTTCTTCAGGCAAAAGCAGAGCTAAATTTATTTTTAGTTTCAGGATATCCATAAGTCAAGTGGTATGCGTACGTGTCTGCGCTAAATGAAAATTTTTTTTTACCATCTCACTTCTTGAATCTTTGTAGAAATTGCAAATTATCTCTGGTTGATACGTCTGTGGAAGTCTTGTGCAAAGATTTGACAGTCTTACATAGTTGTCAGTGCCTAGGAAGAAAATATTTAGTATAGCTCACATCCTGTAGTTATACCCATCTGGATATTAATCATTACGATGACTGCACTGATAATTCAGTATCACTGCTTTGAACGTGGAACCATCACAGCTAGGAAACCTAAGGACTAACAGGACAAATTAGCAGTTACAGTTCGCCCGCACAGTCCCTCACTTAGCTTTGGAGTAGCTATGTCTTTGTTTTCATATTCTTTTCCAGAAATGGAAGAAGATCTGCGAGTGTTTTCTATCAATTCCACAGTCTCTCTTCCGTTGTATTTTTCACTATGGAAGTGAATTTTCTGTCAGTAGGTAAGACATCTCTAGAAGAAAAAACAACACGTCCTTTACTTATCATGACTGCAAGAAATCAGTGTATCCTATATTTTCAATCTTAGGATGTTAACATTTAAATGAAGGATTTCAAAATATTTTCTAATACGCAGGTTCTTATTCCTTCTGTTTTAGCACTGATAAGAGTCTGCCAGATGAAACAGTAATAAACACAAACATCAGTGAGATTTAGGAAGACGAGTCTGTTTAGAGTCACATTTATACTTGCATCTAAAGGTCTGCATGACAGTTTTTGTAGTTTCAATTCTTGTATGCTCAGATGGAAAAAATTACAAGGCAGAAATTTAGCAGTACCTTAGCTACGAAGAGAAGAAATATTTTAGACATTTTTCAAGTTGTTTTTCAATTTCTTTCTTCATGTGGACGCTCTTTTCTTAGAAATTGTAGGCGTGAACCAGACAGACATTTTCAGAGCCGTTTTAGAACAAACTGCAGAAATGATTCACCTTTTTGTTCGGTTAATGGTTGGTGGGTTTATTTGGTTAATGATTGGTAATGCTTGGCTTTGTCTGGTTCACTCTGTTTGGTTTGGTTGCTGAATCAGCTCAGGGTAGGTTGAGGGCTCTGGAGCTGGCAATAGGGAAGCATCAGAGCCCATGGCTGGGAGGGGGAGCAGGAAGACACAAACTCTTCTCCCTGCCAGGAGAGCTGCCAGGAGCTGCAAGATTATATCAAGCCATACTGCTTACTTTTACCCAGAGGTGCTTGAATTTCCCTTGCAGAAGTGCTATCAGAGTGTGTCAGCAACGAGGCAGGCCGATTTGACATGGGGAAACATTTAACTTCTCTGCAAGTGTAAGTGGGACCTGCTCATGCTTGGCACTATTTCAGAGACTGTGGCGGAACCACACTTCAAGATACATTAGAAGTCAGTGTGGAGGGGTTGTACTACTACTGTCTTTCTACGCAAAGGCAGATGACTTCTGTTTCTAGGAGCTCCAAAATGGCCTTTCTTCCCTCATAAAATAGGAAGACCAAAAAAGCCTTAATCACTGTAGCTAACACTTGGTGCTAGAAAAAGAAACGTCTTTAAATACAATCATAAATTTTCATGGAAGTAGAAAATGTCATCTTTAAGAGGGGAAAGTAATTCAAATATTTAAAATAAAAGGCAAGGAGATAGTGTAAGTGGCAATAAGAAAAAGGAGAAACTGGAAGAAATAGAAGTGGACCTTACTGTTTTAAAGGTGTTCTCACCAGTTTGGATCACCAGAGGAACTCAGCTGCTCTTTCCTAAGGATTAGGCAGAACATTAGGAGATAGAAAACACTGTTAGGGATGGATCTCTTATCTTGTAGCACCTCAGGGTAAAAACAGTTTTGCAGAATGTTATAAAAAAAATGTTTGTTTTGATCCAAGAATTTTCTTATTATTCACTACAATAAAAACCTGAACCTTAATAAGATTCACTTGGCATTGATGTGAATGTCATTTGACTGCAGAAATCCCATGCAGCACTAACCATCAATACACACTTTAACATCCGAAACGTGCAGGACGAGTCTTGCATCTTCTGGAATAAACTGATATTTATTTCAGCCAAGGACATAACACTTTACCCGCAGGACTTTTTTTTTGTTTTTTGTTTTTAACTCATATAGTTCGGTGAAACAGGTTAGGGATTGGAGGAAACAGACCAGCCACATTTTTAATGCTCACTGTTTTGCTCTCCTGAATGAGTTTGCAAACCATACTTCTGAGCACCGTTTACATTTTTAATAAATATTATAGTAGACATATTACTCGATTTGCTTTATGATATCCCAGTAGGCCAAATACTCCAACGTGTACCCTACTACAGCAGATGAGAAAAACCTCAGGAGCGATCAACCCAGTGGAAGTTGTTCTGTACTTAACTCACTGCCTGAACAAGACTAACAGATTCTGTAAATAGTTGTAATTCACTGAGATATCAGTGATTAAGCATCCAAACTATCCATTCTAGTTACGCTACGGTAAAAACTTAGTATATGGATCCTGATGTTGATGAAGACAATGACGAACCTTTTTGTTTTTACTTTAAATGGTATCAGAATATGATCTTATTCATGGTCCACATTTGGGTGCGACCTACGACTATCATTCCAGAAGATGTTTTAAAATGTCCTGAGAGTTAAATTGATTTCCTTCCTAGTCAGGGTAGATATCCTGTCCCCTTTGAGGCAGCTGTATTGAGAAGACAAAGGAAGATGCAGTTTCTCTTGTGCTTTTCAATACGCTTTGCAAGATACCTATTCAGGACTCAAGGAATTATTACACAGGAGACTTTACATATTAAGACCTCTAAATTTTGCTGCTGTCAGCTGCTTACTAAAGAGCATGACTAATTCCTAGATATAATACTGAATGAAGCAGAAGGAAGGTACATGCACCTTAATTCTTCCTGTGGGTTTATTGCTTAATACTAACTCTAGGTTTAGGTAGGCCTAAGTGTAGTATTTAACATAAGGTAATACAGGAAGTAGCATAAAATTACTAAGAGAGATAGAATAAGGTATGCCTACTAGTTTAGTGTATACAAGAAACTACACAGACAGCTTTTCTCTAACCAGATGTAGTTAGACTGATAATGCATTAAACACCTAGAAGCGCTGCAGGTGAAACGCAGATAAGTTAGTGCTTTTCCCAGGCAAAAAGTCAGAGCAACCGGGACAATAAAAAACTAGTGTGTAGACACAATTTTTACCTCATTCAGATTCAGCTAAATACTATTATCATAACCAATTACCTCATAAAGATAATTTTATACTAGGACCAAGATAATAAAAGAAGGGTCTGGCACAGGAAACAGTGTTTCTCTTGCCCTGAACCTGCATTCAGAATATTGATATTTGGTTGGTGAAAGTTGCATATGTTCCTTTCCCGTCAGTGATGCTCCACAGCTCTTTGTAAATACAAAATTCAAAAATAAAGCTATTATGTTTCTTTCTTTAAGCTGACGTAAAAGACTGATCCTGGGGTGACAAATATCTTGTTGAATATTTCTACGAAATAAGCTTAAACAAATATGAAATAATAGCGACATTTTCTTATTTTATAACTACTTATAGTGTTTCATCAGTCTCACTGCTCTTTGCATTAGACTTACGTTCTTTTCAGCTTTTAGTCTCTAGAACAGTATTCCCAGCACTTTTCAACTCCCTTTTTCAAGTCTTACTGCAATTAAACCTTCTCCTTAGATCACTGAAGTTTCAGATCCAAGATCACATCAAATTAGACTCTAGGATGGGATATCTCACAAACTTTGAAAAATCCTTCTATGTGCATATTAGGTTCCTGTCTAAAAGACCAGCACAGGCACATATATCAGACTATTAGATCTAACAAAATCACTTTTGGCATCAAATAATTATCTCCTACGACTGGAAAAATTGGTAGAATTCTAGATTCTAGGTTAGTAATCTGTGTGGTGGGCTGTGACTTCTGTAGCATGGTAATGCTAGTGCTGCCTTCCCTAACAGCGATGATCTTTTCTCAGTGTTAACTGAGGTGAAACAGAGAGTAAACTTGTCTTAACCACAGTTTTATGAAAAGATTCGTTAAAAATGTGTGCACATTTAAACTTTCAGATTTGCTATAATGTTGCTTTTGATAATGTCTACTGTTCATGGACTAAATCTCCTTTGTTCCTCATCTCCATTGAAGACAATCCTTAGTCAGTTTACTCCAGCACTTGCATTTTATAGGGAATTTGTCTGTATTTTGCAGACAGCTCTGGCCCAGAGATGATCTCTTCAGACTTTTCATGGAGCAGACGGAGCCACTGTTTAACTGGCAACGAAAGTGAAGAGCGAAGGTGGAAACTCCTGCTCCTTCGTAACGCAGGAGTTTGTGCTGCACAGGTAACTCCCAACATCACGTGGGAAAAAATGGGAGAGGACTTGGTCTGCTTGGTAAATCTGCATGTTCTTATGGCAAATTCCTGTTCTTGCTAAGTTCCTGGATTTAGGGGGCTGTGCTAATCTCCTGGCTCTGCCACAGGTATCCCGGCTGATCCAAGGCAAGTCAGGTGGGGTAGTCCAAAGTGTCACAAACAAGATTTTTTTTTTTTTTTTTTTTTAAAGGCATGCAGCACTGAACATTAAGGATTTATGGTCAGAATTTTGGAAGGAGAAAAATGCTGCTTTGTGTTCCTTTAAACAACGTACTTTGTTGTCTAAACAGCTCCTGAGCTATTTGGAAAAATCAGTAGTACTGGGCTCTTTGCTTTTCAGCTCCTCAGTAGTAAAAATGGATATGCAATGGTTCTTTGTCTCACTGAGGGAGCCAGGAGAATACATTTGTAAATATATGAGGACCTCAGATGTCCAAGAGAAAGTCAAGTTTTATTGCAGAAACAGGGCAATAAATTGCTCCATTTCTGGCAAACTCCAAGGCTCTGTTTCATTCAAAAGTTTACATTAACATGAAGTCACACTGCCTTTCTCCAGTGCTTTCTCCTGAATTCCTGAGGCATTGCACTTCATACCTCTTTTACGAGGCTGCATTTCCAAAACACAGAGTGCTTTCCTGCCGTAACTGGTCCAATAACCAGCATAAATTTCTCACCATGCACTAAAAGGTGTTGAATTCTTCTTCTGCAGCACTGATCAGACTTGGTTCTAACTGAAATTAAAGGAACGTGAGAGGATCCATCAAAAATCATTAGCCTGCTCCATAAATGGTTAAAAATAAATGTTGAAGTCCTGTTTGGCAACTCAGGAAGAGAGTTAGGAAAAATTTGGTTGACAATTTTAATCCTCTGTCCTGCAGGAAAATCCACAGGCATGCCAGTCTGCACCTCTGTAGTATTTCACTGAAATAAATGGCTTTCTATAGAGTTACAGGCCTTGGTACCAAAGGATTTCAATGCACGACAAGAATGAAAGAAGGCAAATATAAACGTATAAGGAAAAAAAACAGAAGCTCAACGTGTATTGTGTCGCTGGAGAAAAATCACCTTGTGGTTTGGCAATTTATATTAATTTCTCCCTCCCAGACTTGTGTCAGCTCCTCTTGAATGTGTGCATGTGCTGTATAGGCATTTTATTCCATTTATTTCTAATAAAAAGCTTGGGCTAAGGTTGACTAAGGTACACTAGTAGACATCTAAATTGAACTTTGCTGAAACCATCAGGTTTACTCTGGATTTACACCACTGCAAGTGAGATCAGAACATGGCCCCTTGACCCTAATCTTGTGAAAGCATTTGCTTTGACAAGTGACAGTTTGATGGAAAATTAGTCCTCTTAGATTTACTGAAAGGAAGTATTATCATCACAATATATCTGAATCCACTTATTCTTAGAAAGGCGAAGATTTTAAGACATTTTTTAAAGTCCAAAACGTTCCCAAGCCTCATCAGAGGCTACAGTCTCTGAGAAACAGCTTTACACTCTAAATCAAGTAGAGACCATGCCCTTATCAACCCTTTTCTGTTCAAATGCGTCAAGAAATGAAAGAATTGTCTGGGTTTGTTCTAGGAAACGGGATCTAACAATTTGTTTCTGAAACACTACCAAGTTACACTTTCTGAAAGGCTTTCTATATGGGGTATTCCAGCACTGACCTAAAAGCTCCTTTTTTTAAAACTCCTTACTCCTCAGGGCAGGCAAGAGGGGCCCATTTCTGAGACCACATATTGAATTCATTTCAGCAGTCATTCCAGTAAATATTTCACATAAAACATCCCAGTGAAGATGATGAAATGGTCCCATATAAAAGAGATCCTGAAGCAGCAATAACAGACCATTAGGTACCAATGACACGGACAAGGAGATAACACGGACATGAAGAACAACAAACAATCAGACAAACCTTGCTTTTTGATCTGTGCTGCAGTGGTCACAATTCTGTGTTGAAATGTAGGGACAAATCTGCATCTATTGCCATCCGCGCAAAGTTAGAGTCAAACTAAAAATGAATTTGTTTTGGAGTAGGTTATGAAAAAACTTAACTTTTTTTTTTTTGGCTTTGGCTACAAGCTTTTCAGCAGTTGCAGCCACATACTTATTTCACTGTACCAAGCAAAGTATATATTCTAGTAAATACTCTGTTACGTTTAACTGCCCACCTCATCGTAGAACATTCAGTGAAATATCACATGATATTTTTTTCCAAAATATCAAGACTGGATGTAGGTTCATAAAAACTTGATATTTTCACTAAAAAAAAACCCCACAATAACTGGCCATTTTAGATACCAGTTATTATTACAGTAAAGAACAATTTAAGGAATAAACCGCACTGTTGAGGATGAAGATTGAAACAAGGTGCTGCTATTTGCTTTATGTTTTCACCTCATATAAACAAAGAAGGTGCACAGAATCCAGAGACTGGTAGTATATGATACCCCCAGGGTCCCGGTACAAGATAGCTCACGGATAACGACTGCTCTTGCCCAAATGCCTGCTACGGGAACGGCACCTCAACATATGCCCAGGCAAGAAAAACACACTACACATCATAAGGTAAACACCGCTCCTGAGTGGAAGTAACTCACTTCTTAAATGCTGCAGAGGAGTCGATAAGCATGCCTTCAAAAATCAAAAACCATGAACGCATATACGTTGCGATATGGCAGAATATAATACAGAATGCTCTTGTGTCTAAGAGAGAGCATCCTTGCTTAGCTTTGCATTGATATAATTAGCGCTAAATTAGCGGCACAGTAAGAAAACTTTCACAGTAAGCAGCTTTTACAATTTTTGGAAAATTCATCAGCTCATATATAAATAGCACCTGTGAATTTTTAACTCTCAAAAATGTTTCAAATAGCCTTTCAAATTTCAGTACCAAGATGCCTGACCAAAAAAAAGAGTAGGACGATGGTATTTCTAGCATTTTCAAACTGAGGACCTGAGAACATTCAACGAACTAGCACCGAGCCTAATAATTTCCTTGTGAGGTAAAGGCATCATTAAAAGGTGGGGTGGCTGCCACATTTCCTGCTTCGTGGGAAATTCTGTGATCCCTCCTCCAGCCCCAATCAAAAGTAGAACAGAAAAAATAAAAACACAAATGACCCACTATGACATCTCAGAAGTTGTTTCTATAAAAGTGAAATAATCTTTTCAGAGCTTCACTGCTTAAAATAAAAAGGCTTAATTGTTTTTAAAAAAGGAGATAGATTAAAAGAATACACGAACTTCAAACATCAGAAATCAAGAAAAATCAAGAACATTACATATTAAAAGCGAAAGCAGTTTTTTCCATCAAACAGCTTCAGAACTACCTGAAAACATATTCTAATCATCTGTAATTATTACACTGACTGATTATTTCCTGGACAGTAAAAACAAGGTGCCTGGACTAATCCTTTCTCCACCACCTCCATTTTTCTCCAGCTTGTAGCTTTCACCTGCTAATGCGGCCAAACTTTGCCAAGAAAAAGGTCACCAGAATAATTTAGCTTTAACTCGATATCCAGCAAACAAATGCAGGGAAAAAAAAAAAAAGTATAATGTGGACAATCTACTACAGTTTGTTTTGCTAGCCCAAAATAAACCCTGATTAACAACAACAAACCGGTTTTAACTATTTTTCTTTTGTGCTTTAAAAAGATGAAGAATCAGCGTAGCTGGTGCATGTGTGCCCGCACACCCAGGAGGCGGGCTGGTGTTGCTTTTTACTAACCAAAGAGATTCTTCCTTTGCTAAACATCTTTTCCTCCTGTTTGTTCAATACTGAGAGGTCATAATCCCTAGTGGCCTTATATATAATCTGTTGCTATGGGAATGATCGTGGTGTTACAAAGGGAGGATTATGACCTTCCACTATATAAAAATGTTAGGTTTCCATTACCTTTTTGAATAGCACTGAGGCATTTTCATTTCAGTGCTGGAGTTATCTTTCCTAAATGGATGTAGGGCTAACTATCCATGTAGGTGATAAGTGTTATCCCTAGTCATTACCGATTGTGCCAATGCTTTGATTCCCAAAAGATAATGAATAACTTAATAAAGAACTGTCAATGGAAGAACTGAAGCCTTTAGCCAAGCACTGAAAGGCTTTCACCGCTTAAAAAGGATTTATCAGTACACGATACAGGTTGAAGAATTACCACCAAATGCTGTCAAAAATCATATAAAACAGAGCCAGAGAAAAACAAGAACGAGTGGTACACGATTTTTAATTAATGCAAATTTTCACGTTGCTCCATTTTCTTTCATTATATGTTTTAGGATTAAAGAAAGAAACAAGTCATCACTTGACTGCCTATTGCAAGACATCTCTGGCCTTGACTGATAATAAAAAGGACTGAATGGTATGAAGCCTAAGGAACAAGGCTCAATCACTCCCAGCAATTACTGTGTCTTATTGATAACTTGCAGCTCTATCCTGCAAATGCCATCTCTGGAACAAAGCCTGTCACAGATCAGACTGAATCCATTAAAAAGCTTTGATTAACATGTCCCTGGGGTGTGCTGGGGAAACTTTTTACGCCAAATGACAGCCTATTGCTACTGCTTCTGAATTGTCCTCCTGAAATGCTCTTGTGTTTTAATCTAGTGCACAGTTTAAATTAAAAAACGGCAATGACTTTGTGTGACCTAAATACGAGCCGCTTTTATTCATTGCGGGATTTATCAACTGCTTGCAGATTAAGTGTTCAGAGAAGCAACAATTAACCTTACTGTGTGTTAGCTAATATTAATTATATATCTCCCGTGCTTTCTGGTGCTAGCGAACATGCGCCCAGAGGAAGGGTCATATTTAATGTGCTCTGTTTAGTGGACAAGGAGCTTTGTACTTGTCTTCCCTTGAAAACAAATTGTTTGTATTTGACAAGCATAACATCAACAATGTTGGCTTTCTTTAGCAGGAGCTGACATTGATGTGTAAATGGATTTCAGTCCTTTTAAGCAGACACACAAAAGCTCCATCTTTCTGGGCCTCAAATTTCAAGAGGGCGAGGAATTGCCCTCTACCCACCCAATCATTTTCCCATCATCCACTGGGAAAAAAAACAGCCCTTATCTATTGTGGATATTATTTTTCTTTGTTACCCTGCAGTCCCTTGTAAGACATATGCTGAATGGTATGTGTCAGGGCCAGCAGGGAATAATACATTAAGAACAAAAAATGGATTCCTTTATACTCCATTAAAATACACATTGAGAAACACCTGCAGGTATAAGAAGCGCTTGCCAGAAGCTTGTTTGACATGATGTGCTAGAATCTTTAAGAAGAGACATAAAATAAAAACCTGATCCTGCTCACAGTGAAGCCAGTGTTAAAACCACATTAAAACAATGTTAAAATAGAGCTAAATCCAGGAAGAAGCAAGTGCCACAATGTAGAGCCATTTGGCACAACAGTCATTTATTAGTAGTTACTCAAATTTCCCACGTGCTGAATCTTTAGTAAGGGCTAGCACTCCGAAGCAATCCTAGGACTCAGGTTCACCATGCCACTTTTCTGTCCCAGAGCAGAGTTTCTTGGGGAGCCTGGGACAGAGGATGGGACCAGCAATGGCAAGGCCTACCACAGCCCCCGGCGCTGCCTCCCAACACAGCTCATATCCGAGGGGGACGAGGGGATAAGGGAGGTAGGCAGCAGCACGGGGAGGACCGTGGCAGCTCTCTGCCGCTCAAAGCTCTCCTTGAGAAAGGGGAAAGTAGGGAGATGGGGAAGTGCACCGCTCTGGCACTTCTGAACATCCGCTACGACCTTCACAACTGCATTACGAAATGAAACGGGGCACAAAGTAGACCTGTTTGCCAGTAAGACACTGCTAACCGTACTGAGATCCTGGCAGAAAGCAACTAGGTGATTCTGCACTTGTACGAAAGCTAATGAGCAAGAGCCCTCTATGCAGCGTTCCCGCCTGAAAGCAATAGTGGGGAAATAATCACGCGCCTTGTCAGCAACCCTTCAGGTGGTGCTGGGGTAAAAGTTTTTTCATGGGAAGAACCGCCTTCTTCTGGGCTTGCGTTCCAACAACGGTAGTTCTCTACATCCCAAATTGCATTTATTTTTCTAAAATTAGGACAGCCAGTGCAAGGACTTAGCCACCTGCCTCTGGGTCTTCTATGAGTCTTGCCAAGTTTAAGGCTATGCAGTTCTAAAGGACGTGTGTGCAGATGCTGACTTTAAAAGTGTATTTACAATGTACAGCAGTTGACACCATAAATATAACAGAAGGCAGAGTAGCAACCTAAATGTTCAGCTACTGAGAAAAAGGTTGAATAAATATGCAGAGCTCTCAGCAAATAGATGCTATTGCTGTCACTGATTTGTGCTGTTCATATAAAATGATAGGACCATATACTTTAACACTCCTGACGATGTTATTTGTTGACTTTGTAGATTGACCACCTATGTCTGCTTGACAACAATTGACAAAAGCCTTTCTATACAGGGTAATTTGGCTACAAATGTGCTCTCAGCGCCTCTAGTACCTTCCCTTCAGCAGGTGTAGCGCTTTATTGCTTGATACTACTCTCCCTTTTAGAAGCCTGGCTCCAAGCCTCCTTTGTTTCAACCCAGATGCCAGCCTCTATTTAACTATTCATTAAAAAAAAGAAAGAAAAAAAATCCCCAACCATCTGGAGTAGAACTGATAGGGGAGGGGTCTCATTTTTGTACCTTTTTTAACAGTCTTAAAGGTGAAAGGATTTGTCAAAACCATTAATGACCTATCTTAGATCTAACAGACACTTCACATTTAAAAAGGCTTACTCAGAAGCAGATTCAAACAAAGGCAACAGAAGCAAGGAAGAACATGCACAAGAGGCAAAATGGATTGGGAAATATAAATCTACCCAATTATAATTCAAACAAAAACAAGTGAGAAACTGTACTCTGCTGAGGCACTATTGGCCAAGCATCTGGGCTTTGCATTCATGCATAATTAAGCTTTAGACAGCTGCAGGCTTCTCCAGTGCGACGGGGCACAGGATATCATAATACAAAGTAAGATGCATATCAGTGCCTAAAAATAGTTGTTTTTACAATCACATACAGCACTAAATAAAAAGAAATTAGCAAAAATTAAACAGTATCCAAGACATCAGTGAGCAGTGAGCCGGGTTTTGTGGAAAACAATGGCAAGAATCTGTCTTCCCTCCGCCCTCACTGTGTTGTATACACTTTTGTTTTACGTTTCCACAACATATTAAAACAAAGCAAGCAAGAAACATTAAGCAAGTTTCAGGACACTGTGTTTGCAATTAAAATGACATTTAAAAAATACGTACATATCCATTAGGGTATTGTGACATGCAGATGGTATCTTCCAAAAGAGAATAAATATTCAAGGAAGATAAAGTCTCTCAGTGGTATTTTTAACATGTGCTTTAAGCCCAACACTGTATTGCTTATAAAAGCTGAACCCTTTCTCCATTACAAATCACGTTTGGCATAAAGGCCGAGAAGGCGGCGTTTCGAGATGCCAGCCTCTGGCAGCTCTCTGTTAATAGTTGCCCCAGCTGTGATGATCTCATAAAATACTGTCATGTGTAGAGAATCTGGCTATCTTTTTACTTTTATTTTCCTTTGAGGCTGCTTCAGTTGGGCAAGACTGCTACGCTGTGTCTGCTAATTGTGTTAAGCCTCTGAAAAATATTATCTACTTTCTCAGTTGAGAGTAAACCTTTGCTACTATGGGACAGAGAAGATATGTTGCTTACCTAAAAGGAACAAATACACTCCATTTTACAGACTTGATATTTCTCTAAAGATATCATTTGTCTATTTGACATGGGATCAAAATTGCTTCTTGGAAATTTTTAATATGATTAATCACACATGAATGGGAAATGTAAAGTTGCAATTGCCTGGAGATAGCACTAGTACAAGTCAGTTAGCACTTACTTCACCCTTCTGAATGAAACAATGCAAATGCAAAACAAAGATGCACAGATCTACATGTCTATAGAAGGCAACAGGAACGGGTTTTGTTTGCTGTGCACAACAGCCTAAATAAAGGCTCTATTAATTGTGAGTGAAAAATAAGTGAAACTGAACAGAGGAGGACATAACCCTTACCTAAAAGGCGGTAAACCATTAGCACTGATACTGAATTTGGTACCTACAGAGACCTAGGTTACCATCAACGACAATGAGCTAGGATACTCTTTGGAAAATAAGCTTAATAACAGAGGAAAATTCACCATCTGTGTCTTAGATGCATGCTTCCGTAGATTTTAGCAGAGCCATGAAGCTGTGACGTCACTACTTGTTTTTCCCTGATATACAATTTATTGCATATTTAGGACAAAATATTATAATGATATGTTCTTTGCTTTCCAATTTAGCCTTCTTTTTTCCTCATTCTCACTAATGATGATCTATATAAGAGGCAAGCAATTAAAGAATAACCAAGGCAGCAACAGCAGCACAGGGTGAAGTTGAGGTTAATTGTATTTGCAAATGTGATAATTATTTTATCAGTTCTGCTGTGCTGGTCAGTCATAATTCCTCTTTGTTTCATCTTTGTCCTTTTTGTGCAAGATTTTCCAAAGTGCTCATTTTCTGGCTGAGTTTAACTGGCACTTCGGAAGAGCCTGCATTTTTAAAGCCTTGAATATTTCAGGATCTTGGGTCCTGTTTCCTTGTGAAGCAAAAAGACCACAATTGCCAAAATAAGCTTTCGCAGAGAGTCATAGAATTAGAATGCTTTTGGAGTCAGCAGTTTTAATATAGCCTGGCTAAACTATTTGAACATTTGGACTCATTGCTTGGGTGTGAAAGTGGTGTTCACAGTGGTTTATATGTGTGTGCCTGTGATGGTTAGAGGAGAGAACTGACATATCTACTGTTTGTATGTAGTAGGAATCTTAAACCGTAGTAATGAATCATATAACTTGGCACAAGGGAAGTACTGCTCGGTTTTGATCTCCTATACTGATATAAATCTACAGAAACTTCACTGAAGTCATCTAGAATAACTACTGAAATCAATGAAATGATTCCAGATTCACATGCTTGCACCTGAGATGATAGATCTGCTTAACTTGTTCAAGTTGTCCCCCAGGCTCTTTTCAGCAGGGCTGCTAGACAGCAGCCAGCCCCACCTGTATCAGGGCATGGGGTTGTTCTGCCCTAGCTTTGTCCCTGCAGTACTCCATGAGGTTCCCGCTAGCTCATTTTTCCTGCCCAGCCAGGTTCCCTTGAGTGGCAACCCTGTCCTCCAGCATATCAGCTGCTCCTCCTGTCCACGACTTGGTGTCCTTCAAACTTGCGGAGGGTCCTTTTCATCCTACTGATTAAATACTTTCAGGCCCAGTTTCGACCCCAAAGCATGCTGCTCATAACTGGCCATAAGTTTCCTTTCAAACTGTAAACTACTACTATATGAGCCCAAACGTCCAGCCAGTTTTTTTGCTCACCTTCTGTTCCCAGTCACATTCTTGTCTTTCACGTCCATTATTTACCCAGAGACTGAAGTGAGGCTGAGCAGTCCATAGTTCTCCAAATCCTCCTCCTTGCCTCTTTTGAAGATGTGCAAAAATTTTGCCTTCTTCCAGTCGTTGAGGACCTCTCCCAATCTCCACGCCCTTTCAAAGATAATAGAGAACAAGCTCACAATGACATCAAACAGCTCTCCTTATACACCTCGACTGGCTGTGAGCTTCTTTATGTCCATATTACTTAAGCAGTCTCTAACTCTATTCTTGTCCTCTGTTGGTAGCATCTCTCTCCCCAAACTTTGCTAGCGGGTGCTGAGACCTGGGAGGCCTGAGAGCAGGCATTGCCAGTAAAGACTGAGGCAAAGGCAGCATTTCTTCTGCCTAAAAGAAGGCGTTTCTATAACATGAGCCAATGAAGGTGCAAAAATACAAGTTTCTTCATGGGTTCTTTTTACCGATTACCTAAACTAACCAGGGTGAAGGATGCAGGAAATATAATCAAGTCCATTATACAAGCATATTTAAAAGAAAATATTAGCAATCATCTCTTCTGTGGGAACTGGGTCCTGCTTTAGCAGGATACTTTACACAGATTAAGATAAATACGCAGATCAATAGTCCTCGTCTAAACTATAAGCCTGATGTTCCTTTGACTGTTATTTATTTCATCGCCTCCGCAGGCAGCAAAGCACAAGCAAGCAGGGCGCTACACTCGAACAGCCACCATAGCGAAGTACATCATCTAGGCATTTCCTGTTTTTTTCTTCATAGGACAAAGGTGACGAAATGCTATGCCACTGACTGAAGCAGATGCATCTACTGGAAAGGACTGGTCACCAGTGTCTGATTAACAATACTGCACAAGACCTGCAGGAAACTAGGCCTTTAACAGTATTACCTTCAAATGCACAGCCCAGTCAAGAACTATTCACCTCAGGTTATGATTAAATCCTCTAGAGCAAGTTAGAAATGAATTTATGAAACAATCTCTTTCTTAAGATATATAAACCCCTCCCCTTCCATAGTCAGGCAACTGAAACACAAAAGTATCGTGAACAAAAACAGAATCATATGGCCCAAAGGGTTTCCCTGGAGACTGGAAAAGCAGATGAATGAGAAAAGCACCAAGTGGCCGAACTGCATTTGCCTGCAGGTCTGGAAGAAATGGAGAAAGATGAGGAAAGCAAACACAGTGACAGAGGCATGGCCCTGAAAGCAAAAGTCCAGGAGATTCCTTTTGGACAGGATGTTGGCTGAATAAGGTTATATCCTGTTATTAGATTCCTCATGCATTAAAGGATACGAAACTAGATATTTTCTGTAAATAGACAAGATTACAACAACAACAACCAAAAAAAAAAAATATATATAACTGTTGTCAGGTTTCCCTCTTACAGAAACAGGCTTCCAAGCTCAGACTTTGGTTAACCGCTCGGGTCAAAAAGATATAACAGAATACTGCAAATACAAAAAATGGAAAAAACCTCCTGTGCCTGTTTTCCTCTTTCCTTTCATTCGTGAGAGGAGAATAGACCCTTCTTTTGTTGGCTGTGAATACACTTAAACATTGTAACATAGATCAGTCATTATGAGTGTATATGTGTTTATATACGCATGAGAGAAGGACATTGTCTTTATATATTAGATGGTGAATAATTCATAACGATTATTGCTCAATACAATTATTTACAATTGTTTGTGCTTCTATTATTCAGGAAATCCATAAGCTGCAGATTGTTGGGGGATGGGAAGGCAACCTTTACTATTCTTATACTTTTCCTTACACATTTCCTGTTGAAACCAGCATACTGCTGGAGACAGCTACAAAAGGGCAGTTCAGATGCAATCCATTTCATTTGAAAGCATTTAACATCTGTAAGAATTATGAAACAAAGAAGCAAACTAAGTGGAAAACTAGGTTCTTTCTAGGAGTAGTTTAAATGAATTTTTACCCAGGCTATATGTTTTTCTTCATTTGCTGCCATACTGCAGAAAAATAGTGAAAAGATTTAAAACTATAATAATCAAAAAAATTGGGATAAGAACCATCTTGATCTAATTCAGCATCTCAGCAAGTTGAACTGATACAACCACTGAGTTCATTAGGAGAGATTAAAGAGTGAACACAAAGACGAAGGAAAGATACGATTTTAGTATGTTTGATCATATCACAGCTTTTAATAACTTCATAACGTAATCATGGAACCCTATCTGTTTTCCTCAAAAACCCAGAAGGTAATCTAAATCTTTTTGGATTCATTCCCATTTCCTGGATTACAGCATCATCTTGTGTGAGTTAATTTGATACACTGTGCTGAAATATGGCTGTTCGGGGATGGTACATGAAGACACAGTAGAGATGACGTGATTCCTCTCTCACTCAGAATTCCATATTTAAGAAATGTGTTTCTATCATACCTTAAGCTGTATTTCTGATATCAGGAATTGTAATCTTGGAGTTAAGCCAAAACTATACACTGTATGTTACAGATTAAAATAAATTCATAGGTACTTCCTCTTGTAATACCATTTCCACTTTAAAAAAAGCTTCAAAACCTATAACGAACAGGAGGTCATGTCCTAAGAGGAAAAGGGATTAGAATTGTAAGGATAACTTTCCCTAAACTTAAAAAAGGTACATAAAGATTAAACGGTAAATGACTGTACAAGTTTTTGGTCAGCTCAGTGTTACAGGTTTGTCACCGTGATGAAACTCCACAAGAACACGGCTTGTTGGAAACAAGTGTCCCCAATTAATACAATCTTGAGGCAATACTAGAAAAGAAGGGCCAAATGATCACTGACATAGTAGCAGAACTCTTGATGCATGCAAAAGTCCCATTAGCGTCATGTTTGATGGTCATTTTTAGTTAACAGTGTCATGCCCCTGTTAACCCTCCCGGTCAAGTTTAAGAAGGCTCCCACCAACCCCTTTAGTCATTACTGCAATTATATTTGTAAGAGCTGATGGGCACTTCAGCTAAGGATAGTGACGAAAGGGCCTTTACCGTCAAACGGACTGAAAATTGGTGACTCCTAAGGATTAAATCCCACACCCCTCCTCACCTCCTTTTACCCTGTGACAATAGTAAATCTTTAGTGTTTTTTTTTTTTTTCCGGGATAAGTGTGACATGTAGCTATGGGCTGAGCTAGATTAAATAGGCACTACACCTGTACTTGGGGTTCTTGACCTCAGCTTGATGAAGTCAAACCAAAATGTTGGTTCTTATATTTTATAAAAGTATGATTTTAACATTCATGTCTAAGGAAAAGTGTGCCAATGAGAATATGGATAGCAAGTGCAAGCTGCTTACACAACATGTATCTGATCACTTACAGGTCTCATTCCATGTTTGTGTGGACGGTTCAAAATATATATGCTGCATTTGCACATTTGGACAACTAAAGCCTAGTCCTCAAAAGATAACAGATTTTTCTGACATATCAGTAACATGAATAAAGATTCTATTTCAGAGCCTAGACATGTTTTAGATAAAATGCCTAGTTATGGCATTTAGGTCTCAGACTTGATTTACATTTTCAAGCATACATAATGTACAGCTTCTCTTTCATTAAGCCCATCCATATAGCTAATACTAGCAATAATTTTACAGCTAGCTGGCAAGCGTTGTGATTTATTAAGCCCAGCATTCAATGTTGCTTTTACCAAAACCAGTTAATATTCCATTAACTTTCCTAACCCCCTCAAGTAATTAATTCTGAAGATTTTTTGACTAAATTTACATCGGATGTGTTTCTCATTATACACATTACATTATTTCTCATGTTGTGTTCTCCAGTACCACTACACTTTGCCTCCAGCAGGCACATCAGGAAGTTGATAGGGGCACGAGGGTCTGTCTCTCTGCTCGCTCCTGCAAACTTACTAGGATGAACAATAAGTTGCGGTTCACTGTCAAAGATCGTATAGGTATGCCTGTGAGACAACACTTCTGGAAGCAGATAACCCTTTATACTTTTAGCTTTTGAAATGAAAGTGAGGAATATAGATGCCAATAGGGATAAAGCTAAATACAAACAGATTGAAAACAAGCAGCTCTCTAAAAACCGTGGCAGCTGTAAACAATTTCTGTGTTTAGGCAACATAAGGTAGTTGGATTGGTAGAAAAGGTTGTTTACATAATTTTGCTTCTTAGGACTGACCTTCATATCAATATCATGGAGGATTTGAGCCCTTGTCACCTTCCACATGCACACAGAACAGTGTAGAAAGCCTGTTTGGCTACTCTGGCCTAATAACCTTGGAAAACCTGAGCTCAAACTCTGAATACAAGTTTTAAGTGAAATGTTGGGGAAGCTGTCTCACTCAACACTAGGTGGACATTCGCAGCTAAAGTAGTTATCTAGGCTCTCTATGTAATCAGCCAAAGGAGAGAGGCATTTCTGAGGCTTTGTTAATCTCACCCTAAAGGAGAGGTCAAAAATACCTCAGATGAGCTCCTAGAAGACCCTATTTCTCTCCAGTGCTTATAAAAGGAGTCTAGACAGGATGTCTGCACTGTAGAAGTTTGAAGTTAAAAGAGCTGAATGCCATTCCCAAAGGCTGCTAGTAAAAGGCACCAGGCAAAAGAAATCAGGTGTCAGAGCAACTGAGGTGTCCATGAGGGCATCACCAGTGCAGTCACAGAAAGATTCATTTGGTTAACACGGAAGCTCAGAGAGGCCCCGGGTTAAGCCTTGTGCTGGCAAAAGGAGAAATCCATACTTGAAAAGTCCTCTTCGCATACTGTTTTTCAGCTCTCTAAGTCTCACTTATTGCTATTATAACATTGCTACCTATCTGCTAGGGTCCTTAGGTTCCCTGTCAGAAAAATCAGGTAATGCACTCTTATGTCTTTTGCTTATGGATGTAAGCACTATCCTTTCAATGGAATAGCAGTAGATGCCAATTCACATTTATTACAGAGCCCATGGCTTTTGCCGCAAGAGGAGAGGCATTTACCTTTTGCATATTGCCACAACAGATGCAAAAAGAGAGTTAACCTCAATGGGCTAAATTCATTACTGCTGTAATGCACTGAAGTTCATATTACTACCAAGATTAATGTAACCCAATGCGATTACAACAGTGAGAATTTGCTTCTGGGATTTATCTTCAGTCTGCATAGAGACACAATAACAGTCTTTGTTTCTGGAAAGCAATTGCTATTTAAAAAAAATAAAACAAGCTTACATGGATGATCAGAAGTCATCCTTCCTTGCCACAGAAAATAATAAAGCTTGAGATTTCATTGAATATCAGTGAAAATGATTTGTAAGTGGCCCCAGGCCCAAAATGAACGTTGCAGTTAAACTCAGACTGAACAGTAGAGCAGAAAAGTAAAAAAAATAAAAATAAAAAATCAATAGTAATATTGAGAAAACAGCTGGTTATAATAAAGGTAATAAGAGACTGGAACTTCCATGTTAAGAAGGTGAATTTGACTTGCAAAGCTTAAAAAAATCTAAATGAGTTGAAATAACAAGCACTTAAATTTGTTCTTGGGTTCTGTTCTCACCATCAAAGCCTAAGTTTCAATAAAATCAAGATTTTTCTGCAAGTTAGTTAAACTGTACTGTCTCCCTAAGTAAATATTTAGCTCCTGGCAGAAGGTTTAAATGAAGGCTAGTGGGATTAACCTAAGAAAATACCCATGATTGGAGTTATTATTACAATTAGACCCATTCATGTCAGAGTTCTACGGTTCCATTAGATAGTTTTACCAAAGCTAGTGGGATTAATGCAAAAGAAATGCCCAAATTTGAGGTCATTAGTGCAATTAGACTTGTACATGTCAACATTTCATGGTTTTATTAGAGAATGATTAATGTTTTTATGCTGGAGCAAGGAGTTTATTGTCAGCTCTAGGCCACATGTCATCAAATCAGAATTTAGCTGTAATGCAATAATATTCCCCTAATTGTTGCAATCAGTTATGCTATAGCAATTCTTATCACCCTAAAATATGTAAAGGTTTTTTCCCAGTTATACCAAGCTATAGGTTCTCATCTTGCCAAAATACTCTAACCAACAAGGATCACCATGTATGTCAAGTGTAAATGAAGCACTAAAACATGAAGTTCAGAGTAAACATACATAGATATATTTGGATTAATCAGTCCAGCCTTCTACATAGAGAAACAAAAGAAAGGGGAAGGGGGAAAAATACATTATTATTCTACAGAATGTATGGGCTCCATTACTAAATTACATATACCCAGACACGGAGAGGAAAAGAAGTCAATAGTATACTCCGTCGCAGATCAATCTGCTTAGCAGTATAATCACTTCTAGCATATTATAGACAAAAAATTATTTGTTTAAAAAATTAACTAAATAAAACGAGTCAGATTGCCAGGCTTCTTTTGTGCCTCCTAACAGGCAGAATGTGATTATAACTGTGAGGTAAAGAGCTCCAGGAGAGCCATTTCAGGTCATGGAGCTTTTGAAAAATCCAACAGATTGACAATAGCTCCATCCCTTCTCCCCTCCCCTCCCTATAGCCAGTGAAAAACACACTCTGGTACCTGTAGCTTCTCTCCCAGTTGATGGAGAGAGTGGGGGATATTAGCAGCTCCTTCAGGCAGGATTTGTTTATTTTTTTCTAAGACCCGTGAGCACTTACACAGAACTAAGGAATTTTATCCTGCTTTTGCACTTTTTCTTCTCCCCTTCATTCACGTACTTCTTGGCATCAAGTAAAAGGTTTACTTGGATGAGTAACATGAAGACCGAGTAAACCTTGGCCAAGGTCAAGGCACACACTGGCAAACCATCTGGTAACAGAAACGTGACAATATTGAATATTTCATATATGAAATATGAAATGCTGAGTCAAAGCTTTGAGTTTAAACCTCCTGTACTAACATTAGCTATAACATTTAGAGGAAAGAAAAGAGAATCAAATATTATTTCAATAATTGCTTATTCTAGGCTTTTGTCATAATGTTGACTTTAAACAAGTAACAAATGTAGGAGGATTTGATCATATTTTCATTATAGGTATAACACTAAAAAGAGTTATTGGTTTTTTTTCCCCTATCAAAAGACAGGAAGAACATACGAGCTGTAGAATATAGCAACATAACTGAAAATAGGTAAGGACTTGCAAGGGTGCTCACAATCAAAGGTTGAAATTTTGGAGGACTGAGGACACAACGTAGAATACTCTTTAGATAATCAAATTAGAACTCCAGGAGTGAAATTCTGACCCTACTGAACTCAAAAAGGATTTTTTTTCCTTATATGTGCTTTTCACTATGTAGTTGGACAACTAGGTATTCTCCATCTCAAATGCCCAAATGAAATAATTCCTATGAGACAAGGACATATAAGGTAACCACTTCTATGTGCTCTTTAGATTGTATACTTTAGCATTCACCCAATGGAACTTAGTATAGAACAACTGCAATCATTCTTTCCCTAAAATACAGCAATAAATGCATTTCACCAAGGACATCTCTGGGAACCAGGGAGCATAGCACCCTGGAAAGTGTAGCATGAAATATTACTCTTGGATTATCATATGGTTAGGTTTAAATGCGAGTCACACAAAATAAAAACAGAATGAACGCTCACACTCAGGACTTGTTGATACTGCAAACCCATCACACAGCTCCAGTCCAGCCTGATTTCTAAAGTCCTTTTGTAATGTTAATTAATTACTTAGTATTACTTTTTTTTTTTTTTGGGAAAGACTTTGCAAAGGACTGATTTGGTCAGGCAGCACAATGGGTAAGCTGTGACCTGTTAGATTACATCAAGTCACATGAATTCATATGATGGGACATAACTTGGCATTGTTCCATATTATGAAAGCCATACAGTGCTGAGTATGTTATTTAATAGTGGGGATGAAAATGGATTTCTAGAAAACAGAATCTGCCACTGTTGGCTTTATTTTTTAAGAAAGCAGTCTCCAATTTACACTTGCCATAATCTAATGGGTCAGATTCGCTATTTTAAGAACTGCATTGACTTAAAAATGTTACGAACAGTTGAAAAGTTTGTTTTCTTAACTAGTGTTATTAACCCTTCTCCCTACAAACTTTAGTGAAATTATTTTTAAGATATGACTCACTGCAATCCCTTGTGCTCAGAAGTCACAAATGAACCCCCCCATAAAAATTACAAGACTGGTTTCAAAAAAAAAAAACCACGTACAAGAAATATTAGGAAGATACTTGTTTTCATTCTTTCTGCCTTCCAATTTTTGAACCTCTAGTGGATTGCCATACCCATTAATGCAAATGCTGCAAGTTTAAGTATTCACAGTTTGAAGTGCAATACTAGTTGTACGTGCCAAATTACGATTTGGCTCTCAAAGGGAGACTTCACTTTACCTCCCCCAGCTAGTGGTGTAAGACGGCTGGATTTCCTACCGTCCCTATCCATTCGGGCAGCTTCTTTATCAGGTATACTCCACTCAGGCCATTGTGTAAGGATATACAATCTCTCCTGCTTCTCATATTCCCTTTAATCTCCTTATTCCTGCCTTCCTCAAACCACTATCTTCCTCTTTCTTGCACTTCATCCTCCTTCCCATTTTCCCTAATCTCCTCTTAGTTTCACATGCTCTGACATCTCTCCATCTCCCCCGAGCCTCAGTATTGTTCTTGAAGCTAAATTTCTTCAGTATCTTTTTTTGTTCATATAGCCCACTTCTCAGACTGTCCTGCACAGCTCGTACTCCCTGCCAGCAGTGGTTCTCCAGCTCAGACTCGACCTTTTACCCAACCTTTTATCACTCTGCCCTCCTTCATACCCCAAGCTCAGATATCCATGGTTCCATCTCACTCTTGTTTCCTTCTCAAGCCCTGGTGGGTTTCATACCTCCCACACTGAGATGCTTTGACTGTTTCCCAACACCTTATTTGCCTCCTCTCTCTACTACTTTACTCTCCTTTGTCCTCCTTCCGTCCCTTTATTTATCCTCTCACATGTTTGCTCCTGAATGTCATAAGCCTCTTTTCCCTTCCTCACACTGCACTTTTCCTCATGGGCATTCGCTCCAGGATCAAGCACACCCCCTACAAGCAGCAGGCAGAGGTCTTGACTGCCCGAACTAGCACCGCCGATTTCCTTGCTTTCCCTCCTGCCTGTCAACAGTTCTGCCATCCCAAGTGTGCAAATGGAATAGCATATTTGAAAAAGAAACTTCTTGCACAAGAGCACTTTCTCCTTTAGGTACAGTGCCAATTTTTGTAAAAATTATCTCTAGTAGTTTAACTGCACAGAAAAATTGTACCAGTTTTCCCTGTATAATATCGTAAAATAACTAATGAATACAGGTTTGACAGCATAAACCTCTGCGTGGGCAAGTTTAACATAGTCTTAAGTTGTGCAAGAGGCTTATTGCTTTATCTTCAACTCTTTCTACCTGACATAAATTTAACTAAAAATATCTTGGAGATCAAAATAAAATTGTTTACAACACGGAGAGAAGGGACAGTTATGCTTCTAAACTTGATGGACTTAATTCATGGCAGCAGAGGCAACTTCTGAGGTAGTAAGAAAAGTAAGTTGACCTATGTCTCATGGAAATTATTAGCAAACACATTCCTGGGGATAACAATGAACACATCACATGATTTTGAATTTGGTAAGGAACATGCTAGGAAGGAGCACAGGAAAAACTAACAGTGGGCAAAACATTGCAGCAATTCAATCTGTATACCAAGTTCAACTCTGCCTGCCTGCAAGTTGTTAGCTGCACAGCAGTCACCTAGTAACTATGAGAAGGGCAGATTTAGGAAGTTTCAAAACAGGTCAGGATAGGGCTGAGACACCAGTGATAGGTTATGGACAAGCATTCTCTGTTTAAAAAAAACAGCCCTAGATAATCAGAGCTGTTTGGTACTTCTGCTAGGGTTGTCACCAGCACAGCCACGCTCTTACACTTCAGTGCGAAGCCCAGTGGCAAACTGCAAACCTCCAGCGACAACAGGCTTAAAATAACACACCGTGGTGCGTTAACTGAAGTGAACATTGAGGTGTCGCTGCATTTTCCGGACTTCTGACTCTGCTGGAGGAATGGTAGGAGGAAGTAGAAGAGGGTTAGCTTCTTAGGAGCCAGTTAGATCTGTCAGATGTGGCCAGGCCCCCTAGGAGGTAACGTACAAGATAAAACCATAAGAAAGAACAAAATCACTGCATTTTTGCTGGACTCTTTCGTAATGTATGGAACCATTTTCACTGAGCTCAATTTTATAAATATTGTTTTCAATGCTAGCGACAAATTAAAGGAATTACGTTGCCATAATGGTGCAAAAGACTATGTTCAGGTGGCTAACTCACACATGTAGCTCTTAGCAAACTGCTGCCATGTATGACTATAATTAGCTGTGGGTACAAAATAGGGGGTGCTTTTCAAACTCAAGCAGTTAATATTCCTATCTTCATTATGCCAATTTGTCTTGCCAAAGCAGTTAATACATCTCTGCGAATGGAGAAAAAAGAATCAAAGAGAAGCAACTCTCACTGACAAACTGATATCTGTCAAATGTAATTTCCAGTAATAAGGAACCCCATCCTTTGGGAATATTTTTAGTCCTATTATTTTTCTGCCAGAACTTCTCAGCACTTTTTTCCTTCACTTCCTTAACGGTTCACAGATGGCATTTTATTAACATTGGTTACATTTAGAAATACAACATTTTACAGTGCAGCAATACAGCAATTAAGATGTTAAGAAATGGATATTTTCCTATCTTAGACTACTTTCCTGTTTTCCCCCTTTCTTTCAGGGCCTTGCTGAGTATTTTTTGGACAGGAAGAAAAACTTGCATCCTTTCAAGACTATTAAGGATGCCATCATCTCTGCTGGGTTGGCCTGTTGCTTTTGTTTCAAGTGCAAACAAAGTGTACATATCTTCCCATAGATTAACCTGTCATCGTTATAACTAGAAAAGAGCTTTGACACTCTTAATATGGACACTTTCAGACTAAGTCTGAAACCTTCAGGGCCTCATTACGTACAGCTTGCTGTAGTTCATGTGCTACACCATGGGATTTATTTACTTAAAGGAAAAAAAAGCATTTTGCATGCATTTTATTTTAAATTTTCATGCTGGATGCAGTTAAAGTGGTATACTATGAAACATTAACAGATGGATGGATCTCATGGAACAATCTTTGACGGCTCACTTTGTTCTCGCTGTACGTGTCAAACGTAAACAATAGAAAACCTTTTCTCTGTCATGTCTCCTCGCAGCAAGTTGAGAATGGAAAGTTGAATAAGTGGAAAAAATAAATGTTATGGCAGTCTTCAAATAACTTCTCCTTGTTGTTTGATTTTATTTAGTCTGTACTTCATTTGATGAAACAAACATTGCACTGGATTTATCATTTAGATAATGATAAATAAGAAGTGTCCAAAATACAGACAAAATCACATGCCTCAAGCCAAACCTGAAGTAAGCTCATCTCAAGTTAGGACAGGTTTCTGCAAGTTCCTCCAAATTTACCTAAATTCCTGGGATCTACATAAAGCTTAGCAATAAAAAAAACCCACAAAATGTTAAGATGGTGCAGAAGGATACAAACAGTAAGCTTCAGAAACAAAATAAAGGAACTACACAGTATCCCTCATCCATTTCTAACACATGACAAATCTGGAATAAATCCAGGTCTTTCTTCCTTTAGTCCCTTTTTAACGTCCATTCTGGTGAGTAATTAAAAGCAAGTAACCTAATGTCAAAACACTTTCATTTTAACAGAACTATATTGCATAGCCTTCGTAATTCACTAACAGTTTTTAAATCATTTGAAAGGTATCCCAGCAGGATTTACATAACAATGCAGAACATGGTCCTCTGTCCCACTGCTGTAAAGGCCTCCCTTTTAATGAAACAGCCTCCAGTGCAGTGGTGCAGATGCTCAGCTACTGGAGTGTGTCTGCAAGCCATCGTGCTCACATTTAATTACAGGCAAACAGTTGCAGTCATAAGATTGGAGGCTGGGCTGAGGGCAGGCAAAAAATAATTTCCAATATGTTTAATCATGTACCATGTATTCAGTCTCCACATGGCTGAATTATCTTTCAAAGCTGATGGTTTTGACTTAGTTGCACTTAATCTTTAACAGACAACACAGAGATGTAAAGAACCCTTAATGGTCCAAGGCCAAAGTTGCTTGATTTACACAGAGGAAACAACAAACTTCCTTTGGATGCATGCCACTGAAGAGAAGGATAAAACTACTGCAGAGAAAAATTCTATTAAAAACTAGGCAGAATTAAAAAAAAACCACTCTGATTACAGGGTATTTCTTCTGTTCACAGTTTTGAGAATTAAAATACATTTCCTGCAACTCCCTCTGCATGGGACTGGGCTGTTACTGTGAAGAATGACCTTCATAATAATTTAGCTGTCATGGTACTAAGCCATGTTGACAAAAACCCTGTTTTCATTCTAAATTGCATCAGTGAAGTTGTGATAGAGAAATATTAAAATCAAAAGAAATTATCATCACAACAAAAAATACCTTTGATTACTAGTTCCCCATTATGGCCAGCCCGTTTCCAGGGGAATATTACTCTCCTTTGGTATTGGGAGAGAAAGATGTACATATCCTGAAACAGACATATAAAGATATATTAAAAAAAAAAGTGGCCATGTCGCATTGCTTAATGATACTGCAGGTTTGATTCCCTCCCCCTCCTCCAGATTTGTTTTGAATCGCAGAGGAAATGTACTTGTAGTTTCAGCCATTATTTATGATGACAGGTTTCTTAATGAAAGTTGGAAATTTCCTACATAAAAAAACTTGCAAAAGTTTATGGAAAAGTAGTATAATACATATTGTCACAAAAATCTGCTTCCATCAATTATCTCTTCTTTTATCACACATCCATTTCTTTGCATGTCATCCTCAGGTGCCAACGCATGCTCATAAGAGGACAAATGTATCAAAAATACATCACAGTCTAAAACAAACAAGTCTACTTCTTAAAAGTATTATCCCTCAAGAAATAACACACTGTGTGCAGCCTTCTAAACAGTATGCAGCATAAACACATGCAATTTAAGAACAAAAGCTTAGCATTGTTTTCACTTATGCAGCTTTTATGCTTGCTTTTATAGTTAGCATACGGAGGTGATTCTCCTATTTTTTACACCAAGCTGTGATTTGCCAACCTTTAAAGCTCAAGCACTGGGGCATACCCTATGGATAGTTATGCAGACTGTACATGTACTGTGACCTATGGCCTTACAGCCATCAACCAGTAAATGCAAGCCATTTACAAAAAGAAATAAGAACACATTTTCTTACAAACAAAGCATTGAAATGAGAATTTTATGAACGGTCTTTCTGAATTTTAGGATACTGCAGATGAGTGGACAGACAACTGGCTTTGTGGTATTTTGAGAATAAGGAGACAAGGCTTGAATTCATGATATATTTATCCAGAAGGTTTAAAACTTTCTCAGTTATGTTGTTGGTTTTGTCCCTTTTTTTTTTTTTTCTGATGCTTGTCCAATATCAGATGCTTAATAGAGTATCAGATAACTTATCTGGTAACTTAACAGAGACTCAGAAGTTGTTAAATACTCAGCCCCATTTATCCATACAACTAAAATCCAGGAAAGATTCCAAACCACATATCAACACCATATAAAAAACAATAAGGAATATAAGTCCTTATAGTCCTCATATGTTTAGGGTGAGCAGCAAGAGTTATCATTATTGTGATCATTAGTAGAATCAATCATTTCTGAGATTTTTGATGAAGCACTAAAGAAAAGACATCAGCTTCTTCCTTCGCCTGCCCCCCCCCCCCCCCCCCGCTTCTGCTCATATTTAGTTCCCTTCATATCTGAAGATGCTATAATTTCCCAAACTAATCTCCACTCACAAGTGATTTGGAAAGGCGTTTCATCAGACATACTGTAGTATTGTACTCATACTACCGGCTTTAAGCTTGGCCAGGATATGGGGTATAAAAATTGCACAGGAGAAACACATTCATGCAGCTCTGGTCTTAGAGTAAACCTCTGAAGAGCACAGCAAGCCCATTGCAGGCATTATACAGCCGTTCACACCACTGGGCTTTCTCTCCCTGCCAGCACACTGTAATTAAAGGAAAGAGACATCAACGTGAAATCAGACACGAGATGCTGTCCAGTTGAAAAGGTTACTGCAGCAAATGAGCAATTAGTGCACCCTGCTGCAATGCCTGCTTTGGCTTCTGAGAGGAATCAGACAAAATACAATAGCTGAATAAACTAGCTTTGTAATCTGTTTGTCATAAGTCCTGCAGTCAGGGCTATAGAACGAGCTGGCAGGGTATATGCTTGAAAGACTGCATGAAGCCTATTCTACTCAAGATCATGAGGCTTAGTCTGCAATTTTGCCTACATATCAACAAAAACACTCTTTTTGCCTACTGGACTGAATACCTCTCAAACAAAATACGCTGGCAGCAGAAGTATTTTTCAGGTGGCAAAGCTGCAAGTACTGTAAGCCTTTACCAGTACTAAAGTGTCATAAAAATAATTTCCGTAATCAAGGCTGCTCATCAAAATGCATTTACAGCTTACCTTAAAAAAAAAAAAAAAAAAGCCACAAGTACAAATATCTTTAGTGCAAAATTTGATTTGTATCCTGTTTAGGAAAGCTAGATTTAGATTTGTTATTATGTACAAATCCAGAATGACTTGGCTGTTTCAAGCACAACTATTCCAATTAGCGCCACTCGACTAAGAAGAATGCTTTTTGTAGAGCTTGAAACTATACAGAAGGCTACAGCTACTTCACAACAGAGTATTTCAGAACAGCATATTTACAATATTTTGGAGTAGAACAGCTTGTCTTGAACCTCCTCAGCACAATCTAGCACAGCTGACAATTCTGTTCTGTAGATAGCTTGTTACAAAAATGCAGGTAAAGCTATTAGAACTAGAGCACGTGGCCAGTTTTAGTGCTTGTCTGAGACCCTCTCCAGAAACAAATGCACAAGGGCTGTGAAGCTGTTATGAGTGATGAAGGCCACTAGGCCTGCGGCAGAGCCAGCAGAGAATAACAAAGCTCACAGCACGTAATCCCCCTTCAGCCCACCTTGATGGGGATTTTCCACTTCTACCCAGAACTACAAACTCACGTGAGAGTGTGCCAGAAGAGGTCGGCACCCTTGAGAACTACATTTGACACAAAACCAGAAACATCCTTGCATACCTCAGAAGGTACTGAAGGATAGGAATCAGTATTGAAGACAGCTCCATCAAACTAATATATTTACCAGCTTAATCAGACACTCAGTGCCTGGACTACTGTTTGTTTCAAGACAAACGTTTGCTGGGAACAGATTTCTGTACCAAAGGCTGGGCCTATTTCACTTGAACATTTCGTTGTCAAGCATCACTTTGACAGCATTGTATTAGTATCACTCTATCAACAGAAACTAAGTTTAAAAGCTCATAATTACTGTTTAATATGTAATATTTACACAGTGCTTTACAAATCTCAAAGCTCTCTATGGGATAAGTTTACACAAAGCAACAGCAGCCAAGAGGAGGGGGGAAATAACTGATGCAATAGAAGAGTGATATAAGGTCAGAAGAGACGTGAAAAAAAGACGGACCAACCATTTAGGTGAGATTTACAGAGGCAAGAAAACTGCATATTGGAATTTGTAGTCATTTGTAGCAAGCCTTTAATCTATAAAGAATGTGTATTTCCCTCAGTGTGAAAGATGCTCTAAAAACCAAATATCATCCCCTGTGATAAGCAAACAAAGACATCTGGATTTTGGAAAGGGAGCAAACAAGGTAGGCAGAACCCTTCCTTCGACACGCCCAAAGGGAGAGCTGACAACGAAACAGATTGTCCCCTTCACAATGAAAAGGCTTAATTGTTCCAATCCCAGCACTATCTTCCTCCTCCTCCTCACCTCTTCTCTCTCCCTCCTCCCAAAAGCTTTGGCAAACATTGGAGGATGGGAGGGAAAGTCTTTCAAGTAAGAAGAGGCAAAAGATTTAAAGGAACAAGGCAACGTGATAACTTTAAGGGTGCAGGTTCACAGATGGCTTAAACGGGACCAGGACTGAACTGCTGCCGAAAGGCTGAACCCTGCCCTCCCATCTGCTCTGATCAGTGTATTCACACTGTTTTCCTCTTGCCCAGCTCTCACAACTGTGGTTGCAAAGTGAATCAGATTAGCTTACCAAAGCATTAAAATATATATATATATACACACATATATATATTAGTTTGCAATCAGGCCAACGAATCAACAGGGACTATGTGCAGGGAGGACTCCCTAGAGACCGATGCTGCAACACACTGAACACTCAGGAGAGTGCAGGGAAACGCTAACTGGAGAGACCTCTTTGCCAACATGGTGCACACAACATAGGTTAGAGAAAATCCCATGAAAACAGTCTATAGAGTTTTGGAGAAGATGTATTTTTGTCCTTTGCAGTTTTTCTGCACAAGGAAACAGGATGACCCAACTGCTTTTAAGGAATCATTTATTGAAGCAGTTGTGTAAAGATGGGGATGTTTCAGAAAAATGCTCTTGTGTGTTTTCCCAAAGTGCCTGCTCAGCGTTGGTCCTTCTACATGGAGTACCACCATTATACGGTGGAGCACATATAAAACTGAAAGACGTGACTCAGTGTGGAATTGCGCTTGGCCATCAAGGGGCCTCAGTCCTGCTGCTGGCTACCAGTGCTGCATTACTGCCCAGAGAGAGCAGGCTGCCTACCAACTCTTCCACAGCACTTTGCAAACTGGCAATGTGACTAATAACGCCTTACGCCTTGAATTTGCCCATTTCATCTTTATTGCTTCTCACTTTAGAGTATTTCCTCATTCACTACTGCCTCCTTTAACAGGCTGTGATTTCATACAGAAAAAAAAAAAATGTTTTCCAAAGGCTGCAAGGAAAATGTTCAAGATGAGATATTTTCCTTTCCCCCCCCAAGTGCTAGCAAAACATGGCATCTTAAAAGTAAACTAGTTTTACGTTTTTTTTCTTTATTTTTGCTTGTGCCTTGTAATAAGCACAACGTTTTCATCAAGAGTAAAGGGAGGGACTCGATTACAATTCATTCAATTGCTTGAAAAAGGAGAGGGAAGTATTTATTATCTGGCTTTCATAGTTTGAAAAGAGTCCTTGACAAAAGTAGATTACATATTTGTTCATCAGTTAATATTGCCTCATATTTGTTATACTGTTTACACTGCCGGATGAGGTAACTTCGACAGCAGAGGAGACTAAACTGAACCTAAATGGTATCAGTGAAGAAAGGTGCTCTCAGGCAATTCCCTTACATGCTGCTTAAAAGAAATTTCATCAAAGCAACCCCCTAAAGACCTTTTAGGAGCAGGTTTTGCATTTCTCCCTTGATGATATCTCCACATAAAAGACAACAGCCGCCAGAGTTTTCAAAGTGCAAAAGACGGCACAAAAATCCTTTATTGAAAGGTCATGGGCTAGTTTTGGTAAATTATCATGTACTATACAGATGCCGGCGAACACCGATTCTAATTTTGGAACCATGAGCAGAACAGCAAATAGAGATATTACCCAGGGCGTCATGGTAGTAATTAAGAACTCTGTTATTAATGACAGTTTAGGTACAATTATATAAGAAGAAATTGGGGGAAACTCAAGAGCAATACAAAGTGGAATAACACAGCTACGGCAGAAGTCATTCCAATAACTGGCTGTAACCTAGCTAGCAGATGTACATTTCAGATTGCTTTAACACAAATAATATTTTGCAGAGCGCAAAATAATAACTCATATTGCCCAGGAGAAAGACCATTTGATTTTTTACAACCCTTCCTTTGTTTGCATATCCACTTATAGCATCGAATTTTTTTGCCTCATGGCGATGCACCCTTTTTAACACAATATACAATATAAACAGGATCATATTTTAGTTATTCTTTCAAAACTGGTATTATTATCTATCTTTTTGTTCTTCTTTGCTAAACTGAGGCAGGTAAGAACGTGAGCGTAAAGAAAAGAAGCAGTTCAGCAACCATCCTTGAAGAACATAAATGGTTCCACATGCTCTAACCACTAAATTATACAAAGCCATCCGTAATCTGATGTCCATTTTCTAGATTACAAGAGAGCCAAATACCAAAGGAACCTAAGTCAACTTTCTCCTTTGTCCCAATAGGTCAATTATTCTTCTCTATAAGAAAAGAAGAAAAAAAAAAAAAGAAGAAAAAAGAAGCCCTTTTTCATTCAGTGATGCACACAAGGACTTTGAAATTCAAAGGATCACGATCAACAAAGCTATCATCACTGCCCTGCAAAGGCAGAGATTATGATTAAGAAAAAGTATCATTTGTCACAGATCCTGCAATGAGGTTATTCAAAGACTGGCAGTCTGTAGCAAGATCAAGATTTTTCATGCTTCCCTGTTCTTTCTCCTCTTGTCCCTACATGTTTATCATTATGGGCCCAAACTCGCACTCTTTAAGATGCTGTATCAAACGTGCATATGGAATGTTAAACACATATCATAGACAGCATTGTCTAACTCACAGTGCAATTACGAGGCTGTAAGAATAACATGTAGTAAAAGAAGAAAATAAAGATGTCCACAGAAACTATTACAATATGATTTTTTAAGGGGAGAGAAGCTTACGTTAATCCAGAATTCAGTGAGTATTCAAATGAATAATATTAAGCAGCAGAAGAACCTAAATTTGAGCAAGAGGGGAACGACAGCAATCTATAAAGAAATTCAGGGTTCAGACTGAATAACAAACACCAGTAGTTACGGTATCAGTAACATCCCGAAACACCTACAGACCTCCAAGGAAAGATTTCCCCTTTAGTTCTCTTCTAACTTGAAGATCCACTCATGAACTGTCTCCCCTTCCTCTTGCTCCCTCTCTCAGTCACCCTCAAAACTGAGAAGTTATTTGAAGGCAAAGGGCTATACCCTGTACGCTACCTTTCAGAAGGTTTTTATGCAGGGGGTTGGGCTGAAAGGGCCTTTTTCAAAATCTCAAAATCAGATTCACATCTACAAAACATCCCTTTTCCATGAAATAAAAGTGGCTGGAAATCGAATTTGCATGGCATTACACAAATTAAGGCTGCTTCATAATGCCAGCATAGAGTAAGAGAGCATTACTGGAAATGAGAATCATTTCTCATTCTGTTCTCTCTGTATCAGCATATCTTTCCTGCTACTAGTTCTCCGTTTGCCACTTCAGCATAGTCTGTTCAAATTGCCCCTCTGCCTCAGCACTTCATCAATTCCTCTGCAGCTCTCCTTCCTCCTCCATGGACACTGCGCTTGCTCCAGATCTCTTATGTTTCCAGTTTCCAGGTAGCTGCTGCCACCTGACTGCCCTCGTGCCAAAAACCTTTCCATCACAGGGTCAAAAGTTACTGGTGGGAATAGACAAAGAGATATTTCCAAGACACCTCAAGATTTGGGTTAATTCGTGGAGAAAATAAACCAAAATATTTCCTTTTATGTAAGCTCCTGAGAATAGAAGATTGCAGCAACAATAGGTGTTCTGTTTTCACAAAAACACCAGCACTTTTTGATAACTTTTCCCTACAACTTTAAGAATAGTAGTGATTTCACTGCTGGCTGAGGGCTGGCCACCAGCAGGAACAGAGTGCTGGCTCAGCTCCAGCCCTGTGTGGCAATTCCAGCTGCTCTGCAGAGAAGACCATGCATAGCAAGTGTACGTATACCCAGGAAAACTACTGATTGTCCAGCTTATGACACTACAAAAATTCCCCAGAGAGAGACAAGGTCATAACCAGCCCTTCCAGCTGTGACCTGCATCCTGATGCAAAACTCTTGTAAAGCATAATCAGTTGCTACACGTAGTCTCTCCACTTAGGTCGTCACACGGAAAAAATAGCCTTTTCCTTTGGCTCCAAAGAAACATTTGCCCAGAAACCTACTACATAAAACATCCTCTGGTACTTCATATAATCAGAAGTCAGATCCTTCGGTGCCCATGCGAGCATCGAAAAAGTCCCATCAAAAGCAATCAATGAGTTAGCGTCAAACTCTTCTTTCCTCCTCTTCTCCTTTTTTTCCCCTCACTCAGGTCAAGTCTCATTCTGTCTTTAGACTTTATACAGAGGAAGATGCCACCCATACCTTGGGCAGTGTGCAACCTGCATGGGCCAGGTTGGGAAGGAGAAACAGAATGAAGACTGACCTGTAGTGGACACAGGAACAGAACTAAGGCCTCTGTAAGGGACCACAGAGCTACCTGTGTTATGCTGTTTTTATTTCTAGAATTTCAGCTTTGCTCTTTGAAAATGGAGTGGCCTGGAAAGGTTTTTTAAAAACATATAAAAGGGATTTTTCAAGCTCATTGGAACACACTTTGAAAAGAAAGAAAAAAAAAGTCATAAAAGCAGCATTTAAAAAAAGCTTGTTAGCCGTTACACACCCACCCAGCATATAAGACATTCAAATGAGTTCAATCAAGCCAATTTGCATACAGTGCACACAATAAGGGCATGCAATTTGCACATTTTATTGTGAAGTAAAGCACTTCTCATGTCAGCATTCAAAGTCTTTAAAAGCAAAGTTCTGTATGCAGTAAGTATTTCACTGAGAAGACTGCAGGATAGATAGTATTCATAAAATACATTTTACCTAAATTGGTACTGTCTTTAGTAATAAAAGTGTCTGGAATAGATGTTGACAAGTGGAAATTACATTAAAAACCCTGCATGAATTCAGCATATTCATGCCTATGCTACTGTCATTTCAATTTCCTATTATATCTTTGCAACCTAAATAAAGTATATTTGCCCCAAATTGAAATTTAAACTACCAAGCCTTACCTTTTATTTTATCCCTTTTGACTTCTACAGTAAATTCAGCTTAGGAAAGACTGAGAGATCAGGCTGCACACATGGATAAAAAGCCAGCAAAGGTCAAGAGTCCCTTATACAATTAACATTAAATGTTTCCACACAAAAATAGACAGTTATGCACTTGTAGGGATTTGGTAGAGCCCTTAATTCTCATTCCCTTCCTTCATTCTCTCTCCTAATAACTTATTTGCTCCTACTTTTTCCAGGTTCCTTTTAGAAGGTCTTTACACAGACAGTCCCTATCCCTACCAACTCATCCCCACTTTTCACTCTTCTCTCCCTGGCTCCTTAATTTCTGGGAAGCTTATATCACCTGCTTTCAACTCAGGCTGCTTCTTCCTTCACCTGGGTCAGGACCAGCCTCTGCCACAGAGCGAAGCAGAGGGCCCAGCTGGTGGTGAGGGGAGTGACAGCAGCAGGGATACACTGCTCAGTCTCAGGTGCGGATGCTCCATTTTGGCAGCTCAAGTGTAAAAATAGCTTTGGCTGAGTAAGTGAAATTCCAATTTTTCACAGGTTTAGAATTTGTCTAAATTCAGGCAGATTCTCACAAGGACAGAAAAAGGCACAACTATGAAGTAAAGACTGGTTCTCAGCGCTCTTGCTCCAAACTGCAGCTTTCTAAGGGAAAAGCTGTGAAGAGAGGCTTAATTTCTCCCTAACCCCATTTCTAGAAATGGATGAACCATCTCACTGAAAACGTTTGGAAGCCTGAGACCAAATGGATAAAGCCTTGGAAAGTTATAAACAAATGACAAGATAGCTTTATAGCAGAAAACACATTGTAGCACAAGACTACAAGCCAACTTTATTAACATCCCCCACCCCCTAAATGAAGCCCATGTTGCGTAATGGTTTAATATATTCGTGGTACATTTACAAAATAGCTTTGGATTAAGGTCTCATGCATCCAGAGAAAATCACAGAATAGAAACATAGGATAATTCAGGTGGGGAGGGCCCTCAGGAGGTCTCTGGCCCAATCTGCTGCTCACTGCAGGGTCAACCCCTAGGTCCAACCAGGTTGCTCAGGGCTTCATCCTGTCAGGGCTGGAAACCCCGAGGAGGGAGAAGGAGGGAGGCCTCCCTGGGCCACCTGCCCCCTGGCCAGCTTCCTCGGGGAGAAACAGGCTCCTCAGGGCCAGCCCAACCTCTCTCATCCCAGCTTCTATCTGTCGTCCCTTGCCCTCCTGCGATGTGCTGCGGAGAGGAGCCTGTCTCCGTCTTTCCGATAACCCCTCGTAGGCACTGGGGGCTGCTGTTAGGTGCCCCTGGAGCTGTCCTCGCTCCAGGCTGGACCAGCCCCAGCCCTCAGCCTCTCTGCATACGGTGAGTGCTCCAGTTCCCTATCTTGATGGCCTTCAGCTGAACTTACCCCAGTTTATGGATGTCTACTCTGTACTTGGGCATCCAAAACTGAATGCGCTATCTAGATACAGTCTAAAAAGCACTGAGCAGAGGGGGATAATCACACCCTTTGATCAACTCGCTGTGCTACTGCTCATACCGCGCCAGGTGCCGTTGGCCTTGTTCCTGCCAGGGCACACTACTGGCTCATGCTCAGCTCGCTGCCCACCAGGACCCGCAGGGCTTTTTCAGCAGAGCTGCTCCCCAGCCAGGCAGTCCCCAACCTGTATCACTGCAAGCAGCTATTCCTTCCCAGCGGCATTTGTTGATTTTGCATTTGTCCTTGTTGAATTTCATGAGATTCCTGTTGGCCCATTCCTCCAGCCTGTTTAAGCCTCTCTGAAAATGCTTCAGAGGCATCCTCAAAAGTTTTGCCACCTAACTATTAGCAGTTTTTAAAAGAAACTTATGCTCATAAATCACTGTGAAAAGTCAGAGACAAATTTCATAGGAAAGGCAGTTTTAAAAGGCCAATGTAACTTATAAATGAACACGGGGGCTGTGAATGCAATGGTTATAGTGGGGAACAGGAGGCGGTATGCCATGTTGCTTTTAGCATCATTATCGTTTCTGTCAGCATTGCACATTGCTTTTTCAGGTTTTTTACCCGAATATGTAGTGCTGATGGGAATGACTGTTCAGGAAACGGCTGTCCTCTGGACGCCTGAATTTGATGGGAACTGTTGCCTTGCAGATCGGTAAGTAAGGAAATAAGGAGATATCTCTTGCCCAATTGATTTATACAGGGTTCTTAGGTGAAGGGACTCAGGTATGATGCGCAGCAGTATTTGGGTGTTGTGTGAGGCAGCCACCTCCTCTTTCCTGCAGGGCCCTTGGGAACTGAGCTACTTCCAGGTTCAGTTGGAAGCAGCTGATCATCCCAAACTGTCCTCTGCATGACAGTGGCTCCAGATTTCAGTTGCTACATTTGGATAAACCCACAATCCTGTCCCTCATCGTACCTTAAATGCTAGCTGTAAGCTTAATCAAAGTGGTGTTACTAGATATTGTCATTACAAATGAAGGACCAGGATTTTTGCCAAGGACTCAGGCCAAATGGTTGGCCTCAGGAATCCTGAAGGAGAATTTGCTGTGAAAATTGAATACATGACAGTAATTAGGGGTGCTGAGGGGATGCTGTTTAGAACTCTTTCCTTCCAAAACATTTCAAAATTTTAGTCTAGGCTATGCCTAGACTCTAAATACTTCAGCATGTCAGTCTGTTTATGAACCTCCCCAGGCTATTTTCAACAGCTCATTCAGCTGTGCTGACCAACAGAAGTTATGCACATTTTTTAAGATGCCTCAACTATTTGGCATGTTTTATCACAAAGAACCACCAAATCGAGCTTTTAGTATCCAGCCAGCATGGTTTATTTTGCATTGAATTGGATCATTAAAGAAAATAAGTTTTATAAAGCTTTGTGTGGGAGCAGGACAGGTAACTGAGAGCCCGGGAGCACTCAAGCATATTTCCAGTTCTGACATTGCCTTTTTCTATAACTACAAGCACATTGTTCAGCTACTTTGTGCCATTTTCCACACCCGTAATGCAGAGATAACAGGATATACTAGAGCAGTACAGGAAAAATCAAAGAGCCTGCTCCAGCTCCCAGTGAAGTTAACAGCTATGCTTTTGTTCATTCTAACCAGATCGAGCCAAATTGCAAGCTCTTGAACCTGATTCTGAAGCCTGCTGTGGCTCTGCAATGCAGCTATAGTGTTTGTTCAGGCAGACAGTGGGAATTTTTTTTCCCGCTATATATGTGAGTTAGTATAGGCTGCTGTAATGTTTGCATGTGATCTCATCCTGTAGATACAGACATAACTAGCACATTAAGAAAACAAGATAACGAGCAGGATTCCTCTGTGTCTGGTAGTCTACAGAGATCTCATCTGAGGCCATGCATGGCCCTGAGAAGCCTAAGGATACATTCCTGAGTATCCCAGAGTCAAAGGGAGCAGAAATAAGTTGCCAACATGACTCTTACAGTTGAACTGTGACAAGCACAATTCAGATACTGAACAAAAGCACTGCCAATACTTTGTATGATTTTGTTGGGAAGAAACTACTGGCTAGTAGCACATTTACTATGCAAGCCCAAGGGGAAAATGATTATTACATACAGTTGCTTTTGCTTTAAAAATCAGTAGGAGAAGGTAATTCTACTTAATAGAGGCTGCAGCTTGCAAATGAAGACATACAGTATTCTGTGAATTGAAAATACCTGGGAAAAGACAGTATATTTAACATGAATGCAACCGCCTTCTTTATAGTGATAGTCAAACAGCATATGATGTCAGAGGGAAAAAGAGGCAAAATCCTATTATTAAGAACCACTCTTTTTCCCCCCTCTTGCTGCCCAGTGGGTTAGCATAGCTACCTCCAAGAGCTCTGACAATAGTTACACTGTGCGCACCCCTTCCGCACTTCACTATGCAATGATCCTCAGCCTGGTTGTCAAACACAATTACTTCTCTGCGTAACAATATGAAAGGCAGCTGCAGTGAGCGTGGAGGTCAGGCAAAGCAAACCATGGACACAACGGCACCTGCCTCTTGCACGCAAAGACAGAACAAATTACAACATTTGTAGCCAAGGAACTGAGCAGCAGTACCATGTGTGATGGCCTCACAAGCACCATTTTCATCATGTGCATGGGTATATCCTTTCAAATCAAGAGCAGGGAACAGATGTTTCATCAAAAGACACATTTAAAATAAAGATAATTATGCAGTACGAAGCTTAATTACATAGGATTATTCAGGTCCACTTAATTGCTTGACAGTCTGAGAGCCTCCCACGTATTTGTGACAGAAGCACACTTCTCTTACTGGGTTACCAAACTCTCTCATGGCTTCAGGACAAACGTAGTTGCTTTAGTAATTCAACTAATATCAATTTCTGATATTCAGCTACAAGGAGGAATTGTAAGTAATCTTTGGAAGCAATAAAATATTATCTTATTCCTGTAGGCATTGTACTCTCTTCCATAAAATATTAATAGTCTGAACTACAGAAATGAAAGAAAAACTGAATGCTATTATCCTAGTATACTCAGCTGAAAATTAATCGCACTTGAGACATCTCAGCTAGATTAAAGAACAGAATCTCCTATGGTGGGGCTGCCCACAGAAGTTTACACTTCTCCAGTTTTCAGCAGTGTGTTCTGACCTTTTCATCTTGGTGTATAAAAATGGGTTGCCCTTTCACCTCCCCCAAGAAGGTTAAAACTCCTTTTCTCTCAAGCACAAAATCTACTACTTAAAAAAATATAATTTTTTTTTTACTTTATCTTTGCTTAAACTACATAATATGGACTACACAACTATGTAGTCCATATGTGACTGTTCTGAACTGATCAGACTTACACATTTCACAGTAACATCTCAATTTCTGTGAACTTCTGCTGACCCAGTGGCAGTGTTTCAGTGCAAATCTGTCAGGTCCTGGGAGCTCACTTGCTGCGGAGTTTAGATTGAGCATAGCTTCACCATACAAAATGTATCGAGGCAGCTCTGCCATGTGAATCATGCTGAAGGTGGGAACCCTGGGCTTACAGGGTCCCTATCACACAGCTTAGGTGTCTGATGGCCCCACAGCATCAGCCAGGTGCTTTTTACTCAACACAGGTTACAGTAAGTAGTTCAAAGGTTGTTAAGCACAGAGCTTTGCAATTATATTGCATCCCTCCCTCCAGCCCTGCCTGTTTTAGTTTCCCATGCGCAACACATTTCTTGGACTAGCACAGCCAAACACAGAATTTATGTTTATAGGTTGTAAAAGCGATACTAATAACCTGAGCCCTGAAATCATATCCTACTTTTCATCAAAGATGTGACAACCATTGCAGATTTTTCTCTATATAGACAAGCTAGGAATGATTTCATTGTGAATTACTGAAAAAAAAATCTGCAGAAGAATTAACTTTATAAGGAGTTAAAACTTGGCATTAAAAAGAAAAAATCCTGAGTTCAGTCTAAGCCGCTAAATGTAACTCAAAGCTCGGGAAAGACGATTACCTTATAATGGCTCCATTCACATTCACAAACTTGGGGTCATTTTAAACTACTGCTACGTTTTGGAAAGGTGCCCAGAAAACTTTGGTGTGAAAAGTCTCCTGAATGCCTTTGCGCTACATTAGCTAACAGTATTTAAGGTCAATAATGCAGGTGCAGGCTTTCTTGTATGCAAGCTGTGTTGCAAAAACTTAAAAACTTGTGCAGCCTTCTTCCTAAAGCTCTGTTCAAAAATTGCTTTTGCTCAAATATTTAAAAAGCAGAAAGAACGGAATGGGGGAAAGGAAGAGATAGCATTTTGTTGTTGTCAGGAGGGAACACGGAGAGAGCCTGCTAATAAACCATACCAAGAATATAGCTTTTGCATTAGTTTCCGTGCAGCAGTTTAGCTTTCAGAAACACAGGTCAGTGCTAAGTGCAACTTGCCAGGCAAATCTTTGGGACTTACGCTACTTTCTGCACTAATGGTACCAAGGTGCACCAAATGTTTCCCCCTTTGCTGCTTGAGAATGATATTAGAGGCTTTCAGTGAAGCATATGTCCAAGTTCCTAGCTCTGCAGCAGTTATCATATGCTAGGGTGACACTATGACTGATCACACTCGGGCACTGCTTCTGTCTCTGTAAATGGGCTTTCAGCTGTAATGGAAATGTTTAGTTCAAAGCAGCGTATACATTACACATGTTATTAATGGTTGAAACAGATGCTTCCTTCTAGTGAAAGGGTTTGTTTTTATATAAAGCAAATCCTCCTGTAAATCTGGATCTTTTATTTGGTTGCATATCAGTTTGAAGGATAATAATAGAAAAAGCCCTTCCTATTTTGCCTTATATTTCAGAAGCATTTAAATTTTTAATTTGTGCTTCATATAAACAAATTTATATACATGCACACACATTTTATTACCCATTTTATATGACTCCGTTTGTTTCCACTGTAAATTGCACAGTTTCTTAATCACTGCTAAACATAAAATACTCTATCAGTAAATTATTCCTACAATAAAACACATGATGTGGTCTACAAATGATGGTTATTAATTTCAAGACAGAAATGTTGCATTTATATTGAGGTTTATGTTCAATTAACACATGGCTATATTAATGCAAAGCGTCAGCACAGAATAGAACCAGAGACTAAATGAAAATGAAGTACCCTAAAAAGGAATTATTGCCTGTGCTAAACAGAGTAAGAGCCAATTTATTTGGGAGTTTGCTTGTACAGTACCACCTGAGATACTCACAAGCAATTCCTAGAGCATAGATCATGTTTCCAAAAGGAAATGATTTGATTGCTTTACCTTTTTATGCACTTTTTTGTGGAAAGAATTGTGTCTCTGTGCACATGACAGATCAATGATTCTAAAGCTGGAGCAGCTGCAGTTCATGAAAACCAGATTATTAGCAAGGGAAAGACATCTTTAAAAATAACTCACCCATTTCTTTCATTAATTACAAAGAGGCATATTTTCTGAAGACTAGGCAGCTCATCAGAGCATAGGGTGGCCAAGGTGGAAACAACGATTATGACCTGTTAGATGTAAAACATAGAACAACTGCTACATTTATCAGGTACAATTTTCTAGATGTGCAAAACTCTGTAAGTAACTAGAAGAGAGCAGAATATAATGGTTTGAAACTGAAATGCTGAATGAGCCTCTTCTGAGAGCAGCAAGGCCTTGTAGGACAGTATTGCTTGTATGTTTTGAATTTGAATGCCTTAGAGGTTAAAACCAGCGCTGACTGCAAATCATGTGGGCCAGAATTGTGTTCTTTGAACACATGGTGCGTCTCACTTCTGATTTCTGCTCTCTCAACCTGTATGGATTGCAGTGTTCTTCTGTCCTTGAATAAATATTTGAATAACTACTGCATGGCGGTAGAATATTTGCATCAGAAAATAGGTTATCATTATTAAATGGATCCTGAACTGCAGTATTACTGAAATCTACTTAACATCAGGAGGACAAATTTTGAATTAAATGTTGATTTTTTTTTTTTTTCGAAACATAGAGCTGTACAAGTTCAGAAATAACCCCATATAGGTTGCTTGGCAAACCTCCCAAAAGCTCTGTGAGCCACTAAATCTCATCATATGGATTTTACATTAGAACTTGTGTATTTGTAGAGGAACTTAAAGAGTCCAGCTGGCACAAAATCACTTTGTAAAACTGGCACCACAGTCCTGAACAAACCGTATAAACCCCCTCCGAGATTTATATTTCATTCGTGTGGATTACATTTGCTTAATCATATTGCCCCAAAGCACCCTCTCCCACAGCTCTCCTCTCCCTGCCCCCAGCCGAGGGAGCTTTGGAGGAAGATAGCAGCATAAGGTTCCCTTCATGTCGTTTCTCCTATTTTGCCCCATGCTAGCAGGAAAGGGTGAGGCAGGATTTGCTCCCTCATGCAATACATCACAGGCTACAGCTCCACAGCTGGAGGGCCAGCTGTGCAGAGTCTGCAAACCTAGGCATCACTGCTGGCCCATTGCTTGTTAATTCCTCTCAGATGGGTTCCACCACACTCTCATTGCTTGGGGATTTCTTTGTGAAGAGAGGAAGAACAGAAAAGGGGAAGAAAATAATACCGTTTCCTCCTGAGACCAGCCAAACCCTCACCAACACAGTATTATAGTCCCTTAGCATACACTAGCCTGGGATGTAAAATATCCTAGTTTTATGAGGTTCATCAATAAAGGGTGGTAAGCTGTACTAGAGATAATTTTTCCCCTCTCTAACTTTTTTTTTTTTTTAGTGAGTGTATATGCTCTATCAATGTCCATGTTTGGATGAACTTGACTTGTACACTTTGGTGGGCTGCTAATTCAAACATTTTACATCAGCCCAGCCTTGCAAAGACCAGTTTTTCTTCGTAGTCAAGCAGCATGCCAGTTGCAAACCATTGAGGAACACATGTTGTTACTATACAGTGAACAGAAAACATAGTTACTTTGGTTTCCTAATGCTCAAAAGGTGTTTTCTGCAGTGTTGCATTTTCACCTGTAAAAGTCAGTGAAGACCTAGACAACAGATACAAACCTCAGTACAAGAGTCTGAGCATTTGTACTATTTAGATGTAACCTTCTCACTAGCCCATGTCATTTTTTAAGCCCTACCACACAAGATGCATCCTGCATCTGCAGACCGTGGTTCTTACACACGTGTCCACCTCTGGAATTCACCAGTTCAGCACTACATGAATCACCTTAGGCAAAATTCCACCAAAAGATGACATCGCAGTAACAGAATTTAGAGGTCCATCCAATTTTTCCTGAAGTTTCTAAATTATTTTTCTTATTATGTTCTTAGATCTACCACAGAAGAGGTCACCACATTTTTTTTTGAAATAAGGACAATAATTTGCACATACGTACAAATAAAGAAATGGAGGCACAAGGGAAATTGCAATCAAATTGCTCATTCAGATTTGATATCTGTGGATAGTACCTACTGCAATGAATCTTTAAGTTTTGACTGAGGCCCACAATTGATACTACAATTCAAATAACAATAATCATGTGTGCTTAGTAATCTGAGAATCTAAAATCTTACCTGATAATTTGGAGTAATTGTGACCTATGTGTAAGTACTGTGAAATATTTAGAGAAAATGAGGACAATAACATCGATACCTTCCACAACTACATGAAGACTATTTTCCTCCCAGTAAGACCAAATCTGAACGATTGGAACTTTTGTCAAATTTTCCTGTGCTGTTCATGCCAAATTTTCTTTCCTGGTGGTCATCACTGAGAGTATTTTGGTGTCTAAGGTATTTGTGTATTATGATTGTAGCTTAGAAGTAACTATACGAGTTACCCAGTATAAAACTACTATGTAAAACTCTGGTGACGTGAACTGCATTGAAATGTGTTGAACATTCTTCTAAAGGGTGAAGATACTTTGTAAGACTAAAACTGACTAATTTATGGCAACATGGACATATAGTACCTATTTTACCATTAATTTGCTGTTATGTTATACATTTATGTTTTTATCAAATATAAACGGAAATGATGCAAATCACAGTTTCATGTTATAGTGCCATGGTTTAGAGCAAGCCCTAAATCAGGATTTATTTTCCATTTTCTTTCATTGATAATATTGCTCAAGGAAAATAGCTCATTTCATGGGTTACATTTGCCCTCCAGGACTTCAAGTGGTAGATGATAAAACCTGGATTGACAGAAAACTGACCAGATGTGACGATGAAGGATGAAGGATGAAGATGAGAGTGAGGGAAGAGAGCTTCAAGGAGAGACAAAGATGAGACCTTGTTTATGGATTCCACATAAAGGCCAATTTTTTTTTTCAAATGATCTCATCACATGAAGGACACTAAGAGTATGGTCATTCCTGGCAGCCAGGAGGCAGAAAACAAACCCACTGAAATATCCAATTTGTTTATAGATAGTCCTCAAGGAGTAGGCTGCAAAATAATTTTTTCTTCTAGAGACAGCTAACAGCTACCTGAGGGTGTTACGCTTGAAAAATATGACTTCACTTGTAGTACTTGAATGTCTTATTGTTCAGTATTCAGCAATAGCTCAAAAATCGCTCAACTGGCAGAAAAAGAAAACTGAACAACTCAGACACGCATTTGATGCATTGTGATTTAAGGAAAAGTGTCTTTCTGCTGTTATTGTTGCTCCTTTCATTTTTTAAGTTTTTCTCTCCTCCACATAATCTCAGAGGCCTCACTCCCTTGATGGTTACCAGTTTTTCCCCTCAGCTATTACATGAATATAGACAATAGCCTTTCAGAATCAGAGATTCAGCACAATCTCACGCTTATATGTCAGGAAATGTCCCCTTCCTTCAGAAATGTTTTTGGGCACATTTCAGCGGATTTCTCATACTGAGAACTTCATCCAGGATTGGATCTGATTCAGCTCTCAACATAGGCAGTGGCAAGGGTCTTACTGGCTTCAGTGGGGACTGAATGAAACTCTGTGGGTTTTATCCTTGTTTCTATGACTCCGGCCCTAAGCACAGCACTTAAACAGATGCTTAAATTTAAGTATGTGAGCAGTCCCATTCAAATCAACTGCACCATTCATATGTTTACAATTAAGCACATGCAAAAGTGCTTTGCTGGTTCAGGAGCATATATGCATATATGTATGTGGGTACATGTATATGCTATTAAATTATTGAGAGCTACACAGCTTACAAAATAATAGAGCTTGTCAACTTAAGCATTAGTGCTGTTGAATGAATGTTACTGTTCCCTCTCTAAAGCTAAAGCTTAATGACTCACTGCACATACTGCTTGCAATGAACAACTGCATATTAGTAAGCGTACAGTATTGTTCCTAGAATAAAAACATTATGAAGACCAAGCAAAACTGAAAACAGAGAGAGAGAATTATTTCAAAATATCCAAGATCTAATTAACACAGGCATTAAGGACATGAGGTAAAGTGAGGTTTTATAAAATAATAATATCCCACATATAATAATTACTCTCATACCAAAAAAGTGCTCAGACTGTGGATGAACAGATTAGTAACCATGCAGCCCTATTAAAACTAGCTGAGTATTGGATTTCTAACTGGTACAAAACCCTGTAAGTAATCCTTTATGCAGACATACAACACAAGGACTTAGTGTTCAGTCACCCCTTGGGTGAGATACTATCACTGCACAAGAGCTCAGCGCAGAAATAAAGAATACAACTTTCAGCTTAAGACAGAGAAGAATCTTAAGTATGTAAAAGTAGCTAGTCAAAATTTAGCCACGACAGTATGATCTCTACCTAAATACCCACAAGTCTGTGTACAGACTTGAGGAATGTTCCGTGAGTAAATGTTTTATTTATCAAAAATACAGTTCTTGATAAACCAAAACAGTTTGTGAATTTAGACCAAATTTGTCAAAGAATCTTGGCTATAAAAAGAATATAAATGTTTTATACTGTCAATATGAAGATTTTCAACTTTCTGTTTCTCAGACAAATATAACTAAATTTCCTGTAAAAAGGGCTGTGAATAATCAAGAAAACAAATCAAAAAAAAAATTGTGGACCATTTTCATAGATTCAAAATAGAGATGTCAATGCTCCAGAAGTGGGCAAGATAAAGCCCCATATTCAGCTTTTTAAAATCAAAGAGGAAAGAAACACCATAATGTTTTTGATTTGGGTAACACAGTGAAAAAGCAGTTATTCTCAGAGCTTTACCTATATGCGGTGTCCACTTCATACATACAGTTGTACAGTGTCTCACATATAGCTACTGTATTTGGAATGCAACTAGAGCTTTGTGCATACAAATTGCTGGATTGCGTACCTCACAGCCTGCCCCTTTTCAGGCACATGATGTAATAGTATTTAGTAATAGTAGCATGTAAGTGTGGCTTTCAACAGTCACAAGAGAGTCTCTGTTTTACATATTTTTCAGAAGTTAGAGAACTGATGAAACTAATCCTTTCTGACAAGGTTTGCATTCTGTCGGACTGAGTCATTCTTTGCAAATAAACGAGCTTAAAAATTTAGCCCTTTATCTTACTCAAATGTTATGACTCAGGCCTGATTTTTATGTTTGCCTTATTTATAAGGATCAGCTGAATAGCCTGGATGGACAATTTTAAATCTACGGGTTATTTAGACACATTCAACTTTACTTTCTGTTCCCTATTTGTGGTCTATGATTAATTACCTGAGTGATTAAGTAATCAGTTCTGTATCCTGATTGGATGCCCCAAACTTCTGAAAAGTGGGAAAGAATGAGTCACAAACAGCAATCAGTAGACAGTAAAAGTGAATGCTCTTGTCTTGTCATCACATGAATAATTTGGTATTAGTATGAAAACAGCTGTCAATATGAAAAAAATCCCTCAACAATTAGTGCAATCAAAAAAACTACTTGTGTAAAATCCTTAAAACAATATTTTTGCCATAGTTCAGCTCCCCCTAGTTAGTACTCTGTATCCATTTTCAAGTTAATGTAAAATAGGAGAAACGCCCCACCGACCGGGTAGAAGTTGCTGAGAAGTTACTGAGCGCTTTATGGTGTAGATACAGCACGGAAGTAAAAGCATACTGGCCTAAGCTCTGGTTATTGTTATTGACAGGGCAGTTACTATGCACTCGCAGAAGGTAACGCTGTAGTTACAACTGTAAAGGTCAGTAGGCAAAAAATAATTCTAATGAGAATATCCTAGATGACACACAGTCCTCTGCCCCATCCATACCCTGTGTCTCATGCATACCGTTGCCATGCCTAGGCATAGCAAAAAATAATAACGTAAAGCTGTTATGATTACAAAACAACTACCCATAAAATAAAATAGAAAAAAATATCAGAATAACGACTGAGAGGAGGAAGCTCTTCTGCTACAATACGTAACAGCGTAACAGGAACGCAACGGGCATCTGGGCATGAAGACGGCTGAACTGTGAGCACCTTTGGGACGGGCTACAGTTTCATGTTCTTTATGTGGATAATCACAGGACAAGAAAGGGTCTACGGGGGGAAAAGAAATCCTTCAATTGGAAAAGAATGGCACACGAAAGAAAAGCCCTGAGACGAGAGGGCTGCGACGTAGCCCGGGTGTCGGTGCCGTCTGTAAGCCCGTGCCAGAGCCCCGTCTGAAGGAGTTTGATGGCACCAGACCAGCTCCCAGGGGAAATAATCTGCACTGCTCTTTGGGTCTGGAGGTCGCATTAGCGCTCCCCTCCACGAACGGCGGTCTGTCTTGGTCCGAGCTCACCTCAAGGCGACACCGCTGTGAGGCGGCTTAGGCGCGCGTCTGCTCGCCTCGGACCCGCCCCAGGGAGGCGCAGGGAAAGCTTTAACGTCAAGTCTTATCGCTGCCTTAACCTTCCAGGTCAAACAAATTTCCTTCCCTCCCATGCTCTGAAACCCTCGCAGTTTCCAAATGACGTTACAGGGTGACGGGAGTGACGGGGGCAGGAGGTGCTGGGCAGCGCCACAGGGCTGGGGCGGCGGGGAGCCTGGGTGGGGCAGCTCCTCACGGCCGCTTCCAGCCGGCTCCATCCGGCTCCAGCCGGTTCCAGCAGGGCGCTGCCCACCTTGGGAGCCCTTGGGGCCCTTGGGAGCCCCGCGCCCCAGCTCGCGCCTTTTTCATGGGGAGGAAACACGGCACGGAGGTGCTCAGGGGGGCGGGCAGCGGGGCACTTGCTGCTGCCGAGACTGTTGAAAAGATGTATCCGGACACTCGCTTTTTGGAAGAGGGGCCCTGTGTGCCCCCCCACCCCACCCCCAAGGACCTCCTGAGGAGGAGGGGAGGAAAGGTGTTTACTCCCCTGTGTGGTTATGTTTTCTTTTTCTCCATACCCCAATCAGTGATTGGAGGTCTGTGTTCATCGGCAAGAAATTAAATTAAGTAAAAATTCCCCAAGTCAAGACTGTTTTGCCTGAGACAGGAGGGGAAAATAAATAATGGCGAATTCCCGAGGCCTGACACTCGTGGTGACCGCCCATGGTGCTCAGTGACATCAGTCTTAATCCGCGTGCTAGGCAGACGGCTTGGAGTAAGGCGGGTGTCTGTGAGGGCTGCGGCTGAAGTTGGAGACGGAGACAAAACTCAGCCTTCCCGGTGAAATTATCCTACGAGAAACACGCCACGGTGTGGTTAATCAATCAGTGGATCGGTTTATGGTGTTCATGTGGAAAGGAAGGTGAGGTAAAATCATTGGTTAAGCAGACGCGTCTGCTCAGAGCCCAAATTGTCTCAGGGCTCAAAGTTACAAGTGGTGCAAAGCACAACGTACAACCCATTCCCCCTTCCTCTGTCACAGTTCCTGGATGCAAAGAATATGTATAGCATTAAGAATATATATGAATATATTTTATATATAGAAAGATATAACATTACATCGTTAAACAAAACTGCAGTAGGATCAAGCATGAGGAAGAAAATAGACCCACAGCCACGTATAAATTCAGTGACACCTGTCCTTCAGAGCCCGACTTTTGCTAAATACACTGATGGGCATTCAAAATATTGCAGGGTGGTTAATAGCAGGGCTTTTTAGGCACACACAACCCAAATCAAGTAGTTGCCCTATCTCGTTTGCTAAACATACCGGGCAAATGGTGCATGTCTCTTTTTGAAGGTTCAGACATTTGGGAAAGCTTGTATACAATGAGATGGGAAGAAATAAAGTAGCTGGTATTTTAAAAAGTCACAGATTTAATCTTTCACTCCGCAAGAGAGCAGAGTACAGTGGCAACCACGTCGCTAAATTCTCTTTCACTCCTTTCTGGAACTGACACAGAATATCCAGATTTTGGTTGGTTAAAGAATTATGCCTAAAAAAGTCTAAAATCTTGCAGTCAGTCCTGGGCACTATGCAATCTCTTTTTGATTATTATACATTTAATATAAAACACCATCTAACCATTTTACATTGAAACTGGGTTTCGTATAAAAGACAATGCACCTAATGCAGACCTTTCTCACGCTGGTAAAAAGCATGAAGCAGCTCTGCTGGAAAGAGAGTTGCATCACTGCAAAAACAGCTCGTGGTAAAGGTCAGAATCAGGGCCACACTCCTTGTCAAATGTAAAGACACTGAGATTAACTCTGTTCGTAATTGAGAACAGATTTTGAAGTCAGTGATTTATTGCTCTGGTCCTGCCTGCTTTTTAAAAGGAGATGCACTTTGTCTAGAGGTAGTTTATACAAGCGTAAGAACAGAATCAGGGGTTCAGCACATGTAAATACTCCTTTAGTCGGGAAAATTAAATGTTTTGGGTTAGACATTACAGCCAATTTAAAAAAAAAACTTTAAAGAAATGTAACATGCTTTTATTTCAGAGAGAACATGTAAGATATATTGAACAGTAATGAACTGGAAGGAAAAAAATGGTTCCTCTGTATCCCAACATTTAGCGTAAAGTAGTCTTTAAAAGCTCACCTTTTAAAATGGGCTGACGTCATTTTGGAGCCAGCTTGTCACTACGCTAGAGAAATTGTTGGTGCCTTAGTTAATTTATTGCTTTGACATTTTAGTTGTTTAGAAGTCTTTGCACAGGAATTTGGCGTAAGTATTCTACTGAAGTGGACTGTGTTTTAAATGAACGCTTATTGGACTAATGAGCTTGGTAGGAAGTTGGTTTTCCCCTGGAAACCAAAGGAAAAAAATATTGTGGAGCCGTTAACATGTAAAAATAAAATTTACTATTTAAATCTTTTCTGGGTGACAAATCAAAACAAATTTTCCTATCTGGCTTTTCCATATTTAATGTTTTATTTGTTTTCTGGGACTATTCTTTTCAGACTTCTAATAGAGAAGACTCATTTCTTCACCTGAAAAGCTCTCCCCTGTCTGGCTCATGAGCAGTCAGGGTATCTGTCACAGACAAAATGTCTTGGACTTTGTTTTGGAGCTCTGACATATCCTGAAAAGATTCTGCCATGCGTTACACAGTAGGATTTCAAATACAAGTGCATGGTAAACAATTAAGCTTCATTTACATTTTACAATTAGATTTCACTTACATTCTACTGTGATTTTAGCACACATCAAATACTTTATTTCACAACTTTACTAAATCCACAAGCCGTGAATTTAAGCATCTCATATTTTTGACATGTTATTCCACATGCTAGGTGTCAGTAGTCTACATTTGGTTGAACAAAACCTAGGAATTACACAAGAGAAAGCCCAAATTGAAATTAAATGACTCTGAAATCTAAAAGCCCGGCTAAATCATTTACAGTGGCTTCGTAAAAGGCTGAGAGATGAAATGCAAATTTTCTCTGGCGTTAAATAAAGTATGTTTAACCCATGTCATGTCTTCTAAAGGTCTCTGCTGGTAGGTTTTTGCAAGCCTGTCATTTTATTAGAGCACAGATGATATCTACCAATAGGAAATCAATATGTCATGCTGGATTCTAATTTTAAATAGTCAGATAAATGCAGGTAGTAATTAAATAGGGAATTTCACGATTATACCCTTAGCCACAAATGATGTAATTTTAAACATGCAGTATAAAGTAATTTTTCTTAATCTTTAATTGTATTCTCAGATTCTAACAGTCAGGTGACAGACTATCTATGGAAGAATTACTGTCAGATGTTTTCCTTTTAAACTCTGAAAAACAATGATCTGTAGAATATACAGCAAGCCTTTATTGCTCCCAAATAAGATTTTCCCATGTTCAGCTTTATTTCCTTTTCGTAGTCATCCTAGAAAGCAGTGCTGCAGCTGCTGCTGGGTGTATTTATTGTTCATCTCTTTAGATGAAATTTGTCATGTCCTCATGCATTCCTCCTCACAGCATTTCCATTTTACCAAGTCTCTGATTCTTTTCCTACTCAACATGGAAATAATGCTCATCTGTAAATGGCACTTTTGCTCAGCACAGTAATGTGAGAATTCATGTGGTGAAAATCACTTGTTAGGTACAGTGTCACATACGGACTTGTGATGTTGTGACTAAGTCCTTCTCGACACTGTCACTTCTGTGGCATGAATCGCTAGTGTAAATGTATATATATAGAACCTAATGAGAAGAATAGAGAGCCAGTGGTAGGAATCATCACATCCTATTTCTTATCTGTGCCATTGTGAAATCTCGGGTTAATCATTTAGTTTCTGCTGGTTCATTTTGCTCTTCTTTAAAAAAGGAATATATCGGTAACTCAGAAAGGCTGTGTTTTACTTTCACCTCAGACTTTGCTGATGCTCTGGATTTGGCAGTACCGGAGTGGCATCGGCATGGCGCAACACCATGCTGACAACATATGCCAAGAGACAACAGGACTTAGCAGCAGACATTGCGCACAGATAATGCGGCATTATTGCACCCAGGGCTGGGCTAACATCTCTGAACAAGGCTGTGCTGCTTCTCACAACTATGTCAGCTCCAGCTGATGCCACCTCGGGCATTTCTGCAGCACGTTCTCTTAAATGCCATCAACCCATCCTTGGTCCACGTCCCCTAAGCTGAAGCCTGACAGCTGATGACTTAGTAGAGGCATCAAGCTATACTTGCAAAAATAGGGTTGCAGCTCTACATCTGTGTTGTCTTAGATACCACATTTGGAGTATAGTTATGAGCGTTTGATTTGATGATTCCCAAACCAGTCATAGAGACTGACTTCAAATACCCTGTCTGTGAAACCTTGAAGTCACTTCAAACCCACTGCTGAGCCAGAGGTCTTTTAAAGGATTTCTTGTAGAAATATCTCAGAACTGTAGCAATTTCTACAAGGTTATTTCTTCTTTCATTAAGATAATTCTAATACACTCATCACAAAATGGCTGGATGGCTTTTAGCTTGCTTTTCCCTGTGACATTACATTGCTTACACCAAGTTCTGCTCAAAGGGCTTGTGGCAGCAGTCTGATTCTTGCTGACTGACAATCAAAATGCCACGTGACTTTTTACTAAAAAACAGTATTATTGTAAACTTATTCCATTGCTTTATTATTATGTAATTTTAGTCATAATTGTGGCCACTTTGATTACTCCAACAAAGTTATAATTGTTGAGTAGCATTTCTCTCACCACTTCTCATTATTTACCTTTAGCTAGTGCAAAACAAAAGCTTTGAAATGCAAAAAACAACAACAAGACAGTTAGAAGGTTACTGGTAACACGACTTTTCTCTTGCCACTCCTTTGACTGGCACAGGGATACAATGTAGCCAAGAAATGCTGTTTGCTGGTTTCTACTAACATGTCATATCAGACAATTTCCTTCACTGTTGATGAAGGAAAGTAAGGATAGGAGTTATGCATTCAGTACTTTGATTCCAAACAAATGAAAAAGGTACACTGTTCCCACAACACAGACGCCTGGCCATGTCTGTATGATATGGCTATATCTTTAAGCCCCAAACATACGTATTTTCCTTTTTTATAAAGTGATTGGCCCACAATACACAATACAAAGACAGGCGTCATCTCAGCCATCTTTTGTATTTTTCACTTGAGCTGCTGGATTAGTTCTGACCTCCCTTACGCTGGTATGAACCAGGAATAATTCTGCTGAAGTCAAAGGAGATACACCACTTTGGCAAGATGAGAATCAAACCTCATTTGGGAGTCATTCCAAGTCTAGTACCGAAAGCTAATAGGTATATCACATTCAGAACTTGGCAGGAGGTTGTAAATACAGGGTGGAAAGACAGATACTTTATGTTATTATCAGACATGTGCATTGCTCTTTGCAAAGAAGAATGTTGATCTAATTGACTTCAAAATACCTTTCAGAAGCAGCTGCCAAATTCTCTTGAATGGAGACTGTGGAAGAATTTTATTTACTATCATTCTGTTAATAAACTAAATACAGTAAAGTATGAACTGAGAAAGCACAGGCAGCTCTTTTAGCTTCTTTTCTTCTCTGTTCCAGGGCACCTACTCTGGCACCTAAAATATAGCCTAGCAAAAACTGAGAGGTATCTTAGCCTAAAGAAGTCAGAACATGTACGTTTCATATGCTACCTTATTCACTTGGCATTTTTGCATTTGCCCTGAAAGTTTCCTGGGTATCTAATGCAAGCAAGCGACCATGTGCAAAAGCATACCGACCTGCAAAAGTCAACATTTGGCCCCTGTCTATGATCTGATCTATCATGATCTGAAGAGGAAACAGAGAGATGTCTAACCTCTGCTGAAGAAGCTCAGCGTGTTCAGAGCCCCAGTAGCGCCAGGTACAGCACAACAGCCATAGGGTAAAGAGGTACCTGTTTAGGAAAAGCACGATTAAGGAGTAAGGTGGGAGCATGATCCCATTCCCATTTCAGGCATTTCCATCCCCCAAGAGACTGTACTGATCATGCGGGGCAGAACAGCATGTCTGGAAGTACCTTCTGTCCTTTCTGTGGGTATTGGTCTACGGACAGGCCAAAAAAACCCCAAATTCATGAGACCAGAAAAGGCAAAGGCCCTTTTGTAGCCAAACTAATATAGACAGATCCTAATATGAAAGCAACCCTACCTTTACCACTCAGCCAAGAAGCTGTTGTAGCACTGGTCCTGGGACTTGGGTTACCTGAACAGCTTTATTAAATCATCTTAAGCAGGTCATTTCATCTTTTTGAGCAACAACTCCTCAGCTGTAAAATATAGAAAATGGCACTTCCCTCTTGTTCATTCTAGTGATGAGGATAACTATAACAGGAAATGTGGAGCAGTCCCATTCTACAGTAATAACATGAATGGAGAGTGCATCCCCACAACACGGTGCTAAAGTACCATACGTAAAGTAGGGAGAACCCTTCTTATATAGCTTCAGCTCCCATTTTCTGTCTTATAATAATGGATGCAACTTTTATTACATTACTTTGCTTTACACATTTACAAATATTTGGTCACAAGCCTGGATTTTTGGTATTACAGCTACAGTAGCAATCTTGGTAATCAAAAACAAGGTAAATACAGTTTTCTCCTTTGTACGCAAATCTATATTTGCAGGGGAATTTGCACCAGCACATATATAAGGCAGAATCTGCGATCACCATACTGAAGCTACGGCCTTGTTAGTATCGATAACATCCTGCTGAAGGAAACACAGCAGCTCTAGGGAGGTACATCTTTTCAATTAAAAATATATGCCTAATTAAGTAGAACGGCCTGCTCCTTCATTTTTTATCTCAAGCCCCCATTTGGCAAGCAGAGACAAAAAAACGATGGAAGTTTGTAGCATGGCAGTCCTTTGTGCAACATGCTGGGAAAAAATAAAAATAAAAGCTTTATATTTCAACCTAATCAACAACTCTGGTGCTCATAAGCACTATTCCCCAGGAAATCCAGTTGAAAATATGTAGTTCTGGTTCATAAACTGAGAGAATTTAATATTAATTGTTGCAGATGTATTAGTCAACCTGAGGTACTACTCTAGAAGCAGGGTTTACAGGCAGTATAATTTCTTTTAGTACAAAATACACTCTGGCATTCCAGTGAGCTCTCAAATCCTTACATATAAAGTTTATTTCCTGCCGTGGCTCCAATTTACTTTTTCACAGTGTTAGCAGATTTCCAACTGTGATTTTCTATATCTATTGCAAATGTTCAACAATTTACAGGAGAAATTTTAGTTCGTAGCTTTTTTTTAAGCTTTAAACATATAAAGATTAAAGAATGAATGTGCAATCAGCATATATAGAAAACAGCTTTTGCAAGAATGAAATACATGGTTCAGCTGCTTAAACCCCAGAGGAATTCATAACATCTACATTCACTGCTACCTCTCTTTTGTGTTCTTCCTTCTACTAAATAGGTTCCCTAGAGAGATGATTTGGTAAACTAGCATGTACAGTGGAAAACATTATTTTCCTTTCTGGCATGGCATGGATAATGTCCAAGCTCTCATTTCCAATAACAAACTTAACATTTTCTATTATGGCTGACTTTTTCTCCTTACCACTCCTGAGGGGATAGACTTTTGCCTTCTTTGGTTTAATGCAGGGCCCATCTAACCTCCGCTGGCGAGGAGGGAGTCATTAAAAAGGATGGTGTCTTCATGGTGCGGTGCATGCCAAGGCTGTGCTGGGGCTGTGGGAGCGCCAGCACAGGCCGAGGAATAGACCTTTTCCTTCTCTCGTCCATAGTTCAGGTGACTTGCATTGGGTTTTCACTTGGCCTCAAGGATTGCTCCCTATGGTCTGGGCTGCCAGGCTGCGTGAGGGTCGGCTGCTCCCACGGGACGGGAGCCAGGAGCCCAGGTGATACCACCATGCCTTGTCCTGGCAAAGTCTCACCATCCAGGCCCGTCCTGCTGCCCCCAGCGAGGGGAGTGGGAATGCCCAGGGCAACGCCCCGCAGCTGAGCTCCCACTGGGCCCCTGCATGGTCCTAGCCCTTCCCTGTGAAACTACCTCCAGGTAGGAAGTTTACCTGGCTAGAACAGAATTCAAATTGAATATTAAAGTAGATTTGGGATTTTCTTCAGTCAGAGAACATTCATGTGCTTATCACCTCGTGAGAAGATTTCAGAGGTGCATGGGGATAACGATAGTGATCTAGCAGGATTTGCAGAAGTTTCCAAGCTTGGAACTTCCAAGAAGTTTTGTGCTTATGTTTCATTACAGTGAAAATCTCCCCCTGCCAAGCAAGGCCCTGCCATCTATGGAGCTTGAGAGGACTGTGCAGGGAGAGGCAGAGACTTGCTTCGATGCCTGCTAAACTCCCTGGGCCCATGCAGGAATTGCCCTGGGCCAGACGAGATGGTTCAGCTGGTGCTTCCAGATGAGGATTGGAGACTTGTACATGACTACACTAGTATATACGTGGTATTGGTGAATGGGGCAGTTTTAGAGCCCGTTGTGCTCCATACCTCCATGGGCAGTATCTTCTAGGATCTGAAAGTTATTTGGCCAGGATTTACACCCCTCTCCCACCAGCTCCCAGTAAATCAAATGGCTGCAACTCTGTGACCCCTCAATGCGCTTTTCTCGCTGCCCCTTGCCCTCTGACATGCGGCACCCATTGCCAACCCACGTGCTTGAAGGCAAAGTGCTCAGTAACATCCACTACACATAGTGCAGTAAAATAAAACTGTACAAACAGTAATCTGGATTTGATAGCTTAGGTGCATAAAGACTTTTATGTATGTCCTGTGTTTATATAGCAGCCTAGCTATTGTAGTGTATTTTAATTATGCATAAGCTTAAATCTTTGATTAGAAGGCCTGCGGAAACAGCCTATATGTAAGTTTTGGTGCATGCAGACACTGTGATATTATAACTCAGAGGAAGTGCTAAACTTTTTTTTCCCAAGCCTTGAATTATGAAATGTGTTAGAGCAATGCAAATCCTGCGTATGTATTATTAGGTGTAACTTTAGTTGTCAAGCTATTTCGTTGCATCCTCCAGAGTCAAAAGACTCACAGATATTTTGTAATCAAACAAAAATTGTTGTGCTCATTGTTTATGTAACCATGAGATTTGCTAAGATTATGTTGAATCTTAATTAGAAATAGACATGAACTGTGCCCCTAAATCCACATGCTCATTACCTCCGCAGTTTAGGCATATTAGTTAAATTGAGGTATTGTCTGAGAGAGCTTTATAGTACCCAAAAAGATGTGTGATATTCTGTGGTATCAGATAACAGAAATGGTTGATATGTTTAAATAATACGATCCTGTTAGTATATCTAATATTTTAATATCAAAATAGAAAGGAAATTAAATGAAGAGCGAGTTTCCTCAGAAGAGAATGCTACAGAATTTAGAAAATGTAAGTAAATGTGGGGGTAGAAAAGAAATAAATACAACTGGTTTACTTCTGTCACAATATCTGTCACAGATATTGCATGAGTGCAGTAGTTACAGCAGGATGTGACCCCACGACTTTATATTTTATGAAGAAAAGATTTCCTTGCAATAAAATTTTTTACCATGTAGTACTGTGTGATTGCATGAGACCAGTGGATTCAAATGGAGAGGGAAGGAGTACACAAATGTAAATCAGAATGTTATGTTCAGCTGCTTGTGGCTTTTAGAGTTAGAAAACACGTTCAAGAATGAGGTGAAAGAATAAGGAGACCTAACAATTGGCCAAATAATTATAAGGCAGGCCCTCCTATCTAGGACACGCGCACATGCACTGCGACTCTTATCTCATCAGGGAACCAATTGCATCCAGGAGCCTTTTGGAAGAAAGAGGTAGGAACATGTTTGTTCCTATTTGGGGAATGATACGAGGGGGTTATTTCTGAATGATTAATTAAAGGGAATCAATCTTCGTTGCATTGCCACTGACATGAAAAGCACCATAGCTGTGCAATAATCGCATGCAATTATTCAACTACCCCTTTGGCAAGGACAACGTAATTAGTCCTGGTAGTGTCGAGAGATTTTCTTTATATCCAACAAATTGGCAGTTTTAATCAAGTGTTGCTGAAAATTTATCATAACACAGGGAAAACAATAGGTGAAGGTACAAGGCCCCAAGCTGCGTGACTCCTATCTACAATGGTACAAATTTACAATACCAGCAACATGATGAATGCTACCAGTCCTTGAATAAGCTGATTATAATTGCATATCAGTATCAAACACAATGATGCTTATTTGTTTAAAATTATGGACGCAGCCCCTTTCATGCTTTGTTACTAAGGCTGCTTCAAGCCATCAAACCCTGAGAAGTCAAACCCCTCTTCAACACCCTGCCGTGGTTCCCAGCCTTTGATACCTGTTATCACGGTTACCTGTTATCACGGTGAAGAGGAGCGAACCTGAACCCGTCTCGTAGCAAGCTGCTGAGCCGTCAGGAAACATCACATCGCTGCAAGCCTCAGGCCTGCTGAAAAAGTACAAAACAGCTGAAAGAGGGGTCATTCAGCCTCGTTCTGCGCCCAAGCTGGGAACTACGATGAGTTGTGGGTGCTGTTCACAAGCGATAGAAACCAAAAGCCTTTGGAGTATGGGGCAAAATTAAACTAGTCTGCTACAAATTCAATTAGTCATTACTCACCTCCTATACCCAAATGCTTTGCAGATGTTTAAAAGCGACTGGTACCCTCGCTCTCTTGCAGCCCCACACTAGGCCACGTTTTGTCGGAGTGGCGTGTTCCCACTGTTTTCACACTTGTGCTCACAGCAAACTACTGGTCCAAGCTCTCTTATGGCCCCACTGGCCACAAGAGCTTGATGGCGGTACCGAAGGCGGTAGCCCACAGCTCACCCCTCTCGGCAGCGTAGCTGGAGGCAGCGCCATCACAGCGCTCTGCAAGTGCTTTGCAGATGATGGGTTGAATGTGCACAGAGTGTTGACATGACAGAAATCAGACTTACTGAGGTAGCCATTGGAAAAGACAACACATACTAAAAATGATTGTACGTCTGAGATATAGAAATAGTTCCCGTTCCAAGTACTGAGCGATTCAGCTGCATCTTGCATACTGCTATATGCTACAGAGCGCATGCTGGTTTCTTTGCTAACTCTTTAATAGATATTGCATGTTTATTTTCGTATTAAACTCTGAGTAAATATTTCAGTGGTAGGAATTAGTCTGCCAGTAAGAGAGGCAATATGGGCAATCCTCCCAGTAAATCTGTGGAATACAAGATTGTTTTTACTGTTACCTATTACTCTTACAGTGGCTATTTGAATACTAATTCTTTTACGTGACAAGTGAAAGAAAAGTCTACCGTATGGCTAGTTTACAGTCTGGAAAAACAGTCCTATTCAGCAATCCAAGATCTAGTAAGGCAATATTTAGCCAACAGCCACTCATCTTGGAAACGAACAGTTCTTTTAAGCCGGAAAAATTAGCAAATGGTGGCTATGGTCCCTTTCCCAGATTTGGAAAATTCTTAGTTCAGATTATACAGGGATTCTCAGGCCTGGAATAAGAGGAGTAAAAATATACTTTCCTCCATATTTTGTGTCCTATGCTTTCTTCTCTTCAGGGAGTGAAAAGAGGAGAAAAAAAAGTCTTTCCATTCTTCTATGCTTTTTCTTTTTTTTTTTCCTTTTAACAGCGTTAAACAAATTATAACAAATGCCGCTGGCCTGCGTGGCAACACAAAGAAATCAGTAAGATAATGGCAAAGGCATTGTTCTTCCTGCCTTTGAGCATTATGTCTAGCTTTTTAAATTACCCATTTCCGCTAGATAGGTTGTCCAGTGACTTCATGCCTTCTACTTTTGTGTGTCTTTTTCTACGGGAAGAAGCAGTATGTTGTCTTTTTAATATCCACTGTCCCTAAGATTACCTTTGAGCTTAGAATGCAAAACTTCCTTAGGCTACATTTCCATTTTCAATGTTTTATAACCCTGTGAGTGGAAGTGCTTTGCACGATGACAGAGGCATCCATTACTTGTGGCAGTGTGGTGATTTGTTACATTGCACTGCATTTAGTTGAAGGGACCCCCCCTTTCCTGCCCCTTCCCCCCACGAAAAAAGGAAGAGATGGAAAGGAAGGGAGGGAGAGTGAGAGGAATGAGGAGGAAATTCACAGTACGTATACAGAAGAGGTTTTGTATATAATCTGAATAACTTCTATCCCTGCAGAGGTCTCTTATCTTAATGACTTTGCTAAAGAAGTTGTCTTGTCAAACATATTTAAAAGCTTTTGCCTCATATGAATAATTTACAAATGGAAGCAATTTGGCAACAGCATAACACAAGATAAAGAAACTCCTTGGTATGGCAGAAGCATGCAAGTGCTGAACGCATACAAAGTTACCAAATATCGAAGAATTTTGATTCTTCAGCACTACATTTCCATGAGTGCCGCCCATCCCAGTGAGCACGGTAGAAGCTATGCAATTAATGCAGCCTGGTGAGGGTATGTGCTGTTCTCTTCCACATTCCTATGTAATATAAATACCACAACAGCAGTAGTCCAAACAAAATTATGTTGTTTTGCACAGACGGATTGAAAATGTATGGATTAAACCCATCTCACAGCACATTGGTTGATTTATTTATTTTAACATGCTGCTTTCACCAAGTTTTGCCGTTCTTTCACTGCCTCCTGAGTGAGCATTTCTGGAAGCTGGGAGGTCACAAGAAGCGGGGAGGAGATGTGAAAAGTAAAGAATCCGTTGTATCAGGAGAAAGAGAAACAGGAGGAAGCGAATAGGTGGTAGGAGGAAAGATGTGATGAGATGAGGAAACCTAAGAGAGGGAGGGAAGAAGGAAGGAAGTGCTCTGGAGGAATTTGGAAAGAGCAACAGGTTGGACTTTGCAGCCAAATTCTGTCCTAGGGAGGGCCAATGGCATTAAATGAGTGCAGAATGAACTTCCTGGAGATTAAAAAAACAGTGCCCGCAAAATATAATAAAAGTGACAGGAAAAATCAGAATGCAAAGGAGAAGGAGAAGATATCAGTGGAGAGACAGGAGAGAAAGAAATATGGAAGAAGTAGAAGGAAAAGCAGAAAGGGTCAAAACCTGAAAGTAAATATATATTATTATTTGCCCTTGTTCTTGTGTTTTTCCTGTTGCTCTGATACAGGAGCTAAGGAAGTCTTTGCAAGTCTGTGGGGGAGTACAGACATCAGCATAATCTGGTTGATATGGTAGTAATAGGAAAGGGGAGAAAGTGCTTGTTCATTGACAAAGGGAAAAAAACGGGTAAGGCTCCAACTATGCAAATGGTAGAACTCGTGTAACACAGAGGCTTGGGAAATCAAACGTGGATCTAGAACGTCTGGGCTAATTTTTGCTCACTTTTCTACTGTCTATTTTCTTATTATTATTTTGCATAAGAGCCTAGGTAGAGACTCTTATTTGAGTACATCTGATATAAATGCACAAGGAGGATCGCTTGCCCGTGAACTTCATCATTATCAGACAAGCAAGCGTATAGATGCTGGAAGTGCCTACCTGGCCAGCCTATATTTAGGATGGCCAATTACTCATTGGAAACGTGACAAGGGAAAATTGAAAGTAAAGTCAGCTAGACAGCCAATAAATCAGGCTTATATCTTCCTCTCTCCCCTGGCCTGTAAGGAGCCCAGGTATTTTAAAGCTAGATTCCAGGAAACCAGCCAACAGGAAGACAGGAAAAGAGTACAGGAAAAGATTTCAAATCCCTTGAGGTTTCCTTTGCCTGTTAATTTTTATCTCTCTCTCTCTTTCTTTCTCCCTCTCTCCTTCAAATGCTCCCATCTTCTGCCTGGGAGATACAAACCTCCGTGATTTCTTCAGGTACTTGCTGCTGTTTCAAAGGATTTTAAAAGCCATGTCATAGAAACGAGGTGACTAAACATAGGTGCAGCAAGTGAGACACTCGGGGGAATACTGTCTGTGAACAGTTCATAAACTCCCTGATCTTACAGGCATTAAAGGTGTGGATTGGCAGTGAGTTATGAAAAATAACCAAGTGAATAAAAAATCAGCTTTGCACTTGAGCTCCACTGTTAAGTGAGAGATAAGATGGGGCAGAAGTAAGGTCCTGTTTCTAAATGTGACGGGGGCACTTAAAAACCAGAGTCACAAGGTCCTGAATTAGATTCCTAAAAGGCTTGGGTCACTTTTAGAAACTGCTCCCTGGCTTCTGAGTCACTGAGCCCTTCTGAAAATATCCCCTCCCCAGATCTGATAAATGGCTCATGATGAGTAGTTCAGTCAGCTCCAGATATGACTGAAGGAGCAGGTGCAACGAGAGAGATTAAAGAGCACGGGTACATTCCTGAGTCGAGGTCAGGAGAAACAGAGGACGCGATTGTGCAGGAATGCAGGCTGGGATTACAACTGTTTATACGTTCGCTCTATCTCATCTCCCATACCAATGTGTGGTTTGAAATTCCTGCTCTTAATATGCAGGCTCTGCCATTAATACGTTGAACTTTGTCTCTCTGAAAAACCCCGGGGGCATCTTCACACTCTCCTTTTCTCACATCCCGCAACACGCCACCCGCGCCAAGTGCAAAGGCTCAGTTAATCACGAACGGAATTGCGCTTTAGCCGCGGTTGTATCATCGCATAGCTCTTATCGCTGGAATTCAACCTCTCCGTATCGTGCTTTGTCCTGTTTTGTTATTCCAGAAGCACTCACCGGGCCCCAAGCAATGCGGCGTGAAGGCACAAACACTGAAGCTTGATGCTGTGCAATTTGGCTAAGCGTATAAGACAAAATCCACTGGGGTCCTCTGAAAATTTCGTAGTCAGGCTAGCAGAAAAAGGAAGATGCTGAGGTGTGGCCCACGCCTGCTCCCTTTCAAGGTAATTGGAGGTTTTGCAATGACATCAGCTGGAACAGCTTTAGCTCCTTTGTGAAGATTAATCCCAGATGTTTTATGGCAAGCGGTTTATTCATCATCTCACTGTCAATTCTGTAAAAAAAATATGTTCAGAAAGTCAGAATTTGTAAATGTCATTTTATCATTCACTACGGGGTTTATTATTCTGTGTCAATGTTACAAACAAATGCCTCAAGGAAAAGTAAAATCTCATCTTCTCTCAAGATATTAACATTTACAAATATTTGCTTCAGTCCTTTAGAGATGATAATATTCTTCAGCTGTTATCTTTTGACAAGTTACAGATATGGGAAAAACATTCCTGGCCTGACTCTCTTCTTGCTTACATTGCTATGAATTAGGAGTAACTCCAAGAAGTCAAAGCGTTTACATCAGAGTAAAACCGATTAACAAGTGCAGAACTGAGCTCAGAGTTGTACTGTGAGACTCACACATAAGTGCAATCCGCAACCAAGAATAAATGTGTTTAATGTAACCTTCACAAGTCATCAGCACAGATTCCTTTCATTTTGCTCTCTGTTTATTCATGTTACAAAATGCCTTTGTTTAAAAATTTCACTGGCCTAGTTTAACAAAAAAGCACATCAATAATGCAAACCTCAGCAAGGGAGCTGATATGTTATATTTGTAAATAGTGAAACATTAAAACGAATTGCAATGGATGGACAAATTCAAGCGCTTTTTTTCCTCAGCAGAAGGAAGCTAATGCTATTTATCTGTATTTATATTTATTCTTTTCATTTGCCTTCCTCTTTCTTTCCTTTCTCTTTTGTGCAACCCACAGAATGTTTCATTTGCTGTTCTTTATTTTTACATAGAGTCTAAAGGAAAACTAAGCAAGACAACAAAACAATTACCTAGGCAGATCCTTTTTGAAGGATCTTCACTATTTTTTCCTGAAAAAAATGAATCAGGGTTTGGCAGGAAGCACTTTTTATCATCTGTTTTAACATCTCTGTCTGTGTATTTGTGCTAACACAAAGGAGCTCCAATGTAAATAGGAATTCATTACACTCATCACTATATAAACCCCAAGTAAGAAATACTGCCTGATCTGAAGAGCTGACAACCTGAAGAGACAAGACAGACGGAGGACCTTGAAGGGGAGAAATAGGTTTGTCTTTGCAGTTGCTAAGGTAAATCAGAATTATTACACAGAGAGGGGAAGCAGTGCTCCGGAGATTAGGTGCTTTTCGCAAGTTTATTTAGCAGGTGCATGACAGAGGCAGGAGCTGCCGTGAGCCCAACACTCAGCCTTTCACTCAACCGTGCACTCGCCAACAACACGGCCGGGCAGGAGCTGTGCCCAACAGTCCTGGGCCCTCACACCAGGCTTACAACCATGCAACCTCCACCTTTTGCAGAGATATTTTGAGATAGGAGGTGGAACCTATCTCAACCTATTTTGAGGAACCTATTTTGAGATAGGAGAGGGAACAAGCTCAAGAAACACCTATTCCACTTAATGGCATGCTTGTTTAAGCACTGGCTGGGAAATTTTAGAGGATAATTGTACTCTTACCAGAGCTATGGGACTCAGAAGATTATTTTTGCTAACAACAGCTAAGCCCTATAGCTTAACTCTTACGTTATTTGTGGCAAACTATAATTTTATCCTCTTTAGTTTTTAAACACTGTCTTAAAACAATATGAAATCACAGTATCAAAACTTCCAAATAATTGACTTCAGGAAAGTACACGTAAGCTTTGCTTCTTTCTGGGAACCTGGAAGTTTAAAAACTTACAATTTTTAGCTTCAGTTAGAAGTGAATTTGAAAACATTTTTTTTTGTCTGACTAGCATCCCAGGACTCAATTTGGTTGTATCGTAACTATGTGGCTACATGGAAGGTATTCACCTTTTTGTTTTTCAGAGTATTTGCATCTCTGAGACACCAGATGTATTATAAACTTGGCTCCAGACTTAAACAAGAGGCAGTCAATAAACAGTATCTCTGCACTGGCATTTTATTTACTCAACCCAGACTATTTCAAAAAAAGCTCTCAAGCAGTGTCCTCTAAAGTTAGTAGCATTGTTTTTTAATTTTTGTTTCTTTTTTTAAGTTTGAAGACATGGCATAAGCCAAAAAGTGGTTCTCCCACGCCATTTATTATAGTCATTTGCAGCGCCAAGGTCTAGACTGATATTTAATCTGCTGTTATTGCATTGCACATCGTTACTCATTAATTACCCAGAGTTTGCTTTACTGTGCTACAAATCAGCTTTAGAAACAGGATTATATGAGGGGCATAGCTTCTCACTCTATTCCAAGTTCCCCGTCTAAAGAAGGAAAGGGATTTTTCAGAGTGTCTATCACTGGCCTAATCAGTGTGAAAGGAGAAGAGCAGACCGTGCTCGCTATCTAGAGCGTAGGTGACCACCACTGGGAGGTATGGTGAACTTTTCCCACATTTGTCCTGGATGATAACAGCAATGTTTTTCTGTGGAGAAAAAAAGAGAGGTCTTTCCCAGGTTCACACCACGAGTCATCAGTAGAGCCAGATGAAGGACCCAGGATTCTCGCAAGCCACTTGCGACCTCCAGCTCCTCGTAGCATCCAGACTGGTTAAAAAAGCAGCACCTATATTGTTCTGCAAATTTCTGAAATGACTTTTTTTTAGGACTGTTCCAGTATCTTTTTTTTTGTTTGCTTGTTTAAAGCCAGGTGGAGGATCAGTTTTCTTTTACTGACACAACAAAATATAGTTTGTAGGCAGCCCTCATAAATGGAATATATATTCCATTTATGGAGAATATATGCTATATATTCTAAAAATAAATATCTTCTAAAGAATGTGAGGCGGCTTCAATAGTCTTATATCACAAGAAAATTTGGCCCCTTTCTTCCACTCCCTCCAAATGAAGACAATCAAGTCTTGCAAAATCATATATCATAGATGCCGCAGGCAATCCCTTCAAGCTCTCTATGTCTTCGTGCTTTTTCTTTCTCCCTACGAACGGCCCAAAAATTACACCTCGACTGCTGATGAGGAGTGCCCCTGTTAGAAGTACATGGGCTGGTTTAATAAAGAAAGGCATGAGCACGAGCAGGAGGAAGCTCGCTCCGGAGCCCGTATATTTTTAGCCCATTGTCTGCGGGGTGCGTTGGCAAAGCAAGCCCCTTCTGCCGGGGCTTTGTGTGGCACTCGGGCGGTTATTTAAGAGTATCGAGGGGTCTCGCCTAGGCCACGGGGTCCTGAATCCCCAACAGGTGCAGTCACACCCTCTCTGCAAACAAAGCTATTCTGTTTGAATAAGCGCAGCAGCGAAGAATGGGACGTATTAATAGCTAAATAGCGTCTTTATTAGCGGCGGAACAGCTGGCAGGGCTATAGGACGGCGCTCGGTCCGATCTATTTTGTCCAATTGCAAAAGTATAAGCACGCTGCGCCGGGGAACCGAAGGGACCACACGCAAGCCATCAGCCGTTCAGCAGCGCTGTAATTGCCGCACGGCGGGAAGTTCGTTCGGCTCCGCCGCCGTTATTCTTCTGGTTTGAATTGTCAGGGCACGGCGACTACCTAGAATCAAGTGCTGTTAAAGCAGATAGGCTTGCTTGGAGAGGCGCCTTTTGTTTTACCAGCCGCCCGCGAGCTCGTCCGCTGCAGGAGCCGCCGCCGCTGCGCCTCCGAGGGTCGCAAGCGCCTCGAGCGCCGGGTGCTGGGAGCGAGGCAGCAGCAGGCAGGCTCAGGAGTGCGGTTAACCCTAGCAAAATGGTTACCTGGGCATGGCAGAAAATAAACTCCGCAGGCGTGAGGACCTGCTGCTCGGATCCTGCTCGAGAGCCTTTCCTGGAGATTTCCTACTGAGCGAAAGAATAGGCTCCAGGAGGCAGTCGGAGATGCGCGAATGTCCCAAAGCGTACTGGTGGCCTCTGCCTGGTAGGGAAGCTCTCCTAGAAGGAACAGGGTATAATCAGGTTTCGCAGGTAGATGTAAGTGTGTGTATGCACATGTGTGCGTGCACGTGCGTGCAGAAGGCAGATAGCAAGGGAGAAGAAATTTGGCAGACCTATGAAGCCATAAAGAAAACAGTCATTCAACTGCTATAGTTATACTCCCAAAAACTGAAAAACAGTCTGGGCTGCAATTTTCGGTACTGCCGCTGGTTACTCTGTCTAACCTTTTAGTTGTCTGCGATACGCACCCATGCTAACGCTGTTTGTCGCAGAGCGACTCTGCAGTTTCCCTCTTGCCTCCTGCAAGCCTCCCCCCAACCACCACACGCACTATTCTCGCCTCCTACCCTAGTGTAACGCTTATTTGGTAAATTTTCAAAGCATCCTTCAGGGAGAACATTAAAAAGCTCTTGGCTCTAGCTAGCCCAGCAGAATATGAAATTATAAACTCTTTCTAATTTGCAGGGGGTTTTGCTCTCTATCATCTTTTGGGATTAAATACTCGGAGGACTTATGCTTATTGTTCAGGGTTTACTATTCAGGAAATCTCCCTCTGACTCTACATACAACAGCACTTCAGTATGTTGTGGTGATTTCTTTGTTATTACTTGACATATGGCTCTAGGTAATAAAATAATGGGTTGTCCCAACTTGTTATCTGTTGCTGCTGTTCCAGGATGACTTTCAGTTTGTCCTTTCTAGCTCCATCTCTACTGATGGCACCTTATGAATAAATGAACAGATCTTATGGGCAAGACAATAGATTTGTATGAACTGAAGATTGCTGTTAAAGCTAAGAGTAGACTCAGGAGAGTCTGGGAATTTCTGATTAGTAAGGAAAAGAGCACTCAAAGAAGTCACCAAGCTCATGAGGGAAAAGTTTTAATTAAAATTCAGTGGCAAACTGGGAAGTGTATTTGAGTGGGCAATAAAGGTTAAAAAAAATAAAATAAAAATGGAGAATAAGTAAGCAATCATCAGATGTCATCTTTTAAAAAAGGTAAGAATGCCAAATCTGGTCATAACATGAAGGTATAAACTGTAATTGTGCATGCAAAATGAATTGGGACAAAAGCCACTAATAAACAACATTAATAAACATTGCTATTGCCAGAATTATTACTTTGATAGCTGCGGGTGCAAATAACCACTGAATACTTGCTTTGCCTATTTCACTAGACTGATTGCCACCTATTCCAACAGAGCCGGATTTGTACTCTTTTCTAGCCCACAGGACTTCAGGCTTTAACTGCCTTAGCAAGGGGCGAGGCTCGACAGAAGCAGATGTGCAGGAAAAAGCAGTTGGTGCTGAGAAGGTAAAGGGTGCTCTGTCTGCGGCTCAGGAGGGCTGGCTCCAGTCTGGTCCTGTGGATTCGATGCCCATTAGCAACCGGAGTGCATTAGGTGCCCCCCTGGGAATGCAGTTCTGCACGGAGACAGCTCCACCACGTGAAGCAAGGCCTGGGGAGGGACAGCACTCAGCAGATTTGCTTTGAAAGTGTAATTCTGAACCAAAATGTAGTATATGCTATTACAAGCGCACCCAGTACTTACCATCATGATTTGGAGCAAAAATAAGGAGAATATTGCATGGAAAGGGTCATTTGCAAAATATTTGGATTGTTTATTTAAGGTATTTCATCTTAGATGTTACAAAAAAAGAAATTCTTCCATTGCCCCCAAGGGCGTTCTCAGAGTACTTAAGTCTGGACCAGCCTTACCTTACCTTTTTGGCTCAGGAATCCATTTCCTGCCAGTCTCTCCTAATGAGCCATTAGGGAAACAGCAGTTTGGTTTAAAATGCTATCCAGGTAATGCCAAAGTGTCAAAAATTGAGCAAAGCATGTCATCTGAAAAGCAGAGCTGAGGAGGAGTTGGTGTATTTGGTCCTTTTAGGTAACTGCTCCTAACGCTAAAATGTTACAAGGTAACTCAAATCACCTAATTCCTACCCTCCAATAGGTCGTATCTCTACAATTTTAGCAGCATTAAAAGCAACATGAAAAAGTATATTTTGGAGCTGTATTCCTCTAAGCTTTATCTCGTGTGAATTTTTCACTGCTGCCATAGCACAACGGCCGGGAGAAGCTTTTGAGTTATCACAAGACAAAAGCTACACAGAGGGCACCGAAAAGAGAAAGACTGTTGTTTCTTAATTGATCCAGGGGAAAACAAAAAAAAAAAAAAAAAGGAGAGACTCAGTGATGATAATCCCAAGAGTATCCCCCCAGCGATCTTTACAGTTCGACTAGTGGAACGGTATCTGCACAGTGCGCTTCGGGCCTTCTGGTAGACGAATGCTGCGACGAGTCTGTTTAAGGGACACGCAAAGCCTGCAAAGAGCCACTATCTTTCCATGCACATACTGTTCCGGCAAAATTGTTTGATGAAACGTTTCAAAATCATGCTGGGGACTCTCGCTTCTTATTTTTCATCCTTATCTCTGCTCTCGGCTCTCTAATAGTTCGCGCAGCAAAAGGAAAGTGCAGCGAGTTCAGGGCCGTTGAAAAGCAATCGCTGCCGTTGGCAGGCTGCAGCATATTGATGTGGATGCACTCGGCGCGGAGGGCGCCCGGTATAAATGTATCCTTGTGAGCCACGGCCGTCCTACAGCTTCCATTTAAGTAGCAAGATGGAGAAAAGATACAGTATCTCTTCTCAAGAGGTTAAAAAAAAAAAAGAAAGAAAGAAAGAAAGAAAACAAACAGCCTTCTCTCCCCGTCTGGAAAAATTCGGTTCTGTTTCAAGGACAGGAACAGGTTAATGGCATGAGTTCAGTGTTGCCTACTAATTCACTCAATGAAGCTACATAAAAACTAGGCTCCGAAGATGCTTGTGCGATCCAAGCTGTACAGGTATACTCAGGACACCAAAGACCGTTTTGTGAAGCACGCCTGAGCTTTTGAAGAGAGAGTGATCCAGTCACCTAAGCATGTTTTGTGGTCTGGAGTTTTCCCCTTATTTCAGTTTTCAATGGAAAAGGGTTTATCAGCTGTTTTACCCACCTCAAGCTTTAGAAAATCTGCAGTGAACCGTTCCTTCTCTTTTCCTTGGGTTCCTCAGGCTCGGAGACAGCTTGCAGATGCACACGTGGGATTTCGGCAGCACGACTGAACTGTCAGGGCCCACTAGAGCTTTTTATGTTGCTCTGACTGGTGGCATTAGGTTCAGTATTATGTGCACATGTCTCGGGCTGGTTACCACCAATGACCCAACCAACTGGATCTTGTGACCTGCTATATAAGGTGTGGCTACAGAAGTCTAACACAAAAAAATAATCTCATTTGGTTGATAATCAGAGGAACAGGCAGCGCCTGTGGCAGCAGAATCTTTCTGTGATTGCATCCAGCTTATTTTTCCAGTTTTCTTTTATTTTCTTTTCTTTTCCCTTTTCACTTCACTTGAGGCAGATTTTTGGAATACAGACCAATAGCCCATGACAGCAGGCAAATGGGATGAAGCTACTGTCAGGAAGAGGGTGCATGCTACACAGGCCAAAAGCAAATAGATAAGAAATTGAAATGACAAGTAGCTTGCGCTTTGTATAGTTGTGGCAGATTCCTTCAAGTTCTAATGCAACTTTTGCAGTCTTCACGTGATCCCGTGTCATGGAGTGGACTGGATTCAGAGTCCCGTGTTCGGACCTCAACGCTACAGACCCTGCGAAGAGCACACCAAGTTCTATTCTTGTTTTCACAGGTGCAAACCCTGGATAACTCATTTGCTGTAAAAGCCAAGACAAGAGCTCCAAGCCCGTGCCCCTCCAGAAACTCAGGGCCCAGGCAGGGGAAGGGGCTGGTTCTTTTGAGCTTTCTGACATCTGACTAATCGTCTAGCTTTTTCAGACATCTTTCTCCCAGACATGGTATAAAGAAATACCTTCTGAAATATCTGCAGCTCTTTGTTTTACCCCAGGCAGTCTGGCTGCAAGCATGTACCAGTACAGCAGTTGTCCTGCACTGGTCAATATTGTCTTGGCCTGGAGGAAGATCAGGTATCCACAGTGATTCTTTTAGATTTATCAGCTGCTTTCAATACCATTGATGATGAGGTATTAAATCAATGCCAATCATCTTGGCATTAGACCAAGATGAACTTGGCTCACTTCCCTGAGCATAATGAAATCCAGACTCAGCTCTCCTTTCTAGAGTAGTTACATGTCTTGCAGTTTGTCAGCTTCTCCTATCAGCGATTCGAATTTTGGTAGATTGCTTTTCTCTTCTTTGACATGGCAGTTTTGTTGAGCTGTAGAGTCATCCTCATAAGCACTGCAAGAAAATGTCAGGGATCTTTGCGGAGACCAGTGATTCAGGGAGAGCAATCTCTGGCAAAGAGCTGCAGCACTAATCAAAAGGTTCATTTATCGCACCGAAGCTGGTTTAGCTGAAGGATACTGTGTGTAATGTTCCGTATAACATCTCTCCCTGAACTCTAAGAACATATTCATGCAATGATAAAACCAAATTCATATTACAAAAATGTTACAGTTTAGGAAGAACCAAATGAAAACACATCGCTTGAAACACATTCTGCATGGAGGAGGGCTGATAGAAACAGGAATAAGCAACCTACGTTGCAGCTATCTCTTAAAGCTGCAAAAGCCGATCCCCATTAGGGGACTTGGGCTTGATTTTTTTTAGACGAAAATACATAAATCTCATAAAGGCAACTAATAAAAATAAATAAATAAATAAGTTCATGGCTGCTCCAAACAACAGCAGCTGAAAAGTAGCGTTTGGTTTGATGTGAATTTTAATATGCTATCTAGATATATTTCCCAGATGTATGCATATAATATTAGAACTGCACTTAGTTTAATACTGCATTTGGCATCCAAATACAGGAGACAAGGACTTTTTTAAGCTGCATAAATAAAGATCACATGTGCTGGAGAAACAACGGGGAAAAAAAAACCACAGTCTTTTCAAACGAGGCCAGAAATGGTGGGCTAACCTTGTGTTTTTAGGCATCTGACCTTTGTCTCATTAGGTGTACCTTTAACTGTGATAAACATCCATTTAAATGAATATCATTTCCTTACAATTACAGAAGGGTCATACATAATACACTAAGTTCCCCTGGCAGCATATGTGTTAGTCATGCATTTTTCATGAGCAGTTTTATTCCCCCAGTCAGCTTCAAGCAATGCTCCAGCTCCTGGCTTTGGTGTGTAGGAAATAAAGGTCTCATCCAGAAAAACATTCCAAGGCAACCATTGCACTTTAGCAAGGAGAGCAACCGAGTGACCGCTTTGTAACATCTGACCGGTACTGGGATCAATTTTCTGCTTAATATACATGAATTCCTCTTGCTCGTCAGTTGCTACAGAAAATGCATAATTTCCACACATATGTGCTTGAACCTAAAAATCAGGAGTGGTACTGGGCACTGCAGGGTAGTTAGAAAGGTTGCTGTTGTATTAGAAACTGAGGACGCAAGAAAAAGGGATGGCGGACTTTAAAACAAAACCAAAAAAAAATCAAGCCTGCTGCATGCTAAACATTTATAGGGCCGGCTGCAAAAAATGCATTATGATCCAACATATGACCAGAGTAGGTAGAACAAAACATCTGTTTTGTACAGTGATGGCTTTTCCTGCTGTCAGAGTGGGAGGAAATAAAGGGCTGGAGTGGTAATAAGCATAAAAGACGACTTGCAGTAATGACAGGCAAAACTCTTTAGAAATTCTCAATACTAGCAGTAGCAATTTCCCCTTTCTCTTTCCAAGAAAATCAATTTTATCGAGGCAGCTGTATCTAGTTGATATTTCTCACCACGCTAAAGACACTGTTTGGAGGCACATAAGTCACAGATGTCAGCTCGGACAGTGAACACATTCTGCTGCTGTAGCCGGACAGTTTGGTCTCAAGTCAAGAGAAAAGGTTATTCTCTGAAATGGTAATGTCCAAAACCTTGCAGGGCCAGGTAAAATCAAATCCTGCAGAAGCACCCTTTCATAGGGGCGGATAATGCTCTGAGACCGCGAACGCCACGTTTGATGCCCTGCGTTTTTTAGGAGATTTCTGCGCAAGCTACCGCACCGAAGAATGCATGTTCTCCTTGATGTGCTAAATTAATATTTATGTTGTTAAAATATCAGAGCGGCCACGGAAAAAAATATTAATATAAAAAGGTTATAATTATCTTTAAAAATGTGGCAGCAATTGAAATGTAAATCCTCGCGAGCTGGGAGAGAGACTTGTTTGCATTGTGCCTGGGGCACCCTGCCTGCCTGCCGCAGCTGCCATTGATCATTGCAAATCAAAGGGAGCTGGAGATGTCTCTGGTGGCTCGGCTGGGAAAAAAAAAAAAACGCAGAGCAGAGAAAGATGCTCTGTTCTTGCAGGACTCTTATCAAAAAAATGAGCCGGAATGTGTTTCAAATCTTGCCTCTGTTGAGCTTGGAGCCTTTCAAAGCTGCGCCACAATAAATAAAGTTTTCAAAACACATAGCATCTAAAAGATACGTTGGAAATTCCTCTGAACTCAGCGTTTTCTCCTTTCTTGGCATCGGAAAACAGCAGTATGAAAGTAACGGGCGTGCGGTGATTAAATCAGAAGACTATGCAAACAATCTGAAATCACCATTTTAGAGTGGAGCTCCTTGCTTTAGATTCCTGCAGGTAGAAATCTTAAATTACTTTCAGAGCAGGAAGCAGAGAGCACAGGAAAGGAGAAATATGAACTTGTATTACTATGATTTCCACACTGTAATGTCTCTGTACTGTACTGGGCAACTACAAGCAATATGCCTTCAGCTGTCTACACTTCAAATAACAGGAGATAAAATGCATCTTCACTAAACCCTGAATATTACTGACTATGTAGACATTTCTTGAGGTCCATTAAATTCTATTTGACATACATTAAAAAGATTTAATCACAGATGCCAGTCAGCTAACCAACCCATTAATCTAGCTGTTTTTCCTATGAAAATTGTATTTAAAAAGGTCTTTTTTTCCCCTCAATTTAATTTAGTCATCCATTTAAATTTCATGTATTTATCATGTAAATGCGCCTTATTTGCAAAAGAAAAGCTCAGGACTCAGTGAAATAAATAGTTATTTCATTAAAATGGATACAAAAAACCCTGTGATTAGGGTAATTAATTTGCACAGTAAAAGCTATCTTCCTCGTTCAGATCATTAATATTGATGGTGTTCGATTTTGTTCTCAGTAATGTTCCTTGAAATACACTCAGAACTGGCAAGCAAGGCTGAAGAAGCAGCCGCTCAAACTAGGAATGAGGATTCAGTGAGCAGCACTTGGCTACTTTCCCTCTTCCCCCATTCAGAATTAATAACGTACAGTCCTGATGCCTGTGTCCCAAAATGAACTGGATTACTTGGATTGCGCGGGATTACGTGACTCGTCACAAGCGCATCTTATTTACGTACGCGTCTCTCTCTCTCTGCTTTTCTCTGACTTTAGTTTTTTCTTTTTTTTGTTTTTAATTGCAAAATCACATTAGAAGAGATTATGTCGAGGTACCCCATGCTGCTACGCACATCATTGCCAGATAACAAGGCAGAGCGTGCCAATATACTCTTTTGTCATTAGGTTCTCATCTGCATAATATGCAAATTGTGTTGAACCGTTTCCCAGTTTGAATCCTTTCTACCACAAGATTCAGGCAAGACTCATATTTTGTTTCCTCACCGTACAGCAGATGTATTCCACAAAAGACCTTGCAGGAAAGGTGTCACATCTCTGCGGTGCGCTATCAATTACAGCTGTAGGCGAAGTGCTAGGAAAATCAAGCTCTGGAAGAATTTCAGACACATCATGTTATCTGTGCCTACACACGCAGATATACTTGGTGGTGGAGAAATCAAACTAAAACTTCACTATGGGCTCTGTGTATTTTAATTACACAGACAAATTTTATGGATACATGGTATAGGGCAAGGCACAATCTGTATGAAATATTTATTTAGCACTCAGCTTGACTGCAGAGTCCACCCTCTGCTCATTATCCTTCTCTGGCGTTTATCTGAAACCTCCAGGAAGCTTCAGAAAGTCTGCATTCTTGAAAATCAGCAAACAAAGCCACTTTTTTCTCTCTCATTTCCCAAATGTGGAACTTTTTATACCTTCTTCTCCACCTCCAAGAGCACCTTGGGATAATATTAGTCCTAGGCCAAAGACAGTTTGATGTGATGGCAGTTTAAATAGCACCACTTCTCGCTCCTACAGGATTAGAAACATGCATCTTACCTGATTAGAGACACTATTCAGATTCACATCTGGTATTCTTAGAAAGTTGCTAGAAACCAGGCTTCATAAGTATGACATTTATTTTCTATATATTTTATAGAAATAAGTATATGCATATACCTTATGTATAAAACACCACATACATGATTTTAAGTCATTTGAGATCCTTTTTATGGTCATTAATTTCGTAATATAATTTAATAATTTTCCTGTTCTCAGCCCTGCATTTTTAGACTCTTGATTTTCCAGGCAATGGGTTACAAAATCCCATAGGACAAAAAAAGGGTTTTAAAGCCTTAAGATAGTTAAATTTTTTGCAACATACATGCCATATATAAATAATGTGTTTCAATATAAAAGGATTTAGAACCATTTCATTGCTCACGGTCTGCAAATTCAATCAGGGCAACCATGGGTAACGATTAGACCTTAGCTAATACAGTAACATCCTTTATTTCTCTCCATACACTTGAACAAGATCTCCAAAAGATCTTGAACAAGATCTCCAAAAGATTTGAACAAGATCTCCAAAAGCAGCATGTGACTTGGTGACCTGAGTGTCACACTGTGAGTGATCAGAATTGCACCATCTGAAAATCCAAGTCCTTCAAAAAGCAGCAGGCAGAATTACAAGTCGCCTTTAAAAGAAATCCATATGTCTTACACACACACAACTGTATTGTACAAATACAAAGGAGTTTACCACATTCCGAAATGATGTGAAGTCTAAAAAGCCATAGCATATTTATACTCAATTACACTCTGTAGAACAGAGAAGTGTATCAATTCTTTTCACTTCCACACACTTTGAATTAGCAAAATCCTAACATAGGAAAACCTTGAACATCCTCCGGCGGTGAAGCCAGCATGAGATGCAAATTTGCGTTAAGTCTCCAAACGGGATATCTCTGCTAGCTGCAGCAAGAGAAGAAGCTGACAGTAGATTTGGCCATGCTATTTTATTCTTTGATATCTTTTTATGATTTGTTAATTAACAGGTATGGTATATATTGGTGTGGTATGTATCTTAGCACGTTTTTCTGAATCGCCACAAGTCCCCATTAAAAGTGCAGCTGAGAGCATGGACTATGGGTTTCTATGTGCCTACCCTTTTCTTTTCTTCTTTCATCACCTGAAACTTGTGACAGCGTTTCTGGTCAGTCTCCATTCTCCCTATCATTCAACAGCAGTCCTAGTATTTTTCTACCTTAACATTACTACTTTAAAATTCTGCTCTGCCTGGAACAGCCGGGAGAATTTTGAGAAGCATTTCAAACAGTAGATCAGATAAATTTACCAAAAAGGTGATTTGTTTTAAATTTCTCCTTTCCATCTTATTCAATTATGAAACTTTACAATGCCATTACATGTAAGGTGTATGGAAATGGCTTCTAATAAGAGAACTGAGCCTAGCAATGCTTTTGTTTGTAAAACAACGTATACACCTTGTATTCTAGTTCTGGAAGATAACCCTTTCCCAACTAAGCTCATGAAAAATCTCTTTTAGGGTTATTTTTAGACAACACAATACCTACAATTGGGTTTACTTTCAGCTTAAACAGCCAATTCTGTCCAGAAAAAAAGCAAGTGTAATGTAAAAGTATTTTAAGCCAATCCCAAGAATACTCTATGGTATTTTTTTTTCTAACTTGTTTCATGAACTGCTCCAAGTGGTATCCTCTAGACACATGGTAATAAGACAGTGCTCATCCATACAGCAACAGCAGCAGTCAGGTTATAGCAATGTGCTAATTAAAAAGAGGAACACACCACAAATCTACTCGTTACTATTCATGGCAAGTGTACAGCAAATCACTTAGCTGTTTGCTTTTAAAATAAAAGCTTTTGTCTGTCTTGTTTAGAAAGACATGCATGGGCTAAAAAGACTTTTACTAAAGCATGACATTGAAAAGACATTGCCCTAAGGTTTGATGGAGCAAAAGGCTGGAACATTTATATTGTTTAATGTTATACTTTATTTTTTTCCCCAGCTAGTCACCTTTCACAGTATGTTTCCTTTAATTCACTCCAAATCAACAGCTAGGCGAGCTGAGTAAGGAATCTTCTAGGATATATTTTGTTCCCAGGAAAATGATAGGAAAAGCACCCTTGCTAATTAAAATAAAGAGATCTCTGATGCCTGGCAGTTAAATACTACTCATCTTTATTAAGGTACTAGGACAGCAGGATGGTAAATAGTCAGGATTACCATTACCCTCCTGGGTTACACTGTAAATAACCAATTCTTTGAAAATAATGTGTGAAGAATGAGTGAGCATTGTCCTGAGAGATCCACAATATAGAGGTATTATATATTGTTTTAACAAACAGTGAGAGAAGACTGGGCAAGGGCGTATTCTATATAAGGCAACTACCTGACGTGAGGCAAAAATGGAAAAAAGTGTGGTGCATCAAAACAGTGCACAAATCAACATTTAATGGTAAAAACAATAATAAAAAAGATGGCAAGAATATTGCTTCTCTTTGAATTTATTTTCCAGTAGGAAAACAACAAACAGATGTTATTATATACCCCACTAAGACATAAACAAAAGCAAACACCAAGCTAGGCCAAAGATAAAGACTTTCACAATTCTCAGTATTGGCCTAAATTCTTGGCACTGTCAGGAGAAGTTGTTTTTCTACACTAGCTTTGATGGGAACAGATTTAGAACAATTCTTACCACATCTGAAAAATCCCATTCCAGCTGTATGCACTTCATGGGAAAAAAAGGGTGTTCAGAGACAAGAAGAAACAGAGGGAAAAGGTCCATGGCTTTTTGTGGGAAATCTTACGAGTTATGTATTTTTTTCCCCGAACAGAAGCTACAGCCCTTTCAGTCTTGTATGTGCAGCCTGGCATAGATTTACAGGAAAGCAGGGAGCTAAAAACACTTTAGCTCCTCCATTAGTTCTTAACTCTTTCAGCCCTACAAAGGCCCTGGTATCATTTACGTTTCCCTGGGACCCTGTTGGCGCCAGTACCACGGCAGGAGCGCAGCGGACAAAGGCTGGCACCTTTCTTCACGACCGTGGATGGTTTGGGGGCTACGAAGTCAGTCCTGCTGTCCCCTCGGAGATGTTCGAGGGGAGGTCTGGTGCTGATGAGCTCCAGATTTGAGCTCCCTTGCTGCCAAGCTGAGCTCCGCAGAGCACGTCTCCCTCCCGCCACGCGTCCCATACCGAGAAGGTGGGCTCAACCCACCCTGTCCTCACTGAGGGTGCACCTGCTCCTGCGTGTACCCTAACAGAATATCTATTTCAGCTTTTAAAGTCTACGTTTCAATTACCATGCAGGATGTAAATACTGTCCTTTACTTAAGGACACGTTGATTAAAAGCCATGAGAAAAGCAGAACAGCACAAATAACACGTGGAAATAGCTGAACGACAGACATTTTTAGGCTGTGGGAAATGCTCTTAGTGGAAAAGTCACACTTAAAGGGATCAGATGGACTGCTCTGCAGTTACTAAGCAAAGCGCAAGAACACAGCATTTAAAAATAACCATCAGCATCGATGTGAGTCATCTAACAATGTGAAGAGAAATTCACTTAAAAATTAATTAAACTCTTTTTTTTCTTCTTCTTCTTCTCCTTCTCGATTCCTGAGGAGACAGCATTTAACCAGTGGAAGCAGAGAGCATGGAGAGCAGAGGACATTATTAATTCTGTCGGCTGGCAGCTTAACAGCACTCAGAGCAGCAGGGGAAAGGGCAGCGGTTGTACCATCAACCACCTAGGACAACGTACCTTGGCACCAGGGGCCATATGTTATTAGGCAAGTCTCCTTTCTATTTGTTTTAGCATCATCACAAGATGCGGACAAAAGCTCTTTAAACAAAAGACAGATCAATGCAGGGGTGGGGGGCTGTAACTTGCTACTTGCAGTGGGAAAGAGAAAGAGTTCAGAAGACAGCAAAGACAAGGTAGCGCCTTTAGCAACTTACTGACACAGTCTTGCTGAAGGAGACTTGGGTACGGGGAAGATGTAAGGGCAGAAGAGAGCGAATTTGATCATCTTAACCTTTAGTGCTTCCCACAGAGCCTTTAAATAATAAAAGTCATCAACGAAATGTCCTCCCGTAATATTAATGACTTCGCTCGCTGTACCCAGAACCTGCGCTGTACAAAATGCCAAGCAGCGGCAGCGCTATAGCGGGCAGTAATAAATATGAACAGAAATAAACGTGTTGGCTGCCTGCCTGCTGTCTGCACGTCGCTGTAAATAAAACAAGATGCCTCTTGCTCACATTTCCAACCATGCCTCAGAACCTACATAAAGGTTTTGCTATTCGCAACAATGAATAGAGGTATTATTGCAGCCACTTCACCCTGCAAAAGCACACCCCTGTGTGATGATGGCAAAGAAGAATTATCATCTCTATTGGAAGCAGCAACAAGACTTAGAGTAGGCAGAATATGCTGAGGACGCTGATGCCGTCATTGCTTTTGAGAAAAGTTTCAAAAGCTAGCCGAACGAGAGCGGTTAAACAAAATTGTAAGAAATGCTGCCAGCTGTTATTTCTGTCCCGTGGTGGCTAATAGGAACAGAAACCAAGTCACTTGGTTGCTCTTGTAGTGCCCTGTCCCCTGGATTGCTAAATAGCAACAGATGAGCAACCATAACACAAGCTAGTAAACTGTGCATGGCATTGGGAGCTACTTATGAGGAAAGAAGAAAACATATATTTGTTCACTTCTCCACACAAAAAGAGCAAGGCAAGTAGCTCTCACATTCGAATGAATCACAACAAAGTAATTTAAGTCAAACTGGCAGTGGACAGGTGCTTAACATTGTGACAGTCTCTCAGACTGAGGCAACATGTGCTAATAAAACAGTATTTTCTAGCAAATGCAAGCTGTGAAATGACACTGGCAGGAAGACATTTTACTACCATCCTTTAACAGATCTAGCAGAAAGACATTATGCTAATTTTCCTTAACATGCTAAACTTTTGCCGTAAATGTTCTAGGGAATAAAGCCTACTTGTAATAAATTACATTTTTTTTTTCCAGCTTGATTTTACACAGATCTCAGCCTGTGCACACTCAATGGAAGGCTGGGCAAGCTGTACCTGCCTATGAAGCAGCATAAGAGAATTAAAACCTCAAAGAGCCATTAAGTTAGAAATTCGTAAATGTAGCTATTTTAAGACTCTATATCTATATGAGTTATCTATATAGCCACATCTATATAGTTACCTATATAACAGACATAATTTTCAAAACGTCTGTTTTTCAGTAATCTCTGACGTATTGGAAACTGCCACAAGGTTAGCACTTAGGAGAAACTGCCTAACTAGAATGGCAAAACCTGCCGAAAGAATCCTAAATTATAGCACCTACTTGAAAGGTATGTCTGAACGTTTGAAACGAAAATAGTTTGCTAGGTCTGGAAAAAGTGACTGAACGCAACATCAAATGTTCCTTTCTGTAAATTTTTACTTCTGCAATTATTTTATACTCTTATTCACTTCCAGGTTAATCTACTAGCTTAATAAGGATCATTGACTACAACATTCACACAGCCCCCTCTAATTTCCACATAAAAAAGAATTATACCGACTGCACAGCAAAACCACAACTCTGAGTTAAGAAATGGATGACGTAAAGGCTACAAGTCTTATTATCACTCCCCACAGGACACTTTGCACCAGCATTTTTTCAAATAGAGCACATACTCCAGGTGACAGTACATCTGTCATTGCAGAATATTAAATTGTAAAAACTGAATAAGGCCATAGAAATGGGATTAATTTTGCGTTGTCATGTTTATTCAGAACACACGCTCCACCGGCACCCTCAGGAATAGAATTAAGAGTTAATCTGGAGCGCAACAAGGCAGACACAGCACTGTTGTGAACTCACTTCCCAAATTGCATTTGAGACTTACTTCCAGAAAATTACTAGGTGAGGCAACAATGTCTTATTTGAAGGTAAGAAATCCATAGAGTGGCAATGGGAAGAAGTGGAGAAGTCTCTTTTCTCTTTTGTCCTGCTATAGACCCACAGGCTGTGGTGAGGGAGCAGCTGTCCTTCGGATTTCTTGGACTTCCAAGATACATCTGTGAGAAAGGCTCAGCCTACTTTTTGGCAGTAGTATTCTGTTTTAAAAAATTCACAGCAATGCACAGAAATATTGAGACGTGGCATCTACTTAATTTGAAAGTAATTGGACACAAGCATAACCCTGCATCTTACCCTATATACATACAAAATGAAATTATATACAAGACTAAACCTTATATGTCTTATATTTGAGAAGAAAGATCATACCAATAATTAAGTGTAGGAAACAGACAGCAACGTTCCTTATTCTTGTCTCTTAAAAGAAAGTAAACATAGCTTTAAAGTCACCTTTGAACTCTCCCAGGCCTCTACCAACATGGATGCTGGAAAGATCCCTTACATTAGTTAGGTCCTGTAGATTTGCTGCTTATACTAAGAACCGTAAGAAGAAACATAAGTAAGGATTTATTGGGTCTGAGAAGGAAGATATAAAGTGGACAGCACTGATTGCCTGGACAATGTGGCTCTGCAACTTCCATCTCCTGTCCCTGAGCTTGAGTCATGTTGTGCTTTAACGGTAGCCGGCTCTTCTTGAGTGCTCTCCACGCATAATACGCTTAGCTGCATGGGTTTGAATGTTCGTCATGATCTGGAAGAATATAAAGTAGATATGAAGTGACAAAGGTGATAGTGTGCAGCATCTGGGGAACTAAATATGACAAAACAATAAAGTAACAGTTCAAAAAAATTGTCAGAGAAAAATGTAATGAAAACATAATTAGGATTCAGTTGCATAATAAGCAATAAGCTAGCAACTGGCAAGGTGAAATACTTCTCGGAAAAGTATTAGAGGAGAGTATGTACAGATTACTTGCGGCAATTTTTTTTCAATTTATTGGCTGCAAGAGGACACCAGTTTTAGGGGTTTTCAGCTATTTCTACACTTTGTGCAGTGTAGATATTATCTTTGTTGGCCACGTATAGTTGGCAAAACCACTTGAGGCACTTTAGAAATGTTTTTCAAGCGTCAGTCACCTTTGACCAATACGCTCACAATGAGCCTTTTGGTACTGGCAGGAGACAGTAGTCCAGGTTTTATAGCTCAGAGGCACCTCCCATGCGGCGGTGCCCTTCTGGCCAAGACCCCCCAGCTCTGCCAGAGCGCTGCAATCATTCTCCCAAGCATCCTGGCAATTCTCTCAGCTACCTCTGCTTTTCTACTCATTAGAGCAACTCAATACAGCCAGATGCTGGCAGGGTCGCTCTTCAACAGTTATTGTCTCATATCCTGAGTTTAACTGTCGTTCTACATGTTCCCTTTCCTTCTCTTCCTGCATCAACGTGCCCGGTCTTCCCTATGGGCCTGTGTTTTCCAAAGTGAGTGGAAGATAGCAGGGTTCACTCTAACTTGTATGCACGTGGTATAAATTACTACTGAAAGCAAAAAGAGAACTAAGGTAAAGAAATTAGTTAAAACCTAAATGTGCCGGAATAAGGGTCCAGATGGACTGGGATTTCTGAAACTGCAGGTGAAATCACAAATTTCGATGGCAGCAAGTTGAAACAGTCTTGAAATAAGAGCATGGGCATGCAGTGAGCATAAGACATTGGCTTGGATTAAATAAGTCTTGTGAGGCAAGAAAGTATCTGCCCTTGACAATGCCTTTTTAGAGAATCACGTGACAACTTGCTTATGAATGGCAAAAAGCATTGCCAGAAAACTCAGAATGCCTAAAATCACATGGATAGAAAGAACACAAGGAGAAAATGTAAATATATGACCAAAAATGCTGCTTCTTGGATTCAGACTGAAAAATTGATTGCAAGCAACTAAAACTGTAAACAACTACCTAAAATTCTAGTTTTACATATGGGAATTGAAATGATTCCACCTATGAGCTTCAGTGCTGGCTGCCAACTCTTTTTCCTCTAAGCAGCCGTTATATCACCTGTTACCCTCTATTGTGTTGAAACTTCTTACCTTGCTATTTCATGAACCAATGAAGTCAGAAGAATGTCTACGTGTCCTATGAAGCTTCATAGAGAGTTAGTGGTTTTACAGACATAGTTTGATGATCTTCATTTCATCAAGCATACTCTGTCTCAGAGGTTAACCTGCAGTCCAAGATCATCACTGTACAAGGCAATGAAGAACAAATATGAAGACCGCTTAGGTCAATTTCTCCATATTTTTGTACATTGTAAAGATTCCCATATAACATTTTTGTTTTGAAGATGCAATCAAATTGGGACATCGTGGAAAAAGAGTTAGGAATACAGGAAAAATCATGTACTGTCTCTTGCCAGCAAATCCAATAAGGGGGTATGTGTGTATGTGCATGTATGCATATGAGATAACTGGCCCAATATCAATAAACCATCAAAATTTGATTTGTTCCAAAATTCAGCTGCGGTTTTGCTTGATTTCCTTTCCTCAGCTTATCTGAATGCAGATATCACAGATAGATCTGTATCTGTGTGATGGTCTGGTAACATTATTCTCATATTAAGTGATGTACATGAGCCATGTACATGTTTAGTGGTATTTATTTCACCTTGTGGCCGTGCGGTCTTTCTGCTTTCTCATTGTGCCTCTCAGTACATCCATGATTATTTTCCCTAATTACATTGCTCAAGGTGTTACTGAAATTTTATTTTTATAGAGAAAGGAACACTGGCAAAAAATACAGAGAGCTATGTTTAACATGATGAGAACCCAAAAGGATCTTCTTGCACTGACCTTCGTAATACAACTAAATTAATATAGCTAAGATTAATGAGCCAATTATTTTTGACAAGGTAGTAAGCACGTAAGATTATTTGCCTCACGTTAATTTTTTACATGACTAACAAATGACTAGCATTTCTGCCTTAACCACAGATTGGTGTTTACATCCATAGTCTATTCCCAAGGAATTAACAGTTTGAGATTTTCATCTAAATTCTAAGGTCAGAAAATATGCTATAAACCTCTTCCTAAGAGAAATGGCCCAGTGTGCATCTTTTCACATAATGTCTCTAGGAAAGTGTTTTTATTAAGCAAAAGCAAAATCCAGGCTTCCAGGGAGCTCTAAAGGACCAGATAAAACCAGTTAGTACTGCTGCAGGAGGAGGTACCAGGAAGCAGGCATTCGACAATGCTGCCCTTGACCTGAGATCCACAAGTGCCCTAGGCTTGTGCAAAGCATTAGGGATTGGCATGCTTGTGGCTGTTACACTCAGCGGGTCGATTCACCAGATCGAATCTCCTGTAAGATGGCAGTGGAGGAGGCAGCAGATCTGAGCTTCGACTATGACCCGTGAGTTATAGCCACCTTTACAAGCTCGCTGCAGGGCTCCCTTACCCCAAGTGCTCCCTTGCACATTGCCCTTGTAAAAAGTCTAGCAGTGCTGACTTTCTGCGAGAGAGTATGAACTTCAGCTAAAAACTGTAAAACAGGAGCTCAGTAGTAGAAAACATCCTGTGGTGATGTGAAAATAAACATGAAGACAGAGAAAAATGCTCCTGGATCCACCTTGGCAAATTTACCCTTTGCATTTACTGAAGACTGCGCACCGAAGGAAAAGGGGGAGAAACCTTTTAACCAAAGCCAATATGTTTTGGAGGGACTGAAAATAGCGCGTCCTACAGAAATGATCCTGACTCCCTTTAATATCATCAGCATCAGATTCAATAGAATATGGTGCCCACTAATGAGTCACTGAAAACTGTCTCAGACTAAGGCGAGGACAGACTTCCCTACACTACATCAAGATGTGTTTCAAAGCTTTAGTCATTCGCATTTGTTAAACATGATGACGTTCCTGCATGGAAAACCCTATCAAATCATACAGTAGTGGAAAACAACAGTTTATGAAAGTACAATTAGTCTGGGCATGGTTTCATGAAATGCCAGGGAGTTTAATAAAAGGACAGCAAATGTCACAAAGTTATGATGAATGCCATGATGACATTTTCTCAGGCTAGAATTATTTGCCTTTCCCCCCTCAATTCTGCATAACAGACAAGGTATTTAACAACTAATTGGAAGAGGCAAAAAAAAAAAATGGCAAGATCTGTTTGGACCTACAAGTAACACTTTGCATTTGATACGCTCCATGAACAAGAAAATGAAAGTCGCATAGTGTACTGCAGAAGAAGCTCATAAATTATTAACCACCAGTCTCTAAATCTCTAACTGGCAGTAGCTTGTCAGTTATGGACAATTCTTGTCCATTTTTGTATGGCTTGCATATTTCTCTCTCTCTCTCTCTCTCTTTTTTTTTTTTTTTTTGGCTCAAAGAGGAGAGCATGCATCCAAGCGAACCTGTCAGCAAATTTTCCCAGCAGCAAAACACATTCAGGCAGAACTTCTTATCCTTGAATTGTTCTTGGTTTTCTGCCTTTTACAGTTGCAGGGCAAAAAATGCTCCGTTACTCTATGCACAGCACACTCAGCGATTCTATCATTTTTAGGGCATGATCAAGCGAGCTAAAGAATCGTGCAATATAGTAGACATACCAAGGACTGGGATTGGGATTCAGAGTCAGACTTCTGGAGTAAAACTAAATATAAGGTGGAGAAAAATGTCATGTTGTGAGATCCTTTTTAACACATTCAAAAAATATATAACTGGCAGCCATTTGCCTTTACAAAGACACAGCTTTCAAATATCTTATCAGGCAAAGCTAAGAATATATTTAATTCCAAATAAAAGCCTTTCCATGCCCTGAGAAATCCTTTTTGTTCAAAACTAATCAATTTTTGCTTCATGCTCAAAAGTAAAATACTTTGTCAGATTCTCTGCAGAAATCCTTATAGCTATCTTAAAAAATATATTTGGTACAGAGCTACTTGATTTCCCTTATATGAGCAAAAATTTAGTTTGTCAAATTATACTCTTTAAAAAAGTCTTTCAGCTGACTTAAATATCCTTTTTGTGCCAAACAATGACCATGCATCAGCTTGGAGTGATTGCACAGTAGTTACTTAGCCTGGCAAATGGCAGCAAAATGTCAGCTGAAATGAAAGACACACAGCCCTGGGCTTATCAGAGAAAGTGCAGATGATTCATGTAACATCATAAATAAATAACATAGACTTTGTGTTAAGGTAGGTTTAACAGTGGAGGTTCTCTTTTCAGCACCAGCTCATTTCAAAGCACCCGTAATAGAAGCTTTATTTGGTGACAGTGACACGCAGCAAGATAAGGTATCCTGTCTTTAACACTCATATTTCAAGGTCACCAAGTGTTACAGTCTAAGTGAACAAGCAGAGAACTTAATCAGATAGGACCTGCATTAATGGATCATCAAAATATTGAGAGTAGATTCTCTTCTCTATCTACAGGGTGTGTTTAGCACGGCTAGTAATCATGCCGGAAAGGAGGGAAAGACGTATACAGAAATGCATCAATCCTGACCTGTCTTCATCTAATATGAAGCCTATGGACAGCTATTTGGCAATGGAGTTTGGACTCAGGAGTCATAGGTCAGTAGGAGCTCATCTAGCAGATCAGGGCTACAAGTTTAAAGAGCATAGCCAACAAATAAACCACTTGCTTGTCCCTTTGCTCAGGGCAGAGACAGACATCCACTTCTGCTGCTAATGATACCTGCATCTTTTGTTTAGCAGGTATTATGAACGCCAGATCCACTTGTTCTCTTTCTTCTAAATTTGGTACTAAAGTCTCAGCTTTTAATCCTAAGTATATTTTGGTTGCTAAGGTGAGCAAGCCTGGACAAAAGAGAAAGCCGTACTGAAATACTGAGAGAAACAAAAGCATATGTTGCAACAAAACCGTGAGAAGCACTGGAGTAAACAGACATTCTTGCCAACCTATGGGCACAACTATTTCCGAAGTTCAGCGTTACTCTGAGAACACGTTAAGCCATGAACTTTCTGCCAGTTGCCAGCAATCAGATGATCCAGCCATTTGCTACAGCATGGCAGTGCTACATACAGCAGAGTACTTATTTTTTAGGGTGTGAAATGCAAAAGTGAGAGAATTCAGTATATAGGTCAGAACACCCTAAGAGAATGCAGAGTTTCTTTTCTGTTTCCATTATTTATATAATTTATGTTCAAAAATAACAAAGTTATAGGACAGTATATCAATAACATTTACTATCCATTAGCATTCAGTATTATCTGAAAATCAGAGTTCATTTTACTGTAAATATGACACTCAAACACTACTGTTTGGCTATTTTTGATGACTTTTTTTACTTTAAGAGTAGTTATACTATATTGGGATAAAGAAAAAAACGACAGGTTTAATAGAACTCTATTACCCTTCAACGCAGTTATTTCAGCTAATCCCAGCATGTATCAAACTCTTGAAATCTCTGCAAGTTCAGAAGCAGCACTTGATCATTAGGTGTTTAATTTTTCTGCTCATTTCCACCAGTTCGGTAAGAATCTTTGTGTAACCTTGTCATCCTCTAGGCAGCTAGTTTGGAGATCTGGATTCTGGCCATCTCCAAGGTTTCTAAACAGAAAAAACAACAGGCTGTCTCCAGGTAGTAATTTCCTCTCAGGCTTCCAAAAATATCTAAGATATGTAAAACCAAAAGACTCCAGAAGCCTTCTGTTGCAACACAGAAGAATTTGTTGTTTAGCTTTTGTCCACTGTTCTGCAAGGTTTGAATCCCATTTAAATTTAAACCAGCAAAACAGGTTTAACTATGTAAAACATCTAAAATGCCAAATCAAATCCCCAGACGATTTTCTGCAAGGCACCCTGTCCTGAGTGAAGCTTCCCTTCCCTTAGTTCATAAAACGTCTTAAATTCCATTGGCAATACAGTGTCTATCAAAAATCAATTGTTTTTTTCCCGTTAGCATAACTTCACAAACTTTCTCTTCATTCAGTATTGTTTGTCAGGGGATAATCTGTTCTCATTCCTATCATGATAAGGGATAAGGCACTGGGATATTAAATTCCAAAGTTTACCATTAACGTTCTGTATTCTAATAGTGGTACCTTACGACAACTCCATTGCTGGAGTCTCTCTCCAGCTTACCAACTACCAACTGCCTTGCATCATAAAGGAAAATTTTCACTGAAGAACCATACTGAATGTCTATCCTGAATCTGTCTAGCTTAAGATCTTGAAATAGGGACTCTATACAGGATTGTCTTGCAAGTATCTAAAAATTCACAGTGACATGAGGCTAGAAACCTGCAGATGATCAGCAGGGCCTCATAGTCTGATATCAGAGCTGCTGGCCTGGTGTGAGATTGAAAGCACTCACGAAAACCACAGACATTTAATAATAAAAACTAAAGCTGAAACAAGACTGTTATGTTTTGTTTTTAAATCTCGCAATAGAAACTAGAATTAAATGGTCATGACTGCTGGGGACAGGATTATCTGGAGACAAATCTTGAGGTCTGTAACAATATCCTTACTTGGGGAAAAGACTAAGTGAGTGAAAACAGGAGTAAATTGACAGCGGAGATATCTGGAGAAAGGGAATCTCAAGAAAAAACTGTAAGTGCAGCAGGAGTACAAGATAAATCAGTCCTGAAGAAAGATCTTATCATAAACGTTGCAGAAAGATAAGGGAAGCAAATAAGGTAGAGATGGAAAAGCTATATTAAAACAATTACTCTGAACTCTTAAAAGGGGAAAACAAAAGTGACATAATATGGAAAACCTATGATCTGATTCTATCTCAGCCACATCTTAGTGCCACTCACCAACTTTCCTCCAAGTTATTGGCACACCGTAGAACTGGAATCAAACTCAGAAGCCATAATCAGTTCAGTATTGGTTTAAAGAGGAGTTACTTGTAGCATATGGCTGCGGATTCAGTGAAAGGGTCTGAAAATGTAGAGGCTTGAAAGGTCTTTGAAATTCCCTTTTGTCTCTCACTTCTGCATTGTATAAATCATTTCACTAATACATAAGCAGAACTGCAATTTCTTTGATTATTTCTCTTTCAAATCTGTATTTTTCAGCAAAAGTCACTTTATTGACTATCCAATGGGCTTTTCTAATGTTTCAAAATTCTTAACCTTTTTCAATAGTGAGAAAAATAAAAATACGTAAAAAAATGTAAAAAAATATGTAAAAAATATGTAAAAAAAATGTAAAAAATATGTAAAAAAATATGGACCAGATCATCTGTGGATATAAATTCTTGTAGCTCCATTGACTTCACTAGAATGAAGATAATTTATACCTGATGAAGAAGCTAAGGTTCATGTGTTTAAGAAGTGTTCTACCATAAAAAAAATCTGAAGCCTCAAGAAGAATTAGAGAAGCTTGCAGAGAAAATCAGTCAACTGTGCCATTGGTCATACAACATCACATACATAATAGTTTGCATTTCCTCTTTGACGTATCAAGTTAGGCACTCAAATAAAATCAACTTACGGATTCAGAAAAGCTCAGTTTTAGGAGCATACGTGGGAAAAGTTTTACAAAGAAATTCCAGGTGGTCTCTTGAATGCTTGTGAACGTACAGATTACAGGTGAGAAGCTTACGGCCTCCCTAAATTCCCTTCAAAACATTCTTCTTAATCATGCAGACTCAGTACTTTGGTTTTACCAGAAATCAAAGAACTAAGATTCATGCAACCTGATGCCATTATTTCTGTAGACACAGGTACGAGTTTACTCGTATCTTTTGCTCTCCATATTCTACTTTTTGTGGCTGTTCTTGATATTCACATCTACAACAGAGAAATCACAACGGTACCACATTGTCACAATTGCACTACATTAAATTGTTTTCAAAAATATTTGAGATATTTAAGGCTGTCATCAAAGCTAAAAAAAGTATCCAAATTCTGCAGTCCATCACAGCTTGTCTTTCACAGTTCTAAGTATAAATATGCTAGTGTTAAAATCAAACCATAGCCCCGCTTTTTTTTTTAATCCCACTGCTTTATATTTATGCTTCAGTGCTTTAAACTTCACTGTCAACCCTTTCACAAGAGATATTGTAGTCAACAAGCACCATCAGCAGCAACAATAAAAGGGTAAAATACATAACTAAATGAAGAAATAGTCAGTTGTGTACAGTTCTATGCAATCCAGGATACTGCATTTTAGCCCTACGGATGCATGAGAGCAGAAAGAGGCTTTTAGTGCCCTTTGAGTTTATCAGATGGTAAAGCAATAAAACTTAAAAAAAAAATTCGAAGTTTAAAAAGAAAAAAAGGAACAGTCAGCAGCCAGGATTTAATCTGAATGCCCACTTTGCAAGTAAACTCAACGAATAAAATCTTCTCAAGCACAAGGTCAAGCCAATAAACAGACAGAAAAATCTCTTGCAGCAAAGTGCTCCCCAAACTCATTCCAAATATTTAGCAATTGCAATCAGTACTTCTGAAAGCCCTACACCATTGCTGTTTGGTTTTCACTAGAGAAATAAGAAATAAGTGGTTTGTAAAGAAATAAGGTTTGTAAAAACAAAAGGGTTTCAAAAATATTGATCTGAAGGACTATATGGTAATAGGAAAGGAACGCACCAACGTAAAACATGATTGTTTGGCTAAGAACTCTTCTGGTTCACATTTCTGTTATAATGCTGCTACATTATGTTTTCCTTAGCTGAAATATTACATACACAGTAGGAAGGAAGAGACCTTGGGACTTAGACAATTTGCCTACATTTAGCTCTATTAATATCATTAGACAGGAGAATCAGTGACACTGCAGCTAAAAGCTAGAGATGAACTAACCAGTGCTTTATCTTCTGTTGCCATGGACTACATGATGAACTCTGCAGTGACCTAAATTTATTACAGAATAGTGCTCGTTGCTGCTGTACCAAGCACTCTGTTGCAATTACAGCACATTAGGCAGAGGAGTGAATCTCAAGGGGAAATGTCTAGTCTTTTAATCAAGCGGTAGAAAGTCAGAGTGGACAAAAATTACACTGCTGTATATATCTGCAGTCAATCTGTACATGCACATCCAACAGCACTCTTAATTTTGCCCAGAAAATGCTTTTATTATATACAGGGGTCATGATTGCACGGTTCGCTCACTTAATCTTTTCTGTACTTCAGTCCATTTTTTCCTGTATTATATTCTCAACCTTCCTGAACTTTGTTGGGAGCGCTGGAGAGTTAAAATAATCAATCTTAGGATTTCACCTTTAGACTGACCCATCTCAAATTAGGATAATTCTTTCTCTATATTTTGTTGGTGGATCTCACAAATCTGAAAATCTGGAGAAGGTATACTGCGAGCTGAACGCTGGAGGACAGGTGTGCAGTTCTTGCAAACAGGTCTAAACTTTCAACGGGAACTGTAAAGCTCACCTTACAAGTATTCTGAAATCTGATAAGTCACTCATTTGTTTTAATGGATAAGAGGAAAGCTTTCATAAACAGAGTGTTTCAGAATGCTACTAACAAGTTTTCAAAAAAAGGAAACACTGTAATTTCTGTAGCAATATCTGAAAGTTGTGAGGTTTAAAAAAGGCTAATCTGAATTTCAGAAAAAAATAGGTCAAGAAATTCAAGGTATATCTTAAAATCTGCTTATGGGCTGGATACAAGGGAGAGAGCTAAAGCCGTTTCTACTGCTGTTGATACGAGCAAAAGGATTCCTAATGCTTTCAGGGAAGGCAGGACCAGACACAAAGTGGTAATTCCTGTAACCCAGCTTCAAGCACCTGCCAGAGACACCAAAGCCACGGTCCGAAGCCACTCCAGGCTGCCTGTAATGTGCCTGCAGAGGGCCAGTCAGCACCAAAGGGCTCTTCAGCGCAGCACAGATCTGAGTCGCAGGGCCTTGATCTTTTCTCTTTCCTAAATGAGGTATGTATTTAAGGACAATTAGGGTCCTAACTTGGGCACATGAAGTTAGATGCTTAAAGGTGGGAACCCTCTCTGTGACCGATGAATAAAAGGGAATTTAGAAGAGCTCCGGTGCCTCTCACATCAGCACTGGAATAGGATCTTGAAAACCCTGTCGCAGGTCACTTTTCCTGGTCACCCGGCGGATCGTAAGGACGAGCATCATCTACCTGAGTAAGGATTTTGCAGAGCTGGAGAATCAAAGGACTTCTTGTCCTTTTCCCCCTTCAGTAAGACCTGCTAAACTCGGACACAGAACACTGAGCGGAAACCAAAATACTGTATCTCTCACCACCTTTGGTGTTTTGGTAGAGTTTCATTATGATTTCAGAACTTCGATCATGACCGTGGGAACAGCCCGGTTACACACCATAGTAACGCCAGCAAATTGTTGATTTATATTTTCTGAAGAAGCTTAATTCCACTAGAGTAGGGGAATTGTATACTTGTAACTACATAGCCTTTTACGAACTGTCAGTTGAGTGAATAAAAGAAAAAAATTAAGGCTGAGACGCTATACACTGCTGCTACTCATTTATTTCCACAATGGTTGCTTAATGCCTTAATGACAATATTTCACGGCAAGCACCCTGTGGTATGTTCTGTGAAATGTACGGCTCGCCAACCATCTTCTAAGTGGTGGAAACAGATATGCCAAATGCATTATAGTGAAGTGTAGACACTGCAGGCTTATCTCTTTGCAATATATTTCTTCCCGTTACATTCGTTAAGTGTAAAAGCACTAAAGAGACAAGGCAGATCTTGGAGGCAACATCAGAAGTGCAACGAAGAACCCGGAGGGAGTTGTCCCTATTTCTGCAGCCTGGCTAATACGCAAATACTGCACCATTTGCCGCAGAGGACAAGTAACACTGAGACTTACCGCAGTTGAACTGTGTGCGTTTTCACAGCGCCTAAGCACAAACGTTATCTACCTCAGGTATTTTCAAACTGTAACTGGCATATTGCACAACGCTGCCCATTCCTCAGCATGCACTCCCCATCTGCGCGGAATAAGACACGTCGGGACCTGAGGAAAACAGCCGGAGGTAAGCCTGCCGCAGTGTTGTCGGAGGGTCACAGGGAGATGGAGAGAAGCCAAATAGCCTTAAACACAAAATGTTTCCTGAAGTGTAAGGACAGTTTAAGAGGAATCCGAGTAGTTTGGAGAGAGAACTTGAAAAACGTAGATAAGAACCACCAACCAGCAGACAGGACGTGTAAAAAAAATTTTTAAAAGGAAGCTTAACGGAAAACGAGAGTTGTGAATAAAGTTTTCTCACAGCAGAAACTAAAAATATGAAATGACTCTTCAGCAAGAGAGTGACGAATGCAGATGTCCCTCCAATTAACATCAGGAATCGGAGGCCAAAGACAAAATACACTCCTACAACTAATTTAACAGCAGCACTGACATAACACTTAGCACCTCTAGGTAATTTCTCTTTTTTTGAAGGAACTCAAAACTATATGGTAAGTCTCACTGCACTTCTGAGAGGTAGAATCATATAATTCCATCCTACAAACGGTGACAACAGAGCACAAAATAGTAAGACAATTTGCCACACTGAGTCAGTTAACTGCAGTTATCACCTGGAATGCTTAATGTCCTGTGCTAACTTACGGCATTTCTACCTAGAACCGCCCTGGCGGGAGCACTGAGAGATTAAAGAAATAAAAGAAAGGCTAAGGCAGACATCTCTTTCTTGTTATGTCTTCCACATATTCACCTTCAAGCATAGCCAAAATGACATAATGACCTATTTAAACCTTTTTTAAAAGAGATTTACCTCATGGTTGTGGAGCTGGACATATACACACATATCTATATATGTATGTATGTATGCAGCACTGCAGATGGCTTTTCTTTTCTTTTTTTTTTTTTTTTTTGTCTCTGACACACTTTACCTATCCTTATTTATACGTGGATCTTCCTTTACTCTTAGGAGAAAAGCTTCAGAGATTTCGGAAGAGCTGAGCTAGCTGGTTTAACTACCTTCAACATTTCAAAATGATTATAATGATGACTACACTCTAGCTGCCTGATGGGAACCTTTTGGCAGCACAGTGATTCCCCTGCTGTTATTATTTGATGTACTTTCATGATTATTTGTATGAGGACAAAGCACTATAAAAGGGTTAGACATAAGCAGGCACCTACATCAGCCCACATAGAAAAAAAAGTCTAAGTTGCTAGTAAAAAGAACGGGAATTTGTAAAGGCTTATACAGCCTCTAAGCCTAATCTAGTTTTTCTCTCTTTATTACGGAATGTAAAGCAGTGATTTGGAGTGAGATGGAGGCCACAGCATTAGCAATATATAGAAAATGACTGTGTACTTGGAACTCATTTGTAAGTGCAGCTAAATGTTTTGAAATCTCTTTGAGGGTGCAATGATTTCAGAGCCATGTTATAAGAAAACTCTGCTACCACTTATCAATAATATTAACAAAGGCCAGATTTGTTGTGTGGGTCTCTTCATCCTGGCTTCCCGTTTAGAGTCATTCTCATTATTCTGTGAAATAATGAGAAGTTCACCTTAATCACTTATGCTGATATTTTCCTCCCCTCTTGCAACTACACATGAGAGTCTTGGTAACCGGAAGTAAGACCTACAGTTTTGGGGAAGAAGCAGACAAGAAGGTTAGGCAGCTGGTGGAGAGCCCTGAAGGTTTTGGATCCTGCCTAGGCCATCGCATTCAAACTCTGTCCAATGCCACCTTGGTTGGGAAAATTAAGATCTTTCTTCCAGCCATGCTTATAAAATGAATGACTTTTTACCGAAGAAGATAACATTAATTCTCCTAACTGAGCTATAGTTACAATTTATGTCTCTGAAAGAGCTATGAAAGTACTATATCACACCAGAAAGCAGTAGGATTCAGATGACAGGATCCCACCCAAAGCTGCTTTGAAGGACCATAGCTACCCAGTGCCCAGCCATCCTGGTGCAGCCTGTGTCGCTGCCAGCCTGCAGCCTCCTCTGCCCAGAGGAGCAAGACTGAGAGCAAACAGCCCCCTGAGAGCAGCCCATGGGACCACCCAACTCCCCAGATGTGCTCAGCAGTTGTTTGGTAGGATGCTATTTACTTCCCCTGGGCTAAAAGCGTGCTGGAGACCGTGGTAACAGTTCAACACCATAAGCACGCATCAAGAGCCAGTAACGCTCTCAGACACCGCTCCAGCAGTTAACAGAATATATCTTTTGATGCTTTTGCGACATAGAGAGGTACTGAGACAGATGGGAAACTGAGGCAGGAATTAATTACGTGATTTCCATAGACTACAGCCTGTAATAGGGCTGGGAATTGGGCCCTGCTTTCTTGGGAGACTGAATCCCTAACATGCATCCTGTCCACTAGACTATTCCTCAGTCCCTCTGATTTGCTCCTCTGTGAGGGTAATCAAATACAAAATGCCTGCTTTCTGTACAGGAAATGCTGCAAGAGATGCATCACCTCACAAGACTACTTAGCATGTTAGAGGACCACAGTTTAATTAACCCCACAATGCCTTTTCCCCTCTCCATTTTTTGATTTTGTTGATAATTTCCTACTTAAAACATCACAGACCTTTCTGTATCACACAGCTTTCCATATTAATTGCCCAATACTTCTTTTTTTTTCCCTATATCTATCACCATCTCTATTGCTGAAACAAAAGCTTATGCTGGTTTCCGGTTTTAACAACCGTCACATATCCTGGACATCCAGAAAATCCTGTTTTCACTGCTGGTATCTGCTAGAGCAGAAAAAGGGAATAGAAATAGCAACATTATGAAAGGAATAATCATTCCTGCTTTGTTTTCCAACAAAACAATGCTCATTCCTACAACTAGATTAAAATGTATTGGAAAGGTAAAAATCTGTTATATAGAATTCAGACATGTGATGAAATATCCACACTACCATCAGCTTAACTTGGACCAGATTTTTTTCTGGCAGTAAATCAAATTCATTTTTTGCCACTCTTTTATGAACACAGATTGCACTGTACAATTTTGACGACTGTATCTTTACCCGCTTGGAGCTATTTACGGAAGGCCCTAGCATCAGTACCTTCACAATCCAAGGCTGTTAAGGCCTCGACACGTACATAATATGACAAATAGTCACCAGAACAATACAACAATTTATTATAGAATGCTTCTTTGAAAGATGTGGAGTTCATTTCTTTAACAGATAAAATGTACTAAGTCATCCTCCTCTTGTGCTTCTGCTTCTCTAGTGTATAGTCATTACACCAGTATATAATTCTAAGGACTATAAAATTGGAAGGAAAAGGCATACTATTAGGTTCAAAATGAGAGACACGGGAACGAATGGGAATTATAATAATAGCTGGTGATGGCATAAACACATTTAGTCATTTACTGCCACATTGAGAAACCTTACTAAAATGTGAGTTCTGCTTCACTTCGGGACTCGCTCAACGCACCTCTTCCATTCAAGGTTCATGCTGACAAGAAAAAATAGCAACTCCTTTTCCTTTCTTATGTTTCCAGTGTCTTTTGAGAGGCTGATGTATTTTTTAGGCACTTTGCAATGAGTCAGGTTTGCTTTCTAAATGAATCTCCAGCAGAGAAGTCATTCAGACCGATCAGTCTGGAGTCTTTCAGAAGCAGACTCAGGATTTGGAACTGCTGAAAAGACTCATTACTGATGGAGCCACTATTATACTTTTTGATTCCCTCTGCCCTGTGCATTGTTTTGAGTTCTCTTCCCTTACCCACTTCTCCAAAAGGTTTCATAGACAGCACAGGTGCCTGCTCCCCTCCAAACAAGAAGATTATGGGCGGTAGCCTTTCAAATAGCACTTCTCTGCAACTCATCATGACTGGGTTATCTTCTTATTTTTCTGAAAGCACTTACTTAATATTAATGAAATGTCTTGTCAGTGTAGTTTTCCTCCATAGTTTATCTGCAATGCATAATTCACAGATAAAAGCAAGCATGATCCTTTATGCTGAGTAATATGAATTGTGAGTTTTGAAATCTACTGATGTTTTCTCTACTCAGTGTGTAGGCCACCAGGCAATTTCGAATATGATAGTAAGGGCTGGATAGTAACAGTGAGGGCAAGGACACTAAGTCCATGCTCCTTCCCTCTCACACCTTCACACAAGGAGAGGATTAGTTGCTGCGGGTTAAGATTAAAGACTCAAGAAATTTCCCAAAGGCTTACTGTAGGTGAAGGTCTCACAGGGCTCTTGCTTTGATTTGATCATCCACACAACAGAAATTCCCAACATAATTTTGAAATCATGGCTCTAACTTAAGTAGATACGGCCTCCTATACATAGAGGGAGAATAGCTATATGACCATTTGTAAAACATTTTTCTGCTGAAAGACACCATCCCCTGTCACAGAAGGCACCACATAATGTTGACACTGATACTACTATTTTGAAAGGAGAATATCTGCCCAGTGTGAGATTGAACCTACCTATGTTATAGTTTGTTCTAAATCATAATGCTTCCACAGGAGAAAAGTTGATCTCGATAGCTGTTGAACTAATATAGTACTTAAATACGTTAAATATTGTTTGTTTCCTAATTTAAGAAAAAAATATCTGAAAGGATTCTGGAGAAACTATTTTTGTTAGCATCTAGTATAGTTCTTCGGACACAATTACCACTAACACGCTATTGCTTGACAAAACGGTTATACATCCTCTGAAATAACCTGTTTTCAACACATTTCTTTACGAAACAACATTCATTAAAAACTGGATATTCTCTTAGCCAGAATACCACCTTGTCATTTTTCTGTAGTAATATATACTCTACAATACAGTGCTAACAAGACAAACGGTAGCAAACCAGTCTTCTTCCCTGGTGTCAAAATGTGGTCTAGATACACCATATACAAAGAAAACGTGTTAGATAAACGGATGCTGTCTGCAGTTAGTACTTACTGCCATCCAGTATCATAGTCTGTGCTCTTAACATCCATATCATGTACCGAGGCTCCTTCGTCTCCAAGTCTTTTTCTTTTCATATTGATTTAAAACAGAAAATGGTTAACCTAGGAGTAACCAACCAAATACACATAATGCAAATTCCTCCTTGTATGGATCTGATGACATTGAGGTAATTATTGACTACTTTAGAAGCCCAGTAGGGATGGACAAACAGGCTGAAATGCGGATTCAAATGTATGCACCAGAGTCTTGTCAGATACAAAAAAGAGTACACTTCCACCAAGTGCAGCTGAACAGTGCCTTACTGCTACACCCCAAATCCGTGCTCTGAGATGCAGGACTATCAAAGGCTCCTCAGTTTATATGGAGAATAATAATGAAAATAAGAGGAGTAAAGTAAGTGGCACTGGAGGACATTCAGGTGATCTGGAGGCACAGCGGGTATTAGGCAGGGCTTTGCTCCAGGACGCCCTGGTCTTTACTTGCACGGATCAGCAGAGCTTGTGCTCCCGAATGGTCTGATGCGCTTTCTGCTGCGCGACTCTCCGCTCCTCCACATTTTGCTAAGGCTGAACCAATTCCTCTCTAATAGGCAGGCAGAGAAAAGAGAAATATGCCTTGCTTTTTAATTTGTCTAGGCATAGCTTTCACAAGAGAGTTGCAACAGAACAAAGTATTCAGGTTTGGGTGGACATGGCCTAACAATAGCCAAAGAGAAAGAGTTACAATTCATGCAAGCAGCATGTCTTACGTAGATAATCATCTGCATTAGCCAAACTGCAGTTTGGAAAGTTGCAGCTTGGTCTGATGTTCCTCGCTTGGCAAACTGGAATTTTTTTCATTAATTAGTGACCACTTTCCTAATCATCTTTCTCTCTGTGTTTTTTTCCTACTATACCACTGCACGTTATACAGAAGGTCCAGAAAGCAGCAATTGAGAGTATTTGGCATGTTGACATTTAACTGATTTTTATATGGAAAATGACACTCACTTTTATGACTGAATGACAAATGGCTGTTTACCTGGCAACCTGCTGTGACAAATACTAGTACAATATTTTCTCTTCCTAGTAGGTCACAGCACTGAGAAGTATAATCCTTGAAAGCGCCAACATTTCAGTTCCTGGAAAAATTGTGACTAAGCGACCGTACTTTTTGTTATGGAGGGGGAGGGGAGATATTCCAAAAATATTCCTCGCTGCAGGTATACACTAGTGCAATAAAATCTGGGGAAAAAAGTATGCATGTAAGGGCAATCGTGCAAGGGGAAAGTTAGTGATAAAGGGGTTCTACTGAAAAGAACTCTCTTCACATTATGATGCTGCAAGGCAATATTGTGGCAGCACACAATATATTCCTCTTGAACACATTCGGGAAAAGACTTTTAGAGTTTTACATTACAGCAAAAGGCAATAATGGTTAAGATTATACCTGTAAACTTGCACAAAAGCTGCAATTCAGCATAATTTCTCTTTTATCATGAATATTTCACTACTTTGTCATAACTCCTGTTAAGTTGGATGTACTGGTAGACCTCATGCTTAATCCAACTGAGTGAAAACGTTTACCTAAAATTAAAAACTGAAGAACAAGGCCATCTGAAGAATTCGGGGGTTTGTTCTGTTCATATAATTTTGGCTAATAAAACCTTTGAAAAAATGGAAAGAACCAACACTTTTCGTTCTGATAACCGTAAAACGATATTTTCAATACTTAATTTGTAAAGCCTCTGAACTCCTTCGGCAAAAAAAATTTTTCCAAATAAAAATGGTCTTATTGAATTCTCGTTTCATGAGAAAAGTCATAATTTTTTGCTTGGCTCAGTTTGAAGCTATTTATTACTATTTTTCTGTTAGATGAGAAATTTAAAAAATACTAGTTATACTCATATAGCTTACAGTCTAGGATAACAATTTAGTTTAGTCTAGGATAACAATTGCCTTTGACCCAATATTCGTTGTAGGCAAAAAAATAAAGTAATGGGAATTTGGCGTTCTAAGGATGGAATCTGGCCTGTAATTATGTTATAACCCTAGAACCAAACATATAATTATGACAAAATATTAGGATGGATGTCTTTTCTGCTAGGTCTCGAATCGCAAAGTCTGAGGTGTGCAATTTATTCAGCCCTCTAAGATCCCAAATCCTACTGACTGCAGCTAACATTTAGAATATGTTCAGACTGTAGAGCTAGATTTTAACCTGATTTCAATGTAATAACCGTTTCGGCAGATCTTTGTTCTGATTCTGATAGAGTCAGGCTGTTTTTACTTGTAAACTATGTTTTAGCACTAAAGGGAAATAACATGCTTGGTTAACCATGATTTAAAAATAAAGATGAGGTCCTTAAAAATAACCAACATACACATAGAATCTCGGGAACCTCAAGACATCATCTGGTTTTTCTTCCTGCCCCAAGGCAGGATCAATCATACCACTGTCAATCTTGACAGATGTGAGTCTACATCAGTCTTACAGACTCCCAGTGAGGAAGGCTCCACGACATCCCCAGGCACCCTTTTCCCAGGTTTCACCGTCCTTATCCGTTGAAAGCTTTCCTAATGTGACTTTTTGCACCCACAATTTAAGCCCACTCGTTCTCGTTCAGTCTGCCACATGCAGAGACAATGAAGGAAAAGCAAGGTCTGACTTACTTCTCCAGAGGATGGTTTCATACCATACCTGTTTCTTGCACTGTTCACCTGCACGTATCCCCTTCTTAAGGGCTCCAGCCATCTATCCCTGAGGTTTTATTGCATGAGAAAAGCATTAAGAGTAAAATATATATCATCCAATTTGCCAAGAATTATATACTATTATGGTCACTGAGTAAATTTTAATACTACAATTAAACACTCCAGTTTAAACATTTCAGCACTGAAATAGATTATGAAACTCTTCAGGCCACAGTAGTTCAACAGAATGGAAGGAAAGGTGTTATATACATATTTATACACATATCTATTTATAGCTTCCCTGTTTGCATACTTGTATGTATATATAACTTATGATTACATGTACTCAGTTAGGCCAACGCCACCTACTTTTTTCACTAGTAACCTGGTGTTGCAGACATCTCAAATATCAGCTCTCCCTCCCATCCAAACAAAAAAACCCCAACAGCTAAAAATATAAATCTTGGAGTCAGTGAAATAAAAAATAGGCACTTTATTACACCACAGCATTTCCCTCCACTTTCTCTGTGGTATCATTTGAAGCCTGCTTTCTAAAACAGAAGTTGAACAAATGAATCCTTCTGTCCTCACTTTCAGTTGTCAGCAGTGCTTCAGTGTGAGATGAAATAAATTGCCAGGCTCTTTCATCTTCTATAATCAGCTCTGCACAGCTGAGTACACCCACAGCCCTGCGAGGTGCCTCTGCCAGCACTAATTCTAGGTGGAACGGGAAGTCTTTGTTAGTGCCACATTTCTAATGTTCTACACAGGAGTGGGTTTTATTATTTTTATTTCTCTTTTTTTTTTCTCCTGTGCACTCTTCTCCAACTGATAAGCTGCTGTACAATCCATTTTCTGCAGGAGAGAAGCTTTTAGGTGGCAACATTATTTTCAAAACGTGCTTGATGTAGGGTATTTTTGTTTCAATGGGTGCCGCTATCGCTGATGGTATCAGCGCGCTCACAACATAATACTTATAAATTGAAGCTTGTTCGAAGAAGCCTTCAGCCAATCTAACAGCAGGTCAAAACATTTCATTTTTAGAAGTGTGAAAGCTATAAATTCATCGCTATTGCACTAGTGTGGAGCATTGTGGAGATTTACTTACCGCAGGGTTATTTTTTGTCTTTCCCCAACACGGAGGCTACTGAAGAACGGTGCAGAGGACACCAGTCCAGGAAAGAGCAGAGTCTCCAAAGGCTCACAGGCAGCCCAGGACCCCCCGGCCAGACCCTTTATCAGCTTAATCCTTCAGGAATTGAGAGGCAATCAATGAGAAACTAGACACTTTGCGGGCGGAGGAGTGAAGACGGGCTTTGCCAACAGGCTTTACCCCTAACAGTTCAGGCGGTTGGTGATGCGGCTGGGGAGCTTGCACCCTCCAGGTCATCTGGCCAAACTGAGGGCAGGTCAGTGGGATGAAAAGTGTCATGGGTGCCCGTGCAAGTACTAGCAGACGCACGGGCAGCAGCAGTATCCTCTCAACACTGCTGTTGGCAGCCTCAGCAAGGGAGGCAAAGTCCAACTTGCCACAGAAACTCAACTGTGATACTCTCTCATTCCTTCCTAGAGTTAGTTCCTGAAGGCTAAAACTAAACAAACTTTGACATGTATGTGTTCTCTTCTATAACTGGGTTATGCATTGAGGTTTTCACTCTCTCACACTACCCTGGTAGGTGTTAGATATAGTTAAATCAAAATGTTGCATGCTACACTCCAGTAAGCAATGGTCTGAAACTGCTCAGCAAAAGAGAAATAAGGAAGAGCAGAAAATTGACTTTCCTCAGTGCGCCAAAAAACAAAACCTTTTTACTTCCAGGATGGAAACAAACACTTTCCTACATGTTAAATAATTCCAGTAGGGCAAGTCTAAGATTTGGCTATCGCCCCATTTCTCATGGGCTGGTAAGTTCTTTGAAAAAGAGTGCATTAATTAAGCAGCATGACCTAGCAGGAGGTGCAGTTTTATCATAAAATAATCACAATCCTGGCCAATTATGAGGCAGAAGCAAAATGCCTCTCTACCCCTGAGAATTTGATTATCCCAAGACATCTACAACCAACAGAATTGGTTTATTAAAGTTCTTATAATTAAGTAGTGCTATTCTTGAGAAAATGAATATTGCAGAATCTGATTAAAAGAAAGCTGACCATTAAAGGTACTATGCAGCAAAGCAAGCCTTATATATTATTCTACATCTTAAAAATGCTTTAACAGCCAATAAAATTGCTCCCTGTGCCAAGCAGTTTCCCGATCTTGAAATTACAGTTGAAAGTGCTGTTAATCATTTTTAAATCACCTCATATTCACTGCTGACCTCTAAATTGTCTGGCTGATCTTTGGGCACAAGAAAAAGAAAAAAACACACACACTACACATTTTGCCAAGAAGCAAGTACACTCAGTGCACCGAGCTGGATTCCTCCCTTGTCAGGGCAGATGGATGCAGCTGGCGATCGCAGTGTTCCCGAAGCTGCTGGGACAGGTGATGGCATGTTTCTGGGAGGTTTTATTCTGCCTGGTGCTCTCTGACAAATCCAGTTATGAAGGCGTTCTGAAAAATACAAAAAAATGTTACATCTCCTAGCTCTGCTTGTTTTGTCATGAGCCCGGTCACAGCGAGCTGACCAGCATCAAGGCACAAGGAGGTTGTCCTGTTACAACCACGCTCCCAGAAGACTTTCCCCTGCAAGGAAGCTGCAAAACTTGGATTTCAAAACCTGGATGCACCCACTGTGTAAAAACATTTTTGGTTAAAGGGTAACCATGCCTTCATAAAGGCTGCCAAATTTTTTCGAGTATTACATAAATATAAAACAGGGGCTTGACTGTTCACCTCCCCTGGCACAATCATTTGCAAATCAGAATAACAGCATTTTGTAAACACTACGTAGCCGTAAGTATGCAAAGCTCTGGAGATCCAAGGCCTGCAGCTACAGTACAAGTAGAAAAGGTTTTGTGCCAAAAGCAATACCCAACTACCGGGTGTGTCAAAACTCAAAGCCAAGTCTCAATTTTGCTCTTTATAAGAGGCCAAACAAAACTCCCCGAGTTGAACTTCCTTGAACTTTGGGGTGTTTCAAATCTGAATTCAAAACTGGAGTTCCGAGCCCTTTTCTGATGGCCAGAAAAATTATATAAAGTTAACACTGTGATATAAATAACCGAGAGTAAGGTAATTCAAAATCAAGTCTAGCCTTCAGTTGAGAGTCTGGAGCGCCGGGCTGAGAGAACTTTATACTTTTCCCCACAGATTTTCTCTCGCGTTCTCTATAATTAATTCTAATCTCCTCTACAGAACTGTCTGTCAGAAGTATGACTATTCTTAGGGAAAAAGCACTAAAAATATGTCAGAATTCACTTGTCTCAGAAAATGAATGACTGGGATGGCTTTTTTAATCAACAAGCCTTTCTATTTGTTTGGGTTTGCTGGCCCTCACCCAGTGTCAGTAATTTTAAAATCAAAAGATCACAGTGTCCAGTAAAAGATTAAAGGCCATGCTGAAAAAATGCGGCTGAAACGCTCAAACCTGAGAAAGGGAACTGGGCTCCCTTTCCTGGCTACCTTCGTGCTCAGGCAGGAGCTGGGTCCTAAATGTACTATTTTTTTTCAGCCCCTAGTTTCAGCCAAAGTAATCTTCCAACCCATTAAGGAAAAGAAGGGGAGTATTATGTTTACTTAGAACTGAATGAAACCAGCACCTCTTTCTTAAAGTGGTGAATTTTTGGAAAGGTCCTAGCGGTAGCAGACTATTTTCTCTGTTACTTACCAGCATCTGGGGGTGATGATAACCTTCTTTCCACAAAAATCTAGGTGCTGCAGGCTAACTACTGTAACAAATATTAAATCAAACCCATATGCATAAAACAGCATACAGGCACGCATGCAGCAGCTATATTGTTGCTACTACTGCTGAAATATATAAGAAACCTGCTGCAAAGGACTTCCGTTAAGCTTGACCACAGCTGTATTTGAGAAGGTTAAAGTAAAATTAAGATGCAGTATGATCATCACTATTTGTTGCAGCTGATATAAAACAGAACAACAAATATTAGCTGAGGATATTGTGCAATGCCACCTTTTGTGCTCTGTATAATGCTAATTTCATCTAAACAGTTCTTTAACTCCTTCTGTGGGTTACAGTGAGCAGCCCTAAGCCCACAAGCCAGTTACGTCCCAGGGAAGTTTTTGCCGAACCCTGATCTATCCGGTTCTTATAAGTCTGTGTGCTACGCAAAGCTGGTTATAAAATATGCGAATTGAATTTAACATTTATCGGTGTGGTTACAGGATACACTTTGTATAAACAGAAGATCCAGCTAAATGAATATAGAATAGTTTGAATCTGAATGCAAGTACTTCTAGTGAAAGGAACCCGACAAACAGGTGCACACAGTTAGATCTCTGCACATTAAATGTCAGTAAACACAGGGTTGCTTTTTAATCTTTTCTAGCTGTGTTTGTGTTTAGAGAGGAGGGCTCATTCTTGCAAAACATGTTTCATAACCCTCTCAGCAGTGGACTGATTGACAGAAGCTTCCTTCTTGCCTTTCCTTTGTATAATTAACCGCTAGATCCTATTACGGTGCTTCCTGCCTTTGACAACGGTCCTTCTCCTTCTGAAGTCAAAAGCAACTTTGCCATGAGCTACACCTGGCACAAGGCTGAGGCCACTGACAAAGAAATTTGCTTTCCATCATATATTCCCATTACCAGTAACACGCAGCATATGGGTGAAAGAGCCACAAGAGGCAACCGATACTTTCGGACAACCCGTAGTATCACAGCCTCTCCATATTGTACATTAAACTTATATTTATACCCAGCAGTCAAGGAGAACATTAAGTATGCTGATATTACAGGTTCGTAATATCCTCTCTCCCAAAGCACTGATATGATTTTATACTGCATGGATTTGTGCAATTTTAGACAGAATAGGGCTTCACTAACGGTCACTGGTCAATTTTCTCAGATTGCTCTGTGAGGCAGGTTGTACAGCGTGGCCGAATCCAGTTGGCGCTAGAGGAAAGTCTACAGAACAAGACGCACAGTTATTTATCACAGGGCAGATTTTCCACAAAGTACTTCTTTGGTCTTTTTTTTTGTATTATTGTCCCTGTGTATTTGTCACTGCCGTGTCGAGGGACCTTGTTATATTCTGGCGAATTCATGAGGCTGCTAGGGAGCGTAGTAATTTTAACAACATTGATAATACCGTGTACTGGGAAAAACACTTCCATAGGTGAAAATTTCCATCTCATAGAGTTAAGAGTGTGCAGAGATGGATCCGAATCCCGCAGTAAACTTCCTAAAAGTTTAAGGCTTTCTAGAATTAGCATTTTGGCACCATTCATTACAGAAATGGGACCCAAGTGCAATATTTGGATCCAGACCTACACGAGGATCCAAGTTTTCCCTGTTTGGTGCTTGATGTAACTTCCATCAAAGCCAGTGGGAGACTTTCCACTGACTTCACTCAAACTACATCAGGCCCTTGGTCGAGAAAATATTTCGACTGAAGAGTTCAGCCCATCACTAATTCTGATAAACATGTTTTTAAACTTTCATTAGAAGATTTTCCCTTCAGAAGAAGAGCTAATAAAGCAAAATGCCTTTCTGAATATGAATTTTGTCTGTCTGCACAATTTATTGCAAAGTCTTTTCTAACTACAAATTAAAATACTTACACGAAATGCATATACTCATTATCATACATACACTCCTGAGATTTGCAAGAAACAAAATGTGTGTGGTTTTAAGACAAACTAAGAAAATTTTACTTTTGTGTTTGAGTCTAAATGCTCATGGAAAAACAGCAGTGTGTGTACGGTTTAGGAAAAAACAATTGACACACTGAAGGCCAGGTCAAATTCAGTATTAATTTAAGGGATTACGGCTCTATACAGCTCTCCAAAGAGCGCAAAGCTTATGTCAGTCCTTTTCTCCGTTGATCCTTCGTGAGAAGTGCAGTCTGAATAGCCAGGGATTTGTTTGTGCAGCAGTACCTTGGTTTTACTAAGAATCAACGGAAATTTCCGTAACACATCAGAAAAAAAGAGTTTTGAAAGAAAAAAAACTACTATGAAAACAAACTATCCACAAGTGCTGTCTCGCTAAAGCTAACAAGTTCCAACAACTGTTAATTTTGTCTGGTTCCTTGGTGGAAGGTTTATATTGCAAACATGTTCCCAGCTATGCCGTAATCCATCTCAAAGGTGGCATGATATCAACACTCCTGCAGCCAGGGCCAAGTCTGGGGGTAGGAGGGTAAGAAAAAGGGCATCAGAAGAGAAACAAATCTTGGTTCCTGCAGTTCAAAGACCCTTCCCATCAGAGCAGAAGGAGCTTATTTTGATTTTATATTTTGGTAAGAAAAACTGACGTGAATTTGTTTGTGTCTATTTGGGCTCTGCCAGATGGAAAGGTTTGCTCATTAGAGGCAGCTGTTTTAGCAAATTACCTCACTATGGTATAATGACTGAGTTATAACAGGCTATTGAAGAAAAGCCTTTCGTTTCCCAGTGAGATCATGATAACTAGAAACAATTTCAATAAGATTTTTGATTTACTTTGGAAAGGATTCAGTTGGAAACACTGGTGATACAATGATGTATTTCTTTTGTTCATGTTTCTTTTTTACACGCATTAAACATTTGGTTTTGCTTTGAACTAATGTATTTATTCTTTCTCTGGGGTGATATATTTCATTATTTAAAAGTATAACTGCAATTACACAGGGAAGGAAGCTACTATATATACAATATGCCTTACTGAAAAACCTATTCCAGAAACTCAGAATGGACTCATTCATTTGCCTTTTATACACCTACTCTGTGTGTTGGATGATTAAAAATCACCATAAGAAAAAGCATAAAGCAACACAAATAGCAAAAGCTGCCCACAGTCTGCGCTCTGAAGGGATATTTGAGGGGAAAAACTTTTTTTCCAGAGTTCGCGCTAAGTCGGCTAGGCTATTTTGAAAAGCTGAAACAAACATCCACATTTTCCCCGTTTTAATTCCATTGCTGTATCTTTTCCTGAACCAAATTTAACATGCTGGAGAATAAAGTACGGCAGAAACTTGACGTTTGGCAGGGAGTTAGTCCCTTGGGCGCAGAGGTGCCTTAGGAGGTCCGCTGAAAATTGGCCGTGCCGAGCCCCGACAGAAGCTGTGCTTCCTGCGGCTGCCACAGCTGCAGCTGCCCAACGCTCGCGTTTGCACAGGCGACGTCAGGTTTGTCAGCGTTTCTTTTTCCCCTGCTCCATTTTGAAACTTTCTTAACAGGCTGTGGTCACAAAATGAGAACTGAACCACATATGCAAGAGCCCTGCACCCTAACGGGCGTAAATCTCGTGCCAAGCAGAGGTGTATGAAAGAAGCCTTGCCCCATGCGCTCCCTCCTGCAGTAGCACTGCTCTTACCCGAGCTGCCCCCTTCCCCAAGAAGAACATTAAAAGCCAAATCTGTGTGGCTTCCTCTCTGATCAAGCTGTTTCATTCACTTGTCTTTCCTCTGACTGCTATAGCAGAAGACGAAATTTCAGTCCTGCTTATGAGTCATGTAGGACACAGCTACAGAGACCGCCTAGATGCTAATCCGTTACGAGCCCCTGCCTTCTCAAAGGGCAATTTGCCCATGGCAGACACTTGCAAGACGCTTGGTAAAAAAGCATCTAATTAGCTTAGGACAATCTGTTCCCCATATTAGGATGCCACAGGATAAACTGAGCAGCAATACCCTGCATATCAGCACTGGAAACTTGATTTCAATTGAGCTTGACATATTTTATGACATCTGGCCACAGGAAGGGCAATCCTTACACACTGAGGCATTATTTTAGACCTTTCTGAAGGGGATATAATACTTCAGTTCGCCAGGTCTACGGTTGCATAGTTCACTGGTCTTGGACAGCCTCTGTGGGCTAGCAGCCGTAGAAGCAATTTTAGCCTAGACAGAGCTCTTACTCACATTTACGACCACAAGTGCGTACCGAGCAGATGTCCTGGTTCACAGGAGTGGCTCACAGTGATGCCTGCGTTGTCCCTGCAGAAGTAATGGCCAAAGCAGAAACCACCAGCGGTTTGAAATCTTCCTTGCACCATGCGTGGCTGTGTTGCATTTCATCTGCTACTGGGTTGTCCTCTTCACTCCTGAATAGCTTTAGTACTTGTGCCATCTGCTGTATGTACTTCCACCACAATATTTACCACCTCCACCAACTTATTAATAAACAGCTTAAACACCACCATCTTTTTTTGACAGCTGGGAATGAGTCATTTGTTCTTCTTTTTACCTTCCTTTTTCAGAAGTCGCATCATTTATATGACAGGACTTTAGTTATGATTTTCTGAATATGCAGTATCGAGCACATGCAGTTAGCACTATGTGGCAACATGTAGCATATATTTGTGGCTTATGGCTGTATCTGGACATCCAGCTGTAAAATCTGCACTGCAGTTAGTGAAGCACCACATAACTCGCATATTCTGAAGCCTGAAGAGCGTTATAAATATACCGTGCATGGGTCAATAGAAAAGATCATAATCACATATAACAGGAGAGTTCTGCTTCTGGAATATATTATTCAATTCCCAAATCATAGAAAACCTTCACGATTATCCTATCTCCAGTCCACCTGGGAAACCGGCTCAATTTAATAGCTTGTTTTTCCCTAAGCATACTTCAGGGATTTATTAACTTGCAGTGTTTCTTTCTTTATATCATCAGACATATTATTTGGGGAGGGATCTTTAGACTGTCGTGTCACCTGGGAAATCTGTCAGAGACTTACAATGTTCATAAACCTTGCTTTCTGTCGGCCACGGAGAGAGGAGGCGTGCGCGTGACCAGGCAGGAGCCACAGGTTACAGGCAGAAATGCTGGTTTCTGTCGGGGAAAGCACCAGGAGCTGGGGGAAAGCCCAAGAGAAGGGCTCAAAGGAAATTCCTGGAAGCAACCTCTGCAATGTGGGACCGGAGGGGCTGCAGGAGGAGCCGAGTCCCTCCCGTCACCAACGCAGACAGTTGTGTGGCCAGCGAGTCACCAAAAGAGCCTGCAGAGCCTCACGCACTCCACCAGCCATAAAAAACTTTCCAGTACCCCGCAGCAAAATTAAAACCTTTAACAAAACCAAAGCCACAGAAGCTGTAACGTGTCACAGGAAATGAAGCAGAAAAGAACAAGGACGCTTTAAAAGTACTCAATCCATGAAGTAGCAGGAAATGTGGAAATTACCAGATGACTTTGGAAGATAGATTATGCCACAGAGGAAGACAAAATAACTGCAACAGCCCTTCCAGTACAACCTTGGGAAAATTCTTTCCTAAAGACATATCTGGCAAACTATAAGCATGTGTGCAAGTGATACCGAGCAGTACCGCTAGGAAACGACAGCAGCAAACTTTGTTCTTGGCCTCTCCGCATTCATATTTGGGAGCTTTCTTTTCCGCAATATCTAGGACCAACAAAAGCATGAAAGGGTCTCCTTGCTCTCATTTTAAATGGCCAGAGCTGCTTAGTAGCCGCTTGCAAAGTCCTTGGGTAAGGCCTGCCCAGTACTGAATGAATTAACAGGTAATCCAGAAATCTCTACTGCTCGTGAAAAGAGCTAGGCTTTTTCAAAGTCTTGTACTTTGTCAGTGTTCATAGTAATGGCAAAATATACCGTTCTCGCAAAAATAATCCAAATATCCATTCTGCCCTCCACCACATTGAGTGATAAATTTTCAGAAGGAAATTCAGTGGAATTTATTTAACGCAGGCAAAACAATGTATTTTTTCATTTCCAATCCAAGAAATGACTAAGCCGTATTCCACAGAAATAAAAGAAACTCCATCCAAGACAAATAAAGGGTCTCAGACTAAACTATCACAATTAATTTTCAAGCGCTTGTTAATGTTTATTCGTAAGAAGGGATAAGCGGGTTTAGAATCAGGGAATGCTCTTACCCCAGAGCTTATTCGTTTATAGGACAAGGAATAGAAGAGTATTAGAATGTGTAAACATAGTGTTTCTGTGAAAAGACACCCACCACCTTCAAAAGGATTTTCAGCACAGTATTCCACAACGCTGAATGACAGGCAAACTGGAAAGAGCTGGATGAGACAAAGAACTTTCCAATGTGTAAGGTTTTCATCTTATTATCCAGAGCACATGTAACTAATCTTGGAACCTAGATAACTATTCTTTTCACAGCAATTAGCCTTGCTTCATTAATATGCTGCTTAACATTTGCTTGGGACTTTCTTCTGATTTCGTTTCCCTCCTGAGTGAAATGTATTTTGAATTTTTTAAAAAGATAATTAGAGTAGATTGCATGTATTAAATCTGGAAGCATCTACTGTCAGGCACTCCAGAAGGCTGGAGATTGACATTTGACCTTGAAGCCATTAGGAGACATAGGCATTTGGACCGAGACACAGGAGCTGCAATTCCCCTTCTCACATGTGAGAAAGAGTAAATTAATTTGGCATTGGGCAAGCAAAAAAACATGGGTTTTTCATTAAATTTACACCATTCTGTGACTCTCATTTTGCAGAAAAATGTAGACATCGTAACATAAATGAGAATCCAGGCATAACGTGTCAGCATCATAACGTATCATTCAGAGCATTCCATACTACTTAGTATGTTACTAGAGATTACATAGTTCTATTTCTATTATAAATCAATTAACACGCATCATCATGATACCCACCATCAGCTAAAAATGTGAAAAATGTGTTTTTCCAGGTGACATGCAGTAGTTATCATTCCGTCTTGATGTTGCTCCTCCTTGAAATCTGTTAATGTGCATTGGTACGACAGAAGACATGAAAGTGATGGCTTTTCATGTTGATTGATTAGTTGAAAAGTTCATAGTGAACTTCATGTTGTGGTGCATAAACACGGGTGAATCTTAGTTTCCCAGCATCTACAGCCAGAGGGCTGTTGAATCACCTCTTCAGCCCTCATCTGCCATGGGAGCTAACTTTCAATGAGCAATGACTACAATTAAAGCAAAGCACGTCAGTCCAAAGCAGAGAAAATGGGAGAAATTGAGGTGTCACACTCAGCTGAAACTCCTTCCACGGAGAGGAACAGTTTTTCAGTGAGGCAGCTGAAACAGAAGATTGAAATCGTTCTACAAAAATCACATAGGTCTCCAAAGTCTTTCCAAAAGTGTTATAGATGATATTTTTCTCCTTACCTCGGTTTTGGTTGACCTGCCTGGCTATGAACGTGTGACCAAAACATACCAGGGTACCTAGAAAGATGATTCTCGGTATCGCCAGAGAGACTTGGCCAGCTCAGCTTCATTTTTAGCAAGGAGTAATTTCTGAGGAAGGCTAGGGTGGAGGGAACCCAAGAAAACCACCAGAATGCTAGATCAAGAGATCTTTCACCTTAAAACTCCTTCTGTTTGACTTTATCAACTAACAGCTGGATACATTCTCTCTCTTTTCTAATTCAGCGATAGACAGTCTGCTTAGTGGTAAAGTCTATTACCATCATTCCCGAAACTTTGGAGAAAGCAGCTGCTTAACTCTGTGCTCGTTCCGGAAGCGAACGGGCAAAACTGGGCACTCGGACCATCTCCGCCAGATTTGGCCGAGGCACGTCGAGCTGCTCGGGCGTGGGTTAGTGTGTGGGCTGCGAACGCGGGCAGCTGAGGAGTCAGTGCTTGCTCACATCTGCCATGCTCGCTCCAGGGCAGTAACCTTTGGCAGAGCCACAAAGGGACAGCTGAGAGCACTAACCTTTTAAATATTCCCAGTATGAATTGCCAGCGATTGTGAGTCAGAGCCCTGGTCATGGACATGTTACCGCTAGGATGATTTGGCTTTGGGAGGTATTTTATTCACAGCTCTAAATAAAGTCTCTTCCTTCTTTGGTCTCCATGCCTCCTTGCCCCAACAGGCACGTCTGTCTTCTCTCATCATCTCTTTCCCTTGCACTGCGGCTGCAACTAATTCACCTGGAGCAAAACCCTGCTAATTTTGGTTGCCGATCCAGTTGAAGAGCACAACGCAGTCTCACAGTTATTTCCTTTTTCCTGAAGCGTAGTTAACTGGATAAACCCTCTGCCAACAGCATCGCCATCGACAGCCATTTCTCCTCGGCGGTCCCCCTCCCTCTGCGTGCTGAACCATTACATGAGCTAAACTCATCATGCGCGAGGGCCAGGCCAAACACTGAGCCCCGGGCTTCTTGCAGCACAAGCCAGCGCGTTAAGCAGCTAAAGCGCTCAGCCTGTCTGCCCTACGCCGTAGCTACAGCAACGCGGGGACTGTCTCGCGGGGCTCGCTGTAAATGAAATGCTACCTCTTAACTGAACTGCCACGGCACAATGTAATAATGAAGCCATAACAATAGCTTTGTACAGTACATTGCTATTCTAATCAGATATTTTACTGGGAGCAGTGTGCTTCTTAAAGCTAGTATTTCATTTGCCTCCTTAGCCTTGTAGAAATCCTGCTGCTGTGACAATGGCAGGCTGTAAAGCTAATGGTCTTTCTTAAACTCCCCCTTCTGAGAGGGAGAGAAAGAGAGAGAGAAATCACAGTCATTTCCAGCCATTTGCGTTAAAATGCAAAGAAAACAAGAATCATTCAAAAATGAGGTGCCGGGTAGCCTGCATTAATATTTATGTTGGCATTAATATTGATAAGAATGCACCTCATGCTTTGTTGTCTCCCCCCAGCATCCTCAAGTTCCCTGTTATTCAAGCTAGTAGCCATTAGCTCGCATCTTCCTCTGTACACAAAGCTTCAAAAAGCCTTGGCAGGGCTCCAGCTCACTTACGCTTAAATGGACACTCAAGCTTCGACGGACACACAGCTAAATAGAGGCCAATAATTCAATACAGTATGACTGTACTGGGGCTGCTAGTAAATCCATCAAGCAGTAAATATCATCTGAAGCCAATGCAAGCTTTTATCTTTCCAATTTTGTGTATGTCTGTGTGAAGCCCAGGCATTCAGCGAATCATGTAATTTATTCTGCAGTGCAGAGCCTGGGCTGTCTCAGACATCATATTGACTTTTTTTCCATCTGTCAGGGGCAGTCACTGCTCCGCTTTTGTGCAAGCGCATCACATTGCATTTATTTATTTATTTAATCCCACTCTCTAGCGCAATTGGGCAAGGACACATTTTCGCAGATCAACAAATACTAAGAAAAGCATCTGAACATCATTACAACAGCATGTTAAACATTTGTCCTAACCAGTTTGTTAAATCAGCAAATGCACTTCCAGCAAATGCTTGTAATGGTTCAGAAAGGACTCCCTACTGCAATGTTTTATTAAGCCTCAAATATGCCCTGTTATTTTCTTTTGCTCTTTAGGTCAGTAGAGATGCCAGTATAATGCAAATAATATCAAACAGCTGGGCTTATTGACTTGTGGTGTGTGTTTGGGTGGATATTCAGACACAGTAGATGATACAGATATAAAAATAGATGACACAGATCAGGCTAGCATTCCCGCTCAGAGCTGAAGGAGCCAGAATTACCCTGACAGGGGAAAGGAGATAGCGCTTATGCCCTGCCAGAGTAGCTGAGCTGGCCATAGCATTTCTACCAGGGTGGGCAGGTGGCTTTGCCACGGACACCCTTCTTGGGAGCTGCCACCACTCTGGCAGAGGTGGCACCAGAAAAGCCCTGGATCAGCGCCTTTCCCAGCAGTCGAGGATCTCGCCACCGGCGGGGCACGTCTTGGCTGGTACAAGCTCAAAACAGCAAACAGTGGAAAGCTTGTGTCAGCAAGCCCCTCCGCGAGGCAGATTATACTGTATATATGTTTCTGTTGCACCAGTAAACTGAGTCAGGGTTGAAACCTAACTACTTCGGTTCCTTGGCATGAAAATGTTTGGCTTTATTTTGAAGGGAGAGAGGTGAGGCTTCACTATCTATCTACTGTAAAATATAGGTTCATTTTTTTTAAAACACACACACACACACACACACACACACACACAATATATACATGTTTATATATATGTATATACATATATATTCCCAAATTGCCTGTTCTCAACAACATTCAATCCTCTCATGTTCATATGCAAAGTCCAGTTCCAGGGTTATGTATGCAAGGAACAGGCAACTATGAGGGCTCACCTGAGTCCCTTATATTTCTACTGCCTTTGGTGGAGGGGACTGATTTTGAGTTTCAGTTGCTGTGATTTAGACCAGTTATAGCCATGCTGGAGGCATAGATCTCCTTCAACTTTAGCCCATGCTAATCAGATTGTAAGACAAAACTCGCGTGCACTAATTACTCCATATGCCTTTGGGATAAGAGGTTGCGAGCCCAGACTTGAGTATACTAATTACTCCATACGCCTTCGCCATCCCACATGCCAAGCCCTTCTAACGCACCCCAGTCCACCCAGTACCTCCCGCCCCAGCACGCTCTGTGGAAAGCCCCTGCCCACCTTGGCCATCCATGCTGGCACTGGGCACCCTGCTGCCATTCCCAATGCAGCAGGTGAGGCCCCTCGACTGCAGCCAGCATCTGCCCTGGGCCATTCCCACCCTCTGTGGTGCCGGGCACAGGGATGGAGAGACCCGATGGCTTCTTTGACCTGTTTCTCGTGCTATGTGATAGGAAATGCTGCAACCCTCCTGACCAAAAAGTGCCTTCTCTCATAGTTTGTCTCTAGCCCAAGAAAGCTCTCGCGCTCCAGCATGCACCTCTCCCGTGCTCCTGTTGCTCCTTGGACAATTGGAGATTTTGTTCTATGCCTCTACAGTGGGAATAAGAGATGTTGCCTAGAGCGCCAGAAATTTACTTGACAACATTTTCAGCAATGCAGGACTCCGAGATGACATTCATACTCCAATCTGCCGCCCACCCCAGGGAAATATCCGTAATCGGATATGTAAAGGCTGCTACTGGGTTATAAAACAGGCTACGAGGGGCCACTAGGGCTGATTTATCAACGCTAATACACAGTTGACGTCTGGTTCTCATAAATTTCAACGTGTTTTCCCTGGGCCAAGCCAGCATCCTTCTCCTAGCCACAGGCAAGACGACCGGTGGCTGCAGGGAACAGAACGGGCTAAAGACTCAAGTAAGGTATATAGATAGAGCAACATGAGATGGCAGACACTTTAAAGAGGTGAAACATATATTCCTTCAGGAACACTGTAAAATGCGGCCAATCTCAGCCTACAACAGTGATACAAACAATATAGAAACTGAAAGCCAGCAGGTACTCTTATTTGCCAACACAGACAAACGCAAACAATAAGATGGGATCTCATTTGATCCTTCAAAATTCATGCAATATTTGCAACTTAAAGAGCCAATAAGCTCTTCCATAATAAAGCGAATCAATAATGTGAATTTCAGTAGGTGCAGTCAATAGGCATTACCCCAATGGGAGAGCGCTCCTCGCCCTTAAACTGTTCAGCTAAAATTAAAAAGCACCCCCCAGACTGCCCGGAGTGACAGCGCTTGAATGCAAGCCATCCCCCACCTTCATTTGACTTTCTCAGCCAGAGAAACCAGTTGGTTTATGTCACTCCAGACTGAAGCCAAAACGTAAGGCTCTTTGGATGGCCGGGAAGTTTAGACTCAGCCAAAGCTTGGGCCCAAGATAATAAACTAACACAGATGTAGCTGTTTTAATCAAATCATGTCATAGGGTTCCGCTCACAAAGCGTACCTCAAGTACATTTTGAACCTCACTGGCATTTCAGTTTATAAACTGTAAAAACACTGTATTTGCATAAGAAAGGGCCCAGGAAGGAAGGAAAAATTAATAATAGTAGTCTATTATTTTGCAGGTATAATACCTGTAGAACAATTTGGCTTAGCTTTCAGGTAACATGGGTTTGTAAATCCTTCTTGTTTCTGTAGCAAAACAGATAAACTACATGGTAAGCCTGCTATTTGGAAAAAAAAAAAAATCTGTGATCCAGGCTCTTGCAGGTGCTGAGTAATGGCAACTCTCCTGAAATCAATAGCGGCTGAGAACTCAGCACTCCCTTGGATCAGGGCCTCACTGCACAGCCTTAAACGTCAGGGCAGCGTAAATTGTCTGCTGGAAAATCAGCGCGGAGGCGTCTGAGGCTCTTCCCTGTCTGCACTCCTCTGCCTCATCCGCCTCTCTTCCCACGCGCACGCACATGGAGAGGCAACAGCACCCAAGCACACGCTCAGGGCACCCTCATTAACCTCCGGTTAGGAAGTACTGCCTGTGGCACATTACTTTCGGCATTCTGCAAAGCAGCACGCTGCTTTTCTAAAGAAACAAATTAAAAGGCAACTCACTGAGCAGTTCTCCAGCACCTGAGAGCAATTAATGTAAGCAGAAACAGGAAACATCATCAATTATTTAAAATAAAATGAATATGCAACGTTGACCTTTTCCAGTACTCATCAGTTTTATACCTCCACCTGAACAAACTCAGGGGAAACAAAAGCACCAGGCAGCTTTACACTACAGACTATAAAAAGGCAGCAAACGGTACACAGGAAGAGTACTGTCTGTCTCTACGGTTGTCCTCAGCATTTCTAGTCTGTAGCTGGGCACGTGAGACCCAGCCCGTCGATCCCGCAGCTTCGATACGTGCACTCTTGCCTCCTACGTTTCGAAATCCTATTTTCTTTTTTGTGCGTTTCAGACTTCCCTTGTCAAATAAAGCAGGCCAGACTTTTCAGACTGTGCGCAAATGATCAAAGAGCAGTAGAGGTTTTCTGTGAGTTGTCACTCCCCGATTTTAATGAATAAAAAAAAAAAAAAGCGAGGCATCCGTAAGCCATGCTGATTTGGACAATACAGGGAAGGGGGTTATAAGGGCTCCAGAGTAGCTGGTTTCCAGAAATTCATGTATTTTTTTGAACTTAGAACTGAGGGTCTTGGGGAAAACGTTAGAGCCCAAATACTCTCAAACCTCATTGTCACAGCCTTGGGCCCAGGCAGAGGGGATTTCGAGGCAACGTGGAATTTATTAACTAACGCAATTGCTGAACGTAACGTGCTGCAGGAGGAGGAGGAGGGTATTTGGCACACTAACGGCTAAAGATTTTCAGAGCAAAACCTATTAGGCACAAAGTACAAAAAGTCCTTTGTGGCTGCTCAGGCTAAACAAGGCTCGAAGTGCTGGTGTCTGTTCCCCCCCAAACTTCTATTAGTAGTTTCAAGGAAACTCACAGGAGTGCTTCGTGCAGAGCTTGCACTAGCTCATCTGCTTAAAATCTTCCTGCAGATACCCTGAATCTTTGACTAATTGAATCAGACCAAGGGCTGTATGGCATTACCGTGGAAGCAAAGTAGATTACCAAACTTCAGGATCAGATTCATACTATTATTTCTATTTGGGTGCTATTAAGGATTTTTCAGACTTTCCATCATTAATATTTTCTTCCCGTTTCAGAAGAATAGACCCGTAAAAAGTGGCAGGGAGCCAAAGAATGGCCTACAGGATGTCAGCACGGATGCTATGAAGAGAAGAAGCGGTGTGTTAACAGCTGAGTTTGAAAAGAACAGTAAATAAATTATGTCATGTACTGTTATGGGTTTTACTTATTTATTTATTTACTATAGCTCTGTAGCTCCTAATGACTTCATTAATAAGAAGTTTTGAATATGAAATGTCTTCCATAACACCTAATTGCCTTTTGGAGGAGGAGCAAACCTGAACTATTTCTCTCTGAAGAAACCTGGTATTAGTCTTATAGGTGCCAAATTCGCAACCGGCAAAGAAAAATACTTTTTTGCGCCATCCAGGTGCTCGCAAGGCTTCTACAGCCAGGGTGCAGGAGTGGCCCCGCAGAGGCAAAGGCGGAGGGTAGCTCTGGCAAGAGCTCAGAGGCAGAGAAGGAGAGCAGCTCTCCCGGAGGCACAGAGCAGCTGCGGGGGCCGGGCTGGCATGGGCTGCGCTGGGTTAACTTTCTTCCTCCAGTGACTGGAGATCTGGTTTCTCCAGCCGCCCTGCAGTTGGCCATGTGGCACGATCCACATTAGGGTTATCTGCACGTTATCTGCACCCAAAGGCCATTAGGATCATGGGTGCCATGGGGTGGCATGCCTTGGCATGGTCTTTCAGCTCCTGGCAACCTGTGCGTGCCGTTTCCCTTAAAGCACTTGTAGGAAGTGCTATTCTTCTCGTTCCACAGAAGAAACGAGGGTTTACGTACGCTGCACAGGGGCATCAGCTCAGCTCAGCAGGGCCAGTCAGCCCAACTGCAATGCCATGCCTATAGATAGACTCCTTGTGGGACTAGGCTCATACGTTGCCTGTGCTGTACGGGAGAACAAGCTTTAGGGGCTGTGAACCATCACCGATTCAATGGGTTAGGCACAGCTGGAAACACACAGGTATAAGGACAGCTTTGCAAAGGAAATATTTTAGAGTCTAAAAATACAGATGTGTCCAAAAAAATGAGACCCCTAACTCACGCTGAAAGTCAGGTACGTCTAAAAAAATTCTTAAGCATCCTAAACATCTTTTTATAAATATCTTTAAATTACTTGACCCGGTTCATACAGCCTTTGGCAAAGTGAAGGATCAAAGCTAGCATTTTAGCCCTCTAATCACTGAAGAATCCTTCCTCAGTGCCAAAAAATATCTCTGCAGCAAAGACTGCAGCAGGATTCAGAAGAGATTAGATATTTATATAGATATTAAAATATGCTTACTTGTAAAAGTAAGTGCTGAAAATAAGAACATTAGAAGGACTGTAAATTCTCACAGTTCAGGACTTAATTCAGTCTCCCATAGAGCAGAAGCGTTCACTCAGAGCAGGTTTGTCGAAAGCTTGCAAATATAACATTTACTGAACCTTTTGAAAAATCAGCTGGCATTGCCCATTATTAGTGACAGATAAAGAACTACAGAGAGGAGTGATACCAAGAATAGAGTCTTAATTTTCAATATTTGCATGCACAGATTTCAAGAGGTGTTCAAAGCATAGTACCCAGAGTCACGGGGTTACTGGGAGGAGATGATGGGTAGACCTTGCCACTGACCACAAAATTAAAAATTCCCTGAGTGAATGTTGCAATTTCAGAAAGCCATTATAAACTGTTAACCAACAAATGCCTTTTTATAATGCACATTTATATTTTTATATAACAAACAGCTCTGTTTACATGTTAAATACACTTACTTATCTATAATGGATCTCCTGCCTCCTCTTTCTTTCTTATTCAAATAAGAATATATTTAAAATATATTCAAATATATTTTAAAATAACATAGCATTTAAATTAAAGCCAAAATCTTCTCCCATGCTCACACCCCTTAAAACTGTAAAAGTCAGGCTGATCCCCTCCCAGGAACTCTCATCAATGCTTTTCTGTTTTCCAGTCAACCAAAGGCTAATTCAAAAGCACAAACCAGAACAGTCCAGAGAAACTGTGGTGAGAGCTCAAAACCGTGTATAAACTCTAATCCAGCTGTTAATCCTATGTAGAGTCACTCTGTAGGAACAGTCCCATGCCTCACACCATGACAGGCGTTAAGAGTTACTCTGAAGGCTGGAGCCACAGTGGCTGGGACAGCTACACACCATCATGGCAGAGGTTCTCTAGGTTAGATGTTATGGACCTTCCTTCTCAGCCCAACCCTATTTCCTTATAGTCAACAACCAGGGACTGAATCACAGTCCGAGGCCATGCACGCAAGCAGAGCAGAGGCCTTTGGTGCCACGTGGATATTACTCATGGCCATCCGTGAGCCTTCAACATGCCCAGGCATCACTCAGAAACCTCAAGCACAACAGCCACCTACAATCTCAACAGCCAGAAGTTCTCTCCTTCCTTCTTCGTACATACATACCAACTGCCATTGAAGCTAATATTTTCAAAAAGGTCTTCTAACAATGTTATCTAAAATAGGGAAGAGTAAGTTTAGGCTGGACTTACCTAAACCAGTCTGGACTGAGGGAATGTGATTGCTTTTCTGAAAGATGTGCAGCAATATCTTCAGCCAGGCTGCTAATAAAAGATAATAATGATGTGTTAAATGTCAACCTCATCTGCTGTAAAAGTAATAGCAGCACCGTCCTACTACAGCAGAATAATTCTATACCAAATATTTACAATCCCATCAGCATAAGGAGTTGAAAGTTAACTACATGCAGAGTTTATAGTATGGTACACAATACCTTTGCACTCCAACAGGGTGTACATATTTGTGCAATTTTTATTCTCTCTATCTTTAGGAATGGGTCTAAGTCATAAGTAGGGTAAACAAAATTGTTCTGACTTTGAACAAAACATGGTAAACTCTATGTTTTGAGGGAGGCATGGAAGACAACAAGGGACAGCATTAGATTTCAGACAATTGTTAGCTCATTTACGTCTTAGGCATTTCCATATTTGATAGGAGAATCTGGTACGGTTTAAAGACCTTACATAAACTGTGTGCTTTCTGGAGACATGGCATAAAGCATGACTTGCCTGATTCTTTGGACAAACTATTCCCATAAGCAAAGTGCCAATTATTATCTGTTGAAAGATACAGTTTTAGGTCCATTTATTTTTTTATTCTTTTTGCTTCTTGCATGTTTCTAGAAGTTTACATGCTAATGTTCATTATAACTGAAACAGGAACTATGTTTTTAATATGTCTGTGTCTCATACTTATGTTTTGTTTAGCTGTCTTCACAGTGCATTTTATCATATTTATATCCCAATATTATTACTAACAAACAACAGTGCATTCCAGGGAAATCATTTCAGTTTCATAAGAGCAGATAGAAATAGATACTGCCTATTACGGTAATCAAAATCCTCTATTCTACACATACCAAATGACTGCCAAAAAAACCCCTCAGTGCTATGCAGTGGCATGATGGTTATGTGACATTATTACATTAGTGTTCCACATAGCCACTAGAAAAAAGTAGAAATTGCCTCACAGTTAGAAATTCATCTCTCCCAAAATTAAAAATTTTGAACAAACGCTGCCATATAGAAGCATTCCAACCATCTTCACAATTAGCCTAAAAATAGAGACGCTATTAGGATATTTTTTATTTTGGAAAACTCAATCTGAGTCAGATTAAATAAATCAAGTAAGTGTCAAATTTCAAACACAGGTCCCTTTCTAGAGAAATTTCTAACTTAAAAAAGTCTTCATGATATACCGCCCAGCATTTCTTCTGACTTCTGAGATTCTGCTCTGCCCAGCTGCATTAGAGCTGCTATTATGTCAATAAACGTCCAATACTCTTAGGGAGAGCAGAAAATGAATCAATTCTGCCAGGCAAAACTTTCGAGAGCAATTCTGCTTCGAGTCAGACTTGTTGTTAGCAGTGTCTTTTCTTAATCGGGATGATAGACTGATCTCCAGGCAGCTCCAATTAAGAGGATTCTCCTGCCTTTAGAACCTATACGTAGTATTTTGAAACTCAAAGGCAATAGCTTAAGAATTTATTACATATCAAAGCTGCCGAGTATAACTTTAATATGGGAATTAAATGATTTCCTCCCAAAAGTCCTTTGTGGAGCTTAAATGCCTGCCTGTCTGGTTTGTCTTTTTTTTTTTTTCTTTTTTTCTGAGCTAATAATTTCCAACATGCCCTTTGCCCTAGATCCTTGAAATTAAACAAGGATGGCATTTGTCAGCAAGTTTCTCGAGTCTGCTACCTCTCATTGCATGAACTGTCATCTGAGGAGGTACATTTAACTTGTGAAAAGGTCATTTCTCTACTAAGAAGCGAACTTGGTATTTTAGATGATTTGTGCCTTGATCTACATTCTGTTTTACTCTACAGAAATAGGTAGCACATGCATATCTGTATCTATAGCTCTGTATGCGTCTGTGTGCATATATATGTGTATATATGTATATCTACAAATGGAAACTTTCAGAAAAAAGAGAGGAGATCTTAAAATGAGGGCCACTGCAAATAAGTCTTCAATCTTCATTAAAGCTGGTCCCCAAAGGGTCATGTCATGAGGTGCAAGAGCAGTGGTGGGCTTTCTTCGTCCTGCCTGTATCAAGCTGTTCTACCATGCCACCAAGAATGGCTAGTGGAAATTAAATTTCCCATTAAGGTGCGATCAATAACATTGATGATATTGTCTAATAAAATGTGTTTTGGAAAGCCTATGAAACACATTGTCAAAACGATAGCTACAACAGCGTCAATGTAGTTATCATGAAATGAATAACATCTGTTTGTAAAGGTTCATAATTAGATATTTCTTAGGCGTTCAGGAAAGTTATAATTTGTCAAGAAGATTTGTATGGCTTTAGTTTGTGTTTAGCATTCTACCAACAGAAACATATTACAGATTTCTCTAATGCTCATTTATCTGTATGTTTGCTAAACCAAAAAGTCTCAGTGCTTCTTCTTGAGGATGTATAGGCATTTTCTTAGTCCTTGGCAGCTTTAAGAAAGAAACGAGTCTAGGGTCATTAAAGAGCTAGCTAAGCTCTCAGTTTCTATTTCTGTTAAGACAGCTAGGAAAAGGAGAACAGTGACATCATGGAGGATGAAACTGCCGGTAAAAAATCCTCCTACACGATAGTGTGAAGCAGGTGGATCTGGAGTTAGTTTTGGTGAGTTTTAGTTAATGATGGATAGGAGTGAAATAAAGTTCAGCAAAGTTCATTCTTGACCCATCTCAGATGTGAAGGTATCTGCCTGGCTGCGTGTCATTTTAGCCATCTGTTGGCTGTAACAAGAGACCCCAACGTGAAGTGCAACACTTGTTACATCATGCGGGTATGCGACATTCCCTGCCTAAGTTTGTTCCTTAAGCTCATTATGTCGTGCAGTGAGAAATACACACGGTCTGCAAGAAACTTTCTTCAACATTGTTCATGCTTTTTAAAGAAAAAATATAACTATCACCCACTGGCCAGCAGGTACTAATTTAAAAAGAAACAGGAATTTTCCACAGCAGCAAGCTCAAAAAACACAGGGAAATTCCTTCAGTATCATTGTTTAAAACTTTAGATAAAACTCGGCATAGTTTTCTGTTTCTCTTGTCAACAGCTCATATAGTCATGAACTATTCTTAAACTTCTTTTCTGTCAGGATCACTTCTAAAGACGAAAGCAAGATCCTTGCTTGTTTTCTGGACAGCATCTGGGTGAAATACTCAGCAAGCGTGAATTTCTATTGCTATAATAAGGTCACGGGGGCTGTATCTGCTTAAAATAATCCACCTCCTATTCCTGCCTTGACTTATTCTACACCTTCCCTGTTGCAACTCTGTAGTATTTCATTATAAAAGAAACTGTCATGAGGGCATCACCAAAGAAAAAATACCGACAATAATGGGAATAAAAGTTAGTGGTGGAATTAAAAAATTATGTCTTCCCCATAGGAAATAACTTCCTCTCCTTGGGAATTGAACACATACAATCCTATGACTGCCCATCAGGAGCCTCTTGTTTTACTCTTGCCAAATAGTTCAGTTTACCTTTCCTTTGCGTGTCTACCGTACCTTCAGATTTGACGTCGAATGACAAAGCTCATCAAGATCTAGCTTACAGGAAGTACAGAAATGGACTTTAAAAAACAAGAGTGAGAGCCTAAGCTCAATTACTCGGCTTGTTTTTTTGACTTTCTTAAGCGCTCTAGAAGAGATCGGGAGAGGACCGCCTTCAGCAGAAGGTGGACAGATAATCCATCAGGGAAGCAGAAGCGATTCCACAGAGCACCCGGAAGCACGGAGCAGGTCACAGCTGGACCATCAGTTGTATATACAAGATATAGAGTTACAGACTTGGGTGGAGGGGGGAGCACACAAGTCAGTCACGCATCTGGATCGAGGGCATAAGCGATGTGAAAAATTACCCGTAAGTAAACAAAAGAGACACCACATCAAAGAGCTGCGGTTACAGCACAAGCGCTTGAGAGTTAAGGATGAGATTGGATCCTTTAGATGTACGGCCATTTTCCCGTTCTGTTGCTGAGGGTTTCAAATTTGACGGCAATCCCATTAGCTTAATTAGAAGACGATGCCTTGTCTAAACTCGCATAAAATTCACAGCACCTCCGATGTCTGCGGCGAGGCGCTGGGAGGGGGCAATTCAAAGGTCAGATCCGTCAAACGGCAGCCTACTAACGGCAGCCCTGAGAAAGCATCGCGCAGCCGACGCTACCGCAGCCCGCCCCGATGCTCCCCAAGGCACCTCCGTCCCCCATGGGCACAAAACGCAGCGTACGCCGGCACCCGCGGGTGGCCGCTCCGTCAGGCGGCACACGGCCCAAGCTCTCGGCAGGACGCCTGCGAGAAAAGCCTTCCCGGCAGCAACTGCTCCCTGCACCTCTCGCTGAGACATGTAGGAGTTTGCAAGCTTGGCCCAACGAGTATCGGGTGTCTGCTGTCACCGGGACTGGCCCCGTAAATAGGTCTTTACAGCGCGCAGCAGCATTCCCCTCTAACAGCTGTCAAATATTTTCCTGGAGCAAGGCTATGGGAGTAACAACTGCTTGAATGCAGCTCTTTAAAAGTGTTTGTGTTTCATGAGGTGAAAAAAATTCTTTCTGGTCCAAAGGAGACTTTTAACCAAGTGTATCAGAAAGCATTTTTTTCTTTCTTCTCCTCCTTTTTTTTTTTTTTATACCATGTAGAAATGTAAAAGTAATGGTAATAGGTTTTCCTCTTTGCTGATAATATAAGGTGTTTCTGACAAGAAGGAAATTCAAGCTGACACATTCCTGGCTCTGTTCAACTACTCTGATTGATGTGATCTGGTTACCTTTTCCCCCTATTTTCTTTTTAAAAATATATTATCACTGGGAAATCTGCACCTCAGAATGAACCATATATTTCTTTTACAGAGGTCAGTCCATTATATAATTTTGCACATATGTCCAATACAAATCAATTCTATTTGGCTCAAGTGCACCTAAAGAGGCCCAGAGCACATTCAATCCAAATTGTATCACATTCTCCTCAATCAAATTCACAAGAATTAGATTTTTCTTTCCTTTTTTCTTTTTTCTTCCAGTTCAAAATGAACACTATGGTTAAAAACATTTCCTGGAGGGTGGACTGGAATGCTTGTAGAGGAGACAGATGCAAAAGTAGCAGATATGAGCTTCTATATTGACTGTCTCCATAAAGGCACTCAGTTACTTTATACAAATAGTAGTTTCATGGTAATCGACACCTGATCTTGCTATACAGAATTTCCATAGCAATGTCATCCTTTTTATTTAAATAAAAATTAAAATCAACACACTTCATTCAGTCCTATATGGATAGGCCTTATAAATCCCATAACAAGATTTGTTTAATTTAGAGTGCACGGCTGGACTTTTTGTACCAGAAACTAAAAAAGGACTCACTCACTCACTCCTGTAACAGTGTGCATACCCATTTCAGTTTGCAGAAACATTACTCCTTAGTTTAGAAGTTAGGCTGTTTTTCCCCTGCGATAGGTATCTGCGGCAGCTCAGCCAATGTTTCTGTTTAGCTAAAGAGGCTTCTGCTTTTCCCACTGCAAGCGGATGCGCTGCTTGGAAAAGCTGCTCGGTACAAGAAAACAAGCACTCCTGTCAGTACAAAACAAACAGGGTAATGGACATTTTTGCAGCTGCATTGGCAAGAGCCTGGTTACCCATAGACCAGGACTTGGAGGTCAACAGGCTTTAGCAGCCAGGGCGCGTTTTGGAGGCTGGTGCCGCGTGCGCCCAGGGAGCCTGCCCGCGCTGCGGGGTCTGCCCGCTGCTGAAGAGCAGCGATCTTTGACCAATGCAGTGATGCAGCCTCTGGGGTAGACGCGGTTTTACTGCTGAAACGGTGCTTTTATCCATTAAGCTCATTTCACTCACAGCCCTTCTGTACTCACCCAAGAACGCATCTTTGCTACCGGTTGTGTTCACTCATGGAGGATCATGTCATCCCTGCGCTAGACAGACATTGCCAGCATTAACATAATCCTAGTGAAACCGAAAAAAAAAACCCAAATTGTGAAGAGACAGACACTCACCAGCAGGTATAAATCATTCAAGAACAAAGTGTTCAAGTAACATTAACCTAAAGGTATCATGACACATTTTTCTCCAATGGATGACATTGGCTAGTTAGTATTCAAGCGATCCTACCTAAATAAAACTGATGGATGTTAACAGAGCAGACTATGAGAAAATTTTATCAGGATGCCCAAATTCTGCTCCTTCTTGCTTAATCAATCACCTCTCTGCTGAGCTGTGTAGCATTTTGCTGCAAAAGTCTTAGCAGAGAAATTGGGCTATGGCAAAATGAATAATACATTTGCTGCAGTGCTAGGCTAATGACCCTTAAGTGCCTTAGAAAAATGAGCTGCATGGACTCCTTCCTTTTACAGAGAGACTGGGTCATATATTGGGAAGTAACTAATAACAAGGTAATAAGGATGCTGTTTAGAGGTGCAAGAGGTAAAGCAGAGCACGTCCTGCCTAATTTTATGACCACAGCAAGAGGTGACATGTCCAGTCCTTGTCCAAATACTCATCTGTTGGAGTCTGAGGTATATATTTGTTTTTATCTCCTCACCTTTTCCCGCTGCAGCCTGCACTGTTTTTATACACGTGTTAATCATCTCCATCTTTTTTCGCTTGCTGTCTCCGTGAAGCTTCTTGTGGCATCGTAAAGACATTGATCAAATGGTGACAGGCAGGACAAAGCTATTTACTTTGAAGCAGTAGGAGGGTTGCAGGGCAAGGAAGCGCAGCTAAAATCTGCATTGGCTGGCACTTACAATACCTGAACAATTCATAAGTCTCCTTGAACAGGTCCCTGAAGGCAAAGAATAGTGGCTTAGGTTTCCTTACAGAAATGTCATTTTTATCTGCGGCATAAAGCGGTAAAGGAAGAGGGGAAAAAAAAAAGTATGTATTAAGCATGCTTAAAAAGAAGCTTATTCAATGATAATTACAGAGAAACGTAAAACCAGTGACTGAACGGTGGAGGATTATTTACAGTCTTTTCAAATTTACTTCCTTTAAATCCATCTAAAGCATACTTGAAGTTAAAATGAAGCCTTTCTTCTGATTTCCTTTTTAAGTGTAAAAAGGGAGCAAGAGAGACCACTACTTTTGAGGGGGGGGGGTTATCATCATTTTATTAGAAGATATAATTGGTAGGCAGCAGCTGAAAATGAAGCGCTTCTTTAAGAAAGCGGTCATTTAAAAACTAGTGTGGGGTCACGTAACCTCGTTATTCCCTTTACATCTTCCGTTCGGTCAAAACACCAACACCTACCCCAGCAGCTTTCATCTCGGGCGGCAAATGCCGGTGCTTCCCTTTCAAGTCGGGCTTTCTTCCGCTGTGGCAGGAGCGCAATCTCCCACGCCACCACTTCGGCTTCATCACGTTGCTCTTCTATCTGTTCGGGGAAATCAGCTTCGCTTTGTGTCATTCTTGCGCGCCTTAGCAAGGTTTAGAAAGCAAAAGAAAAGAGGAATCCTTTCAAATTAAGAGGGCCCAGTTTGATAGCACTTCCTCAACCCAAAAAAAAAAAAAAAAGGGGGGGGGGACAGAGAGAGACAGACAGAAAGCTTTATTATCTGAATAGTTTGCTTGAAAAGGCCGGGCGACACCGGGACATTCAAATCCCAACTGTCTAAGCTGAAGTCCTTGATGTGTGTTATCTGCAGGCTGCTATCATTAATAAGGAGGCTTTAAAAAGGACATTTCTTAAAGCCTGGACAATTTCTTTGGGCTAAAACTCTGAGGACGCCCTCTCTATCCTTTAGCTGAAAAAAGAAACCCTCTTGTGTATGAAGGCATATAAAAAGTTGTCTCCTTTTGCTGGACTTTCACAAAGCCTTTTTTCAGAGTTTCCTTGCTTGACTCCTAGTCCTCCTTCCGTACGAGGCTGAGACAAGAGTATTTTTGAGCATTAACAGAGAATAATAATAAAGTCTTCCAGCTGACTCGTGGTGTGAGGACTGCTGCAAAGCCTTCCTTGCAAGTCTTCCTTGAAGACCTGCTCCTGCTCTCCTCTGCTGCCTTAGAAGGAAAATTTTCTGTGAAGGTCAAATGTATTTTATTTGATGAGCTCATAGGAGCTAAGGTAGGTGTAATGACCAAAAAAGTTCTACTGCTGTTTTATTTCAAATAATATCTGAGTTTTCTCTCACCTATTTTTTTTGAGGGGGGAAGGGGTAAGTTTTTTCACTCTGGCCCCCAAAAGGGAAGCAGGCTCTAATAAATCAATAGTGCTAAATAGGCTGGTCCTAACGAAACACCAGCATGCATTTTCCTTTCGCTCTTTCGAATGCACTTCCAGTCACTGGGAAGGCAAACTTCCTTCTTGCTTTAGTGAGCGTGTTTTGACAGCACAAACTGCAAGTGCTACAACACGCAGCGAAAGAAGGCTTTAACAAAACAGTGATTGAGACAAAGATTATTTTTAGTTCATGCTTTCTCGGTTATCTCGGTTATGTTTTGGACAAAACCACGCAATTAATTTTGTAAGTGTTCTGAGAACCATTTTCATTGCAGTCAGATGCTTACGTGATTGCAGCTTTGCTGGTATCTGAAAAGGAAAGCGATACGGATTCACTGGAACCGAGGTATACATATCTTACAGAGGAAACTCAACCACAAGCTTCTGATGAAGCCCTTTTTTAAAAGCCTACGTTAAACAAGTGACACAGTCCCTCAGTTTGTCGAGTCGATGATCTAACCTGAGATGCCAAAGGTTTCGCAACAAGAATAAAATAAATTTGTTCCTTTAAAATTGCTCCAGTCAAGGGAACAAGGAATCAATGTCTCTGCCCTGTAATGGAATCTGATTTTTTTTTTTTTTTTACATACACCCTTTATTACTGTAATTTTAAAATAGCCATAACATCCTCGCAATACTTTTTAAAAAATTATCCCCAGGACTGAAATGCCCTGCATGTTTTCAACATACAGTGAATATTAATGGTTATAAATCATTGAAAAAAAGAAAAGTTGTTGATAACATAACGGGAACTATCAACTACAGCGATGCCATTAGGCATCCAAAATCTGAAGCGAGAGGCACCTGAATGTTACAAAGCCCTTGGAAATACACTACAAAGCAAAATCCGCTCCTGGGAACGGCCTAGATTGACCTCTTCAGTCTCCAGCTCTGCAGCATGCATTAGGCAGAGGCTGCTACCAGGCCGTAGCAAACTTCACTTGCTGCCTTGAGCCCAGCAACATTAAAAAAGGGACCGCATGCAGCAGTTTGGACAAAAGGGAAAAAAAACTCTCCAGACCTGGCTGCTCCAAAAGTTGGCTTCACTTTATTTGCTTCCAATTTCTTTGCATATTCTCACTTCTAATTCCAGTTAGAGATGGGGTACCGAAGCGCTGCTCAGCAAAGACAAATTTTGCTAGAATCACACTCAGAAGTTTAAAACAAAAAAAAAAAAAGGAAGCCCTGAACTTTATCCCGATGTTTTAAAATGCAACGAATGAAGCCACTCTCTGAGTTGCACTAGCAGCAAATGGGCTGTGAGCACCCAGCATGGTGGATTTACCAGTATAAATCAAAGGTAAATACACTTGAGCTTGAGAAATTACACCTATATAAAAACCAACTGGGACTAAGATCAGAATGAATAAATAAGCACATCAGGGGGTGATTGCATGTACTTGTGCTCGGCCTCACACAGTCGCACATTGGAAAAGCATGTGGACTGCAGAAAAAAAGATCTGCCTTTCCTTGCACATAAAGAGCTCCATATCGCACTTGGGGCCTCAGAAACGAATAACTAATCTCCCGTAATTCCTTGAAGACTAACAGCACCAAAACTGTAGTTTAGGAAAGAAACATTTAAGGAGTCTCGGATATATTTTTGGCACTAAACCGCCTCAGTCAACGCAATCACATCCTGTCAAGCCACGTCAAAAACACGTTTGATAGGTCCTGACATAACTGAGGCACTCTTACATCAAGCACATAACCAGTCAGGAATATTCAAGAATGCTGATCATTAAGGCGTTCTATGGAAAAAGGGCTTCTTAATAAATATTACTTGCATTCAAAAAGAACGGCAAAGAATCCAGAGGATATATTTTATTCTCATTTGCTGCACTGCCTTTGATTAGCACTTTCCAAATGTATGGTGGAGCATCTGACAGACCTGTACACGCCAAGGATGCCCCAAGAACATTTTCTCTGTGATAAACTGTCAAAGACTTGGAGAAATCCTGCTTGTGCAGTCTGGGCTCAGCTTCACAGGAAAATTGATCTTTGTTCTATTCCTTTCTCCAAGGATTAAGACAATATGATTTGGATGCTTGCAAGATGACCAGCAGCAGTCAGAAAAATAAATCATTTAAACATTCTGTAAGTGTAGGGAGAAAGAAAGGAAATTAAGTTTTTATTAAAACAGATAACAGGAATGCTATCAGTACAGCAGTTTCCTATTGCCTGCTGAGCACAGTAATGAGGATTCAGGATGCTGTAAATGATACACTGTCAGAAAAAGCCTCTGGATGCACAGCAAGAGCTTCAAAGCAGCTTCATTTTCCTGCAGAACTTAATCTTATGAAACATTTATTTAAGACACACCGAGCAATTAAAAATGTGTGTGCGTGCATGGGTGTGTGCATGTGTTTTGAGAAGCCTTGCTTCTTAGAGCTGAACATATACTCTTGCAGGTAAGGCTAGAATTAAAAGAAAAACGTCTTTGAAAATGATGACTTGGAATTACATTAATCTACCCTTGAAAGAGAGGTTTGTGCTCAAAATAATAAAGCCCATAAGTTCTGAGGTTAACTATATGTGCAGAACATAATAAACAGCAATAGTCGCTGCTTGTCTCATTTAGCGAGCTTAGCTGGTCCTGGGAGAGGGGAGGGCGACCAGGACTGTCATAAGCTAGCGATATAACTGAAAAGCGCGGCTGTCGGAGGCACCTTCTGCTGCAGGCCGGCAGGGGCATTCGTCCGGCAAAACCCGGCGTGGCCCCAATTCTCCCGCCACGTCCGTGCGCTGTCCCTGGCTGTCGCGGAGGGCTCACCCGAGGGGAGAACCAGACCCCCCATTTCGGGACACCGGCTGCAGCTGGGCACCTCGTCGTGCTGCGCCGTGTTTTAGCACCGGGCACAGACGTCCTACTGACCCTGTGCCCGGCTGTTGGATGGCTGGTAACGCGTCTCCTTCCAAACAAGCCTGAAACGGCCATGCCACCTCCTCCCCCTAAAAATAAACAAAGGAGGATTTGAACACTGAAACAACCCTAATTGCATTTTATATCTGTCCTTTTTGCCTCCTACTAGAGATAAGCTTCAAGAATAATTCCTCTTTCTATCACACACACCACGTGTACTTCTCACATTATGCCCTTCCTGCAGCTGCTCCCATCCCACATCCTTCTGATAAGCGCTAAGCAGGGGGAAAAAAAAAACCAGGGCAAGCGCTGCCCTTCTTTTCAACCTCTTCTGGTCAGAGATAAGACCACGTGTTTGGAAATACTGGGAGCGCTCAGTGTATTGACTTTGTGGCAGGAGAGGAAGGCTGTGCCACCGCCCGACCGAGCTTTTCCGTGTCCCCTCACGGCAGCTGATATTTTAGGACCTGGGTTAATAGTATACTTTCTCTGTTTGGTGCAACCGGGTGTGGGCCCGGTGTAGATGCCCGGCTACCAAAGAGAACCATATTAGGAGATCAGCAATACGGGAGATGTTTTTGCCCCAGTTACAGAAGCGGCAGGAGAAAAACCGAGATATCCTACTCGGCTTAATTTAGCGGCAGCAAAAAGGATCAGTCCAGCAAAGCACACCTTTTGCTAAAGCCTTAACCTTCACCTAGCGGGAACAGTGAAAACTCCAGCAACGAAGCTAAAGTCCAATTAACGAACGACCCAGGGTGCTTGTCCTAAGCAGCAGAAAAATGATCTTCTTTCTCGGTACTATATATAGCTCGGCCCTGGCTTAAGCTATACTTTTATGTCATGTCTGCCTTCTTCCTAGGACAAGTTTCTAATTGTTATAATTTTACTTAGCGTTCCTTGCATTTTCCCTTTCCTTTTTATGAGGCTGCTCACAAACAGTATGGGGGTCATACTCAATCAGAAGAAGAAACACTACACCTGTTCTCCGTCACATACCACAGATAGGTTTTGGGTTTTGTTTTTGTTGCTTGCTTGCTTGTTTGTTTGTTTGTTTTTTTACACCATGCACTTCATGCTTTTCCCTTTTCAGTTAAGCCAGGCTGTCAGTTCTTTTTCCCACCTTTCTCTAACATGCCTATATATTGACACACACACACAAACACAAATGCATGTTATATTGTGCGATCTGGTGGCAGCAGACCACGAGGAGCTGACCACGCAGCTCAGAGGTCCCCTTTCCTGCTAGCAGGTTTAGCGGATTCGGCTTTGCCAGTGAGGAACAGCCTAATATTTGCAACAGGCCATGAGCAAAGCGGAACAACTTTTAAGATCTTATTTAAAATTCAGAGCACTCGGGGACTATGACAGAGTCATGCATTCAGAATGAGACAAAGCAGCAAGCATGAGGAATGTAAAATGTATTAGTCTTCATTTAAAACCAGGGAAGTCTCTATTCCTCTTTCATGTACTTGATTGGTAATTTGGTGTGCATTAGTTTCAGAAAGTAATGTTTTGTATGAGTAGATTTGGCCAATAAAATGTCACACTAACTAAGATGAGGACAGTAAAATATCTCAAGCTACTGTTTTCACATAAAATAGCGATAGATTCAACATTATGTAATTACAGAGACTCTGAGAGAAATACAATGTAATGAATGCTAATACGCTTTGTGCCATAATACTAAGAGGTTTGAAGTCTTTTATTTATCTTATTGCAGTGCAAACATACTTACTCAGGGCAACACTTCTGAGGCCCCTAAATGGTAGGAATGCATATGAACATGCACAAGGATCAGCTGGGATCACAAAACTTTACATTTTTCCATGTAAGCTATTACGAGGGAGAGCATTTTGAAGGAACAGCAAATAGTCAAGTACTTTTATGCATGCAATCACTTGATTTGCTAGCGTTAGCATAAAGTTTCGTGAATAAAACAGCAGTATTTGCGGCTGCTAGCATTTAAACTGTGGTCGCTATCATTACTGTCAAGTAGTCTCTAGCCAGAATTTGATAGGTATACCTTTATGTATTACCATTTACAATACAGTTCTGCTGTCGTCTGTAAACTCTATCTCCTTAAGGAAGCTGTGCAATTACAGAAAAATTTTCAAATCTAGGCATGGGAGCATGGGAGCCGTAGCACTAGGTCCATCCTTCACCTACAGAATGGGAGAACGGTGTTCTTCCAGTCCAGCTTGTAACATCCAAGGGATACAACAACATAAGTTTTGGACAGAGTTAGGTACGACCTTGGCCTCGCTAAAGATATACCATAACTTGTCTCTGATAACGATTAAATTTCTTTACAGTCACCGTTATATGGATCCAACTCTCCATGTCGGTGCCTCAGGAGAACCTTACTGAACACCCCAGCCTGCAGAAGCAAACCAGAAAGTCTGCTTGCTTGGTCTGTTGAAGGAGACTTTGCAAAAGGAGCTTGTATTTTGCACAGATATGAAGGCATTTTTTTTAAGAGCAGGCCTTCGTTGTTTTGAGCTCAGACAAAAAGCTTTTCTGCCACTTCTCTGCAACATAGTGGAAATCAGCTAGATACTACTGGTGCCTCCTTTCCAGGGGTGCTGTAGGCTTACAACCTCAGTTCAGTCATCTACCCAAGCATACTGTCAGCTACATTCAAAACACATAATTAAGCTGTACATATGCCAAAGTGCATGGGTCATAGTTTACACAGTGCTTTGAGATCCTTCAGGTGGAGAGGCAATAAACACCATGATTATTAAACCGTGTTTTGCAACCGTGCTGCAGGGATAATTAATATGAAAGTGGCCATGATAGAAAAATCTTGTGTATATTATTATATGTGCTTAGGAAGAAAATGAAATCTCAATATATTTACATTAAAAATCCATTCAATTAAAATTATGTTTGCAATACTGATAGAAAATTAAAAATAGAAATAATTTTTGTCAAATGTAGGTTCATTTGCATACTCATGCAAGCAAAAGCTTTGGAAAAAATGAAAACAGTTTGAAATTAAGGGTAAAGTGGAAGGACTATAAAGAAAGTGATGGTAATTTGCTCAGAAGATTCCCTCTTTAATGCCATAGTAGCAGCAATTGAAATTAATTCACTGCAAGATGTTAGGATGTTACCCTTGCAGAAAGGGTAGAAAATGGTATTTCCAAAGATTCTGACACGTAACTAGTCCTTCTAAAAGTCAAGATCCATCAACTGAGCTCTTTAGCTCTTCAGCAGTTTCCGTTCGATTTTAGGCCACTGGCTTTGGACAGCAGCTTCAATCATAGTTCACAGGCAAATGACTTTATGCCAAGAACAACTTTGTTTGGCAGCAGGAGCTGACACATATGCTTTAGTTCTCCTGCAGTACCACATGTGTCTCCTAAAAACTGTGGTTGGAGACTGTAATAAAGATCTAACTGTTACAGCATATTAGTGAGGAAATATACAGTCCTTGACTTCAGGTCTGGAAAAAGATCTAAGAGTTTAGCTTTGTTTTTTATTCAGACACCTTTTTCAGGTGGCATATTTCACTCAGCTTTTTGACAGACTTTATCTGAAATGCTTGGGTATCCATATTTATTAGAGCTGGATGACAGCTTTTAGCTAACATCTTTTTCATTGAAAATGCCATATGGTCAGACAGAGCTCTTAGGCCAAGGAGGGAATTTCTGGGCAAAACAAACAGTAGAGAGGAGGGAGGCCAGCGTCCCAGCCATCTTAAGGCAGCCCACAGTCTGGTGGTTGGGGCACTCACGAAGGGCATGGAACAATCCTCCTGTTGATAACTATTTTGGGACTCCTAGCATAACTTTTCAAGAATATTTTTGGAAAATATGATTTTGCTTCCGTTGCATAAGCAAACACACTCAGACCCAAATATTCTTTCAGAAATCTCATCTTCTGGCCGCTCTAACACCCTCTCTCAGCTTCTGCAAAGCTTTTATGTCTACTATTCCATTGTCAGTATCATCCCTTAATAGTATGTTCATTTAGGAAAGTTATTAACACAAAGAATTAATTGAACTGTATATCACACATTCAGTACATAAGTAAAACGTACCTGAGAAAATTCCCTGTGCACATCTTAGTTAGAACGGTTATGGTAGAGCCTCAACTCATTAATCAGTAGAACAGTTACTTTTGTAGAACCTGCAAAATAATTTCTCAGTTATTACATTTTTATCATCAAATCAAACTTTGAGCTGAAAATTTGTAGATTTAATCTTTGAGTAAAAATAGCCTGACAAATTGTACATGAGAAGAAAATGTAAAAAGTATACATATCCTCATAATCTCTCCATTTTCTCCCAAAATATTCCTTTAAATTGTATCTCAATAGAACTAAGGCTAAAGGAAAAAAGTGTTAAAAATTGCTTTTTGCCTAAAACTAGTCTTTATCAACATACATAGGTTTGGCCTTGGGCAGGGATCTTTATGGTTAGCTCCTCTATACATAGAACTTTTCATCTCAAGAACACCTATCTCAGTAACTCAAACATGTATTTCATAATCTTTGTCATAACAACAGCATTCTCTATATAAAATTAGATGCCAGACAAGGAGAAGAGCAATTTTATTCCACTGATAATGAAGCAATCTTCAGCAAGATGTCAAGACAACCTAAGCGGCTAATGGTATTTCTTGTGACCCACCTGCTGGCCATCCTTCCCTCCAGGAAAAAAAGGGAATCCTTTTCACTAAGCACAAATCAGTATTTAGATAAACACTAACCAGATGAAGAGGAAAACACTCTGACAGCCTTCAGGCCTACAAGTGTGCTTAACCACTATGTAAAAAATACTTTCTTACACGAACAACCTTAGTGAATGTCTAGCAGTGCTGCTACCTCAGCCTCCAACTAAGGACAAACCAGATATTTATATACAGTGTGCACGAGCTCCCATATCTTCTATTTTATCTTTATTTTAGTAGGAGCAACCTCTTTTGGGCATCACTGAGAAGCAGAAATTGACTCTGGCCTTACAAGAAAAAGAAGCAGGCAGGATGCGAGAACATGAACCTTAAGATCAGAAAACGACCACTCCTCTCCCCAGCAGCTGCTGTGGAAAAGCTGGCATACACCAGCTCTGGCCCAGAGAGCACCAAGGGGCTGGGGAAGCAAGATGCAGCTGCAGTGTACAGTGGTTATTCTGCATTTAAGGTGCCGACAGAGAGCTGCTTTATTCCATGTCTGCTTCCACCTCACCCCCCAAAAGGGCTTGGGCAGCCCCTTGCCCAGATTCTTCTCCTCTCCCATTTGCTCTCCTCATTATCAGATCTTCCTTCCAAGACAAAAGTTAATAACAAAAATGCTTTTTAAATGGCATTATTATAACATAAAAATACTTATAATAACCTAATAACTTTCCACATCTGCTTGCTCTAAATGAGGGTTATGGTCTTAATCTACAGACTTTGTCTGTGGGCACTTCGATATCATTTTCTACCAATTTCTTAGGGATAAAAAGGAGTAGCGGTTATATGTCTAAACCCCTACCTCACCGCAAATCACTTAAATTCAAACTCATTAAAATAGGACCCATAGTCAGAGAACACTATACTGTATAGGCTGTGTCAAAAAAAAAAAAAAAAAAAAAGACTTGAGAGGTCAGCAAAATTTTCCATAAGGCAATTTCAGAATAGCAAAAATCATGCCAGAATGCTGGAGCAATGACAAGAGCCTATTCCCTGCCACCACCTTCCCTCACCACATCGCCGACTCCTCCTTCATCATAGCGTTGCACATGCTCAGAACAAATGTATCGCACATACAAAGTCTTCGCGCTGCCCATGCATCAGTAAACCAGCAACAGGAAAACCAAGCGCCTCCTGAGAATGTTGAATTTGCTGAGCACAGAGCAGCTCTGCAGGACTTGTGCAGAAGGTCCTGCGCTCCTTAGTGTTGTGTGAGTGCAGCAAATCCAGCGTTTCCAGGAAATGCCAGCGCAGGGGAAAGACAGTGGCTTGCCACCTTCCCTCCACCACAGAAACAAAGAAAATGCCCAGTCTCATAAAATATCCTGGGCACCGCTCTCTACATTAAAAAGAGAGGTTTCCTTCTGTAAACAAATCAATGCTTACTTGTTTTGGAAACCTGTATTTCCTGGACCAATAACAATAGCTCCTTTGCTTGGTCTGGTCTGGAGGTTTTGGGCGTGTGCAATAAATCTAAAAGCTTCTTCCATGTCCTGTTCTTTTGAAGCCAGTATTAATTGTCTCAAGGTTTTCTCATAGACTTCTCAATCCTTAAATGACCTTCTATATCCACTCAAACATATTTTTCATCAACACCTGAAGGGGCACCATCTTGTGGCCTTTCAACAAAACCCATTAAGCATGTGGTGTTTCCTTGCAAGAACATAACACGGACTGAAAAGAAGCCGTCCAAACCACCATGGTCTAATACGCTCACTTACCTTTGTGGGGTTTTATCCTTAGGAACAGCTCTGGTAAGCACAGTTCACTTTCAATCTGAAGCCGGTAAGGTTTCCTATGACGCTTTTTTTTTTCCCCCCAAACTGGCAGATCTGAAATTGAGTGCTCTAAAGCACTGTGATCAAGTAATCTTGCGAATTTGCACGTAACCATCAAATCCCTCCCCAGTTTGTTTTCAGTTTGCAAACCATAAGTCTGTAGCTGAAAAATAATCTCTTTATTCGTGTGTGTTTGACAGGCTCCTTTTGGCAATGTTAATAAATGGTTTATGGTCTGTTTCAGCTACCAGTAAAATAGCCATGCATGAAAGCGGGGGGGAGAAACTTGTTACACCAATGAACTAAACTCAGAGTGGCCTTGCCTCTGTAAATTTACTGGTATTAATTTTTTGTTAGCCCTGAGGCTGAAAAATGAATAAGATGACTATATTAGAAAGTACTCACTATATTGGTTCTTCTAGTTACATATTTCTAGTCGTATGTAAAAACTAAATCTTCCCCTCTCTCCCTTCCTATCTTTCATTACTCTGCTTACTATTTTTCCCTATCCTCAGCCTGTCGCTCTCCCACCCTTGGTTTGGTTCATCTCCCTCCCTTGCAAAACGTATCTGATGATCCTTCTTAGTGCCAGGCCAAGCCTTTCTGGTGAGAAAGGCTTTCGCCGCTGGAAACATGAGCTAAAACAGTGCTCAAGTCAGCGGCTTTAGGGGAGGGCAGTTCTCACCCTGTCAACGATGAGAAGGGTGAGATTAGATTTCCCTGGATTTCCGAGACAGAGTACAACTTCAGCAGTTCAGGTTCAAATGGATAGCAATTTCTTGCATCAGCGTTTAAGAAACTCAAGAGATCAGAAGAGTATAGACTGGCGACGGTGGAGCAATCTGGGACTTGCAACACCCTGAGACAGGCTGAGTGTAGCAAGGGGCTACAAACAGGGAACGAAACTTTGCTGTGGTTGAATTACAACAGCGATGTCTAATGGCAGCTATGGTCAGTCCTGCAGTAGATCAAAAGGGAAAAGGCTGCATCTGCCATAGAGGAAAAACAAATGATGCTTCTGTTGGCCAAGCAGCTGGACTCAAAAAATGCATTTATAAAGTTATCAATCAGAGAAAGAATTCCAGCTAAAAATTATCCCCTTTTTATCAGTCTGTTGGTGAGAGGTAGTGATGGGTATAAATAAACCTAGCTGTGTAGATGCTTGGGGGAATTATTACTGGGGGAATTATTGATGATTTCAAAGTAGTGTAACTTGCTAGTAGTGCAATATACCTTAGGGCTGAATACCAGTTCCCATAGAAAAAGAAATTTTAACATTCTATTTTCTTATAATAAATGCACTGGAAATACAGAATTTAATAAAACCACAAATTACATGCTTAATGTGGTTTATACTTAGATCTATGAAATATTATTTATGTACGTGGACTAGACTTTCCAAAGATACACCCATTAAACTCTGTACCTATTTTCTCTATGAAGTGGTAAGTCTTCAGCAACAGTCTGGGGAATCAACATTGCATCAGTACCAGGTACGTTAGGTCTGATTTGTCTTTCATGCTTAAAGATGGAAGTTTCCAAAAGAAAGCCTCCAGTTCAAAGGTTTATGGGATTTTCTCTTACATATGTTTTTCTTATTTGGTGTATTTGAAGATGTTTTCAAGCACCATTTCACCTTGATAGGTCAAATGCTTTCCAGTTTATTGATATATTACTGTACTCAAAAGATTTTTGTTCTAAGAAAAGCACTAAGAGTTTGTACACAGGCATGAAGGTTAAAGATGATTTTCTTTTAATGAAGGACTTGGCAAAAAAAATGGAATACTTCGGGAAGAACATAAAGAAAGAGAAGTGACCAGACTAACGGAAAAAGTTTCTGTCGTAAAGGAAGAGACAATCTTCTGAAGTGAGAACTATGAAAGTGGAAAAACTGTAGAAGTCCACTGAAAAACAATGCGATCAAACGTTCTGGGGCAATTTTTCATCATGATGTTAATGGCAGGAATTATCTGTGCTCTTCCTGCCAGCGCTGATGGAATGAATGTGTGTGATTCTGCCGGCTCCCAGCACAAGTGCTGCTGAGCATAAACAGGACCTGCTGAAGCACACGTAGATTTCTTTAATTGAATCAGCTCTTTACTAAAGGGAGTTAGTAGAAAATCTGCAAATCTTCCTGGCAGTTCTCTGCGTTTCGGGAACGATCAAAAGCTAACTCCTACTCAAATCAACGGCAGCCTTCTCACTCACTCCAAAGGACCTGGGAGCGAAAGCGGTGCCAGTTGTTTAAAAAAAATGGGCCAAGCAAATCCATACTTCAAAGCCTACAACAGATCTTTTTGTTTCAAACTAGATGCATTTTACAGTAGGTAAAAAACAGATGAGATCTTCCAAAAACACTAGATAATGGTTAAATGATCTACTGGATCTTTCCAATGATAAAAAAGCTACGCAAACACTACGTGGGAGTAAAAACAGCGGAGAACCTAAAACATCCATCCCACTATTGTTTATGTTTTTAGGCACTTGTCTTTTTGCACACAACATAGCCTTTGGGCAAAGAAAAGGGGGGAAAACAACTCAAAACTAAATGCAAAAAAAAAGATTTTCTTCCAAATTAATCTAGATCCTGATATGTTAAGCTCTGTCCCAGCCTAGAAATAGTGACCTATACGTGTTGACAACAGACAGCATCAACTGCATAATTTAATGAATATTGCTCTCGGTGGCAAAGCCAGTCGTTCATGCAAATGTAGTGGGGTCACACTGCAGATCAGACTGGAGAACTGCTCTATGTTATCTTTTGCACAGTTGTTTTAAACTCAGGTCAGTTCTCCAATCCAAGTCACCGTGTTACCCGCAGATACTGGTAACAGACGCGAAGATGCCTGCTCACAGGAGTACAAACAACTGACAGCTGCCAGAGGAAACACTTTGCAAACTATATTGCGAGGCTTCTTTCTTAGCATATGCTTGCCAATGAAACCCCAGAGAAAGAATGAGAACAAGTTTTTAAGAAAGTGAGGTGAGGAATTCGGGATACTGCAGATACTTTTTTTCTTTGGGGAGACAGCGATTCTCATAGCTTTTACAAAGTCTTTCGTGGTATTTTTTCTGCAAGAAAAACAATACTAGGTTAGGCAATGGCCTAATTGCCATTTCTACCTCAACTTGAACACAGCAGCAATAAGTGGACAATTTGTAAACATATTCAAGCAGGAGTTTGGGGTTACAGGTAGAACTGAAGAAGGAAATAAGAAATCTATTTTATCCAGTAAGGACAAAAAGCAACTGTTCAATAATCCCAACAACTGAAAAGGGTAGCAATAAAAAGTGGACCAGGTAGAAACTGTACTCCTTTGGTTTGACACAACTGCCCTAGAAGTGACTTACATGCTAAGCTAAGGAATAAGACACTGACCTCTTTAATCAGAGTTATGGATCCGGTTGCTTCTAGCACACATTTCACCAGTCGTTTTCTGCAAGTGGAGTTCAAGTGCACAACTCCCTTCCTATGGCAGACACACAGAAAGGCTAGATTACCATGAGTACAATGAAAACTCAAGTTTTCTTCAAAAGCGAACGGTACTGCTCCTCTTGCTGCCTCCCAGCATGTGGTTTGTTACAGCACTGCTGGCCAAAAAGTGTTTATTAAGAGAGAGAGAAAAAGCAGAACACTAAAACTACTTTGTGACAAAAGGAAACTTTAACCACGAATCACATGTAATCACAGAGATGTCAGACCGGAGAGGGCCTCAGCAGATCACCCTGCCCTGAGGCAGGTGCACGTGCTCCTAGTCCATCCTGCGGCACATCTCCACGGGCACAGTTCGGCGGACAGACCCGACAGCTCACATTGACTTGGGAGAACAGCAGAACTGGGAGCAGTGGGGGCACACAGTCAAGGCTGGTCGCTAGCCTGCGTGCAACATTGTACGTGTGCAGCTTTCTGTGCTGCAAGCACCCTTGCCAAGCTGGATGGCGCCCCAGTGCACGTGAAATGATTGTAAGTGAGGTCATAGGAACATTACGTTCTTGAAACGCTCTGCTGTTATTTTCAGCTCACGTACATTTTAGTCTGGTTGCTGTTAACATCAAACCGTCATGCAAAAGTCATTACAAGTGTTGGGAGGTCCATTTTAATCAATCTTCCCCTATGGTTTCCTATCAATACTATCCAAAGGAACACGTAACATTAGCAAACATTTCCATCATAACAGAATACCTTTAAATTGAATTAAACCCATCCTCATGATTGCCTTGCCGGGTAGACAGAGTGGACTGACTTTATTTCCGTCAGTCCCATGACTCCTGAACGCTGACCATGAGCATCACAAGCGCTTTTGGAGACTGGGGAGTTCACCCCGCTGAGGGGCAGTCACCACCTGCTGACCTCCTCCTCTCGGGGATGCCATTTTATGGATTCAGCACATCGCTTACGGGGCACTCCATGCCTTTACTTTCAGTATCAACCATCTGGCCCTACCTTTATTGCCTGCATGAAGATTTGGAATACTTTGCATCACTATAGCTCACATCTGGACAAATTTTCTGTTCAGAGAGGAAGTGCTAGGCCATGGAAATAAAATAACCGGGAAAGCACATTTTAGCTCTGCAAATCAAGTAAGTTTTCAACAACTCAGAGAAGTTAAACCTTCAGCTACATCAGGACAAGAAGAGCTCCAGGTCTAAAAATTGCAGACTAAAAATTGACCTACTTGAAAAGGAGAGAGAAGAGGCAGGATTTTTTTTCTTGTTTTTCAATTTGGATTTTTTTCTTTTTCTCTTTTTTTTGGGCTCTATAATACACACTGACATCCCCCCCCCCCCCCCCATACCTATGCAAATAATTGCCTGGTCAGTTCTTCTAATATTAGTTGATGATTAAAATACATGAAAAGGCAAGAACTGGCTAGCTGGGGTAAGAAACTGAAAGTTTTTAGTGTACGCTGACAGCAGGAAACGCAGGATGCTTTGAAAGATGAGGTCTCCTTTTGCACTAAGGTCTCAAAAGAGGAGGAGGAAAAAGTTTAGCAAAACTTTTTATCCATCACTACTCCAGAATTTCTTGACTCAGATTAGTCAGACTACACTTCTTTTTTCTTTCTCCATATTTTTAACAGAACTCTCGACCCCATTGCAGGCTACTCCTCCCTCCCTTCCCCCAATGCAAAAACAATCTAGTAATGGAAACCTAAAACTCATCTGTCACTAAAAGAAAACAAGATAGGACACTTTTGAGGGAAAAATAGAAGCAAATTTCTTTTTTCAGTTTCCTTTAAAGACAACAGTTACAGAATACAATTTTAAGTGACTAAACTCGCTAGCTATTCCTTTTGTTCAACAATTCAAAATGACAGCGAGTGAGAACATGTATAATATCAGTGTAGAAGTATCAATTATCATGCTTTGATTTGGGACAAGGTTGTCTTCTATAAAGTCGAAGACAGACATAAACTCAGTCTCTTGTAACTAAGGAGTAATAAAATACTGAGATACAAAGTGAGATTGTGCAAGTGTTATAAGAATTTTTTTTTATAAGAATTTTTACTAGAAATCTAGTTCCAAGAAAAAGTCTAAAAAGGAAAAGGGGAGGGAGGGCAGACACTCCTGCAGTGATTCACACCTTGATTTCATGGCTCATTCCCTTCTGTATCAATAGTGTCCACACAAAAGATGCACTATTATTTCACATAATGGAGGGGGCAGCTAAAGGACTGGCTTCATTGCACACTGCAGCCACATTGACATTTGTAAAAACGTCCAAATCCAAAGGGATAAATAATTCACTGCTTTGCTGAAAGATAGCACTAAAGGGTTTTGATAGGTTGATAAAGAAGAATGCAGCTGTAAAAGTCTGGCACACCCGAGCCACAAGGAATTTGTACAAGCCCACTATGTCCTCACTTTTCAGATGAGCTATTAAAATAACACCCCCTGAATTGGATTGCTCATTTTCAACCGCAATGATCCCTATGCCAAAGCATGGAGCGATTTAAAAAAAAAAAAGAAGAGTTAATGAATCTGTAAAGGAGGCTTCAGGAAGGCATTGAAAGAGGGGGATGGCTTCTATTTTTCTAATTATTTCTTCAAACACATTCTTAAATGGGATAGAGAATTATAACTTAGAGTTCCTGTCTCTGTGGTTTGACAAATCGACAATTTGTCCATTGTAAAAGTAATGATATGTTTCATTTATTTTCACTTGTTCTTTTAATAGAATATTTTACTCTTAAAATTGCAAGGACAGCTGAAAAGCAGCTTTGAGATGGCAGCAATCCGTGCATTACAGAAACATCTGTGATGCCTAATTCTGTTAACAATGAATGTAATGGCTTTATTTGTTTCTCATGGTATCCCCTGCATTCCAAACACTTGAGGATACTCACTCAGATAGACATTTATCTGCTATTAACCCTGGAAGCCTCTTGTCCTGGCCACGTTCCCTCCAGTCAGAGATGGGATACATTTCAAAACCAATCTTCATCAGATAGATAGACAACTGTTGAAGAATAGAAAAGCAGTCAATTCTATCCAAATTACCAATTTTCCCTCTGAGCACTTCACTGCCTGAAGTGAGAGTAGGACTAAGCGATAAACTGGCTCGCCCACATGGTGGTATGACATTTAGGCCAGAAAGGACCTGGATTCTGCCTCATCAAGTGCAAACCCTCATGTTGCAGGCAGTCAGGAGCATTGTGTTTGCTAGTATGTCTTCCTTCATGTCATTAAGAGCCTTTTTAGTCTTATTGTTCTTATTTGGGAGATTTTCACGTCCTGAAAGTTTGTTTTTTTTCCATGGCAGATACTGCCAGCACAATCAGAAATCACTACGGTGTGGATTATTTTCAAAATGTATCCGATGTTTTCTAGCACAGAGGTGGTCATAACTGGGATGCACACATGCCCTTTTCCTCTTAGACATACCCCAGGTTCTCCCTTCACTCCTTCAGTGTTGGCCTTTCAAGGGTTCTTCTGATCCTAGACCCTAATTGCATTTTGGGGTTCCCCAAAGTTCCTTACTCTTCTCTCTCTGACCCCCACATACTATTTGGAAGTTCAGCCACTATCTCCATCTTGCAGTTACGAATCTACCTTTTTATTCCAGATCTAACTGCCTTTCAAACTAAACTCTCAGCATGTCATTTTGACCTCCTGTGACTAACTGTCAAATTAAGCTCAAAATGGCTACATCTTCTTCCTGAGGCATTTCTGCTATATTCTTACTCAATCACTATGTGCAATGGCATCATTTGTATTCATATCACATGGGTGTCATCCTTAACTTGGATTTCTCTTTGGCTCCAAACATCAGGATTGTGCCTAAGGTCTTTCAGGCTCTTTCTGCATAACACCTCTAAATATACCCTTCCTCACCTATCCATACAGCTAAAACTTTTGCCTAGGTGGCTCTAGTCATTTGTCTTGATTATTGAGGCATTCTTTTCTCCGGATTCACACACGAAATCTCACCGCATTCATATGTTCAAAATACTATGCTTGCAAAGATCTTATCTCTAGCTCACTGAGTGAAAGAAGCAACACTTCGCTTTGCAGCATAGCCTCTCCCCACCTCTACCACCACATAAGTGACTTTTTGTAGCTATTCACAGCTTATCCTTTCCCTGTTTAGCTATCGTCTCTCACTCAGCATCGAGAGGTTAAATTCCACCTACAGCTCATGATGACTTCCTTCATGAGTCATTTGGTGAATTTTCATATAAGTGGCTTCAGGCCTTCATCCAGGATCTCCTCCCTGCTTGGGAGAAATTACTAGCAAAACCCCAAAACTAACTCATAATCTTCCTTCAAACAATTCCTTAAATGGAAAGCTGGATAATGCTTTGCCTGTAGGTGCATCCAACCCTTTAGCTGCTATTTTTAACTGCATTGCTTCTTTGTTGTCTTTTGCTCCCAATCTCCCTGGCAGACCAGATCACAAACTGGCCAGAAACCAAATTTGTGCTCTGTATCTGTATGGCAGGCTCAGCGCAGGGAAATCTCAGGTTACATGCAGACCCTAGAAGCTGCGATACTACAGAGCCACAAAACAGTAGTTGTAAGAAACAGCATGACAATACTGACCATAAACTCTTCTAACAGAAAATGCCTGCATTTTTAATACTGCTAAGGTCTTTCTTAACAGCATTAAAGTTTCTCACTGAAAATCCTATTACATTTGGGCTAAGTAGAATAGGGTGGCATTCAGGTCGCTCTGTGTTAGACGTCTCCAGGGTACACATTTTCATCTGCGGTAGTTGTCTAGAATTCCTCTATGGACACTAGAGGAATGCACACTTCTGGGCACAATTCATCTCATCCGAAATAGACCTCTATGACAGATGCGAATCATGCCCAAGCTGGGCTTATTTCCTCCTACTGATTATCAAGATGGCCGGACCAGCAGTGCAGGTGTGGACATCTGCGGTGCAGATGTCTAAAGTTATGCGATGCAAATCCCAAGTCCTGTTAACGTATCTGGAGACACACAGAGTGAGTACTTTTCTCAGAACATTTCAGGCTGGGTCTTCCCTTACTTAAGGTGTTCTACGCACTAAACTAATACCAACAACTTATACAGAAGGGAAGTTTGCCTTTCATCAGACACAGCAAGAGGAACATAAGAGTTATTTTCTCTTCTACAAAAGAAATAACAGCTGCTCATTTGTGATATTAGAATATACACTGATCTATAGTTTCAGCTGGCACAAGAACAATGGGAGCTTAAGTCTGGCATTTTCCTTAATCCTAATTTAGTTTTAATTCATTTTAAAGTTTATTCACCACCATCCCCTTTGCCAAGGTCCTTGTACTTGACCTGAAAATAACCTTTAGACAACTGTAAAAGCAAAGACAGCTCTGAAACACTATCTGTATGTTCTTTTGTCTTGGGAAATGTAAATTAGGGCACTGGGTGAATAACACAGCTTGGCTTTGTATCGTGAAATGTAATTCTGGGGCTATGGCAGGGTCAAGATTTATGAAGCTATCAGGACTGGAGTGGGCAGGGTGCCAGCTTACACCTGCAGCACCGTTTTTGCTGCTTTCAGACAAGAAACTGTGGAGTAAGGAACACTGGCTTCTGAGCTGACATCGCTTAACAGAACAGTAGGCACCCCTCTGAGATGGACAAGAAACGTGCAGACTGCAGAAGGAAATACCAAAAATAAAAAGCACAGGAACTGCAAGCCTGAGCTTACTGATACCTTAGAGATTATATAATTTTAAATAAAAAAAGTCTTTGAATAGAAGCACAGGTAATAAAACAATCTGGGGTGACCAACAAAAAAGTAACTATTTAGACATGAACAACAGGGCAAGAAGAACTGTAAAAGGGAAATGAAACAAAGAAAACAAAAGATTCTTCTGCCAAGGACATCTCTTGAAAAACTCAACAGCTTATTCTTAACCCAAGAAACTAATCCAATAGAGGATAATGCCTTTTTTACTGCTATCTAACATGCTCTGTTAAAAAAGAAAAAGCAAACAAATAAACAAACAAAAAAAAAAAACCCTGACTAAATAAAAGTATCAGCATGATGTAGGCATCTCTGCCTCAGCTCCCAGGTTTATATCACAGCCTATCACACTTTTCTCCTCCTTACTTATCCACAACTCATTGGCTGGGTCACACAACCTCTGATTTCTGCGACTACTGGGGAAAGCACAGTAACTTTCATATGAATCAAATGTACAAAGCAAAGGAACACCTGGAAAAGATTATATTTTTCTAGGGATCTGCATTTCTTGTGTATGCTCTACATAGCTCCATTTAATAACCAGAAAGGCAAACATACTAGCATGGCAGATATCTGACAAATCTTTTGCAACAAAACTTACTTATGGAGGGTAGTCCTTTTATGTTCAGGATATATCTGAATAGCTATAATTTACCTGAACATATTGAATACACAAAGATTTATACAAGATATTTTTGTACCACTCCTCTGTTGATCAGGTGCAAATATTAAACACTTCCACTGAATGTGTGTGTCTGGTCAAATAGAATTATTTCTATTTCTCATTTTATGAATATATATTCACTTTACACATGTTAGTTTAAACTGCAGTCTCTAAGTGCTAAAGTCTTTGCTTTTCTTAAAAATTTTTGCTCAATCACAGAACACAAAAGGGACCGTGCACGTAGTCCAAAAAAGCCTTAAAAATAGCAACTTGTGTATCTTTTTGTGGCAAACACATGGCTATTTGAAGAACTTTTTACAATAGTGTAAATTTGTATATTAGAAAAAGGAGCTAAATTATAACAAATTTTCACTGGCCTGAGAGAAATCAGAATATTGCCCATTTTCTATTGTGTAATCCATAACGAAGAATAGCGATTCTTAAATTCAAAGTTAACGTAAAACAAATGTATGACAAAATGCTATAATTACCCAGATGCACCTTTGCTTCTGTGCTGGCACCAGTTAGAAATGGCAAATTCTCTTCTGTTCAGGAAGCAGAGAAGGCCAATATATCCCTCTACCGCATCAGATGTGTTCTTGCTTGTAACAGACAGCTGTCAGGCACACAAAGGGCTGGCTACCCAGCTAGAACAAATTAGATTAATACCATGAACTTCAAATTCCAAAGTCTGTGGGATTTTCGGATACCAGGACTTTGGTATTGAGCCATTTCTATTTTATATTTTGAACTTCTATTGAACCTTGGTGCAAAGCCTTTTTTGCCTTTACAGAATCCGTAACTCCACCCATGAGTTCTCCTAAAGACTCAGGGTTTCTCAGCTCTCTTTATCTGGCCTTATATTTTTTGTTACATACGTAAGTTGGCTTCCAAATGATAAAGCTGGTATTCAACAGCAAGATCTTGAACTTTCTCAGCCATTCGAGTGCAAAATTTTAATAAAATCTAAACAGGAAGACAGAGAGCACAGAAATGGTCATTCAAATGTTTCCATTTGAAATAAAATGATCTATATAACGCGTTAGTTCCATCTGGCAAGTTGAGGTTTCTGTTGGCACACAGAAAATTCAGCATGTCAGTCTTGGCATTGCGTTTCTCATTGGAAGCTTGACAACATCAGTGCCTCCACTCAAGTAAAGAGTAATACAAGAGGCAAAATAATTGGATGAAACTCTTCTCATTATTTTTGCTTTAAAAAAAAAAGGGGGGGGGGTTTACCACCACATAATACTCAGAAAGAAGCATACAAGATTTAGAAGGGAAGTATATGTTTAAACTTAGACTTCAAAATAAATAGGAGAGCATACCTAAACTCTGGGGACTGGATTACTATTACACATTTCCATTGCTAGCAGCCCTAACTAGACGATAGGTATGGAAATGACAATTAAGTTGAAAAGCCTGCCTACTTACCACATCAGCGTATGAACTTCAGTCTTTTTCCTCCTATTTATATCTATATTTAAAATTAATACAAGAACATTTTGCATCTAATGCTTGACAGATCCTATTATGATTTCATCCTCCTGTTTAGTGTATTTCTTAACTGTGCATACAGCAGAAAAGGGCAAGGAATTAATCAGAATGCCAAAAGAGTTGGGTTACACAGTATGTAGAAAGCACTTCAGCTACATTATTTGCACAATTTCTGTAGGGAGTTGTGAAATAGAGGTCTTAAATTTAACGTGTCTGGCCTACTTCCACCTGGATTCAGTTCAAACCCGTTGCCTGCAGCTTGCTGAATACAGAGTGGGAAATCAGTCATTATATTAAGAACTGATGGCAAACGATTCCAATTCACATTTTTCAGCTGGTATGTTTTTTAACCTGGAGCAACACCAAATTGAAAAATTCTGCAATTCTGCAAGCTGGGCATAAAAGCTGTGTTGCAGACTAAATACATTTCCAGTGCTGTGAAGTCAACAAGAGGATTTTTCTTTAGCATTTCTCCAGTTGCTATGCTACCCACTGAAGTTACAAGGTGCACTATATCATCAACTCTCATTCTGTTCTTTCTCTCCCTGCTACCAGTCAGTGTCAAAGCTGCTCAGCTGCTGTGATCTACGGTTTAGCGCTGACCCAATTTCAATACATTTATAAATGCCTGATGTAGATTTAAAGGCTATTTGCTGCAAAGATAAAAATGTACCTCTGAAATTAACCCACTGCACTTTTTGATTTCAAGTATGCATTTCAGTTCTGTGACGTCGCAAGGAGCTGTATATCTTTCCATTCTCTATCAAAAATTTTGAGTGGCTGCTCACAAACCTTTCAACAGCTGATAGAGCCATTATCCTACTCTAAGTAATAAAGAGCTGATATACATTCTTCACCTAATTTTTTGAGCAAACTCTGGCAACGTCTAGTGCTTGCAGACATGAATGAAAATTTTACTGGAGGGAGTCTCATATGCTATAGACAGGAAACCTGCCAACCCTGAACTCTGCTACTGATGTCATTTTAATCTGGGGGACCCTAGTGGCCATATAATACCAGATGTGTTGAAAAGCGTATTGATTTTGTGATGCTGACAAATGTCAATTTACAAGTTACAGGAAAAGATTTTAATCACGTCACAAGAACCAAAACAAGTTTGCATTAGATAATAAATGTGAGAACTTGATACAGTAAACACTAATTGCTGATTATTTTTCTTGCTTTGAATCAATACAGTTTGAACAAACTACAGATTCGATTCTTGTAAGAATTTAGTGCGCACTTTGGGTCACTACATTATCCCCATAAAGTATTTCTACATTTAGTGGCAGTGAAAAGGGAGCAGATTTAATTTGAGCTTGTCTTTCACAGGAAATAAAAGTTAACAGAAAATACTGGGACAAATACCTTCCTGGGATAGCATCACTCAAATCATTGCAGTTTTGCCTGAATGGTTTTATGAAGTTCCTTGAACATTATGGCTGGCTGACCAAGTTAGTAGTTTGTTTCAGTACTTTTTTTTTTTTCTGTGAAGAATTACATATGTTCAGAGAATTTTGGTACATAAGCATGCAAACATCAGTATAATACTTTTTATCAGTAGATCACAGCATGTGAAGCAAGATCCTAGCACTCATTGAGGAAAACTGGGAGAGGAAAAGAGGGAAAGAAGGATGAAGAGATTTGCTCAAGTAAGCCAGAGACAAAGTTAGGAGTAGAAAAAGGATTGAATAGTAACAAAGAAAGTTATCTTGAATAGACTTTCATAGCTTCATGTGGAATGGAAAGTTTTTACTTACCATTCCTTCAGGAAAAATCTGCTGAAAGGCACTTGATCAAGGAGAGCAGATGGTCGACATTCTTGTCATGCCTCCTACAACAGCCCTTATCTGGGCTAAAACTTCTGTCCAAGGAATAGTGAAGCCTGCGCGCATGTTCACATATTGAGGTACTCTTCCAGTAAAGAAAGTCTAAAGAAATTCAAGAGTTATATTTTAACAGGAGGAAAGAGAAAGATAAGGAAGACATACCTTACCACACACCTCATTGGAAATATCTGAAAAATGACATGGATTCCAGGACAAAAACTCGCTCTTTAGAAACTGTATGTTTCTGTACATGCTTTTCAAATTGTATCTGGCATGAAAAACTGAAAAGGGAAAGGCTGCTTCTTTAATCACTCATTACTTAGTGCAACTATGTGTCAGTGCAAGAGCACGCAAAGCTCTACTCTTATATCAGAGAGGGGCTGGCAGCACAAATTCAACAGCAATACGCTTTTCAAGACGAAGAGCTCTCAATCAGAAAGCTAAGATTTGGTTCAGGGCAAAACCCTCCGTTCTAACACTAAATCTGACCAAGATGCAGCACAAAACGATGGACATCCTGTGATAAAAGATGCTGTTGTGAAAAGATGACATCCGAGATAGCTTTGTTAACCCAAACCCAAATTCCCCACAGCGGGGCCAGAGGGAAAGTAAAAGTGTCTGTCACAGTCCTTCAAGGAACAAGACCATGTTGCAGGGAAGTAAAACAAATAAGACCAGAACTGGCTGCAGATCTAATGCCTGGCTCAATTAGGCTGCACCCAGAGCACTTCTAGCACAGCCTAGCTTTAATACATGTTAAAAACTCTATCCTGAATCTATCATTACAGCAGTTGCAAGAGAAAGGAACATCCAGTGCCACAAGTGTCCCAAAGTCACACTGTTTCCATTGACAGGAGATAAAATATACCCAAGAAGAAGTCACATGGCTTTGTGGAGTTGAAGATAGGGGAAGAAATATATATACTGTGTATTCATTATATTCAGTGGTCACTACTTACGTGGCAGATCCAGAATCCGTTCTCAGGCACTGGCATAATTCAATCTCTGGTGACTCCTGATTAAAATGATGTTAAGTCAGTTAAGACTGTCACTCAAAATAGAGCATCAAAAGGAATAGAGAATATTAAATATTTCTCTGAAGGAGCAGCTCAAATTCTATCATTGGCTAAATGAAAATGTTCTAGTTGTGAAAATTCCTTTTTGCTTTAAATTGAAATTATTAAACTCTACTAAAGAACTATACAAAAACCTTTCTGTTGAAGTGCATAGAAGCCATAAACTTCCTTGAAATATATTTTAATTTCTTATTTTCTCATGTTGATGTTACCTGCTAGATCCAACAATGTGTATTTATTAATATATTTAGGTAGATAAACCTTTCCCTGTAGAGCTTGCTATTTAAGGTCTCTGTTCTGAATCATGCCCATATTTATTTCAACATCCATAAACAATTCCACTGACTTAAAAGGACGCTTCATTTGCAGAAGCATGTGCATACATTCTTCCCAGATAGTGGCTAAAAGAAGGTGAGATGCTCTTGAAAATCTTGAAAAACACAAAACATATGTTATTTCACTAAAAAGGATTTTCTTAATTTCAGTATATACTCATTTCTTTCAAGTGTTTCAAATTCAGCAAGCTTCTGGGATGTCACCGGAAAGGCTACATCTTCCATAAGATGGACGGTTTATTGTGTTATCCCATCCAAAGCATTTAGAGCATACAATGACATGCTTAGTACTGAGACCCAGAGATAAAAGATACAGCTAAACTTCCAATTACAGGCACAGTTTTTGTTTCTGCTTTGTATAAGCATTATCATGTTCATTAATTGACTCATTAATTGCCTTTGAGCTCTCTAGTACCCACATTTACAAAGTTTACCCCACTGCTTACAAACCCTGCCCTTAAGGTGTTTACACAAGTTTAATAGTTTGCATTTTAGGAAGCAATTCCTCGGCTCTAGTTTCTACCTCATTTTATGCCTCAGTGAACATGCTGGAAGAACATGAGGCCAAATTCATTCCAGGAATAATTCCATTCACTAAAGTTGACTTATGATACAACAAGGCATCTGGGAAAGAACTCATAAATAAAGTTTATCAAATGCATCCATGAAATAAACCTAAATTGTTTTTATGTGGTCTGAGCAGTTCCATCGCAGACATCAGACTTGAGCATACACCACAAAGTCAGAAAATCTAGGGAATTATTCTCCTTCAACGGTGCATGCAGATATTAACAGATATTTGCATTCATTGCTCAGGTTAGAGAATGTCAGCAGTGCCCTGGTGACTAAAGCACATCAGCGCAAACTACTTACACTGTTTCTTACCAAAACTACTAAAACCTTTTCTCTGCTGAAGTGTCTCCTTGAGCTTTTCGGAGGTTGCTGTCAGTTTGGTAAAAATGTACTCAAATAATTAGTCATACCTCCTGTTCAATACATGCTTTTCTTTTGCTTTTAGCTCTGGCATAATTTCAGCACCTTGCCATTTGCATCAGACCGCATAAGCAATCAAAGAGAAACGATTTATCTTCCAGAAACTAGAACTGCAGTCCTGCTCATGTGCACCAAATGGTACTGTAAATAGAATCAGCAAGCACTGTTATGACTTTTAAGCTCTCAAATACATATTTCATAATTCACAGCAATATTTCAACTATGGAACTAATAGCAACTGGTAATCTTGGAACAGAAAACTTGCTAAATGCCATATCAAAAGCATGTATCTTGGCACTGCAGTTTTGAAGTTCTGAGCGCTTGAAGCTGTGAGAAATTTTGAAAAGCAACATGCCCTGACATTTCATTCACTCTTTTCTCTTACGGAGATATAAAACATTACTTTATTTTGTTTGCCGTTAATGTTATGCGATCTATACCCACATGAAGTGTATTAAATCTTTTTCTGTATATAATCTGTATATAATCTTTTTCTAATAACCCAGTCTGTGCATCCATCCTATTGTTCTTCTGATGTGTTCAGTTTCTAAAGCTTCAGTTTTCTGGCTTCCATTGATTTTGTTGGATAGTTGCCAGAGAAAATAGTACGTGATCATACCTTTTCAGCATAAGAATGATAAATTACGTCTATTTTGCTTGTGTATATAAACCTTTATGCACACACACACACACCTGGATGCTAAGAAGCATCTTTTGTACTGCGACCTCTCCTTATTGATGAGAGCCACATTTATCTTTGAACTGATCACTACAATCACAGATGACCACGGCGTAAGGCATTAGTGCTGAACCTCACGTAAAAGAGTCACAGACTCAGCTTCTAGCAACGCAATTATCAAAAAGTTGAATAACTTTGATGTGTTTGTTTGTTCTTTTCCTGCACACAATGTTGGAATAAAAAATGGTTACTTTGCATAAAGCCTATCAGTTCTTGCTGATCTCTCGGTGGACTGTAATAATATTAAAGCAATGACCAGCTTTATGTTTTGTGCCTATAGAGTGTGTAGCTTCAGGCCTGCTGACTGGCACCCGAGGTTTGTAGACGTTACCACAAGAAAATCATCAGAAGTTTGAGGGGTAAACAAAATCAGTATTTTTTTGGCCAGGTACTGGATGAGCATTTATAGTATATTAATTACTTGTGCTTAAAAGTTGTTTGCTTGTTATAGTATTTGCATTTTTTATAGTGCAGGCTTACACGTTTCTTGCAGTTCAGAAAAGAATGTGTAATTATGTAATGCAACATAAGTCTGCCAGTGCTAAACAAAGTCTATAGAAATCTGGTATATTTATATCTCAAGTTGAACTTCTGGCAATGACTATTACAGTGCTCATCTTAGTAACATCTATAGAAACCAAGGAGGTACCTCTGTTGCCTGGAGATATTTTATCAGGAATCAATGGATCTTATTATCTTTACAACAAGTAATTCCATACAAAACACTGTGATAACACTAGTCTCTCTCTTTTCCCCCCTCTGTCATTTTGTACATTTGTATACCTCCTACTATTGCAGTCAGAGGTTTTCAAGACGTGATGAATTCATATGGACTATAACCCTAGCGATAAGGAAATAGTATTGTCACATCTAGAGTCACATCTTTGAACTGGAGGAAGGCAAAACCTGTGAAAACCCCCTTTCGCCTCAGTTTGACATCTGTCTTCCGATGCTTCACAGATTAGCAGGACTCATCACAGGAAACTAATTGTAAATCAGAGGGAAAAGCTCTTCCCTGGTACCCAAAGTTGCTTGTAACAGCGCATTAGAGATAACAGTGAAAACTGCTACACCAAGGTACTTGGAGAATTAGATTAGGTTAGAGCTGTCGCTTTAACAACTATGGCAAAAGCGATGCTGAGTGAAAGGAGGGGACGTAAGCAGATTTGCAGATACCACAGACAGAAGGACGACCCCCAAGCTTTTCATATATCACTATTCACAGTCAGATTCCTCCAGAATGCAGGAGACCCCTTAGAAGTGCATATTGCCACTTTTTCCTCTTCAATAAAACTGAAAGGGTTTCGTCACAGTTGAAATACACAGACTTCAGTATCTCATAATAATACACAGTAGCAAAATCAAAATGATACATTCAAAACAAAATATTTTGGAATATTTTCCTTAAGTTTCATCAATGAAACAAGATGAAATTAGCATTTTGGATGGATTTTTTTTGGTTAGAAAGCTTTTTAGCAAGACCAGTTATGACAGTTGCTCTAGATTTATGCCAGTGTAAAAAAACAAAATATGGCTCAAAACATAGTTGGTTCCTTTTAAAATGTGAACGTGAAAAATGTGAATGTAGGCAGCCCTGCAACGCGCTGGACTAGAAGCTCAAAATTCTGTTCTGCACAATATGGGACAAAATGACCTGTTACATCTTCCACTAGTACCTGTTGGAAAGTCGATAGAAATAAGAAAGGAATTTATTATTGAAAATCTCTTAGTGCATTCTCAAAACAAACCAAAAATACTAATTACAATCCAATTTTTCAGCCATTTATAAAGCAGAACTTTTGGACAGATTTTTCAGTGCAATAGCAAAATTTGGACCTTAATTGGGCAGTTATTTAACATACATAATGGCCCTTTCACAGGCTTTATAAGAGCAGGAACTTGCTGACAAAGCAAGACAGCTTGCTCTTGCCTTCACCTCTTTTGTGACATTGCTACAATCTCAGCTCAGGCATTCAGCAACTCTTTACCCTCATAATCCTAAACAATGAGTTCTTTGATGAAAAGGACTAATATTTCAGCTACTTTTATCTATCATTCAAAGAAAAGATTTTGAAAGCCATACTTTTGAAAGAACTGATGGGGCTTGCGGTGAAAGACATTCTCAGGGTATTGAACTTCAATGAGAACTTTGTTGAGTTTGTGACTTGGGGAAAATGACAATATTGATACTAACGATATTAGCTAACATTACTCATATCAATGCCTTCTGCCCAAGAGGAAAGCACACCTGCGCTGTAAATCTACAGAGACGTGTACTTTTGTTCTGCGTTTGCATAGTGCCTGGCACAGTGGGGCTTAGATCCACAATGGGCTTTTTCAATGCTACAGTAATATAGTAATGACAGATATCATCCTGATTCAAGTACTCTATATACACATACGTGACTCAAATGCATTTATTCTGTGGGTATTCCATGACGATTCCATGAAAAACGGGCACAGAAAACAAAGAACATCCACAAGGCTGTAACTGGAAGTTTGTCCATCAAATCTTAACTTGCCTCATTGAATCCTGCAGTGTCGGGGTAACATTACTCAGATGCCAGGAGATTTGACAGTCGGCATTAAGAAACTCAGTCTTCACCAGGAAGGCATAAAAACATGTATAAGGAAATGGAACTATTGAAGTAGGCCTTTTTAGCATGTATTTTGTATCAACTCGGAGTCCCTTATACTGGGTAAGGAGGTCCGCACTGATCAAATGCAATGCAAATCTAAGAAACACCTATAGTATGAAGAGACTAAGACTGCCTAAGACTTCGTCATTGAGTTTTGCCCACAAAAGAGATTTTGGATTTATCACTTGAGGCAGAGGGCCCAGATATAGATAGAAAATACATTATACACAAAATGCCACACCAAAAAATAAAAATAAATCTTGGAAAGTTCTTAATAATCCAAGGGTTTATAGCAGATTGCTCACATCAGTGTAATCAAGCTTATAGGACACTTAGAAGAAAATCTCACCTGTGAGCTTTCCAAGTGAGTTCTTTTTGGAAGCCCTTACTAGAAATGCCCTCTTCTGAATGTGAACAGAAAAGGGCTGCAAATCCTCCAGATTTGTTTTCACTGTAAAATCATAAGCTGGATCTCACCAAATGTTTACCTTTTTTGCAGAGACAGCAATGCCTTTGCAATGAACCTGCTGCAATTTTCTTCTTTCAGAGTACCTACCTTACAAATCATGGATCTCACTGGATCTGCTCCTTTTCTTTTAGTTGCACAGGGAAGTTCTCTCCTCCCATCAAAACAACTATGTTAGCACATTTTCATTGGTTCTACTGAACCACTTTGACCGTGAATAAATATAATGCAGTTTCCTTTATTACTTACAGTTGAAAGGCTCTAAAAATCTTTTCCCTCCTGCATTCTGAACGCATGAGTATTTCAATTTTCAGATAACCATAGCCTAAAATTGCACAGTTTTATAACAGAGACAACAGGCTAGACACCCACTTGAGTAAGGTTTTATTAGGTGCGCCTCCCATACCATGGGCCAAGGCCCTAGTATAAGGACAACTCTAAACATTTGCAAGCAGGCAACCGTTCTTTGAGACTCGTACATAGCTAGAACAGAGCATAACCTTGCCACAAAACTTGGCTGAAGATTTTCGCTCTCAGCAGTTTGGCTAGATAGCTGTTTTACAATTGATTTCTTCAGTCAGTTCGTTGACAATTCCAATACCCCAAAAGTTTCAGATTACAATTCCTGGTAGGCCCACGTGGGAGCTGCTCAGTTACTGTAGGTCCCGCAGTCTTCTACAAGACAAGGCTCACAGTGCCTCACAGCCAGGCACATGCACTTGCCCATCTCCCTGCCACGAGGGTACGTGAAAGCCCTGGCATTCAGCGAAGGGCCTAAATTATTGGAAAAGTGAGATTCAGTCTGTGAGGAGAGTGCCAATTTTTGTCAAATGCTTTTTTTCCATAAAGTTTTCTGAGAGAAAGATAACATCCTGATGAGCTTTTTCAGCAACACCATCAGGTCTAGTTTATATTTAACACCAGGGCAGTGTGTCTGGTATTAATGCAAGGACATTTCCAGGAGAATTTCCTTGTCCTTCCTTTTTGATTGAGGAAGTATTTAATATCTGATGATATTCTGCTAAGTTTAAGGCTTACTGAAAGCACCAGAGTAGCTAAGTTGCATTGCTGAATTAAACCAATACAATCATGTAAACAAAAATTTGCTGAAGAGTCTATTCAATATTCACGAGATACAAGTCTTGCCACCCTGTTCATTTATGAACCTTTCTGTATACCATGTATTAAATGATGAGCCTTGATAGATTTGACTATATCAGAGAGGAAGAATTTTTTAGTTGGAATAACAGAGCTATATTTGTAGGATACAATTTTCTTTTCAAATCCACTGTAGGATTTATTTCTGTTTGTGCTAAGGGAATTCATGCTAATAGTCCATTCAGAAGCTGAGAGATAGAGGAAAAGTAAAACACCTGAACTGAAAGTAGGCAGATAGAAGTAAATATATATTTTTTCTTGGTAGAAAAATAAATCCATATTGTTTTTCTCCATTGGCATCAGAAAGGATTGGACATAGAGGAAATATAAAACTGATATTGTAAAGTGTGAATACTACTCTTCATTACTGGGGGGGGGGGCTGTGGGCGCCTAACGTTTTGAGTTTGGGGGAGCTTATGATACGCAAATAAATAAAACTTTCTATTTTTCTTCTTACTAGAATTAAGTGTAGAAACTACAAAAGTAGCTTTGTAAATAACTTCCCACTGAGAAAAATATCATAAAATGGAAGCAACAGAACAGGCTGCAAAGTTCCTGTCACGACAGAGAAGAAAGGCGTATACAGCATATAGCCTATATAGTATCTAGCCTCCTATTAAAAAGTTCCAACTTCTCCTTGTGGTTAACAATTATATTGGGCTCATCATAAAAGAATATATAACATACGATTTTACAAGCAACAGGGAATTAAATTTGTTTTATGAAAAAATATCTTTATAAGCATATTACAAGGCGCGCTACAGTCTTAAAACTTGACTGTAACTGTACAGTTTAAAAAGAAACTGATATTTTTTTCTTTCCATGCAAAAATGCAGAACAAATGTGGTATTGAAAGAGCAGTGCTTACTCTCTATGCACTGCACACGAGACATCTCCACGGCTTCCTGAACGATCCAGTCTAGCTCTTACGATGGAAGAACAACTGCGAACCACGGCCTCACCATACAGGAACTTTGTGGGAATGTAAATTCTTTACCCTACAGACAGTCTGTCCAACTCAAGACACAGACTTGAACTTGCCTTTCAATCTGATCTGCCTCTCCTAACCAATGGGCTACTCAGAGGACAAGTCTTACTTCCCCTTTTTGCTAAGGAAGCAAATGAACAAAAAAATCTGAGTTTCATCCTGAAGGAGAATTTCAAAATATTGAAAAACGTCAGTTTCTTCAACTGTGCATTACAAAACAGTTCGTCTTTCTCTCTTTTGCCCACTCACAAGCACACTATATAATGGAGGCTAGCGTGGAGATCCCCAAAACGCCTAAAACCCCAGCTCAGACCCATTAGCAACACTTTGGCAGCTTTAATTCATGGAGCGGCTGTAAAGAGTCTCCATGGCAGCTTCTGCTCGAATTCCTAGATTAGTAGAAGAGCTGTGACCCCTAATCATACGGTGCAGAAAAGTTGTGAACTTGCAAAAATACTACAGTGCTACAGTCTGCGTCTGCACTGAGTCTGAAGTCTCAATGCAATGTCCAACCCAAGCTAATAAACCTCACATCACAGAAGACTTTATTAGTACTTATTAGTACTGATTAATCTCTACTAGTTTCAGGTCTGGGGCTGAGTTGACTGCAGCTAGCAAAAGCATCTCGGTACCATGTACTGCACCAGGCTCGGCAGAATGAAATAGCAGAGGCTATGTCTATGCTAATAAATAAAAGCGTACCATGAACCACGCTCTGGCGCATCCAAACTGCTTACTGGGAGTGGTGCTTGGCCCATGATAATTCCCAAACCGTGCTTAAATTTTGCTAGGGACAACACTAGTTGGCATGGGCCAAAACCATGTCAGGGACTGCTCTATCGACTTAGCAGCCCAGGTGAACATAGTAGAGCCTGCAGGAATATCGCCTGGCACTGTTTCATTTACTAGTATGGCTATGGCCCCAGCACAACGCAATAGCATGGACGAGAGCCAGTTAAAACAAAACATCGCAAAAACCCATAGGAACATACTGTGAGAAAACAAACATCCAAAATAATGCAACTTAGCCATCATTCTCCAACTTTGGCGTAAGGGAGACACCTCGAGTCACCCAGAAACCCAGTTCCCCTCTTTGTTAACAACCTCCAGGAGGTCCTTGTTTAAAATTCATCAGCCTGCAGCATGAACGTCTATGTGAATAGCAGATCAAACATATTTAGAACAGCAGTTGTGTAAAAGTTTACCGGTTCGTTTCCCACAGACACGCAGGCAGGCTCTGGGAGGCGTTTGCGTGGCGCCCATCCAGCTGGAGCCGCGGTCCCGTGTGCGGGACCTTTCCCCCATACACAGCACGGTGCGCATGCCCCGTCCTCATCTCGCCACCGCCGTCACGCTAGAGGTGGGATGTAAGGGGGAAGGGATCCCCCGTGTTTGCAGGGCTCGGTTCCGCCCGGCTTTCCTCCTTACTTTTACAAAGTGGTTAAAGAGGTAAAATTCCCTAACACATAAAAGAACAAGATAAATGTCAGCAAACAGAACGCTACGCGCAGAGCATCAAAACATACAGATTAAAGCACAAATAACTTTTCTCAGACTTCAAAAATGTTCCACTTGTCATTTTAAGGCAAAAACTATCTAGCGTGAGCTTTGATCATCTGTAATAGATTCTTTCTGACTGGTTGTCAACCTGAAAATTAAAATGGCTGGTTGAAAAAGCACAACAGCCGCTGTAGCAAAGAAAGATTAATTTGTTCTGACTAATGAAGACATCATCACTAGTGTAAATCAAACCAGTCCGATGACATTACCCACTGATATTTTCCTCAAAAATCAAAATGCCTTTGTCCACAAAAGCAAAGGCCAGCATACTAATTATGGTATATTTACTTCACTAACAACAAAACCAAAATGATTTCTCTTCCTTTGCAGCCACAGGCCTGGACATAGAAGACATCAACAGACTTTGCACATTTTATGGTAAGATAAACAAAGATATAAAAAGATGAGATAAAACAGAGAGACATTCATGAATGCTAAGTTATTCCATATTTAAATTAATTACACAGTTAAAGAGTGATTGCCTCTTTTTATCTTCTACCAACTATAAACCAGAAAAAAAGATCAAGAAACACAGCTGGGCATTTATTAATTCTATTCTTCCCTCTACAATTAAACTTTAATCAATTTCAAAGAACGTTTGGGTTCTGTCCAATGCAGTTGCCATGTTTAAAGCTTTGATGAAAAAGGATACGTACATTACCTGTAGCAGCCTTTTTGGAGGATTCGTTCTCTGGATGAGTAACACTTTGTAGCAAAAGAAGCAAAGATTTCTATATAGTGAATAATATTCAAAAATAGTTTCAATTTATGTTCCTACAGATTGAGAATGAGCTTTAAAATATTATATTTAATCTGGATTTCCTTTAGGAAAATCGAGCATCAGACTCTCTGGACAGCGATTGCTCATAAATAGTCCTTAAAAATTTAAAAGCTAACATAAAATGTATACAATGACAAACAAGAATTCATTCATAAGTAGTGGGTTTATATGCCCAAATATTAAAAAAAAAAAAAAATCCAAATCCTTTCTTCTCAAAGTGAAGAAGAGTGTCAGCAACAAAAAACATGGTTTTCCCCTCCCTCCCCACAAACAAAGTACCCACTCTTAGTGGTCACAAAAATCACTCTTCTCCTTAGATGGGGGCACAAAGCCGATCTATCTTTCTTCCCCTGGTACTATAATGCAATCCAGAAGGGAAGGATCTGTAATCAGACTGCTGCAAAATATCAATATCTGTCAGGCTACAAGAAGCTACTCCTGCCTCGGACATCAAATTAGATCAATTGGCCATCTGGGGTGAACACATGGAAGAACATACAGCGAGCAGCGAGCCACAATTAGGCTCCTAAGGGTTTCAGCCAAGAAGATTAATCAGTAACACAGAGACCTCATTGCTAATAGTACTACAATTTGGAGAAGAACTTCTACCCTTAATGAAATTTTAAAACCCCAAACAAATAAGAATACCTACCTAACAAGACAGCTATCTGTCTGGCCCGTGCCTCCTGGAGAAGACGACAATTGCCTCCTTGCTGCTAGGTGCAGACAAAGATGATCAGGACCTGAACATCCTTCACTTCTACATGGAACAGAGCCCCAAGCCTACAGCAATAAGTATGGCATATATTAATCTGATCTCAAGCGAAGGATGCAACCTCGAGCTCAAGCTCCTACTGGCAAGATATGAGACCTAGAATGAAGTCTTTTGGAGTCCATAATACAACATACAGCCAGAGAAAGTTTGTAGTTTAACCATAATAGCAAAACTGAAAAACAACATTAAAACTCAGACTCAGCAGCCAGCAATTCTCGGCAAGGCTGGACAAAATGGTCAGATCCAGATTCAGATCCCAAAGGCATGACTATGGAGTGCTCTGTGGGGGAGGAAAGAGCAAATGCTGCTTTCCCCTTCCCTAGAGCTCCCCACCCTGCTCTCACCTGCATCAGCCAGATAAATTCTACACCTACCTACCCTTGCAAGCAAAGTCATAAGCGGCTGCAACCAAGGGAGGCAGAGTGCTTGCTCCCAGTGCACTTGTGGAGGGCGAAGAAAGTTTAGCTGGGATAAATGACCCTTGCTTCCCTCATGCTTATGACTGAAGGCAACAAAGCAGCAAAATGAAAACAGGGCAGTTAACTCTCCTCTCTCAGCAGCGTGAATCAGGCACAACTCCTCTGAGGTCAATAAAATTACATGGATATAAACTGGGGTAACTAAGTGCAGAATCTCCCAGCAGTAAGAACTTTGGGGGCAGTGGGGAAATCAGCTTTATCAAAGCAACAGCAACAACAACAGGCTTTACTCCTTCAGGCTACTTAATTATCTTGATTCCAGCAAAATTTGGGGACCAATTCCTGTCTTATTTTAGAATAGAACAAGTCGGTTGAGATCATTTCCAAGAGAGCTGGTAGAAAATAGGAAAACACATCAAAAAACCAATTTGTACTCAGACTCTGGCAAAATATAGATAATGAAATTTATGTCTAATTACTACACCCTCTCATTGTTACATAAATTAGAAGCCGTTATTCAGTAGCAAACCATTTGCTTAACACGCTGCTGCATATTTTCTATGAAACTGTTGCGAGTTTCTTCTTTTTCCCTACTTTGGTTAAACCATATAGCTCCCTTTGGAATTGTTAGATTAATTTGATTTGTTTTATAGTTAGTATGTGAACAGTTCACAGTCCACAGGGTCTAGCTTTCCCTTTTATAAATAATTTCCTTTTTATGGTGCAATTAGGATGCTGTGTGTTTTTGCATTGCACCTCAGAGGTAAGTGTGACAAATGGGAGATATTAAAAGTTCTCTTTCTTTTCCTCCCTGACACAAGGAGGACCTGAAGAATCCAGAATAAGGATTATAATGCTGCTTCTGAATGCATATGCAATTTCTACTGTGTACAGTACTTTTTGTGCTGATGCTTTGCTGTGCTGCTGCCTTTGTACTTGATGTTCACCTTTGTCTGGGGGCTTTTCAGTATTGATCTACTTAGATAAGCAAGTACAGATCAATACATGCATTTTGTAAGGAATCTGAAGTTATTTCTGTGAATGTTAATAAGCGCCTAGAATATGCTTACAGATATTTAGGATGCATTCAGGTTACTATCAAAACTGAATTTACAGCAATTGATAAATAAGAACACAAACGTGTTTCTAATTTATAATGACTTATAGTACAAGATAATGAGATGTTTCGGGGGGGGGGGGGTTAGTGGACAATTACAACTATACCCAGTCTGATGGGTATTTTTCTTCTTATGTCTATATGAAAAAACCGAGAAACCCTCAAGGTGCATGTAAACTATTTCTCCAAACAATTTATTTTTGACATAAAGTCAGGAAAAAAAAAATCCCCTGCTCCTTTATATAGAGGAGCACACACATACACACACAAACTCCTTCACACATGGAGAACAATGTCTCCATGACCACCTCAGAAGACTTTGCACCAAGTTTTAAAGAATAAAGTCTCTAGAAGAATATAACTCTAGAGGAAAAGATCATCTGTTAGAGTGTCCAGCTCTCAGTGATTCCTTGACAAATTGTGCAAACCATTTCCTTCATTGCTCTGTCACAGTTCATGTGTTAGTGTGAGGACTTGGATTAAAAACTGTTCCTATGGCCACACTGAAATTGCTGATTTCCCTCATTTTGCTTGGAAAAGTTGCAACCACAAAACCATAAAACAGAAAAAAACATCACATGGCACAGGTAACCAACCACACATCACACTTAGAAAATACTTAGGGTTTCTGACAAGCTTTTTCATTATGTATTCATTTGAAGGGGAAATACATTCGAATAAAGTGCTTGAACAATTTCAAATAGCAAACAAAATGCACTTGAATTCATCTGCATGTTGTTAATTTGCAAACAGAAAGATGAGCAACAATCAATAAATACATTATTTGCAATGCATGTTCGTTCAGCTCCTGTACACTGTTAGAAATGCTAGGCTTGCGATAGCCATGCAATCAAGAGTCACACTAAGAATCAAAATCTCCACCAATACTTAATTTATATATGAAAGTAAACCTAATCAATACTATTTGCTATCCAAAAGAAATTAATCTAAAAAAAAAATCAGAAATGCACAAGAGCTAACACTTGTCTGTTCTTACAGCAACTTTGTCTCCAGCTCACACCATAGGCGAGCGCAGGGAAAGGAAAACACGAAAGAAATGAAAGTGATTTTGGGTCAGAGTTGGTTTTGCACATGTGGTGATGAGCAAACAGCAGTGATGTGCCACCTTGACAACTCTCTGCCTTTGCACAAGTGGCCCAGTCAAGCTCCCCAAGTTTATAGCTCTTTGTAAGACGTCTTGTTTGGTTAAATAGCTTGACCAGGGCATTAGGTATTCTGATGCTGCAGGCTCTCAAGATGAAATCTCCAAAGAGAACTGCGGAATAATTAGCAGCCATGAATGCCTGTAAGGTCTCCTGTCTGTCCAAAGCATCAGTACAAGAGTCAGAGAATCCAAAGCCCTGGAAACAATTCTCCCACTGCACTTTCGTACCTCTGTCCCAAGGCAAAATTATTCAGCTGTCTCAGTCACCACTAGGTTATTTAGAAGGGAAAATAATGTTATCGTATGGTAGGCATAGTGCTCTCGTATAGGTGGCTTTTTCACGTGCAGCCTCCTAACTATAGAGGTGCAAAAGCTCTCATTTGTGCTCATCAGAGTCAGACAGTGAGAAGTTGCAGCTGCATTTTGCAAGTGCTGGCTTGAACGCTTTACTCAGTGAGGAAGGAAAAGCATTAGGAGAGTCCACTGCTAACCTGAAAGAGAATATTTCATTACCTAAGCTTGGCTGGCTCCTTCGCAGTTGTTACTGCATGAGGAGCCTGATTCTACCTGCTAAGCATCCCCTGAAGCTCAGTATGAAGAAGTGCCCTTATATTTCTATTGTACCCATGTGCTTCGAGGATGCATATCCTCACATCTCTCTCAAATTTATTTTTCTCACTGGCTGTTGTAATATATATGTTTGCTGTGCAGGCAGCGTTCCTTACTGTATTATCAGAAGCTTACAGATTCCACAAAGAGCTCCCAATTTCTTTTATTAGCCATTTTACATTTTTCTTGCACAAATGCAGAAAGAGAGCTCGCGAAAAAAAGAATGCCTGAGGACTCACATGAGGACTTTATACTCTGGGAAGAGGACCTGGAAGCAGAGGGCTGGCTAGTAGCGTATGCACACTCTAATACACGCATTTAAATATTAAGGCTGAAGCCACGCTGCCTGAAACTGAACAAGTCAATTTTGCTGCTGGGGTTTTTTTTCCCCTCCAATTAAAAAACAAATTATATATCAGGTTGAAAAGCAAATTGTCAGTCACAAGGATACCGAAAAAACAGCGGTAAACGTAAACATCTACTGAAAACAAGTACATTTGGAGGGGGTTTTTAAGTAATTTTTTTTAAGAACTTGCTTGTTCTCTCCATAAACAAAGTCTCCTTTGTGTGCATACGTGCACAAGTCTCCCATCCATCAAGTCCAGTCATGATAAAAATATAGATTTTTTTTTATTAAAAATCTGACTTCTGCATGAACTGATGTAGACAGCTGTATGCCTGCCACTGAGGGCAGTATTAAAAATAAAGAGGAGAGCTTGCAGACAGCAAATAAAATCATACTAAATGTACAAGCATACATACACTAGTATATCAAAGCCAATCTTTTCCCTCAGTGTCACAGCACTATGTCCTTCTCTCTTGTACATTTCCGATTAAGTTCTTCAGAGCAGGCAGTGTCTTCAGCCGATACCTTTGTGTTATTGAACACCTTCTCAGAGCTTAATAAGTAGTCAAGGATGCTGCAGGGAGAGATTTGCGGCTCACAGTGAGAAAGGCATCTCAGAAAGGAGTTTTGTAGAGAGATATGAAAAGGCTGTTCAGACACAGGAGCAGCTGCAGCAGGGTGGGATGTGTGAAGGGGGTGCAGATCTAGTTTAGGTTTGTGGGATGCAAAACCGAAAGAAAATATCAAAGGTTTCTTCATACGCTGAGAAATGCTGAAATGGGATATCAATGGCCTAGGAAGAAAAGAGAGATGAAGGTTTTTACCAGAGTACTTCTAATATTGTGCAACTGTAAATGGTGTGCCACTTAAACAAAATTCACACTTTCTAGCTGGTTTTTTCATGGCACTAGAGCACGGATCTCAGCAGCGGAAATTGAAGGCTTTCTGTGAGCTTGCTATTTGTGTGAGAAAGACAGATGCAATCCTCTTTTCCTGGTAAAGAGATCATTTTCCCCCGCTGGTTCCACCTCTTTAGTGGGGAATCCCCCCCTTCTCACCCATCTGTAGAGGACATCACACAAACGCTTCTCAACGGGGCAGCAACAGCGACACCACTGCAATAGAGCTGTACCGTTAGACAAGCTCTTCTCCCAGCAACACAAAGCTGGTGTAGTTTCTGACTGGATCGGTATTGATCCTGAAGGCATAAGTCAGCCTCTACCTGCGCCAGTCTTCCTAACGGAAAACTGGTGAGAAACCTTCATGAAGCAAAACGCATTTTGTTCTAGAATCATCTTTTAGACAAGGAAGAAAGACCAGAACGGAGCAGAAAAAATACATTCGGAGAAGAAAATTGGAACCATCTGCAAAAATGTAAAGCTTTCTTTTTTCTTTCCATTTTTACCGTATTCAAACGTGCAGTCTGTCACTCAATTTGGCAAGTCTACCTGAAAAAAAAAAGGATATTTCTTTTTACCTCTCATGCCTTAATTAGACCCAAAAGCCTCACTATCCACAAAAAAAAGACGACAAAATCTCTGTCAGCTAAAATATATGGAGAAGTCTTTCTGGGATGTAATGTGCCATGTTACTTTATTACGATATCATAAAAAACTAGCAATTGTAACTATGCTCAGGAACTGGCACTGTGAAAGCCGAACCCTTATCACAATCTCTTAGCTACATTTGCCTCTGCACCTGGAGTAACCAGATGTGGTTGGCTCTGCACCTGGCTCCAACAATCGGGGGGAAAATAAAACAATTGCAGTAAGAAATTCTGAAATGGCTTGTGTAGCACTTAAGGAGGCAAGAATCTCTGCAATTCAGTCCTGTTATCATCTGACAACGTCTCAAATCCTCCTAGTCTGCAGCTCCCAGAACATAAGCTATAAGGAAATGGTTGCTTTAGAAGTACCTAGGATGGATACATGGATGGCTAAACAAAACATTTAAATAGGGAATTCTTCTGCTATGTTCTGTTTCAGTACTTTTTTCTGGTTTGTTAGCGGCCCAGAAAGTGGGATAGGGTTGGTGCTGTGAGAACAGTAACTTAGGGATGTTAACGTTACAGGATTCATTGGAACACAACCATGATAAATTTCACAAGTTTTTATAGTCAGTATGATGTGCTTCCCTCAGCTGGAAGTAAATCTGCCTAGCCCCTTAGTGTTTTTTGAAGAGGGCAGGCCTTTTCCTTAGCTGATTCAAGAATTGGCCTTGGTGCTTATAGATTCTCTACAAGGAACGAAGCCCAAAGAATATCCCACTTTAAGTACGACACAGTATTCTGCAGTGGCATGCCTGAATTTTGGATTTGCTGGGTCCTTTCAGCAAGAGTTGCAATGGGAACCTCTGGGGAACATGATGCTTATGATGGTGTTTGAGAGGGAGTTTGAGGGTGGGTGTGAAATCAGCATTTTACATGCCAATTGGGGCACTGTTTCATATTTGAAGGTTGAATATTCTTTTTGCTTTATCCAGTCGGGGTTGTGAAGCATATCGTAAAGATATGGTGTCCTGAGAATACGTAGTTGTTTTATTCTGAACTGGACAGTAAACACCTATTTTGCTTTTAACACAGCCTGCTGAGAAACAGCAGAACATCTCTGTATTCTTTTAGAAAAGAGAAAACAGATCCACACGGGACGTAGCAAATCCAGCGTTGTGTAAAGGTCCCAGGATAACACGTTCTCTAGCCCTTCTTTCTTCAGACTGGGGCACAAGCCCAGGGGTAAGTTGCTGTTACTTGTTAGTGAAGTTTGTTTTGAACTCTTAAGTATTTTTCTCTCAGTTCTTTCTGTTCAGTGCTTGATTGCAGGTGTTGCATGTGCTCATTTTAGTTCTCCGTGCACTTAGCTGCAGGCATAAGAGTCTTGATCTATAGATGCATTTCTGTCCCTTCTGAGCTTTAAAAAGAACTCTAGCTACTGGTCTGGCTTTTACCCTTTTTTTCTGCAAGGAGAGCAACAAGGGAGATGACACAAGGGGGGAGAGAGAAAGAGAGAGAAGGGGAAAAACCCAGAAAAAAGCTTACAAATCCTGCTCATACTATGAGGGTGATATCAAACCAAAAGGCTAGAAAGGGGCAAGAGAATTTGTCATCCTCCTGCAGCTCTAGCAGTGCTCTACCCTGATTCGGTGCAGTAACCCTTCAGTCCACACTCCCCATGGCCCTATATGTATAGAAGTACCTGCGAGTAAGCATTGGTTGTCTTGTGAGCTACATACATTCTCTCTCACTTGCACTGAGAGAGCATCTCAGCATCTGAAAGGAGTAAAATCCTTCTCTTTGGCACAAAACTTCTTGTGTTTCTGCCCACTGGACATTATTCAGAGTGTTTTCCTTCCATCCATCCATCCAATACTGCTTTCCTTCTTTTCACCACTATTTTCATCACTATGATGGTCAGCACTATACAGCCTTGAAGCAAGGCTGTTCTGAATGGTGACCGCTAAACAGCAATATAACTGGAATCCCTGGAAGAATATGTGAACACAGGAGTCTCGTTACTGGATGGGACTCAGGTTACAGCTATTCTGGTGACTGGAATCAATGCTCCATGGAGAGGACAGTAAAATCTGTGTAGACTAGACATTCCCATAATATCTTAGGAAGACTAGCTTTTGACCCAAAGCACAAAGTTAAATAAAGAGAGAGCCTAAAGTCTCACTCCAAAAAAGACCAAGTAAGAGACTTCTATCCCAGAGGCCTGGAGATGAAATATTAAAAACTCTGATGCATTTGAACTGTTTTATCTTGTCCAGGGTCCTTCCTTTTAATATGGTTTAATAGCATGGGTCAGGCATTTTCCCCCCAAAATTGTGTTAGAAGCACATCAAGTGCCTTGAGATCTGTAACTGAGACTCATGTTCCAGATTTATGTCACCTACAGAAGAGCTAATGACAGTAATCTTGAGGTCACTCTTATTTTCTCTTTTTGCCTTTAAAAATAATCGTATCTTTCTACCAGAGTCATCACAGCTTCATGTTATGGAAAAATAACACTAAACCACAACACCTCCCAGAAAGCGAACAAAACAAGCATATCAGAATCGCCACTTACTTATTAAATCTTCTCTCCTGCTACCCTGATTTTAATTGCTTCCACACTGACAGTTACTGATTCTTGCTACTGATTTTTAACTTCTACATCATATTTTTCATTATTGCATCAAGTACCTTTACTGCTAAACGCAGAATATTGCTGCTGTATTACAGACCATTGTCTTCTATTTGCTTTGCTTTTCATTTCTTTTGTAAAAATATTCATTCTATTTGGGTTTTAATGGCAGATTTTTTAAAAATCTGTCGTATAACAGGGTCATATTAAGGACAGGTAGAGGAGGAGCTGCCTTGTGCTTTTTATCCTCTGGTAGAAGGCACTGCTGATACCCACAAGACATTCTGCACCCTTCTCTGACCTGGATACAGGAAACACGGTGCTTTGCCTCCAGATTTTGCTTTCTCCAGTCTGTCATTTTCTCCAGACTGTTACTATCTGAGATATGAAATGCTGTGCACTGATAGATATTGGCAGGTCCTGATTAAAATTCATTTCACATCGCTTGCTATTTCTTCAAAGGAACAAAGGCCTTTTTTTTTGAATCCTAAGAACTGAAAACCTAAGTTTTCTTTGAGGTGCTGAGCATGAAAAACTATGCCTTTGTTTGATAAGCAACATCTGATGATTCCTCTCTTTTCAACTTAACAACTGGCCACTGTTGAGAATCTGCAAAAACTGATTTTTGGTTTTGTCACCTCCAGGTGCTGCTGACAGCTAACAAACTGCTATTTGACAAGCAATGCTTATCCTTACCAACTTCCTAAGGCAAAAGAAAAAGAAAGGTACCACAGCTTGAGAGACAGAATTTGTTTTCAGGCTTGCTCAGTGCCATTTGTCTCAAGGGAAGCTGCTTCATTTTAATGCAGTTTTCTTCTGTTCAAGGCCATTTATTATCTGATAGCTAAACCTTGTTCCCCCTTCTCCCTGCTCACCAGCTCCATGTAGAGTTCCAGTCACTCCATTTTCCTCTCCTTGATTCAGAACAAGTCTAAGCCAGTTTTGTGTTACAGGCACCTGGCAATTAAATGAAATGGAAAATTAGTAAAGAGTTTGCTGGCTGAAACTGGACTCAGCCAAATAAATCGAAACAGAACATTTTGCTTGCGTTTACTCCATGATTTCACAGAGTTTTGAATGATTTTCCAGCAGCAAAACGAGTACCAAATATTTTTAAAAAATGAATGCTTGTATGTAGGCATCTAAATCTATATTTGAGCTTCTACATAAAAGGATGATTATTTTCCAGTGGCAGGAAATAAGTGCGGTTCCAGGCAGTTTTAACAGGAAGCAGAATTGCATCTACACAAACGTAAATCACACCACCACATATGCCAATGCTTAGATGTGGAGTCAGGTACATATCTGAGTGGTGCATTTGACTGTTTTTCAGTCTGCGAAAGTTACCTAAGATCTTTTCTCCGTCTACCCAAGCCAGAGAAGAGAAAAAGTAGATCACCTGAAATGGATCTTTTCTCTAGTTGCAATTAGTGGCTTTGTCCCCCAGGGGCCTATGCAAAATGTAGATCCCCAGGTCTTGTCTCCTCTTCTGACCAGCTCTCTCCTGAATTCTCCGCACTCTATTACTGATTACCAACAACTAGGATACAATGCTACGGACAGTCAAGATAAGAGAACCCTTTTTAAAAGGGATAGTGTGTTCAGGAGAGATTTTAGTTCCATGTTTTCAAGATTTGCCAAGGAAATGTAACGTATTACCAAATATTTACTTTGTCCTTTAGTTGATTTAATGAACGTATGTTTTTGGTACTCTGCAAGCTCTTTGAAAATCTGAGCGATAAAACATCAGCATAACAATTCAGACCTGTTTTCAGCAAGAACTCCTTTACAGTGCCAGTCTTCCCTGGCACTCTGCCAATAAAGACAACTGTTGTTGGCATAATAGTTCACATGGTACAAACAGACCTTCCATTACTAACCCCCAGTCACTATTCAGATGGTCTGTCAAGCCTGCTTTCTGCAGGCTCCACTGCACTGAAGTCACCTGCCAGGAGGCTCTTGCCTGTAAAAATGGTGCTTCCTCTTTCCAAAGGACCCAGAGAAGCTCCAGATCCCAGACAACGCCATGTTTCCCATTAAGAGCAATCAACTTCAGTCTGTCTCAATCATTGGCCTGTGTCAGGTCCTACATGCTTATTTCCAGCTGGCATGTAGGCATTGGCAATATCCTAGAGATGCAAAGAAAGCCAGTCCTAGCTGAACTCATTAGTACAGAATATTGAGGAAACCACTCGCTGCTACTCGTTGCGTATGAACGGGACTACACTTAAGAAGACATTGAACGCATGAAGCGTAACTTTGGCAACTTTGGCAAAAAAGAACGAGTTTAGGAACAAAATGAAAGAATGTTCGAGATGTCTGTTTCAGAGGTAACCAAGCCTTTTGTACAAAGTTCAAGATAACTGTGACAACAGATCTCACGCAGTGATGGAAAACATACCTGGTTTTTGAAACCCTGCTTCGCATGCTTGGTACTTGTTCTTCCATGTAACCTTCTTTGATGCTACAGGAAAGCATAAAACAACTTTGTCATTCAGTGGTTTGACCTGAGAAGACATCAGCCAGGCTCAACAGGAGGGATAAAAAGCTGGATGGGCAAAACCCAAGACTTTAATACTGGGATATCCCAATGCACACACAATACTAACAAGACAAGAGGAGGAAGAACAGAATTATGAGGGGTGCTGTGTGCCAGACACACACCATCTATCACGGCATGTGCCAGTGAGCTCTGTCTCTTGCCGCAGCGGAGATGAAGCAGAGGGATCTGAAGAGCTCTGCCAGCTTTAGGGAGGTGGGTAGCTCCCTAGTAGCATCCCCCAAAGGGCAACTGCCCTTCTTTTCTGCCCACCCATCCATCCTCCTTCCTCCTAACCATTTGCAGCGGACCTCAAGTCCTTGTTCATCTAACCCGGTCTCATTTCCTCAATATTTCACTGGGTTCAATATCTGTGTCAGTAAATCTCCTCCCACATCTTTTCGGCTTCAGCTTTCTCAGCTGGAACAGAAGTGCTGAGCTCAGTGCAGGCATCGGCTCTCTGAGGGATTCTGCCACAGTCTACCTGAAAACAGGAGATGAATAGGGAAAATACATGAGCTTGAAAAATAGCATAGAAATAAGTTTGTCACTAAGAATTTATTCACAGAGCCGGACAGGAAGTTACTTTCCATCCTGTGGTACACCAACCTGTTCCACATCAGAATGAAACCAGGAACTTCACAACTTTCAGGAAATGAATATCTATAATGTATATATTTATATATTTACACACACGCACACTATATATAATATGTATATATATTATTTATATATAAATGTAAGATACTATCTATATTTTTTCCACGGAAAATGTAAAATTACACATCATATCCACAAACACCTTATTTAGTCCAAAGCAGCCACTAGCTCAGTGATTAGAGTCCTCACCTGGGAGTCAGGTGACCTTGATATCACTTTGTCCCCAGTCTGAACATACCACAGGCAGAAGAATAGCCTAGCCACTGATTTACGGACGTAACGGAATGAAAGGGAAAATCTTCCCTTTCCTATATTTTTCTCTTGAACCTTTCCCAGCAAAACTCTTATTCAGACTGTTCTCCTGAAAAGGAAAACACTCCGCTCAAATAGCCTTCTCAACACACTTCCCCATACCTTTACAACCAAATCTAGTTATATTTCATTAGCCTCACTAGAAATTTGAAGAAGTTCAGTCCCCTTCAAACTAGACATTCAATCACAGTTTCCTGCATCATAGACGAGGGCTTTAATTACTGTGCTAGTGGCTATTTTGAAATAGATGAGATTTCTGGATGGAACGTGTCTGTACGTGTGATTTCCGCCGCCTATGCAAAGAACGTTCCTGTTTGACAACAGGCCGGCTGAGGACCATGCTATATATGGTTTGTTTGTCACAGCCTAGATTCAGCAGAAATCAATCCTGCTAGTTCAGTATGCACTGAAGTCTTCCACTCTGCTTTTTTAGGTACTTTGCAAAGAGGCAGCAGCCCACATTATAAGTACCACAAGTGTCACTGGATTGTTGCTGGGAACCACACACCCCTCTACATTGCATTTAACCACCGAAAAGCAGATTGTGTATATTCACACCGAATCTTGTGTGAATGCAGCTGATTCAGTTTCTTTCTGTTTGTTTAACCTAGGAACAGTTTCAGAAAGGCTGAAGTCATATGCAGTCAGGGGAACCTACAGTGGAGGAAAAAGGAGGGAATATGTTGCTATTGTAGTACAGAGAGGATTAACTCTACTCTTCCTGTTTTTGAAGGAATCCAAAGGACTGAATATCTGAGATCGTGAACTCTTACCTGGATATGCTATGTTCACATCACAAGTTACACCACAGGATCCACTGCAATCTTCCAGGCAGCACCTCCTGGCGTTACTATAGCCTGGAGCTTGTTTAGGCTAGAGGAACACTGAACAGGCACATGTGGTCCGTCAACAGCTCATGCACGGTTCAGGCAGTGCAACTGTTTAAACTGCTTAATGTTCTCTCACATGGCTATCTCAAGCGTATGCCCTGCAATACCATTCATGTCTTCCTAGCATCATCATCCACCCAAGAGCTCCCTGATCCTGTCCTGGCAGTCATTTCAAAAACTACCGCTTCAGCTGGCTAACATCAAAAGACAGTCAGCACTCACTTTCTCTCCTGGAAAGACCGGGATTGTTGTTTTTATGGTCTGATTTAGAGAACAGCAAAGATTAACCAGAGGAGATGTAGCCAGAGAGTATCATCATCACCCTATCATAATTACTCAGGAAATGCTGTTATCCTGCTGGTTCACTTACCAACAACCCACTTCTCCAGTGCAGGCATGCCTCCTGAATCTGGCAAGGATCCAAAAGCCATGCCAGCTTTCTTCTACGCAACACAACGTGGCAGAAAGCAATAGTGTGTAGGACTGCAATAGCAGCTGTATCTTAACTGCACGTTGCAGTGCAATTACTACAAAAGGTTGAAATATTTGCTCTTATAAAGCAAAACTAAATATTTCACAAATCAAGCCTGAATTTTTTCAGATGTATTTGCCATTCACACATATTATTCTGTAACTTGAATCACTAGTCTCCAGATTATAGATTATTAGCTGTCCCCCAGTGTTACACGCATTATGGGGTCAGCTCGCATGGATGACATACCCTGCAACCATCCCTGCTGCCTTTCCCATCACTCCTCCTCATTTTCTTTTGTCACCATCCTGTTTGAAAAGCCCACAGAGTGCCTTGTAGACAAAAGACTCATTTACCTCTTGTAAAAAGAGGTAACTACTTTCTCTACCACATCTGTTTGCCTTACCCCTAATAGCTCTACCCATCAGAAACAGGTTCCCTACCAAAAATGCCAAGGCAGCAATTAGCTGACATATTGAAAGAACGACAGTAGGAATAGAAAAGCATGGAGGAGATGGACTGAGAGACAAGCCTATACAACTTTATGGGTTGTAAAGGCTTAAGATCTGCCAGCCCACCAGATCATGCTGCTGACTGACAGATACTCTACTAATCAGCAGCTGGGATAAGAGTCATTCAGTGTAGCTTTGTTTCCTGCATTTTATTTGCCAGAGTAACCACATTTACATGGGTCAATAGTTACAACACCTATAATGTCTAGCACATAAACCATCATCTAACTGTCTGACTTGCTTATTACCATCTGTCACTCGAAGAGCTCTTACTTGAACTCTGCTGCTGTCGGTTCCTCATAAAGACTAATTTTTATAATTAGATTTTTAAATAGCATGAAAAAATAAGATTCATGCAGGATTTTTGGTTCAGTGATGGTACACAAGAGCTAGCTGTTTTAGCATATTAAACACAATCCATTTAATGACCAAAAACAAAGTTAAGACCAGAAAATCGTCTAGGATAACAGCTTTCAACAAAATGCTGATCACTTGTGTTATATTTGCATCTCAGTGCATCACAATCTATGTAATACTTGAAACCAAATATACAAACAAGATAAATAACAGCATGCACTTAAACATGCTTACAGAATTATGGGGCTTTGAAAAATGACATGGTATTCTGCTAGAAGCTATAAAAAATCCAAGCTGTTTGATACTGTGGGGAAAATATATTGGTTTTACATTTTATAATTTCAAACCCTGTTGTCAACAGGCAACTTATGTTACTTTATATTCCACTCATCGCAGCCCACCATAATTCCTCCTGGCATCACCAAGTAAAATATATCCCTCCGTGCTGACACTACTTATTGTTTTTTGTCTCCTATAAATGATTTGTGGCTATGTTTTGAATTTTGGTAACAGTATTTCCAGAAGCTTTTAAAAGAAACAGTACATTCAGCAGAGCAGACATACCAATATTTTAAGAAACAAGAGAAAACCTTTGGTTCTTTCTGTGTCCCTGCTGCAGTTTCCTCCTGCTCCTTCTTGCCAGAGCCCGCCTTGCCCCCCTTTTGTGTTTAGACTCATCAAGCAGTCATGGGATCTATTAAACTACTTGCTGCAGGCTATGCAAGCACGTTAATGCAGCTTACTTCAGCCCACGTGTCATATATTGAAATGAATCAAGAATTAATTTCCCTATTTCTGTATAATGAAGTATTGGTTAGCGCACCTATGACCCATTTGGGGGGAAAAGGAAATACCGCAACCAGGGAAAACAGCCAGGAGAGTCAAAAGAGCTGACTCTTTCATCATGGTACCTCAAGCTAATTAAGAGAGTCCATTAGCAGGTTCTAGTCTTAATCATTTTCAAACTCCTTATTCAGTAAAATGTTCATCTTGAATTTCAGACCTAGCTTAGGTTTTGCACGGCTTGCAGTTAGAAGAAATGTCTTGTTACCTACCAACTAGGACCATGTGATTTGAGGCCCAGAATACCATTTTTTTCTCAGTGACTTTTGGGACTAAAGCACTTTTAAAACGCATTTTTGTGCCAGCACCATCATTTCCCAGCTTTTGCGCTTCCTACGATGGAACATAATCATAGCATTCATTGGGCACCGCCTGCAATAAAAAAGGCTTGTATATATTCTCTAAATTTTTCCATGTCAACATTTTGGGTCACAGCAAAAACAAAGTAAGCTTCTTCAGACCCATTAGTTTTAGTCCCCTTGATTTTACGGACAGTGAACAATTGGTTGATTTAAACCCCATTACTACTCATATAACCGGACGAATATTTATGGAACTAATTTTTCAGTGTTCACAGCAGGTTTCGCTGCTTAATTGAAATAAGAAAAAAAGCATTAGCCCCACAACTGACAAATTCGAGCAACTATTTTACCAACAACACTAGACACATTATCAGTGTCATGATCTTTGGCCTTTGATACTTTCAAGAGTTGTCCCTAGGGAAATCTTCTACAGGAATGTTAATCTGTTGCTTCTCTGACCTTCTACACATGTACCATATTATTATTACAACCCACATGCTTCCCTTTTCATGCTGTCATTCTGACAATGGAACCAATGGGCAATTCATCTCCAGACTAGATAGTTGGAACAAAGTGCGTCCCAGTAAACGCAATCAGATTTGAAATGGGTATTTTTTAAATTGCAGTAAGATCTCTTTGCTGCAAGAGGCCTGGATTTCTAATTATATGCCACGCTAGGTAATAAGCGGGTGGCTAATATACAACAATGGCTCAGAGATGATTCATGGAACGATCACAGTTCCTGCATTTCTTTCAAGCCTTTCACAGCTTACTCTTGAAGCATAAATTTCCCTCTGAACAGAGTCTGGGAAGATTTATTACCTGATTTTCTTTGTCCTCATCATAGCTCTTTCATTTACCAGATGTTTGTTTCATCTCCCAAATCGTCACAAACTTAGCAGGACTGCCATTGTCTCAATAGTGCTTAAAATAACATTAACAGTAATTAATAATAAGGTTTAGTACATGGATTATTAGAAAGAAAGGCTAGCTGAGGATCAGAGGCTGCTGGTGCTTCACACTTAGAGTGAACAACATGCTCATCAGAGCTGCCCTCATGATGACTCCATATACAGAACTACGCATTTCCCCTTTCAAAGGGGGTGGCTAAGTGAAAAGTATGGCTTGCCCTTCATCGTCGTCAGCCTGCGCGGGAGCAGCAGCAGAGCTCTCTTCATCATTTTGAAACCCCTCCTCAAAGCCAGCTCTCCCCTGTGCCTACCAGCTGCTGCATCAGCCGCTAATCAGACTGGCTTAAATGACCTACTGTAAAGGTGGCAAATGCTGCAGAAGATCCAAATATTTTGTGTATTTGAATTTAACCTCACTGAAAAGAAAATAACAGGGTGAAACTTTTCTCGACAACACTGTGTTTTCCTCCTTTCCCTTTTTTCCCCTCCATCCAGTCTCTCAAAATTTGAAATCAATCAGTCATTATTAATCTTATCCAGAGACCTGGGAACTTAAGGATCTGATACCAAAAATTAAACCCCAGAATGATTCTTTCAGGTTTTGTTATCGCTTGCTTTACAAAGGAGCAAAGAGATAGCAAACTTCAGAGTACAAGCAAAGAAGATAAAGATATGTTTGTTTCCTCGAACTTCTCATTTATTTTGTTCTTCCTGCTATATTTCTGTCTTCTACACCTTTAGGTGCACACAGTCAACCTCTAGCACTTTAGACTGACTCAGGTGAATTCAGTGATGAGGAAAAAGGAAACATACACATATCAGTGTACTGTGAATACACTCATCACTTGTTGATACATGGGTGTGAATGCAACCACATTAAAAAAAGCCAATCTAGAAAGATTAAAAAAGATGGATTAAGATGGACAGTTGTATAAGTCAGATTCGCCCTTTAACCTGGCTCGGAGAAGAGTTATATCCTAAAAGATAGCTGACACTGCAGTGCTTAAATCCCAGCTGTCTTGCTGCCTAGTTGAATTCTCGCCACCGAGACAGATACTCAGGTATCTGCTATAACCATGCAAAGAGCACTGGAAAGCTAAGTACCTGGAAAAGAGTTCTCAGAAAAGCTAGAGGGAAATCCTTGGGGGAAAACAGAGTGAAGTAGCTGACGGGGCCAAACAGGAATTCCTCTCTGGCCTTTGCTGTAACCTCTCCAGGAGTTCAGCACCCGAGCCTGATTTCCCTGACTAAAAAGCTGGAGGGAGATGAAGATGTTCTTGGCACCTAAAGCACGGTCTTCGATTCTAAGAAATAACTAAGAAATAACTGGCACGACCTTCTTCTACTGTATATTTAGCTTGCATTGAGCAGACTTGTTTTGGAGCTGTTACTACGCAGGGCAAAAAAAAAAAACAGAATAAAGTTCATGCCTTGATTTCCTAAAGTGACACACACATTAAAAATAACCCTTAGCTTTTCTTTTGGAGGGGAAAAAGAAAAGAGAAGAAAAAATGTTTTATAAGTCAGAACTAAAATGCTCTTTTGAGGCCTTTATTTTGAGATCATAGTGATGAGGAAAAAAGGCTTCTTAAAAAAGAGAATGGAGGATTAAAGGGCAGCAGATGACAGAGTTCAAATTATATAGCAACAGCAAGAAAAAGGTGCTGCAGAAGAATGACAAGAATGTTGGGCTTTCGTCTTACTTTCAAAAGAAAACTTCAAATGAATGTACCTTTATCATAGCTTTAATATATTTGAATGACATATTAAATTATTTAGGATGCAATCTTAAGTTTAGGGGCCTGAACATGTAAACTGACATTTCAGCACTTTTGAAAATTTCTCTAATCTTCCTTTTAGCAAAAATGATAGGAAATTTTGGCTAAACAGTCAAAGATGTATATTATATATCCAATATAAAATATGGGCCAGATCTCTGAATCAGCTTAGTCATTGATTTAGGGGTGAAGTCTTTTGCCCAAGGTGGCCTGAAACTTTAGAATAGTGATTTAAATAAGGAGGATTGTTTAAATAATGTTACGTGAACCTGAATCAAACCTCGGTAACCGTTTATTTTCTTTTGCTCTACCGATAACATTAGAAATGCAAAGTAGCTCTGGGAAATGATGATAGCTAATGGAAAATGGAAAGTAAGTAAAAAAGGGGGTGCACATCAAGAAATGTATTTGAAAGAAGGAGGTTTTAAAGCTGCTACCCTCCAAGGTCAACAATGAAAGATCATTGAAACAGAAGGGAAATGAGAAATAAAGTTTTTCCTGTCCATAACCCACATTTTTACTCTAAAAGATAAGGACATTTTTAACCACAGAGCGCAGAACAAATTCAGGGAATCTTGCTTTGAAAAACATTTAAATTGTAGGGAAGAAAATTACTGAGGAATTTGAGAAACTGAAGTTATTTGATGTTTCAGAAGAGGACAGCCTTAAACAGTGTAGACATTGGGCAAGGATACATGATGTGCTGCATCCGTAGAAACAGGGACTGTTTATAGAAACTGAAAAGCCATTAATCAGGGACCTCTCTCTGAAACTAGAGCAAAGGGTGTCGTAGAAACTATAGATCTCTGAGCTAAATCTCTGTGCTCAGAAAAAATGGACCGAGAGTCTAATTAAGGATAAAACACTACATGACCAGAATAAGACTAACTCTGTAAGGTCAAATGAGCACAGTCTAAAAGTGAAATCATGTCCCTCAAACCTGCTAGAGCTCTTCTGAGATGGTTGTTTGCGTTTTAAAGGAGTTGATAGCAGTAACCCAATGGATACTATTTATTTATTTACTTATTATTCTCATTTTCTTAAGGCATTTGAAAAGTCTCTCCAAAATAGACCATCAAGTAACGTAACAACAAGGAAATGTACAATGTAACACTGTGCGTAGAGAAGGAGAGAAGGAAAGAAAGATATAATGAATGAGCCACACCGAACTAAAGTTTCTACCCATATGTAAGATTTCTAGTCTCATCTGTGATAGACAATGAATACAAATGAACAAGGATGGGGTTACGGCAAAGAGCAATACTGCCACGTTTTCAAAGAATCATGAATCAAGCCACACAAAGTCTGAGATTTTTAAAAACTACGGACTGTGTTTATTTAACTTCTGGTACTGGCTCCTTTAAAATTCATCCTTCCAGGCTCTTCTCCACCTTTAGCAAAGCTAGAAACACATTTTTAAGACAAGCAAAATACTGGAAGGATGAGGTCAGCTGCCAGATCAGACGAATCCAAGGGCTGAAGCTTTCAGAACTGCAAGCCACAGGAACAGATCTACCTGGAAAACCCAGGGCACTCAATGCCATGACTCCCCGGTGGGTGCCACGCACCAAGTTTCAATGCAATTACGTGCATGCAGCTCCCTGGGCCAGAAGACAGCTGCAGCCACCCTTGAGACCTCCCTGACCTGTGGGCTTTCCCGCCCCACAATCAGAGATGGCAATACTAGGATATAGAAACATGTATCACAAAACTGGACAGGACCAGAAGCGGGTAGGGAGGAGTGCGAGAGGTACAGCCCTGCAAGAGCAATTAGTTGGGAAAAGAGATGAGAGTGGGAAAGGGAAATCTGAAAATAGCTACTGTGATAGACAGTGAAAGTGAAGTACCCTGTGACAGTAGCACAAGTTGCCCACCAAAGACCAGCCCCTGCAAGGGAGTACCCATGCTCTCAGCCCTGTTTGGCCCTTGCTCTCTCGGCTGAAGTTGCAGCGAGGTTGCTCCTGGGCACAGGCAGAGTGTAGCGAGAGGCAAACATAACGCTCATTTTTCCTCCCAGCTCTCCAGCAACGCATGGAAGAGAGGAAGAACGAATGGCAATGGCCAGATTCACTTCAGTACAAGCAAGTCAGAGCATATAGCTACACTAGGAAGGAAAGAGATGTTTTTAAGACTCTAGATCACCATGCTGGAGTGCAGGCATTTTCACATTAGTTTGAAGGGAATTGCACCTTGGCTCCTGCAGGATCAAAGCTGTACCTCGAACACAGCAGTTGCCCTTTTAGCACAGCTGGTTCGCCTTGTAGTTTCGACATTAGAAACGCGCATCTAAGAGAACCTGTTTCACCTAGATGAAAAATTGATGGAGGAATTCAAATGTGTTTACTGCACATAAAGGTCTGCTGCTTCTTCACAAGAAGAAAACAACAACATGCATTTCATTGCTCAGTACTCCCAGTATATCCATCTGGTGATGTCTGCGCCAGAGCAGTCCTCGCTCTCTGCCTGCACACAACTTCTTCTCCTGTCTTTCCACTTTAATACATACAGAAACCGATATCGACCCAGGCTTTGCTGCTTTGACCTGTCATGTGCCTTGGGCAGTTCTTCCATTGTCTGCAGCTGTCTCTACTAAATAAAAGATATTTAACTGTGCTTTCCATGGAGTCTGTGCTTGCCTCTGACACTGACTTTAATCTGGTATGGGGAAGGAGTTCCTGAAGAAGGGCACCGGTACTGTAAAAACTGCTGCCAGACAGTCCTCAGCGTATTACCTAAGAAAAATATATAGTGGCTTGTTACTTTTCTTGTGATAGTCCAGAGAACGATTTTGCTGTTACGTTCATTTAAACTGTCCATGATATTTCTGCTTAATTATTGGGTGTGCTTAATTATTGGGACAGTTATCCATTACCGGATGCAACCGTATCATCCCAATTGCCAAATTGAGTGCAATATATTTCCTCCCTGATATCTGTGCTGATCCAGTCCTTCTACAGCTTTGGTTGCTCTAATACCACTGTGCAGTTTTCATACTTCCACTGCGCACATCTTGTATTTGGAAGAACTGGCATTTATTTTTGTCCCTGAAAAGGTCATTGTACAATTTCTGAATCACAGGAATAAAGAGAAATTAAAGCATTTTTCCCATAGCACAGATGGTAGGGTCCCAAAAGTGATTAAAGTATATTATCTATTAAAAAAAATGGCATTTCATAAAATATGATGCCTGTCAACTATTCATAAAGTTTAAATTTTTGCAGTTATCTTTATTTGAAAGAGAAGTATTTGTTAACTACCTATAAAAGATGACATTTCATAAATACTTGCAGGGAGAACTCTAAAACTACTTTTATTCCTGGAGGATTTGAGAAGTTTTATTTTCTGAGTTGCTTTTTCTTTCTTTCTTTCTTTCTTTTTTTTTTTTTTTTTTTTAAACTATCAGAAAGCAAAAATAAAACGCCAGGTATTAATGGTTTGAGACATAAATATGCTGGAATCAAAGTACATTTATGTCACATCTCAAACTAAAGCTTTCAGACAGTTATCGACATCCATTCAAACAAAATACCAGAAGTGATTGTGTGGCACCTAGTCTTAAAACATACTTGTCAGATGATAAGCAGCAGAAAACAAACATAGTATAAAATGGTGATGAGATTAAAGCAAAAACTAGCAACAACATTTCAATGAAAAAAAAAATCAGCAGAAGAAGGAAGAACTGGTCATTTTGATGATGTACAATTATGGGAGTTATTCCATAGTAACTGTTGCATTTCTAACGAATTCAACATGATTATTCTCATGTCATGATCCAAAAAAGTGAACGTTAATTATTCACTGATTGTAAGTGAAACAAACGCTCACCAGTTTTTCTGGGACAAACCTTTTGGGCAGATCTCACTTTCAGCGACACTAGAAAAAAGCTTTGCATCTGCTTCAAAAGTGAGGGACTTTGCTCTTCCTGCTAGCGGTCGTCTTCTGAGGTAGGCACTCTTTTTCAGGTGCTGCAATGATGTACTTTACTCTGTATCCCATATCTGTGTTTTTACACTGCTCTTCACCTCCATCTGAAGCATTGCCTTTTTATCTGCTGGCTATATCTCTGATCTAGGGCTCTTCTAGAGCTACTGAAACATTCACTACATGGGATTTTTAAATTGATCTATTTAAACTTGTGGAAATCTCTTTATAGACATATTTCTCTCAAGGCTGGTTTACTTCAGTATAGGTTAAGCTAATGCCAAATATTGGCTTAAATAAAATTACAACTTTAGAGCAAGTAATACAAGCAAATTGCCTTCCCACATTATCTCTAAGGAGACTGTCTTTGAGCCACATTCCTGCTTAGAGTGACAAGAATACATATCTGGTATTATCATAGCTATAGCCTGTAGCTCAGATAACCCACAAGCCATTATAGATACTGTTCTCGAAAGTAAGTCCTCAGATAATCCACATAAAATCAAAGGCAAAGAAAACTAATAGGTTAAAAGGAGGTTTGAGGTAAATTTATCTTTGTATTGTCCTCACACATCTTGCATTTCTTCTGAGTAGAACGTTGGGGGTTTGGCTTTTTTTTTTGTTGGTTGGTTGGAGTTTTTCCACCTTTTTTGGCGGGGGGAGTCTTTGCTTATTCAGGTTTTTTTTTTTTTTTTTTTTTACATATATCAGCTGTACACTATATGCACAAAAACACAGTTTTATTTCAGAGCGCAGACCACTGCTTCTAGTAGACCCTTAGCAGATATAAGCCACCATGTGAGCATTAGTTAGCCACAAACTAACAAAATGGGGCACATGCTCACTGCAGTCTGGTTCAGGAGGAGTCAAAAGCATATCCACAAGTCAAGAGTGAGGGGAAACTCATCTTTCATAGAAGAATTTAGGTTGGAAGAAACCTCTGGAGGTCACCTGGTCCAACTTCCCAACCAAAACAGGGTCAACTGAGATCAGGTTGCTCTGGGGTGTGTCCAGTCAAGTTTTGAATATCTTAAAGGCCCTCCTTAAAGACTCCATGTCTCTGGACAACTTGTTCCAGTATTTTAATATCTTCATGGTATTTTTTTGTGATATCTAACTGGAATTTTCCCTTGCTGTAATGTATGGTTGTTGCATCCAGTCCTATCTTTGTACACCTCTGAGAATAGTTTCACTCTGTCTTTTCTATAAACTGCCATGAGACCGCTGAAGATAGCAATAAGATTCTCCCCTGAGAAGCAAGGGAAACAGCAATAAGATTCTCCTCTGTGTATTTTCTGCTGTGTGGAAGCAGCAGCTAACAAAATGGCAGTACCCATTTTAAGAAGAAATTGGGCAGGAACAAAAAAGAAGGTAAATAAAAGAGAAAAGAGCAGGAAGGAGGGATGGCAGGAGAGGGTAGGGCAGGGCAGGGCAGGGCAGGGCAGACAAAGCTAGTACTCAACGGCAAATAGGGAAATCATACACAGTATGTGACCTTCTAGGTAGTACATAAACCACTCACAGTTTCACAGGAGATGTTGAGGTTTTGAGGGTCTTCTAGTGGTGAACATGTGACAGCTCTTACTGGAGGATTTCAGTGTCCTGCTCACGGATGAGAGACCTTCTGTCCCCAACACATAGGAAAGCACATTTGAAGTATGGTTATCTTTTCAGTTTCTCCTGAAATGAATAAAATTTGGGCATCTCAAAATCACTTACAGATCCAACTGAACATATGGCAAATGAAGACAATCAGAGATACTGCTTCAAAATTATGTTGTTGCTCCAAGTTAGATTGCTAGGGCAGATCCATCCTGAACAGGAACTAAGCAACTATGAAAATATATAAGCTGTGGGTTTAACAAAATTTGAAACATGTCCACTAAATGCAAATGGCAAGCAGATATCAATGACCCTATTGTATTCCATTCAGCTTTTTTGAGGCCATTAAGACTGCAAGTGTGAAGAAGAAATAAATCTTCTGAAAAAGATGCTCAGTGATTCAACACAGCTAGATACTAAGCTCCTGAGTCTCAATCTCACACACAGACTACTGGACCATGCATATTCTTCACAGTCTATTATTTTTATTCCTAAATATAGTTTGCTGAGGAACAAGACAAATCCCAACTATGTAGATGATAACATGGAATTAGTGGGAAGAAAGAAAATTCTAGTTGTCACTACTAGCACCATCCTTTCTTTTATGCTAGTAGCCAACAGTTGAAAAATAATGGATTAGATCTCTCTTCATTATTGTTTCCCTGAGGAAAGTGCATGTTGTGATAAAGTCCACTTTTCCGAAGTGAAATACCTTTCACCCAAACATGCATGAACTGCAACTCTGAGAAGTGAGACCTGTACTATGTCAAACTCTTGTAGCCCACAACTGCAAAACAGATAGGTATTGCTTTTAAATGTTTTCTTCTGTAAATACTGTTTAAATTGTTAAATGATATTTGCTTATAAATGGATGATATTCTGCATGAATAGCCTTCTGTATCAGTATAAAAACTCTTCTTAAAGCATTTCAAAAGCATGCACTCTTTCATTTGTGGGTTTAGATTTTCTTCAAAGAGAACCGTCTTATTACCTTAAGTCAGAACATTCTACAAGCATCTCACAAAAGTATTTGATAAAGATCTAAAGACAGGGTAAAGCCTTTGATATATAATAAAATAATTTTGAGCCATCCTCTTACACACATGAACAAGACAATGTATCTTTTTAAAGAAGCATCATCTACTTGGCATATAGCATCAATATAGAGGCTTTTTCCCATTTGCTATGGAGCTAAAATAATTGCAGTGAACTACAATTGACAAAAATCAATCACCGATTACTGCTTCAGCTTCTCTTGTTGAAAAGGAGGGTACAAATGTAGTATTTGATCAAGAAATGTTAATATCATCTAAACCAAAAATGCTGTAGCTAACAATAGCAACATGATATTAACATGCCACTTGTGATTTCAGAAGGACTAATAAAAAATACAGCTTACATGAAGCTTTGTGTCAAATGGACTTTTTTATATTTGTCTTCAAGTATAAAAAACTAGCCGATGGCTGGCAGAAGACCTGGTGTAGAAATATTACGAACTGAGCAGCTGATGAGAGAGGAAGTATTTTTTGCTCACTTAAATATGGCCTAGGAGGTCAGGTAAAGAAAGTGAAAGACTAGAAGAACTGTATATTTCATAACATACCATGGATTCACTCTCTAACAGCCCATGCAGAGAGAGCAGAATGAAGCATGATATCTTGGCACCTGTATTCTTCCAGTGCTATAAAGGGTACCTGTACCTCAAGTATTGCTTTAGTATAGAAATATAAAAGACAAACACTTGGCATAAACATTTTTTACTTACAGGTTCCTTGCTTATATATTGGTTTTCATAAGCCTCTACTCGCTTGCTCTCTTTCTCAATGTAATCTCCTATGATCAGCCCAGCTACTGATCTATACTGTTTCTAGTGACACTTTCTTCAATAAAATACACTATTTTCAAATCAATTTAGTTATTTGAAATTTAAGATTGTTTTCACTGTTAGGAAACTGCTTGGTGGTTACAAATCAATATCCAGTACAGAGCACTGCATCAAATTTCAAAGGTTTTTTTTTTCTGAGTGGTCGGTCATCTTTGCAAACTACCCTCTGCAGCACAGGGTTTGCTCCAGACTATACTTCCAGTGAATATCTGAGTACATCAAATTCAAGTACATGCTATTGCAAACACTGATGCCAATAAAACAAGAATGATGAAATGCTCACAGAGACAGAAGACATGAAATTAAGTGCACAGTCTAACCACATTCCTGCTGTTTTTTTTTACCAAATATCGGAAGATTGCCTTTTCCACTTTTTTCAGGTTGACTTTTTAATTTGTCTCTAGCCTCCTTTCTGCCTCTCTGTCTCTCCCTTTCTCATTTTCCTCCAGTCCCTGCATCGTGCTGACCAGGCACTCTGCTCTCATCCACATGTGATACCAACAGAGCAATATTGATTAGAGCCATTGATTATGGTGGATGTTGACTAGAATCCCAATGCAGCATCACTCCTAAACTGCGCAAACAGGAGGAGAAAGAGAGCCAGGCTGGAGGACATAAGAACCAAATTGCAGTGTTCACAGGTAACTGCACAAGCTTAAAGAATACATCTGTGCCTAAAACCCTCACCATTTGGAAATTAGGTCATTTCTTCATGTTAAACTCTGTGCCAGCTCAGATCAATATAAACACAATTCATGACAGATTGATAAGTTAACTCAGGTGTCTCCTTTAAAAAGCTCACAGGGCAGTGACATTTAAAGCTAGGTTTCCTGGGACATTCCTTTAAAGGATTTTATGTGCTCTTCCAGGTTAATACTGATTGTAACACCAAGATTATTTGATTTTTGAGCCTGATCAGATCCAGGAGGGAAATTACTTTTTCACAGTCACTTTTAGGTGGAACTGTGGAAAGTGCAAGAACCTCCAAAGTTTTCAGTTCTCCTCCTTTCGTCAGCTCTTCCTTTTCATGCATCAGGGTTTGATGTCATTAGCCCTTCTCTTATACCACAGCAAATACTTTCATGATCAGATTGCCGATTTATGTGTACTGTTTTTCAATTGCTTTTTTTCCTCCCTCCTGGTTTTGGCTAGACCAGAATATTTGGGTTTCCATCTCTTCTGGGAGCCTAAGTGATTTTGTAAAGGATGCATTTGTCCACCTGGTCACAGGTGCTAGGGAACAGTAAAAATCTCTCAGAATTGTGAGAGTCTTCAAAGACTTGCTACTAGAAACTGCTGAGCAGTAGCATCACTACATCTTTTCAGGGGACACCTCTACAAGTCCTGTAACAAGGGCTGCGCAGGCTGCAGGGTTTTCATGACCAAACAACAAAGCTGGCCCAGGACTTTGAGAGTGAAGCTAACGCAGAGCTGTTCTCTGCCAGCGCAGCCCAGTTCAGTCCTTTATGATAAGGGATACATTCATTCCTTATCTTGGGAGAATAATTATTAATGAAGTTGCCCTTTGTACTATGAACTACCTTCACTTTTTGGTGTTTTTTCCAGGATATCCTGGATAATGCTAACACGAAATCCCATTATGAGCTGTCTTGTCACTGTAAGACATTATGGAAGGGGTCAGATACATGACTGAGTTGCAATAGCATGATGAACTGCCCTTCAGCTGAGCTAGTGTAATAAGCTGTGTTGGCTCTTAGCCCACTGCAAATGTGAGGTAATTTAAACCTCTTTTATTTAGGTTCAAGAGAATGTCTTTTACCTCACTTTGCCAACAGCTAAAAGCAAGCACAGTTAGTTACTGCAGTTCAGCTGATACGCAGCAACTTGACTGTGTGTTTGAACTCATGAGAGAAGTCAATAAACAGTTCAACTGACATTTATTATGCACAAGAAAGACAAGTTTGCTTACCTGTGCATAGTAAAGAGTAGTATTTTATGCTGGTCCAGAGGATAGTGGCTTCTTTCAAGACTCTATACTGCACAGAGGGAACAAATCCTACTGCCCACATCCATTTAGCTGCAGTGATACAGAGTCGAGACACTTAATTCTTTGCCACTCTCTGGCTTACTGCAAGGAAATGGAAGAGGTGCAGTTTGTGGAGAGTTTGTTCTGCTCTCCATGCAGTAGGGATGGAAAAGCACACCATAAGAAGGTATTATTTGCCCTAGACTTGTACACAAAATAAAATATTCATTGATTTAAAAAAAATTTTTTTTTTTTTAAAAACACAAACCACTGTCATATATTATCTCCAATTTTATATATTAAATCAGCAAATGAGAACTAGGTCATTACAGAGACCAATGATTCAATATAAGATAACTCTGGTTCATCTTTTGCTATTTTCCTGCTTCTGACTCCCTTCTCTTTTACATTTTGCTTCACTTACATACACATGAGGAAAACAACTTCTTGGTGATTCCACAGAGGGCCAATTTTCTAATTAACAGAAGGTTCCAAATTAGTTATAATGAAATTACTATAATTTACTAGAAATTATTATACACAGCACGTCACTGAAAATGTACTCTCTTGACCCTCCCAGAATATTGCTCTCATTCTCCACTGTTAAGGATTAGGAGAACAAGCAGGAGGAAAAAAAAAATCACAAAAATCAATAGTAGAGAGACTTAGAAAATACCAGTCAAGTTCTGCGTTAAAAGATACTGTCTTGCCTAATGCTTTCCCTCTAGCTTCTTCACTTTTCAATTAAAATCCTAGCGGCCTTTACCACCCAACTTCATAGAAGATGCAGCACAGAAACGAAATAGAATCACAGAAAGAAAACCAAGCCTCCTTTGTCTGAACAGCGTGATTCAGAAATGGTCCAAGGCCATGCTCAACTTCAGCTACGGTACCCCAGCCATGCTGTGAAGCATCCTGCGACTATTTCAGATGTCCATTTCACAAAGAAAGTCATGAATTGCAAATAAACTTGTACTTAAAGATTAAACCTCCCGTTCACCAGAAGTCAGAGTTCTGGCAAACAAAGAACTTCTAGATGACCAGAGGAAATCTAGATTCCTGCTGGTTTCCACCTCATTATACTCTCTGTGGGCTTGTGCAGTCAGTTTAAATGCATATAAGGGTGGTACAAAGCTGTTCATTTTAGCTGACTTCTGCAAACCTTTGGGTGGCACTTTTTCATCACAAATCTGAAGAGAAAATAGAAGGATAAGAGGCAGAGAAGAATAGTGGGAAAGAAGAGAAGAAAAGGAGACAAAAATAGAAAAGCAAAGTGAAGAAAGCAAAAGCTCCCACAGGATGATAAACAACAATCACTACAACCTCCCAGAGAGCAGTGATGAAGGGCAGAGTTTCAGGATGTGCGGCACATGATTTGGAAGAGAAGACTGGAAAAAGAAGTTGCTGAGTGAATAGAGCAAGAGAGTGTGTAAAGCAGAGTAATAGTGTGTGTCCTTTAACTGCACATCTCCAATCACCTCACATAAAGAGATAAGTATCGTTACTGAGATAGGAAGCAAGAACACAAAGGATAGGATATGTGGAAGAAAAAAAATAAGAAGTAGTAGATTAAGTAAGACATCTGGGAATGAAAGATAAAGGAAGAATGTAGAGAAGGCTGCAGGGAATGGGGAGGCATAAGAAAGTGTGTCAACAATAGAAGAAGAATAAATAAAGACAGATTAGGAACCAAGCAGAAAAGAACAGGGAAGAAAATTAAGATTAGGAGCAAAGCAAGAAGGGAAAAGTAAAATTGAACTCTAAGTGAGGCGAAAGAGAAGGGGCAACCTCTTGGAAACTTTATAGCAGATCATTTCTTCCAGTCATTTTCTGGTCAAACTCTAGCTTCCCCTCCCTCAAAGAAAGAGGGCGATCTTTGAAAGGAGGAGAGGAATCACATTCTCGTTAGTGCATAGGGAGCCCTACTGCAACAGTTTTACACCTTTAACAGCTACTCAGACTTTAAGCCAGACTATACTGCCAATAAAAGATGCTGCGCTTTAAGTATGCAGAGCTTTGACAAGTGTGGAGGTATTCACTTACACTCTCAAAATAGACCTGCCTTTCCTTTTTAGACCACATCAGAGACACTGGAGCACCATTTCAGGATGCATAGGAAACAGTGAAGCCCCATGCACAGCTCTCTTATAAATGCACATGCAGCAGGTTCAGCGCTCTTTCACTCACAATAAGGATTTGGCTCTAGGTTAACTTAATAAAAGAGCCGATTCTTGCTCCAAATCCACTGAGCATTCTCAAAACAGAAGAAACCTTATTTATTTGGCATGCAAAAATCCTCATATCTTGATCTAACTATGCAGCTCAGTTATAGTCTCAGTCAGTAGAACAGAGCATCTTGTTTAATTTGAGCTTGCTGAGTTCTGAAAGTTAAGACATCAAAAAAAGCAAAACCTACATTTGCAAACTGCTTTGGAAGTGCAACTTTGATTCACTTTCCCTTCCCCATGAAAGAGTAAGAGCGAAGCAAGCAGTGAAAAAGTATGTAGGACTAATTACATACATTTACAAGAGTTACTCCTCCGACTGCTCAGTTTTCATTTGCTCTTATATAGCCTCCTCAATGGTCGTGGCATTGAATCATCTCGTGATTTAATGCTCCTATCACAGCCAATAGGTGCCGTGTTTTTGAGGATGCTTCATTAAAATACCTTTCAGTTCTAAAACTTGACTTTGAAGTAGAACAGTGGGAAGCTGCTTGAGTGATTGGAAGATCAAAGAAGATACTATCCCTATGGCCAAAGTGAATGAAAACTTTTTTACTGCAGACATTTTCATGAAGCATGACTGCTTTCTGAAAGGCAATAGAGCAGGCAAAACTCCTTCACGTTCCACCTACCATTTCCATGTAAGTCGAGTCTTGAATAGGCTTCTAGTCCCATTTGCTTCAGCCCCAATCAGTTCAGTTGCCATCTGCCCTGACACCATGAACCTTCTCTGCCTTTTACCAGTTGTTGGTCTTTTTCCCCTCCTCTGTTCCAAGAGCTGGAACATTATATTTTTCCCTTATATAGAGCTAAGTTAAAGGTGTCAGGAAATTCAAGCTACATTATATTATTTCTCTGCAGATTATCACACACTCTCTCCTACACTTTAGTATTACTGAAAATAAATAAACTAAGTGGAAGACATTACACTTGATATGTTTTCTTTCTTGAGCCCATGATTCTTTTCTTAATCAAGACCCTTTTATTCTCCTTCATTATACTAGTCGTGGCAGAGACAGGAATTTAATTTACATTCATTGTGCTAATGCCTGTATGACAGTTTCCACTTCTTCTCCTTCTTCTTCATAGTCCAGTGTTTGTACGTAGGAAGAGGAAAGACAGGAGACGGAAGCTCTTGGAAACACTGGAAGTTATTGCCCTTATAGCAGAGCTTCTTTACCGCAGAAGGGAAATTGTCCCCCTGTCACAGCAACTCCTGCTCTTAGATCAACACACCAGCAAAAACATAACTTCCTTGGCAGGTCAGGCTATGGCCTGGAGCGAAACGGCTGTGGCATGAGCACGGGGTCCTACTCTCCTCGCTGTCCCCTCCCTCCCCCCCAGGGCGACGAGCCCTGCCAGGCCAGGGCTGACACGATAGAAAGGGATTTCTTCAGTCCCCACGGCAAAATTCACCAGAGCTTGTGGTCAGAGCCCCAAGAGGAGACCTGTAATGAGTGTAAATTTAATTTAGCTGACTATCTTAAACTGTCTTCAGATGACTGACTCACCTGCTCCTAGCTAAGTCCATGTACTGTATTTTTAATAAGGTCAGCAGGTCACATCTTCAAAGAAAGCATCGGTCCACATCTATTCACAAAACACACTGTTGTTTATTGCTTAGTTTTATTATCCAGGAGAGGCCCAGGACTGTTCACAGCTGGGGCCTGTGATGAAGGGGATAAGATTAATTAACTCTCCACCCCAAAGGGTGTGAGTAGGCTCAATTAACTTACACTTAAAAGTGCTTTGAAACTCTCACATAAAAGTAACAGTATCATTCATTAGTTATTCCAAATCAGTTATTCCAATTTAATGACATTCTTATTCTTCTGTTCATCTCTTATAAAAAAAAAAAAAAGAGCAGCCTATAAATGCTAATGAAAGGGGTCTCTTCATTTTTACAGCGTCAAGCAAATCACTAAGTAAAGGCCTGTACATCACATACAGTATAAAGCAAGAGAAAAAACTGAAATCAATAAAGTATTGGAAAAAGACTAGAAAATTTAGGAAGATAATGTTGAACTGATCCTCTAAAAAATCTGAAAGTCCTGATTGAGATTTAAACAACAATGGGTGTCAAGTACTTTTAAAAATTTGATCTTTTTTTGCTTGTTAATCTGCTAAGTAATTCTGAAACTAAGCAGAAATATCAAAATGTCGTGGACTTTCTCATATCATTGCATACCTACAGAAAACAATCGATTCCCCAGGCATTTTCAGTGACATTTTATGAGGTAGGAAAAGTGGTTAATATTAACAATGAGATAGGGCATTTGTAGTTTTACAAATTTTGTATTGCTAAACAAGATACTAAATTAAGCTATGCTTAAATATTGCCTCCAAAAATAAAACATTGGAGAGGATCCTGACCACAGTACCTAGCACAGACATATTTCCAAACTTGCTGCAAAAACTGGACGCTTTAATTCTTACTGCGAATTTGGTGCCTGCTTTTGAATACCTCGCTGCCAATACAGGACTGTTTAGCTTTGCTTCCCACCCATCAAATGCAGATACAGACATAAGCGCGGATAAATACCTTTTTAATTTTTAAATAAAGAGGAGGGGATTCGCATACATTTCACCATGCACTCCTAGCTCATAGGAAGCAGTAGTCTACAGAGAACATCAAAGCAGTAAACATCAGAGTGCTCCCACTGAACACTTAGCTTAGCTGCACCTTTAATGGCTCTTCTAAGGACTGAGTTGAGGAAAGGAATTAGCCGAAGACATCAAAAGAACTAGATACATCTTTGAAATCCTTCACAGTCCAGTATTTTGTTTATGACCAAAGCCCCCGAGTTGAATGTGAAAGCCAGTTTCCATGGATATTTAAATGACACTTTTATCGGGCTTATCAGAATGACACACTTTGATATTTAGAAGTCTTGCAAGGTCACCTCTCAGCCATCACTGAATTCATTTGTGTCTAGCAATCAACATTTCATGTAAGGAACAAGAAGTGTTTGTGGCTTGTTCAGTGTGACCAGATTGCAAAAGAATTGAAACTGCACAGTGCTGAAGCAAAGAAGATTAACCATGCCAGCAACCTGTGACAGAAAACCTAAACCCTTCACTAGCCGTTCTTCGCTTTGCCTCATGCTGCCGCCCGCTGCCTCACGTACACTGCGTTGCAGGATGGACTTTGGTTAATTTTGTGCCCTGAGCAGATCCACCCATAAACTGAAGGTCTCTCCAGGCTCTGCAGGAGCCAGACCCCCAGCGCTGATTGCCCAAAAACAGGCGCTTGCAGGTAAAACGCACGGGCTGCTCCTCTCCTCCTTCGCAGGCAAATGCCACGGGGCGGCAGCTCAGGCTCTGCATGCTCAGCCGGACGCAAGGAGGTGGTCAGCAGCCAGGACAGCTCACACCACCTGATCAGTAGCCCTTCGCTGAGGACAAGGCAGCAAAACCGCGTTCACATGTCTCTGGGCTCCATGCAGCCCACGAGCCAAAACCCACAGTCACCTATTGGTTATCAGCGTACCTGGGTAATACATTGGGTGCACAGATTTTAGCAGTTGGTTATTGATCACATCTTATGTCTCAGCTCTGATTTCTTATGCAATATGAAAAAAATTAGCATCAAAACTTAGTATGAAATTTCCCCAAACCCTCGAGTTTTCTCCAGTACTTTAACACACTCTTCGGACAGATTACGAGTCCTTGGGCTCTGCCATTTACATGAGATTGAAGCACTGACCCTGCAAACATGTGCATCTCCTTCCCTACTGTGACAGTCCCACTGAAATCAATGGGATTGCTCACTTGGTAAATCACAGACGTGTTTGCAGAATTGAGCCCTGAGTTAGTATGTGACACATTTTAAGGAGGCACCATTTCAAGCTGGAAAAATATGGTATCTTGGGACTTTGGTGCAAGCTACCTGTCATCACATTCAAAAATAAAATGAAAAAAATACATCAGCAAGAGTAAAAGCTGAAATAAAATTATTGGAAAGAAATTAACAGCAATGAAAATGCTTTTCAAAGTAATGCTTCGATTTTGAAATAGCTATTATAAACATTTGTGCTTGCTATGGCTTGCAGTTAAATTTTAAAAATAGCACTTAAATATGCATGTTAATAACATCCAGAAGGCATTTCTTTCAAGCCTGTTTGGGCTGTTGAAGGGTTTAATTTAACTGCAGCATTCATTTATGTCTAGCAGTTAGAATTTTCTTTTATGCTCAAAGGAACCAAGAGTTGTAACTATGATCTAATTGGTAAGGAATGAAGAATGTTTTTCATGTTTTATAGACAACATGAATCCTGATCATTTTACAGCAGTAAATTATAGAGTGCTCAGCTCACTGTGTCTCCCTCTGGAAGTATGGGCTTATATCTCATTAAACTATAAAAATAACTTGCAGTGTTCGGCAGCTCCTAGAAAGTTATCCTGCCAAGGTGCATTATTTTTATATCGCTAATGCATGTTTGCTAGTCAGGCCAGAGAAAGTTAGGTTCTTTATGGCCGCAGACTAAATTAATTTATAGCTACATCTACATGTCAGAGGGGACGCATGAGGAACCCAAACTGCTAAAGAAAACGATAATTTATTATTGATTTTCAGCTCCTTTTTAAAAGCAGCTACAATTCATTGGTTTCTTGGTTCCTTCCTCTCCTGTACAAATGATCTATATAATGCTAGTGACGTGACAAAGCAGTTCCTGTGGGTAAGGTAAAGGGCATAAAAGTCAAGAGTGCTTTACTACTTTTTGGCTCAAGATAAATGGTGCATCTCAGAAACATTGAAAAAAAAAAAACAGATCAGAGGTGGGATGTTGTGCTTTTTTAAAAAAAAAATGTGTGAGAGATTAGGCAAAATGTCTGCTTTAAATGAATTATTTGCCTTTGAAATAAAACCTAGCATTTCATGCATTTTTTTAAAGCTATATAATTGTCATGTGGTTGGCAGTCTTGCTAAATTTAACTTCAGTCAAGGCAGTACACCACAAATGACAGATTACGGGCCCTTAATCATATAGTAATATCTTCTCTTTCTTTTTGTGCTCAAAATAAAAAAAAAAGTTTAAAAGGCAAATCTTAGAGAATTGCTACTACAGCCCTTGAAGTACAGGTTGTCAACCCTTTAAAGAAAGGGTCGAGCTGATGGAAAAGAAAAAAGCAGCTCTAGAACCAAGGTAGGAATGAGTCCAGCACTAGGAACAGTTCTTAAAGGAGTCCAGCAGAATGGGTAAGACCAATAATCTTTCTCTCAAGAACAGAGAAATTAACCACAAACATCTGCTTTCTTAGAAAAATAGCTTAAACACTCACCAAATAATTCCCATCTTAGAGTACACAGCTCATTCAATATTATCTTTTGGGGAAGGATTAAGATATAAGAATGATGCTAATAATTTAAAAACCTACATCCAAACACAGGTTTCTCTGTATTGAGTCCTTTCCACAGAGGAGAAGAAAAAAATCTGTTGGAAAATTCACCCCTTCTTATTTCTTCTTACACAGTTTTAATGTCAGTCCCATAGTTCCATTATCTGATGACTGCAGGTCCAAACCCCTCTCCCCTCTCTGAGTTGGAGAGCTAGGCTACAGTCTTGTTTTGAACAGGTTTTTCTCCTCAGAGCATGTAGGGGCAATTCCCAGGAGTGGAAGCTAGATATGTTGTCACAAGTAGGTTTGTGAAACTCTTTGCATTTTGCTTCTTCTCTTTTGACCACATGAACCGCCTTCTTCAGAGTGAACAGGTGACAACAGCTGCATGGTGCTTCTAGGACTAATTCAATCCTCAAAGCTAAAGGACATAACACCTGACAAAATTTGATCACCTTTTATCCCAATGTCATCCGCAGCTGACAATGAGTAGAAAGACAAGTCATTCAGATATACCAGATAGAAGGCCGGATTCAAGCCCATATTTAAGCTCAAAATTCCTTCCTGTTTGTTTCCCTGTATGAGCTAAACAACTAAACACATCCATGGGTATGAACCTGACTGTCTGCGAGCCATCCTTGAAACTGCTTAGTTAAGAAGACAACCTTTAGTGTGACAAAATCCTTCTTTCAACTTCTGCAGATAAGAAGCTGCAATGCTGGTGGCAGCAGTATCTGAGAAAAATGGTTGAATCCAGAGAAATAAAGTATGGAGCATGTGGTTGGGATTTTACTATGAAGCATGTTGGTGCATCCCTTGGTGTGTACAGAAAAGAAGAACTGCAAGTAATTCCCCTCTCAGGTTGTAACTTTTCACATACAAGCTGCTAGACCATTTCTCCTCTTCCATTTCTGCAAACAAATGAAAAGATGATGAGTAATGTGAACAGGAGAGATGAAAACTTTCTCACCAGCTCACATTGCATTTACCTTCAACACACCCAGAAATGCAGAAAATGGAAGAGCTGTGAAATGAAAAATGAAGAATAAGAAAATTCTAAATTCACAAAAATGTTTGCATGTATAAAGAGCAGGAAACACAAACAGAATCAGATAGAACACTATATGAAAAAGACCCTGATTTATTAGACGTAACAGAATTTGCCTAGACCAGTTACTTTCCAATCATGATTCTTAAATCTACTTAGGGAAAGAACAGGAAAAGAGGCAGTAAATTAGAACAGCCACATTTCAAATATGAGAGAGCTCCTAGGGCCATTGTGGAAAGCAAGTCTTCCCGCAAAACTAGAAGGACCGGAGAGACAGAAACAATTCCCAGCATTCACTACAGTTGAAAAGCACATGAGAGCAAAGAATTCATGGGGCGACACACCGGGTGCTCTAACCTGTAGGACGGCACCCTCCTGGGAAATTTTAACTACCTTGGCCTACCAGGTGAAATGAAAAGCTGGGAATCAACATCCAGCTCTGCTTCTCTCTATAGCCTGAACCGTAATAGAGCATGTGGACATTTCAGTTCCTCATTTCCTTTTATCTGCAAAACAAAGACAACTCAGAGTATCAAGAGAGAGGCAGAAAATGTTACCAGCTGCGCAACAGAGAAAACATACTGAAAAGGTGGCCCTAAATTAAACAAAGGACAACTCCGTGGTCCACAAAGACAGAGATTTTCCCCACTTGCTGGTCTATTTATTAGGTAAGAGGAGCTGATAAGGAACGTGATCTCTTGATCACATGAAACTAGCAAGAAATCAGTTCAAGGCTGAAGAATTTTCAGAGCAGAGGGGGAGAAGAGTAGTTTAGAAATCCAGTCAGGCACAGAGCAGGAGTTCAAATGGCCAGGATAGCATCTGGTGGCTCAAATCCAAGTTAAAAGGTGCAAATTCCACAGGGTAGGACTCGGAGAGCAGCTCACATGAATACACTGCACACACACAGAAGTAACTTTCTTAAAATCAGGTTTCAGACTGCTAACAGGATAATAAAAAAAAGCTTCTCCCATCACAAGGACTGATATCCTTTGTCTCCGTTTAGATCTATTACTGCAAAAAACACATGCTTAAAATCACAAAATATCTCTTTTTTCCCAACACAAATAATATAAATTCTACTGCTTTACTCTTCAGCAGTTCAGTATGTAGAGGCCTCTGCAAATAATCTTCCCCTCTTCTGTAACCCTTTAAATTGAAGACGCTTGCCTTAAACAGAATGTGATCCATTTTTGATGTGGTAAATGAGTGAAAACTATTAGTTGGTTGAAAGAGCTGTGATAAGAACCACAGTGTGAAAGTTTGGATCCTAAATATATATAGATTCATAGGAGTGGCACTCAACCACATATAAAAGTTATAGATGACTGTAATTACCCAAAGCACATAAGTACCAACGTGAGATAGGAGAAAGTACATATAAATTTAGAGAAACTTGATTAATATTGGCTCAGCATTACAAAGTGTAACCATCAAGTATGATACAATATAATTATGGTTTGCAAAACTGTAATTTACTCAAGTTTAAAAAGGCAATGGTACAGTACGTCATAAAAATATACAGAAGCTGCCACTAAAATAATTTCAGTGCTGCAGCTCTTAAAGTATTTTGTATTTAATTTTCTTTAAGCCTGTGTATTTGTAATCTATCTGAAAATTCAGTGTGAATGAGTCTGAAATAAGTCCTGTTCCAGCTGAGCTAAATGTCTGTTGAATTTTAATGAGACAGATTGTCTCTTTTAATGTGTTTTTGTACAAACTGATTATATTAAAGTATGCTGTAATTGAATTATAGGTTAGGCTATTATTTAGAATTACTTGTTATGTTATTAGACCTAGATTCCTGCATAAACACTGCAATTTCTAAATATTTGAAATAACATCATTTGGATTAGAAATAAGTAAATTACATAAAAATTGACTTGTGTTATTCAAAAATGAAAGAGTATGTCATTTTTGTATTTTTCATCCTTTTTTATTGCATTTTTCTTTTTATTCTGTGTAGACTGCTCTCATGCGCAGGAACAGAAACAAGGCCAAAGCCTTTTAAACTCATCTCAGTTGAAGACAAACTGTTATCTTTACATCTGTTATCATTATTAGAGATCATTTTTTCACAGCTCAAAAACTCTCCCCAGTGGGCAGTAGCCCATCTTACTAAACTACCTACCCATAATTCAACCCAGTTTCATGCAATTGTCTGTCTATGCTCATGAAAGTCCAGCTCTGAACTACAATGGAGACTATTTTCCCTCGCCTCCAGGGAGGGAGCTAATTTTGTTGGCTGCCTTCATTCCATTCGTCTTCTTGTGAATAATGAAGGGCTTGCCTTTTTCCCTTTGCTACCCATTTGAGAAATCTGAACACCAACGTAGTGCAAAGCACTAAATTAGTACAAATGCTAAAATCCCTGGCTACAAAGCTATTCATTCTCATGCAAACTTGGAAACCGCTTTCAAAATCACAGTAACAACTCACAGTTCTTGCAGCCACAGGTTTCTAGCTCTCAAGAGAGAGAGCAAAAACTAATATTCAAGTCTCATGGAATAAGTCTAGACCCAGAGTCAAAGTGCACTGATGTCCTTGAAGCAGCTCATCTTCTCTTATGGTTGCACTCCAACCAAGAAAACATAAGAAATAAGAAAACGAGACTGTTCAAGGCCTTCCTTTACTCTGTCATTCTCAAAATAACATCTCAGTTGTTCACACACTATAAATGATCAGACTCTGTACAGGACAGGGAATTCCTCCAATTCAAGTTATCTGGGGGATTTTAAGCAACCAGGAACGACCACTGCCATAGAAAGAACAGTCTGAATGATTCCGATTAGTTCAGTTCTTACCGGTTCGACATGAAAAGGTTTGATGAACAGTGGCAAGAGGAAAACAAATCATTTAGCCAAACTAATTTGCTATACTAATGAATTAATTTTTAATAAAATAAACTCTCTCTCTTGATCTCGGTCAAAACAACTACAATTCTCACAGAGAATCTACAGACAAGGTAAGTGAATGTTATACCATTTTGTTTGCACCAACAAATCATTTAAAAAATACTTGAAGCTTTTGACCCTCATTCAGTTATGGGCCATAAAAGGTCTAATTTAAAAATGATATATGTTGTCTTATTTCCATTTACATTACTGGAGTAGACAAAGATTCTTATTATGAAGGATGGCTGTCTTTAAAGATTGCCAAGAGTAATTCTCTGATATTTTATAAACAGTGAAAAAATTACAGTATGTCAACTACTCAAAGTGCAGAATGAAGCTACCTTCCGTACGATTGCCTAAAAAGGGGGTGAAAAGTTGACCGACAGTTTGCAGAAAAAAGGCTCTTTGTATGAAAGTTATAAAAATTGAGTTATCTCAACATTTTGTGTAAAAGGGTGTGATTCAGTGCTCCAGCATTGCTGTTTTCCAATAAAAGCTGACACGTTACTGCTTCCCGCAACTCACAGCAACTCAGAAGGGCAGGATTTTACTATTTCCCCCGTATTGCATTCAGCAGGGAACACAAAAATTTCATCCTGAATGAAAACAAATCACACTGCATCCCTCCAGACTTAAGCAATTAGGGTAACTATAGATGCATTCAGGTCTTGTAAGCTCTTTTCGGTGAAGACAGTTTCTCTGTGCAGCACCGAACACAATACATTTGGGATCATGACTCATATTCTTTGCTACCACCAGAAAACAAATAATAATTCATTGTGTATACATAGATCTATCAATAATGCATATGTATTTTCCCATATATCACATCTATAACAACATGTTCAATTGCACTCTGCTCATTTTCTCTTTTATGCCAAAACAGCTACATTCTTTTCAAGAAACTACTCCTAATTTGCATAAGCCATTTAAATAACAATATATCCTATGCTGTAAAATATACAGTGGACTTGTATCTTTACCACTGTCTCCAGTGCAGCCCCTTCTCCAAAACCTGGCTAAATGGATAGGCAATGCAAAAAGTTCAGACAGCCTACTGACTCAGGCTCTGTTGGTTAAGCTCAGAAACAGGTTGCAAAATCAAGTGGCCTTCATTGAAATGCCTTGTCTGCAGCATTTATAACTGTGGGAAATCAGCTCTGCCACCTGAGCTGGCCTCAGCTGCCAGGGCATCACATGAAGATAGATGTGATCACTTAAGGAGGTACAACAGGGAGCTCTCTTCTGCTCTGCTTTCATCTCACTCCCTGATCTCAGATCAAAGCAGGGAGGCAAGTAGAGTATGGGCATGTCTACATGGGGACATTATATCAATCTATTTGTTCACTCTAAGTGCAGCAATTTAAATACATCTAACTGAAAGGCTTTTGCACCAGTTTGTCATGCTGGCTTAAAAATATCTTCCTTATCAATCATAACATCCAAACAGCTCTGTACTTGTCCGAATTGACTGCCCCAGCTTCTCAGCCAATATTTCAAGGCTCAGTGTTTACCAGCCTCTACCCTATGACTTTTCCTGTGCTGTAGGAGGTCCACTTGAAATTACAGAAAATTGTGGGCAGAGGAGCAAAATAGTGTCAAATCAATGAATTCCTTGAAATCTTTTCCTGGCACCCATTAACATCTTCAAAAGCATTACTCAACTGCCATCATATAGCATGAATGACCCATTACTTACAATTATGATTACTGTAATATAAACAAAATTTCACACACACACATACTTGCAATGTAGCACTAGTGGATAGATTTTCCTTTTTGCAGAAACAAGATGACTGCTGGCATGGTTTCAACATGGCAAAATTTACTTTCCTAGTGGAGCAAATATCACCAGAAATCATCTGAGCAGAGCTCACAAGGAGCTGCCACAGACAAACACTACCGTGAAGCCTCTCCTTGGTTCACAGGAGCACTGTGCTCCCACAGACTTGAAGTTCAACACCCACAACCATCATCAGGCACTAGCTAATTAGTTTGATGTTGGGAGATCAACTGCTGGAGCTTTGTAATGTTACCTGGAGACTCTTGTCTTATCTGATGCCATTGCATTGTCCCAGTGCTCAGGAGGTTCATCGTGGCTTTGCGTATGTTTCTGAACTGTAGAGGCGTTGAGTATTGCAACACAGACAGGTTTTTCTCACATGCTATAGCAAGTTGGAGACTTTTGGTCTTGATCCTTCGAGGCCTGTCAAGTCACAATGGAGAGTCATAAATAACAGAACTGGGTGTTTCAGAGAGATACATAATGCTAAAATATTCAGAAACTGAAATCTGCTTGAACATGGGAACGTAAGCCCCCACAATGATTAAGAACACAAATGAAGCTATTCCCCCTGTCACTCCAAGAGTATAAGTTTCTACAAACATTTTGATAGATTGAAATTTCCAAGTCAGTTTCATGAGAAATGTCCTAATCACATCTAATACCACACCATACAAATCTATCTTTGAAAGATAATTATTTTAAGGACAGGATAGTGAATTGTCATTAAAATTGCTCTAGGAGAAACTAATATCATGAGATTAAGTTAAACAGAGTGCATTTTTCATGTCTGTTACTCAAATACATGCAAATAAGGAGCTATGATGGGCTTTAATTAGATCCACATATTTCTTTAAATTACTCAGTTTTCCTACAGGCTTTGAAAACACTTAATCTCAACTACCTATGTATAAAGTGTGCTTGGAATAAAAAAAGAACACATCCAGCTCACTGATTAGGAAAGCAAAAAGCTTCCAGTGTTTTATAGCTGAAAATAAACATTATCTGGTGATATTCTTTGAACTTTCATGGTCATAATTAGAAAACCCTAGTCATTCAGGGCCAGGAATATGTGCAAATGATGTATAATACTGACCTAAAGACAGCATCAATTAAAAGTCATTTATTAGCAAATAGGTCAATTTTCTCTTTGCAGAATAACAACTTTACTTAGTTTCCCATAGATAGAAAGGTATAACAAATGACATGGTTATTCAGTTACTTGTCTCTCTGTTGTCTATCCGCATCCCACACATGTCCACACTGCTGAGAAGGTGGACAACTGTTGCTTGGGAGCTAGACTGATGTGAAATTATTTCCAGAAGTTTAGTAAGTGTTTTTTTTATTACTTATTTTCAGTGAAAATTTTTTTCCCCTTCTTACTCAATTACAGGTGACCTGAACGGGGGACCAAAGGATGAAAGACTCCATTGGCTCCTCCTATTATTTGAGCCACCAAGTCTCCCCAAAATGCATATTTTGACAAAACTCATTACAGACTTAAATATGTTTGCACAATCTACTGTAAAATTTGTGGTTAAATTTAAAATTTGAAAGAGAAATGTTAAGTAGTTAGAGAAAACATTTATTAAATTGTGCATTTGATGACCAACAACCAAAACAACCTGGAGACCAGAGAGTTAGAAAATTATGTTCAATTAAAACTGCCTTTTTCCTCTATTTAATCTGCTTTACAGTCCCTTTAAATTTAGATTCAAATCAAATGAAACATTAACAGAGAAGAATATTTTTAGAATAAAAATATGCCCTATGATTTAATGCTAATGATACCAACTATATTTTTTGATGTAATTTCTTGCTTTGTTTTAATACTTTACATGCTGTCACTATTGGTCCCCAAAACCCATTTACTCCTCAACTCTTAATAAGCCAATTAGTTAGCTAAACAAAGCTTTTTTTTTTTTCTTCATTTTTAAAACATGCACATCAGCAGTCATTTAACTTCCTTCTTCTCCCCTACAAGTGGGAACATGTGCAACAAAGTGTAGTTACACGATATACCAAAAACTAAAGATGTCATGCAAATAGCAACAAACATATGAGAATTGCCCAAATAAAACCACAAAAATCAAAAATTTCTCAAACCTTTGACTGGGTCAAGCTCTATTATGTCCTCAGCCATAACCTAATCTGACACACAAAAAGCTTACATGGAAGACTTCACTAAACTAAAAGTGACATTGTGGAAAGTGGGGAGGATAGGAAAAAGAACAGGCAAATAGATTTTTGAAAAACTACAGTAGGTTTTGCCGTGTGAAGAACAGAATCTCAATATCACTTAGTGATTTATTCTTCAGTGTTCCTTTGATAAGATATGAGGAGGCTACACAAGGCGTTCTCCAGTTGTAATCAGAGCTCTCTATATAATCTTAATTGCAGATAAGTATTACAGCACTGTTACCGCTTCTAAACAGAGAGCAGAAATTTCTGGTCAACAGAACATTAAGTGCTATTCTGTAATACAAACAGAGAGTATGGAAACCTGCCTTACAGGAAAGTAGTAACCACACTGTTCTTATTGCCTTCAAAAGACTTGGCTGCACTTCATCTTCTCATGGCTCTGGATCTCTGCTTAGGTCAGTTATCTCATTAAACTTTGGGCTTCTACAAAGACACAAAAATAAGACAATTTGGGGTAGAAGTCCTTTAAGTGCCAACTTACCCATGACAAAAATATTTGGGAAAGTAAAAAGGTTGGGGGAAAAAATAGGGCATCCATATTAAACAACAATAAAAAACAAATAGTGCAAAGCCAGTAAAAACTATGTACAAAATAGCATCTAGAAGAATAGATTTTCCATTTTGATATTTGAAAAAAGTTAACCTTAAGTATCTAAAGAATTATGTTCCAAGTTAGAGTATACCGGAACAGGAGAGAAGGCAACTCTCGTATATATCTATTAAAGCAATCAAACCCTTTGAATACAAAAATCACTTCTGTCAGAGCACAGGTGAACCGTCATTAGCTGTCATTGCATTAGGAAGAACAAGAGTTACAGTTTTTATGAACTGAATATGCAAAAGCGGGCACGTGTCATTTGCAAAGATCATTGTATGTTGTGCATTCACAGTAAAGGTTAACCCATCAGTTGCATACAAAGCTTCAACAGAAAAGAAAAAAAAAAGAAAAAAAAAGGTTGAATCTCCAGAGAAATACAGGCATATTTGCATCTTTCTACCTTACATTAAGACCATACAATAAACAAATTGTTCTCATTCAAACTCTTTTTGATGACAGACCTGCATAATCTATTTACAAAATACATATTTTGAACGTTTTCATCTTCTATATTAGTCAAGCAATCTCTTCTAGGATATGTTTCCACCTTAACATTTGACAAGCACAGCTTAAAACATCCACATGCATAGCATTTTGCTAATACCACTTGCAGAAACTTGCCTGGTAAAATTATTCTTAAACTAGTGACCTTCAGATTGAAGCAGGCTATGATAGTAGCCCTCACATAATATGGAAGTGATTTCACGTCACTGAGAGAAAGCCTCGTTTCAGTTTCTTCAGGGACGGAAATTATTCACTTAACGATTGCTTTGAAGTTTTAACTTATGTGGAATTAGCAAACCATTTAAAGCTGAAAAATGCAAATATGATACAGAGAACATACTAATTACAATGATTTGTTAACCTTTCCTTCTCCAAATGCGTGCGATGACTTGGAAATAACCCTCTGTCTCTTCAAATTAGTTCACAGTCACAGCTTTGTTCAGGTTTTGACATTTAATATTTTTGCACATTCTCACAAGTAAGCCAAAGGTCAGTGCTGCTGTCCCATATTTCTAAAGAACAGCCAAATTTCTACCTCTTGCCAGGAGAAATTTTAGGATCAGAAGGTAATAGCAAAAACTTCAGGAGATCAGTAATTGCCATAAGCTATTATTTGAAATGGATCTTTCTGCCCCAGGAATCTTTCTTTGCAAGCATGGAATATTCATTTTTTCAGTACCATTCATAATCATTAAGAAAAAATGGATGCATTGGCACTCTCGGATACAACATTTTTACAACAGTTTTGCAAACATCAATCTAAAATCATAAACAAAATAAAATACTTTTATTCAATTTTTTCTGATTTATCAAATACTTGCAAGTACAAAGTTCTGTACCGATTTTGAAAATATTCACTTAGTATACATTCCAGTAAAAACAAGTAGCAGAAAAAAATATCAAAAGCTAAGCACAGAAGTATTTATATAACAGATTTCAGTTTTTAAATAAATTTTTCTTAGCAGATCAAAAGAGAAAAAATCATTGATGAGACTTAAACTGGAACTGGTGTCTGTCACTGTTGCACATGCTTCTTTAACTTTAGCAACCCAATAGCATTATTTCTCCGTGAAAAATCTCTTGTCAGATCCTGAATCTGCCTGCCAGAAATAATAATTAATTGAGACTTGCACGACTCTAATAGGACAGTGAAACATGCTCCCAGTCCCCTCAGAAAGCTCAAGACTGAGTAGTCGGATGACGCTAAGACCACAGGGAAGGAATCAGTTATGCGCTGACTTCTCCATTAACAAACACCATGGACAGGCACAGAACGGGGCACGCCCAAGTCCATTAACAACTAACCCTCAACGAAATCTGACTTTCAGTGTTTTGAATGATGCCGTGGTATATGTCGAGGCCATAAATAACATCCTTCTTATCAAGATAAACCCTAGATCAGCACTACCGAGGTACAAGTTTTGGCAAGAAGCACCAGTAAAGGGCCATTCTGCCCAGAGCACCAGAGAAGCAGGGCAAGTCTGTTTGATCCCCAGCACTTTCAGCTTAATGAACAGCACTGCTTGGTGTATCACGTTGCAATTTGTTTTGCTGTTGTGAGTGAAAAATCTCTGCAGCTGTGGAAGCAGCAAATGCTTTGGGTAGCGGGCTTAGATAAAAAAAGACAACAACAGTTTTTCTGCTCATGGAAAGCAAGAGATCTCAAATCCACCCAGAGTGGCGTTCTTCCAGCGTAACGTAATCAGCCTGAAAACCTGCAAGCTCAGAGGATTATAAAGGACTAGGCAGCTACACATGGATCCTTGAGCAAAAGCCAGAGAATGAAGACGTACTTATTTTCACTAAACAAATTGTTATTGGAGATGAAACTTATTTTATTATTATTTACTGCTATTGTTCCTATACAGATGGCAATGTAAACCATGACAGATATGACAATATTATGAGAACAAGACCTCGTGATAATTTTTAATATTACCTAGTTCCATACATTAGAAGAAAATTCATGATGAGAAAATTTTGCTAACTTTTTAGTAATGCCCATGATATGGATTACAGCTTGTTTCAGCCCAAAACATGAAAACTATTTCCTACATATAGATTAAAATACAGCTGTAGTTTGCATTAACCATGAAAAATGCAAGCATACATGGAAAAAAAAGGCTGAGAAATTTTCCCCACATCATTTCATGACGCATCTCTGAGTGGTGCAGCTCAGTTGATTGAGACGGATTATTTCAATTAAGCTACATCTGTCTAACTACATTGTTTTTGCAGGGAGGCCCCTGACGGTATGGCTACACATTGCCTCACAAGTTCTTTTTCTAGACAGGTGAGCAGTGCTTGCTTTACACAAAAAGATCAAGTCATTACTGTTTCTGTGATTCACATTTCTTTGGAAAAGCGGGGCAGGTTTCTGTGCATTTTAGCCTTTCAGCTGAGCCATTTCTCCCAACAGAAGTGCTCCCTTGGAACTGGGCAGTCAGGTCTGCCATCACCTCTGCTAAAGGATGAGCACAGCCGCTCTCCATAAGCTAGTTGCATTAAGACAGCATCCAGGCTCAATATCACTAATTTCTCCAATATGAGTATAGCTTGCCATGCCCCAGGTTCCGCTATCATTTATTGGAGGATGACAGTGTGATCATAAAAATGAAAATGTGTATAACATATGTTAAGCCATTCGTATGTAATTTCTATTCAAATAAGCATTTTTTTTACTTCTTGTTAAATGTGGGCATTGGTCTGAGACCGTACTCAAATACAGCAGTACAGATCATTTTGATTATTTTATTAGGAGAAAAAAATAGCTATTGCTTGCCACCCACAGGGAAAAAAATCTCAGACAAATTCAGATCTAGTGCAAGTACAACTCATATCCACAGATATCACCACCCTAAATTCATTAGTGACAAGATTGCTAGTATAAGCTACATGTCCAACATTAAGGAGCAAGAAAAAGGGGGTAAACGGGAAAGTAATATCATTTGCACTGATAAAGTAGCAGTCTAAAGACAACAGTCATCTACATAAAAACAGACTAGATGAGGATGTAAAGTAGCAAATAAGTATCCTTTGCAACCTCTGTTAGTCAGAGTCCCCCTACTTTTTCTCCCTGAAAAACACATGTAAGATGACTGAAAGGAACCCAAATCATTCTTCAGAAATACTCACCATTTTCCTTGCAAAAATTCATTCTGAAGATGTGTTCACAGATGTACAAAAAAGGCATGATTATTATTTTTAAAAGAGCCAAACATATTTCAGAATTCAGTAATGGAGTAACTGTGCAATAAGAGTACATTGGCAGGAATAGCAGTTCCTTCTTGTTTAAAAAAGCATTGCCTATTGTACAATTTTTTAATATTTTTAATTTTCCATTGACACAGTAAATCTGTGGGCTTTGGAGGGGGATAATTTGTTATTTTAGATACAGAGTTTACATCAAGTCAAAATGTAGCACTGTATCAACCCCCATTTCAGACTCATCTTACAGGTGAACAAATGGAGATTTTGGATTTTGCTCTTCATTTGAAACCTTGGAATTTTGTTCCTAACGTTAGTAGAAATGCATAAGTCCTTTGTTAAAATCTACTCTATTTAATCCTCAAGGCCCATCCCCAACATTCAATGTTACTTCTAACATCTTTGCTCTAGTCAGAAGAAGCAATCCTTTACCACAGCAAACACCACGTTAACAAACCCAGCCCTGGGTCCGCGGGGCTGGACCAGCAGCTCCTGCTGTCTCCGCCGTAGCAGCAGCACCACCACAAAGTTAACCACTTTCCCATGTTTCTTTCAACGCATTTCCTATTAAAAAGTGATGCAAGTCCATCCCTCAAAAGGTCATTCGCCGCCACAGGAAAGGCGTGATGCTGAGTCTGTGCAATTCAGCCCGTAGACATACAAACAATTGCTGAGAGCCTAATTTTTGATCATCCTACCTCAGAGCAGCTGGGAAAAGCCTTTTATTGAATTAGTTTATTATTTTGTGCTGCTTTCTTTTAATAAGCTCACATAACACTATCTTTTGAGCCAGGGATCTCCTCAAGCTATATCCAGAAATAAGTATCAGAGTGGCCCAGATGTAGTGGGCAAACAGGCTTCCTTTTTTTTCTCTCATTAGACTAGCTAAATAAGAGAGATGCAGTAACAATACTTTTTCAGAGTCCACTGCTATTTTTCTGTCAGGTAGAAGACGATGGTTGGTAATATTTGTCCCAAGTCTATCTCTACCTCAGAGCACAGCTCTGATTAATAGGTTAATATATGTACAATTTATTTTTAAGCTCAGTTACTTTTTCTGCCTTTCAAACACTACCCTATATTAATCTTAGCACTTGTGTCAACAAGGAAGAAAGCTGTCCCTGTTGTCCCTTGGCATTTAAGGCTGCATTCAATGCAGATAAGGTTTGTTTGGGAATGTACAGAGTTTGCTGAAGACAATCACTGGAGATACAACCTTAATTTAACCTCAAGCCTGCAGTATTTCCCCTGGGACATGGATGACTGATAACACAGCAGAGGGCAAGGAAAGCACAAAATTATTGAGAAATGGAAGCAGCAAATCTGGAGTGCTGAATTTCTTCCTCTAAATCATCGTTTATAAGGATAGTCATGCATGTCTGACTCAGTCTGGAGACACTAAGAAGCATCTTAGAAGATTAGCTTTAAAATGCACTGGCAGTGGATGTTTCTGAAAGCCATTCCCAAAGCATGTGAAATATAGCTGTCATATCCTCATCTGAAAACAAAATGATGCCATGACAGAATCAAAACACACTTGCTCATAATATCTTACATACAAGGTAGGTCAGCAATTGCTAATTTAAATTAAGTCCTTAACAGAGAGCTTGATAACATTTCCCATGGGAACATCAGAAAATGGTGTTAATGAGCGTTATTAAAGCCTGCTTCTGTAAGCAAATAGATCTTTATTAACTGAGGTTATATTTGATGTTTTACTGTGACATAGCTCTAAAGGGGCAATATGAAAAACTGTAGATAGTATTTTGTTTTTAAAAAAGGGCTTTTCTCTCTTCTAAACTAAAAATAAAGCTATTCTGTTCAGGTTACAGGTTAAATAACCCTTTTATTTGCTACTGATAAATTTAATTGCCCAAAGCCAAATGGAATATGATTTATGTTCTTCTTTCTATAGAGATAAGAGAGTATCCTTAGCAGAAACAGCTAGAAAAGTCCACCCCATCTTCAGAATCTTGGCTTTCAGGGTGTAGGAATTTATTCCCTTAAAACAGAACGTGTGAATATCCATTAACAGATGAAACAGTGTAAGGAAAAACTCTTTATTGGCTACACAGGGAAGAAAAAGAGAAAAAAAGAAAAAATTTAATTTTGTTGCAGCTCTAAAGGTAGATTCTCTTTTAATCACATCTTCTGAGTTGAAAAAAGCAACTTTTCTTCCTGCTATCCACCATAAAATAGTTGAAAACCCTGAAAAAACAAGGGAAATGGGAAGAACTGAAGCTAAATTCAACCTCAGATTTTAGGGAGGAAATTTGCACCAAGCCATCACTGAGCCAACATAGTATCCTTTTAGCATCAAATCAAATCACGTGCAGTCAGATGAGCATTTATGTTTCATTGTTAGATGTTGTTGCTGTTTTATTTCCTGGTAATAAAAAGCAAAATATTGAATCAACACTTGTAGCTGCTATTTTAAAATATCTGGATATTTGCAGAGAAAAACAAGGTAGTATTTTGACGAGACTTTTAGCTCAGAAGAGCAGGGCAAAACATAACTCCTTAAGACAGCATATTGTGCTTCATATCGAGCAACAGCTAATGAAATCCTAAGAGGGTTTGTTACATAAGCCAGTGGACTGAAGAAACCTTTAACATGTAGGAAACTGGAGTTAATTAAACTGTTATGGGTATCCTATCCATCATCCCACCAGACTGCTCTATCCTAAATCTATTTACATTTTGCAATTGAAAAAATGTACTTGGGTGGTTGATAACCCCCATTTACTGTCCTTATTGATTTGACATTTGTGCGTAACCTTTATGCTTTAATTATCTTATAGCATTTCTTGAATCTTCCTCCGCTACAGAAGGTATTTGATTTCCAAGCAATTAGACATATCTGACAATCAGCAGGCAGTGAGCTTGATCCCCTCAACAAATTAATCGGTTTGGGAAAGTACCGGTTCATCACTGCAGAGAGCTTGCTGAAAAAGTTGGTTTTATTGAATCACATTTCAACCCACTTCAGTACCGTGGTATAACTGAAGTGTCTTTCAACTCTAAACGTATTTCACTCACAGGACAAACCGTCTTTAAGGGGCTTCCTTTCCCACATAATAATTCCGAAAGCTAAACGTAACATAAAAGAATTTAACTTAAGATTAACAACTGGTTACATTGGTGGGGCTCAGCACAGAAATGAGATGAAATATTTTCTAATACAGATATGGTCAAGGAAAAGAAGAAATTTGGTCACTGTAACATAAATTCATCATTTATTTTGAATCTTTGACAAGACTGATAGCTTATATTTTGTCTTCTGTTTGAGACCCAGTTTCTGAGGATTAGCATTTAATACATTGAGCATGTTAAATCACTTTGTAATATTTTTGACTTTTATCCAAGACTTACTTGGAATTTAATTCTGCCAAAAATCTTCACACTGCAACATTAAGAGTAACAATAGTCAGCTTATGGAAAACATGCCTCTCATTCATTTGGAGACATTTCTTGAGAGAGAAAATTTAGTAGTATTAGTGGCGATATCTTTTACGTGTTCCACATGTAAGAAATGATACAGTGCAATTCTGTCTTACTTGTTAAATGGTGACTTGAGACCAGATCCTGAAGCTCTTGTTCTTGAAAGGTAGCTTCTTGTCTTTTCTCCTGCATAAAAGAATCACATCATTATGAGAAAGGGGCCTAAGGCATCATTTCCAGCGGAGAGAAGCTGCTCCCATCACAGATGCTGTGTAAAGGAACTGTACCGTCATACTCCCTCAAAAACCTTTACGCAAGGAATTAAATATGCTGAAATATGAGGCACTTTTTGCTCTAGATTGCAGTACAAATCTCGGGAAGTTTCCAGATATCACTATTAACCTTCAAGAAACCTAGAAATCTGTTATAACTTAAACATCATCGTCCCTCTCCAAGATTATCCAATGGAGTTACAAAGAAAAAAGAGGTGCAATTCTGCTTCAGAGAGGGGCAATAACAGGAAATTTGGCTAAAAGCTTCCACTGGACTTCAAATATTACACCTTACCTCTTGATGGTGCAACCCTGATCTTCCAGCAAGAACACACATGCAACACAGTTCCAGAGGTATACCACACAGAAATCTCGTGCTTCTTAGGCATGTCCAAAATTAGACACTATAAATTAATCAATGAAGTCTAGATTTGTCATGCATTTTAGGCACCATTATTAGTGTGCTTGACACACAAATTTTACTACAAACATTTTATTTTATAAGCTAAGGCAGGATATAGATAATTACTTCTATCAGAGAGAACGGAAAGATTATAATCCATTTCCCTTCCTCACTAATGCCTGCAGAATTGTTTTCACACTGTGCAACCAAGAAACAAAGGAAAATAAATTGTTCTGATGTGTTAAACTAATTAAAAGCTGACCAAGAATCTAAACTTAAAACGTCAGAAATTACTCATTAAAAATAAATTTTTAATAGCAATCCGAAAGTGTGGTTGGTTTGTATAGTCTTGCTGAAATAGTGCTTAGACATCACTTTTGTGACACTCTCATCCAGAAAGAGCTATTGCTAAGCTGAATATATTTGTCTCTTTCCATAATATGATGTTCTTCTTTAAACCTAAGCTTTTAGTCTTTTATGACTTTTTATCTTGCCTTTAAACAACTCCCTCGCTCCCAAGGGAGCACTATATTGCACCAGCACATAAAATTCTGGACTCAATCCCATAGTCTATGTGCAAGCAAAATTCTCCCTGGCCACTGGAGAATTTCATAAATTTCAATGAGATTTTAGCATGGGCCCCAAATCACAAGAAGGGCACTTGGTGAAAATCAATGAAAAACTTTCTTGCCTTGGCAAAACATTAATATCTTAATAGGTATTCACCAATAATGAGTTGGACAACTAGCTCTAAATTAAGAGTTTATATAAATATATTTTCTTAACGTTCATTCACAAGCATGCTGCTGCTGTTTCCTACACCTACAGTGCACAATACTGTATTAAAAAAACGTACTTTGCGATGTTAGCAACACATGACATCTGTCCAAGCTAAAAAGAAAAAAAATAGTGTTGGTTTCCTCTCAGCTAATTCTGAAATGGAAAACATGGAAGGGTTTTGGGAGGCATGGAATTTCTGTGGCGGATTCAAGCAGTAGCAGAGCTTGCGTTAAGCAGGGCAGATCTTAGCTGCGCTTCTTGATGTTTATGCCATTCTTGCATACGGAAAGGCTTGATGTGGAAACCTATTTTTTGTGTTGGCACCTAGGAACAAGCTTATAATACAGGATTAAGTTTTCCTCCATACTAATGATTTGAAGATGCCTTCTTTCCAGCACCTGTTATTTTGCCAGAGGTGCCATTCAGAATTGATTTTTGATAAATTCAGCCTGGTGTCTCTGTGACTACTGCATAGGTACAGTAGCTTTAAATATTTATATTGTGCTGCTGGTGATTATTATTATTCCAGCCAAGTATAGTTTTAATGCATTTAAATGTCAATGTTTCTCGGTTTAATTCATCATGCATACATTCAGGTGCTTGTATACATATACTCAGTACGCATCTCCAAGGACCTAAAGAGACCTATTCATATTTTAGCAGCTGTGAGAAAGTGAGGACAGATTTCCTTTACATTCCTAACTGTAAACACTAATTAGACGCTTGACATCCATTACTGACTTAAAAAATTCTTTGTAAAATAATCCATCATAATTCTTTTATCGCTATGTCAACCCAAAGAACCTTTTTACTGTACTGTGTTATCTCTGATGCAAAAGTTAAAAACAATGTGTTAAAATAAAATCCATTTATTTATTCAGTTTGTTTCCATGGGAAAAATGGATTTCTGTGGTACCTAGTAAGTTTCTGAATACAAAAATATCATGCTTTATCATCTGTTTGTATGCATCTGTTGAAGAGCCATTATGTGATTGCCTATACACTCAACGTGTTTCTTGGGCTTCGCTACTGTAGTGCAACAGAATCTCAAAAACAAGAATTTGAGCATTTTTCTCTAGTCTCCCAAACACTATTAACGAGGTGCTGAGGGTCATCACAAAAAAAATATCCTTTTTGCAAGCACGACTGGAGCATGGTTTCTCCCTGGCTTTCCAAGTGGTAATGTTCACAATCGCCTGCTTAAGCATAGAAGAAAGGAACATAGCATTCCCAGGAGGCCTGACAAATGATTTCCAAGGTCAGGTATATGCACAAAGGAAACAACAAACACTCCTCCTTAGCCCTGTTACAGCATCTCTCCTTCTGCTACCTGTGACATTGACTCGACTTCACCCCCTTGAAGGGTTACCAAGACTGCCACGCAGATTGGGCCCAGCATTGCCCAAAACATGAAAGCAAAGCTGCGCCTTGCTAAGAGTTCAGAGAAACCCCGCACTGATTTGATTGCAGAGCTCCACCCAGGCTGTTTTCTCAGCCTAATGCTGCATCTCCAGAATGTGTAATTGTAATTGACCAGAACAGAGTGTCAGGATTAATTAATGTACTCTCGTTATTGGTGAGAGCACTGGTTTCCAAAGAATGGCCTAGCTGTTATTTATGGCATTTAATTAAGGCACAATCTTCTCTAAATAATCGGTGTGTTTTGAAATGCAAGAGTCATACTGTACATATCTGCAATAAGCCAAGCATAACACTCACAACCACATTTTCGCAGAACATTTTGACATTTTTGCAAGTCATGAGAAATTTAGGAAATTAGCAGGGTTTTTTAGCCTTTACAAGGCATGTGAAAGCATTCTATGCCTTCTAAATGGATTTACTCTAACTGCCTAATTCATTATGCTAAAACCATGAAGCAATTTCCTGTTCAAAGCCCGGCTCACAGGCGCTCTGTTGTCAAGTATTTGAATTTCAGATTAGAAATGTGTTCATTTGGATAGCATGAAAGGAAAGCTTTGTTGTCAGCTTTGCTTTATGTTCTGCCAGCAGCCAAATCCCTCTTCTTCAGCGGTCACCAGCAAAATACCAGACCTCCACTCTGGTCTTGACTATCTTGAAACAAACACAAATGCCTTTGGCCTTTATGGCCTAAGTGCTGGTTGGAGGTTTGTTGCTCTCCCCTCTCCCTTAATATTTTTTTAGGGATTATTTGTGACAGATGATATCAGTAAATGTTTACATTACACTGAGTTTTTCTCATCGCTAAAAAAGGAAAGGGGAGGGAGGGGGAAAGCATTTCCACAAAGGGAAAGAAGAGCCAGAACATTTAGTTCTCTTAGGGGCTTTATAGTTTGCTATGGAACAGCCAGCCGAAGTGCTTGTAGCATGGAAGTCCAGGAATTCAGACAGTGTCTGTCACAGGAAGGCTCTTTTAAGAATTCTTCCATTACTGTAAGCTCTTTCTGCTAGATTTAGGATCTATATTCTGGAGGAACAAACCCCAAAACACATCCTTTATTAATTAAAAGCAAATATTCACACAAGGAATGCTGTAACCTGAACATGAACTTTGATGGTTGTAAAATAGCTGGAAGCAAAAATAATTACTAGCAGTCATAGAAGACATTGAGATATTTGTAATCCCTTTACCTTAGAATACAATAACCCCTATGTAGTCATAATAAGCTCTTCAGTATAGGAAATGGTAATGGAAGATCTCTCTCCTGATACGAAGGCTGTGCAAATAATTGATTTTTCAGCTCAACAGTTGAACTAAAAAAAAGGGAGGGGAGGTTGATCCAAACTGAATGTAAATTTTCTCCTTTTTCTTGTGCTAATGAAACAAGCAGAAGGAGGAAGCATTCCATCCAGCCTGAAACGTCCTGCCTAACTCAAAACAAAACACTCCACCTTAAGTGAGATGAAAAGCCGCAGCCACAGGAGGAAGAGGCAGTGGCACAGGCACCCTTCTCTCCCACCTGACCTGCAAGTTAGTGGCCTCAGGGGCGATGGCACCACAGTCTCAGCAAAGGTACAGAGGATGCCACTGCCCAGAAGCACCGGTGGCTCTTGGGGAGGGCACACAGCTGGTTCCCGTTCCTCCCCACAATCCTCCTGCCAAACCTGCGCCTGCCACCCAGGCCGCGGGAACACCAGGTACCCAGCCCTTCCCCAGCGCAGGCCAGAGCACCCGTCTCCCAGAGGAGCTGCCTGAGTCAATGTGCTCTCACTCTCCCTGTTAACACTTTCCCCCTTGCATAAAGGATTACACAGGCAGCTGGGGGCCAGTGTCCTAATCAGCAGTTTAGAGACACCCTAGGGAGTCACTTTAGAGGGTCATTTAATGACTCTCTAGTTTTTATGCAAAGTGGAATAGACCCAAAAGAAAGCATTGAAAGAGCCCCTGCTTTGCCAAGCCCAGAGACTGCGGAAGAGTTCATCTCAGTTCATCGAAAGTGGGAGGTCTCTGTTGAAATCCCAATCCAAAATCGGGCACAAAGCAGGTTTGTTTCCATTTTTGGCTCCCAGGAGAGTAAGCACAGGGTATTTCACCCAGCTCTAAATGACACATTGTTCCAACATCTGTTTCCAAGTGTTAAATGTGAAGACAAATCAAGGCGCACTGCTATGCCCATTGATAACGTTGCTAGCACCCTATTTCATGGTGAGCAGAAATGAGCCTAAAAGCCTACAGTGTTCACATTCTCTAATTCAAAAATTCTCCTGTAGTCCAATTGTATATGCTTTACAATATTTAAATGCACATAATATTCAGCTCAGGTTTCTGACTGGCTGCTAAATACCCTCTAGTCCTCTTGTGGATTTTTTTCCTCAACCTCAGATTATACAAAGAGAATTAGAGAGCATTAATATACATTATATAAACTTTAAATAGAGTACTAAAGAACTCAAGCCCAAACCATTTTAAGTTAATAGTGACATAAAACTATTACGTCCCAAGTAATGTAATCAAACTATTACCACTGCTTACACTTTTACTACCCTGGAGCACAACAATTCTACTCCAAGTATACCCTGCTCTACGGCACTGTAAGCAGCAAAATCAAGCTTCAAAATTCCTAACAACTTCACCAGACCTTATCATTGGACACTGTCTGCAGCTGTCAGGTCAGTGTGGTTGCTATCAGCTATGACCCTTGTGCAATAACTTGTTCTGTGGTTCTACAGCCCTGAATCCTAAATCCTTTGTTCATTAAGGCCTTCTTCATGAAAGAAAGGCTCAGAATACAATTCACTATGTGTTCACTGCATCCAAAAAGCTGGTGCATTATTACATGTTCATTGAGAGGGCGAAGAGGATTCTCACCATAAGAATGTGTGAAACTTCTTATTCTACTGCTTCCGCCATACACTCTGAACAACAGAGCACCAATAGGTGCATCAGATTCTTTCCTCCTAGAATCCAGAAACATAAAAATATGTAAAGAAGCCTATTTTCAAATGACATCCCACAGTATCTGCATGTTTAAACAATGTTCAAGAGAAGTATCTGAGCTGGTAAAAACAAAACAAAAAGCTAATTTGCAGAGACCCCTTGATTAGATACTGTATCAGGAGCTAAAGGAAGAAAGAAATGCATTTAAAAGATATTAAATATAAGCCTGTGTCAGTCGTGGTAAAAACATTCTTCTCTTCGCTAACCATTCATAAGTGGAATAGGTAAAAATTCCATATCTCAGTCTAGCCACAGCAAAATCACCTGCCAGTTTTGTGAACAGTCTTTAAAAAGTAGGCAATATTTCTATACAAGAGGAGATGACATTGCTCGTGCTACAATCTGGTCCAGTCTTCAAATGGCATTGTTACCTAGGATCTGAGCTTTGACTTGGCATTTAGGGAACAGCTTACCTTGCCTGGCACGCTCTTAGGCTCTCTTTTTTTTTTTGGGGGGGGGGGGGGGGAGGGAGGGGGAGAACATATACACAATTACATATAAATTAGATATATCATCATAAATATTACATAAAATTATATATATAATAAATATAAATATATATGTTTGTGTGTGTATATATCATAAATAGCCTAAGATACACTTGAAGTAGTATGTCTGTGCAATTTTTCACGATTTCTGCTCTAGTAAGAGCAGAGCAGAGTGCAAGGCTTCCAGCACCTCAGCAGAGGACAGACGCCAGTGTTGCAAAGAAAGATGCATTGCCATCATTACGCTACCAGAGAGATTTAACCCATAAACTGCTGTAGTCCCACTGCTCCAGAATTCTGACTCTGAATACTTTTTAACATATTCCTGGCAGACTTTACCCCATGGAGAATTTTCCCAGCATCACATGTGGCGCTGAAAGTCAAGAGTAGAGCAACTAGTACACATACCTGTAAACAGCAGTTTGTTGAGTATTTGTAAGAAAAATACTGTCACAGTAAGGATGATGCTTGTTAAATTCAAAGAACGAACTTCAGCTTTCCTCAGTCTTGTTGATTTGCTTCCTATTACACCCTGTAGCACCATTTTTGAAGGGCATATAGCTTGCTGAATCAGCAATGTAATTACCAAATAAAAAATGCATTCAAAAAGTTTCTGATACAAAGTAATGGCTTTAGCCTGACAAAAAACATAAAACATCATGTCTTGATGACTTAAAAGATGAGCAGGCTGTTCTTTAAAAAGGCGGCAGCCTTTTTAGCATTATGCAAGGGGTACATATTTTTGTCTTCTATTATTACTCTATTCCAAAGAAAAATAGCCATAATTATTTCTTTGTTTGATTTACCTTTGATATACTTTGCCACAAACTCCCTTTTGGAGCCCCAGGTCCTAATCTCTATTATGTTTTTCCCTTTAGCAAATCACATTAACTGATCTGACTAGTGCCTTGTCCATCTCGGCACGGCCTTCCCAAAAGATCAAAACCAGGCTAGTTACATGGTCTCAGGATGACAGGCACAGAACTTGTTAGAGAAGTTTCAGTTTCCATACAAAAGGGCAGTTTAACAGTTCTACGCGATCACTGCAAATTGTCTCAAGACGCAACCAAAGCAAGAAACAGACTTGAGGGAGTCGGTCTTACCTGATTCAGCAGTAAGACATTATAATACAGCCTACAGTGGCCTGAGAAACCAAATGAGGTACAATACTGCAATTTGTCTGTCCCATCAGATATTTGTCACTGTATTTCATAAAGGTGCAATGAATGAGAGGCTATTCTGATACTCGCAAAGTCTGCATTCTGATATTTGGCTTACCTACTTAAATGCGTATTATGCCTGCCCAGGAAAAGGTTCTTTCCATATTGGTTATTGAAGAGCATCACATACCACAGTAATTTTACTGTTTAAAAATAAGGTAAATCACAATACAATTATGCCAGATGACATGATACATAAAGAAATGAGTATATAAAATGTCACAGCCCTCTGCTGTTCTCCTTCCTAGTAGACGTGAGGCAAAAAAGTGCTACGTAGCTAGAAGACTGTTACTCAGAAAAAGCTGCCAACATTATAGAAGCTGAGTGTTCAAGCCATATAATACATAGCTAACATGCTAGGGAAGAGTCATGGGAGAGGGATTTAAACAGTGTTTCCAGAAGTATACATATCTCTTTATGCATATTTATAAATGTTTGGGTTTTGCAAATCTCACTCATTTAGAGAGAGAGTTTTGCATGGAGGTAGTAGCACAGAAGTGGGATCCAAGCGGCACTGAGTTTCACTAAACAAACTGACAAAGTAAGACATTGCACCACAGGAAGGACTTTTTAACCAAAGTGCATAGCTTGCATAAACAGAAAATAATACTCACTACACTGCACTTGTGTGAAAACCTATTAACATGCCAAAGATCATATGAAACTCTGTGTTGCCTCAAAGTAGTGAGGCAGAGTTTGCTGATTTCGTAATGAGGTTTCTGCTAGCGCTCAGGCAAAGAGAACAAGCCTTAATCCTGCCCAGAGCTCAAACGCTCTAGGGTTCCAAAACCCTAGAGACTGAAAGGCATTTAGAGAAAAGGCTAAGCTTCCAAAATAACCACTGCAGACTTTTCCCCCTTTCAGTCCTCAAACCAAAAAACAGGTAATCTGCGTTGAGTCAAGTACTCTCTGCTTTGCACTCTGATGTTTCTCTGGGGTGGTAACGGGTTCTGAGTTATTTAAGTTTGAGCAAACGCTGAACTGAGATGCCAGCTGAACAACTCACAGGGTGACAAGAGGGACAGATCTCTGGGGACCTAGCATTGCCAAAATTTTAGGGGGGCTTTAGGCAGCTCTTTAGAAGAAATTGGATAAGAGAAGGCCTGCTGAGAAAAAAAAGTAGTCAATGGAAGTAGCTTGGTGAATTTAAAGAGGGATGTGAATGCAGGTCAGAAGAGCAGAGGAACGGTAGAGAATGATCTGTTTGGGTTACAAAGCAGAAGTGAGACTTCAAAAAGTTCAGACAAGCACCTGAACTTTGGAAGCCTTACAATTACTGAGACAAACTTCGCAACTCTTTGATGCTCGCCCTGCAGTACTTTCAGCCAAGTGGAAAAAAAACGTGGAGGCTCTGCAAATGAGCAGCTCCTTTCGCCCAACTCTCACAAGATGAGAGCTGAAAGAGGCAGGAGCAGGGAACCTGGTGGTTTCGCAGGTAAAGTTGCCAGGCAACCCTTCTTCTCTGTAACACAGGCACCATGTCAGTCCTGATCGGGTTAGACAGGGATTAACCCATTCGTGTCTAAATCAAAACATTTGCTTCAAAGTCTGGTGCTAACAGGTCTATGAATCCAACAGGATTCGTCATTTTACAAAGCATGATATCACACCTGGGCACGAAGATGCATGCATGTCTTGGAGCATCAGCAAATCCTGATGGGGCGGTCATCAGGTGAGCTTTTCTCTGCTCCACCTTTGTGGAGGGTATGCCTCAAAAACTGAGGAAAAAAAGATGAGGCAAGGAATAACAACTGTGATAAAGGAATGTGAATTATTCATAGCAAATTAATGCAAACCACCAGAGGTTAGCAGAGTAAGAGTTTTGTTTTGTTCACAGGATGGGTAGCTGCTCAGCTCCACTTTGGTAGGATCTCATCCATGCTGCTCACAAGATGACAATTTTGCATCATAAGAGGTCCCCTGGTGACATGTATTAATTTATAATGGAGGCAAAAGGAAGGGAGTATTTTTGTGTATCGTGCTAGTAAAACACAAACTGCTCCCTCAAGGCACATATACGCATACATTAAAACATTAGCGATGGCACTGGAGTTAATAAGAGCTATGACATACAACACAGCCGTTCACACAACGCTTCCCAGTAACCCACAGGCAACACTTGATACCATCATTACTCTTAACACATGAAATTGCACAGTTCAAAAGTCAATGGGAAAAAAAAATAATTACATACCTGGCACATGTTTTTACAATAAAAAAAGTGAGCAGTAACAGCCTGCCCAACTAAGTACCCTTTCAGAAGGGAAAGGTATTTCATGTAAGGAGGGTTATATATCTGCTAGTGTGTTCATCAACACATTAATTTAGTGAACAGGGATGAAGTTATACAAGCCTGGAGTACTGTAAATGTATATGTATTTAGCTGAGACTAGGGTCTGGCTGAAGGCAAGTTCTGTTTTTGCGAGAGCATGTGATCATGTTCCTCTTTGCATCTCCAAATTACATTCATTTCTGAATGTAACTCTGATTGTGTTTATCCCAGTGCAAATAAGTATCTGTTAGAGTATGGTCCCGTCCCGCTCCCTTCTGTGTCCCACAAAATAGTAATAAAAAACAAATGTTTGCAAAGTTGAAGTTAGAACATTGGAACTAGACTTTGACATCGATAATCTCAGGAAAAAGGAAACAAAGTCAGGATCCTTGGAGGTCTACCAATGGCTAATTATTCTTGGATAGTATCGTGTTTCAGAAAATACCACAATGAATTATTGCATTAGCACTATAACAAGTGAATGAAATAAACTTTTTAATTAAAAACAAGTTAAGACTACATCATGAACGATGGTAAGTGCCAAGCCATTTAAAAAAAGCATTGGAACATTTGGACTTTTATTTTACCCAGTTGTGTGGCAGCCGGCAAATCAGAGTATTCATTGCTGCCTTGACATAATTTAGGTGATTTGCAGCTGCCAAAAAAGGCAGAATAATGCTGTTTTGGACCTAGAAAAAGATGCTAGCTGTCACAGCCCTTTACATAGAGAAAATATAGCTTTAGCTTGGGCAAGAAGGTTGATCTTTTGAGATGTACTTCTAAAAATTTTATTTCTGTATTTCATCTGAAACTTTGCCACCTGTTCTTCTCTTAAGCTGAAAACAATGCAGTTGGTTATAATGAAGACAGACTCAGGCCACGAGACACAGCAAGCAGAACAACTGTAGCAGGAGATCCTCATACAGAAAAGCAAAATTTTGTGAGGTGTCTCCCTTTCAGTGAGTTGGGATTTATAAGCACTTAACTTTCATCTAACACACATAATAATAAAAAAATATTTCCCAGAGGAAAGTATTTTAGGTGCTCTTTTTCTGTGATGTCACTATACCAAGGCAAATAGCAAGTACTACTTCTATGACATTCTAGTTAGGTATAGAGCAACCAAGAGAGAATGAAATATTTTCATGTTCTCTACTGGGAAATACTCCTCTCTGCTCCCCATCATTTTGATTTTTGCTAGAGCTTCAAATAGTTGGAGGAGAATAGCTCAGTTTTCTTCTGTGAAGTTTTATTTGGGTTTTTATTACCCTTTCAATCCATAGAGGCCAATTCTATGGTCTTACATGCAACCTTTGGAGAGCTGCAGAAATGAATTCTGCCTATTTATTGCTTTTTGCCTACATGGCACACTGAGAACAGACTCTCTCACCATATCAGGCTGTGACCACTGTATCCAGAAGCCATCCTAAATCATCCAGTGCTTATATTACATTTGAGACAGAGTGCCAGAAGGACCATGCAAGCATTATATCTTTTGAAAGTAATTTTTGGATGGTGATTTGCTGCAGTACGAAAGAGTGAAAAAAGGCTAAGTTCACAGATACGACCCGTTTGCGATGATGACATTTTACATCTGGAAAGTACAGAAGAGAAAATGTGGCAACAGTTACACTAAGAAACTAGGACACTGTGTTTCTAAAAATTTAATTACACACAAGCTTGCAAAGGACAATGTCCTAAATGCTCCCAAATTGTTTTGGATTGCCCAGCAAAGCTTCTGTCCACTCAAAAAATAGATATGTCGTAAAGGTCATGGCATACCAGTGCTGAAAAGCTAAAATGCACATTTGCTGTTCAAGTATGCTCTATGCTACATATGTTTCTAATGGTGGAACACATCCCTATTACCAGCATAGAAATATGATCCTCACTTCTTAATGCTTATACTATTACTTCCTGAACTGTAGAAACATTTCTATTGCTGTTCAAAAGAGTCACTGGAAAACTTTTCCTTCTTAGCAAAGCATAGAATTCACTGTCCTATCTAAAAAGCATTTACCATTTAATTATAAATGAAAAGATACCTCATATTCAAATGATGAAAAATTTTGGTATTGATAAGGACACCCTAAGGAACACTTTAGCAATACCTCTCTCTCTCTCTCTCTCTCCATGGTTTCTTTGAACAATTAAAAAGCAGAAAATTGATACTTCTTTCCTTCAGTCTTCAGACATGAGCCAATATAAGCTCAAAATAATTGAGGAAGCAGAATCTGAGGATATCTGGGGACTCTATTTATGTCTCATCTCCCTTTCATATGTAGAGCAGACTATGAAGAAGCGATTCCAAAAACCACAGATGAGTATAATGGGAGGTGTTAATAGAGGGACTGCAGATGTAAAAAGCTGACTATGTGCAGGTGCTCACCCCACCAGCAGTGACCCTAAAATCAATACTGACTTCAATGCAGAACTCTTGCTCACTATTTTCAGCTTAAAAATAGGTGCAAAACCTTTCAAAGACAATAACTATTTACTGTTCAATTATCCTTCCCTTCTACCTTCTTTTCAATCATGCTCTTTCTGAATGACCATCCAGAGAACCACTACTCTCTTGACTGCTCTGCCTTTCAGACCTTTCTTTTTCAATACAAAGCAAATATACATGGTACTAAAAGGACAAATATTTCTAATAGTGATGTGCTTGACACACCAAATCACCTTCCTATAAGTTAGTGCAACTGCCCTACAAATGACATCTCTTCAGGCACTCAGAAGTGAACCAAAGCAAATCATACGGATCTGTTTTTGCTATTCAGATTTAGTAAATATGGAATCATATTTTCTACCACCAGCCCTGAAGACTGACTGGAGGAAATTTTTGTTGAATTTTGAAATGAGAAAGACTTAGCAGCTAGGAGCATCCTATCACATGCATAAACTTGAGATACAAAAAAAAAAGCCCTCGATTTACTTTAATAACAAAGTGGCTCTACTGTTTATGGAATACATTTGTCTGCAGGAAAAATACATTTCTAACATCGACCTACAGCATCTCCATCAGAAATGCATTTTTAATGGTTATTATATACAAGACTATTGAAGAGGGAAGAATGACTGAAACCAATACGGGTTTGCAATATTTTGTTCTGGAAGCTGGCTGCCTTGAGGCTTAGTATCTGGCATTGACTGAAACAACATCTACTCAAGTGTAAATAAACCTCTTTAGAAATGTATACTACTGATGCATAGTTTGCATACACCAATTATTTCTTGTGATTTAAAGTCAAACTGGTAATTGCTGGTGCACTAGTTTTGCTACTATACTGACGATTCCCTACAAGGATTTTACATCAACTATTGCTTTCTCAGCTGAAACAATTCATTTTCTCACAACCTTGCTTGAGTGCTATAAAGAATGAAGATGGGCTGCTCTTACCATTTTTCCTAGAACTACTTGGTTTGGGTGAAGCTCAGTAATGTATTACTTCTCCATTCCTGCTCACCTGTAATAAATTTGATATCCTGCTTGACTCTCGCTTTAAGGACATTGAGGAGTATGCTGTCCAAATTGGTTGAAGTTTTCTGAACAAAAATAGCAATGGAGAAACACATCCAAAGTGAAACTGGGGACCATGTTAAAGAAAGAAAAACTTGAATAATTAAAACAATTATGAATGTAAGAAATAAAAGCACAAAATGCATTTGGAAGACGCTATTACTCCTCTGGACTCTTTCAAACAAAGCATCATAGAAAACCACAAGAAATAGGAGACAGTAAGACATAAGGAACATCAGAGAGAATGGTAAAAGAGGAGAGAACTTTCCCAGCTGGCATCCCATCTTCCTGCAGTTATAATGACATTTGTTGCAAATCTTCAAAAATGCCAGACATTTCTGCTGGGGTTGCAAGTCTTCAACTCTTATCTTTGGAAGCCTATCAACAGCTTTTAGAATATCCCATCACTGTTTGTTCTGTACTTAACCTTCATGCTATTGGTTTAATGCTCCCTTAACAAGAGAAAGGGCCAGTCTTAATGTTTGCTTGACACTTTCTTTCCAGTTCCAGTCTCAACAGTCCTGAAGATCTCTTCTCTCCTCTGAGCACTGTTGGCACCAACCTCTTTCTAATGAATGTGGGAACAATTAATACAGCCATTCTCACCCCGGAGATCACCTGCAAGCATTACTTTCAACTGTATAGAGGTCAAAGAACTGATCTCAGAACAGCAAGTAACTACCCTCAAACCAAAATATCAGAGAACAAATTCCAAGTCTTCCATGAGAGAAGATCTCCTCATGAATTAAAAAGGTAAGTGAAATATAAAGTTGGGTGTAAGCTGTAGAGAACTATCAAACAGGCTTAAGACCTGATATTAGAATATATTTTTTAAATCTACATACGGTAACTGCATACAGTAATACAGAATATGACATCATTTCTCCCAGGGATATATGACTCCAAAGTACAATTTTAGTTCTGAAGCTGTCTTCTTTGGCTGAAGACTCTGAAATTTAGCATACTCCCCCAGCTAGACTGGAGTTTGATTACTGTTTCTGGATGACTGAGACTTCCCAACACCCACCTACCATCTTGCTCACAGGTACTCTTTCCTCTTTCTCTGACATTCCTTTAGATCATAATAATGGATCATAGCAGTGAAGGGCAAAACCTGAAACCACATCTTGTGTTTGGCATTTTGTTTAGGTATCCTTTGTCATTTATTGCTCATCTCTCTGATCTATCTGCATTATAAGTACTTTTGAAGCAATTATAGCACTTGCCATCCTAAAACTCCTTAGTCCTGCATCACCATAATGTTACCTCACACAAGTCTGTGTGTTTGTCAATTCTCTTTAGTGAAAGAGATCTTTAGACAGTTGAATATTCAAAAGGAATTGGATATAAATAAGAGAGGTAGGTGGGTAGCTCCTTAGATATCTTTGATCCACCATCCAGATACCGATAGATGTACTTTGCTTGGCTTTTTTTTATTACCAATCAAGTAAGTGTAATGATGAATATATTTCAGCCTTGCTTTGAATTGAAATTGTGAATTCACAGTACCAGCATCAAATGTGACTGAACAAAAACAGAGATGAGACAGTTAAAATACACACACACAAAAACAAAACAAAAGCAAACACCACAAACTCATTACATTATGAGTGGAACTCATTACATTATATATGGGACTCACTGAAGCCTGGCAAATTTTGCAGTTCTTAAAAACCCGATCCATATCGCTAAACTTATTTTTAGCTAAAGATTCCAGGCCAATAGTAGCGCCCTGAAACATCTGTTTTAAAATCACAGATAACCAGTTCAAAGCAGTTTTAAGTATCTTATGAAAATATGACTTAAACTATTTGAAAGAGAAAGGAAGTTCCTGGTATTAACTTTTTCCCTTGTATTAGATTACTAAGCTTCCATGGATTACAGAAAGTAGCAAATACTACAATGTAAATTTCATTCCTAAGTTTTAATACTCTTTAAAAATATAGTTTAAAAATTCAACCCAGAAACCTGTATTTGCAATTTGATTTCCCAAATAAGATTCTCCAACAATAGAGTTAATCACTGACAAGACATTTCTTTCATTTTGGGCCTACGTTGAAGAAATCAAGTTTTGACGCATCACTATACACTTCCCATCTTTACACACACTAGCCCGTTTGAGGGCTAATTCAAAGTAGTCTCAAAGCTGATGCAAATCATTTTTCTTCCCTCTCATCTCAGTTCACCAGTTATATACCAGTTCAGTCTTATACTCAAACATTGGTATAAGTAATATTCCTTCACATAACAGCTACCTTTCATGCTTCAGGTATAAGGAGGCCAAGTCAGCCATGTATACAGAGGACCTAGAAGTGAAACGTGTTAAAGAGATGGAAAGGATTTAAGAAAGCTCCATTTTTAACTTGAACTTTCCAGGCTTCAAAGTTAGACTGACTTCCTTGCACCCACTTACTTCCTCATCATCCCTGAATCTGTCCCAAAGAAGGAGACCAGTGCATTCACTGAGGAACCCCAGACACATCACTCCTTTGATGCTTCCACTCATCATTGTACTCTACTTGGCTCTGAATGTACTTTCTTTGAACATTCAGCTCTTCTTTACCCCCCATTTTGTGTGGGTTAAGTTTTCATTTTCAGCACCATCCTAAGCTCTTTATTCCCAGCCCCATAATCTTTCTCTTCAACTAGAAAGTCTTCTTTGTTCCCTCATGCTCTTGTGACAGCCATGGACACCCTGTTTTTCTGGCTGACACCCACAAAATTTGTAACACTTAGATACAGCCCTTGCAATTTTTGTTCTTGTCATTTTCCTCAATTCTGTAGCGAGTTAATGTAGTTAGGACAAAGCCGGGACAATTTATACTTGCTCCTTTCCTATCTTCCAAAAATAAGTGCTTCTGCTTCTCACGTAAAAACGTCCTATGCACCTAGTATCACTTCTGAAAATTACAAGAAGTACTAAAATAATGACTGGGCCTTCAAGGTCCTGGCAAGGTCTGGAGTGGGTTTTTTTTCCTACTGATTTTTCTATTTAGTTCAATTATCCTTAGCTCAGAACTGCTGCTTATAGCACTTTGTACACACATAATATATCAAAGTATCCAAATCATCCACATCTTGCTAGACTCTCTAAACAAATCAACTTCTCTAAGAAAGGAACTTTCAAAAAACTCCCTCTTTTCAAGTACAAAACAAAACTGTTTGAAATAAAGGCAAAAGCAGTGAATTGGCTAGAGCAGTTTCCCTGGGTCTATGATACACTTGGAGGGGGGGCGGTCATTAGGATATGATTTGTGAAAATCTCCCCCTACTACTCCCAAATTAAAAAACTAAACAAAACAAAAACAGACCTTCCCATGCACACAAAACAAATACAGCAGGGGCAGAGTAAAAATAAAGACCACTCACTTTTTAGCCTCATTTTTATTTGGTTATCAAAGGAAACTAATGGGGAAAAGTTGAGCTAGATGGATTTTGAGGAGTCTTTTAGGGTGGGGAAAGGAAAGAGAGGTTATTTGTGATTCCAAAAAGCTAGTGAGCCTTTGGTTTGAAAAGAAATGAAAGGGCAAATGGGCTCAGCTAACAACAGCCTAAGTCAGATGGGGAAAGCGAAAAAAACAAGATCTGTTAAAATCCATCCTTTCTCTAAGAAAGAGGTTTTGCTGGACAGACTCTTTAATCATGTAAGAGTTATGCTCAACCTTTTAGAACATAAGTAAAACATCATGAAAAGTCCTCTGGACCATTTTTCTCTGTGACCTAGGTTTAAATCACATCACAGGGAGTGAGTAGCAGCAATATGAATAATTGAAAAGTATCAAAGGAGGGAAAAGGAGGACACACAGATTCATACTTTGGGCACCAACAGATATAGTCTTAAGTCACCGCTGCTCTGCAAATGCAGATCAAACTCAGACCAAATCAAGTTGCCAGCACTCAGCCCACTTTAGCTTTACCTTGCTTTTGCTCAGCCTTTTCGGTTTCTGCTTATTACAGACCTCTCCTTACTTTAAGGAAGACAAATTGGCGACCTTGTTCTTCCCCTTGATTTTTAACTGTCACAAGCATAATTTGCACATTTACTGGGCCATCTAAACTATACCTATGCTTGTTACATCCTCACAATTGAATCATCTATTTCCTTCTTCTCTAGCAGCTTACAGACTCAGGTCCAATATCTCTTTATCTTTGACACCTCTTTCCTCTCTGAAATTGGACTTTTCTCCTGTTTTCTGATATGTGCAGGTAGAAGAAGGTTTCTTCCCTGCACCACCTTCAGCGATTTCTTTTGTTCACCTCCTGACGTGCAGCTCATTAGCCTGCAGCGCATACTTGATTTCTGCATTGGCTGGCTCTCACAGAAGGAAATGCCTAGCTACTCCCAAGGAGCAGACACTCCTCGCTCTCCGCCCTTTGTAAAAGGGTAACCATATTCGCTGTCACACAATCATCAAGAGATTCTCCTAGCACTAAGACTCAACTTCAGTCACGCTAACAATGGCAGTTAAGCTGATAGCATAATTAACAATGGCTCATATTTCCTCTCTGTCATGATATTTTTGAAACCCATTGTCTTGTTTAAAGCCAGACACATGTCGTGGACGACAATATAAATGCCTGAACATATTGCATTCTGGTCTGGCAAACTGAACCTCGTATTTTGAGGTCCAGCTTCAAGCAGACCACGTACATCACATAGCCCATGTTTTACAAGCTTGACGTGGAAGCATCTACAGCTGAGGCACCTAGAGAAAAACAGCTGCTGGGCTCATCTTTAGGAAGAGCTTGCAGAGGGTTCCAGTTTGGAGTCACTAAGTCACCAGTTGTCATGGCTTGCTATATTTAGACTAGTAAATACTTTTAGCCAATATTTCTCTGGCCAGATATTAGGTTTGTCCATTCTGCTGCAAATGTCTACGGCAAGCTTGAGCTGAGAACATATCAGTTTTATTATTAAAGACAGTCAATCCCTGTCCTAAAGAACTATGCCATTGGCCAAAGGAAACTTGCTCCTAAACACTTCCAAGTCAGAGTCCTTAACAGAGTCTTGTTCTTAGTAGGAGGAGAACCAGCAGAGACATAAATAAACCATCTGGGCAAAAGTGCTTGTTTCAGAAATACTGCTTCCTAGCTTCCAAAAAAAGTAATAGGAAAACAAGAGTAACCCAATATAGCCTAAGTGAGGAAACCATTGTTCCCTCTCCTCCCCTGTGAAGCAGATACCCAGTTTTGACAGGAACAGACAGAATCTGACAATACTGAAGTATGAAGATGCCAAGCAAAATCAGGAGTCCTAAATATGGAAATATGGAAAGATATTAATTTTCAGTGTGCACTGACGCATCCTCTTTTCCATGTATTTGCGCTAAGCACAAAACTCCCGTCCAGGACATAGGGAACATTTAGGTAGAAGATACAGGAACGTACAGGAACGTGAGAAAGTCAGACTTGAAACAAGAAGAAGTGCAAGACATCAAAGAAGGTAAGGATGCCTCGTAATAAGATTAAATTTGCTAAAAAGAAATACATGGTCTCAAACCCATGGAGAAGCCATGAACAACAAAGCTATGAAAAGAAGAGAAAGGAATCATATGGTCATATACTTCATATATTTGTAGTATTATTTTCACGTTACTGCCTAAATACATCTCTTATCTCACACAACCACTCAAGTTACTACAGTGAATTTATTGGATGACTTAGGGAAAAGAAAGTATAGGAGACTTATTTGTATGGAATTTGTGTGGAAGTATCCATCCTTGTGTTTTTGTTATTGAAAATGTTGCTAAACACTATTTAACAGAATTTCTAGTGACAAGGTGATAGATAAATCACAGCATCACTGAAAGTTTTCTGATCATCATTCCACAATTGTTACTAATCCATTCAAATAGATCTGCATACATAGAACAGTCTTCATTACAGGCTACACTGGGAACTGCAGATTTCATCTGTGCTTTTGAAAAAAATTCAGTGGGAATTTCAGCACCAAAAGCAAACATATCAGGAGACAAACTCCTAGTGAAAAGTTTCAATAGGTGGAGAGCTAGACAGGGAGAGGGAGAGAAAGGGAGGAAATACAATACTAAAATAAAAGTAAAATACAAAAGTCATGCTGTCCTCTCCAAAGGGGAGACTTCTGACTCAAAAGCGGACTTGATAGAAATGCTAACTTCCATCACCAGGAACAGTGATCTGCAGCTGCAAGTAGAGCTTCAGGAAAGAATAGCATCTCAATCTGCTGAACTTGGGTTAACACATTTTTTTTCCTGATGAACTAGGACAAGCTCAAGCAATCTCTAGGGGTGAGTAACTAAACAAAGAAAGAATCTAATCTAGGGTGAAATTCAGAGATAGACTTAAGTACTATTCATTAAAAATTAATAAATAACATTTAACTGAGTCAGAATTCATGTTATTTATTTCAGGGAACTGGAAAAGTAAGCCAAAAGAAGAGCAGAAAAGCCTGTAAATCTAATATTCAACTATCATTTTGAAAGTTTCATGAACATGGATTTCCTTGTACTTCTCTACAACCATTTTCTTCACCTCTTAATTTGACCCTCTTGTTAAAAACGTACCATTTATAAGGATTGAACCTATCTATACATGAGAATGTAACCAGAAACTTGCTTCATGTCTGAAAAAGGTTAAACTCACTAGGTCTCAATAACTGCTTATCACTCTGGTGCGGAATTAAGATGCACAGCTGAATGTTAATATTAAGTAAGTGTTAAGGTGCAATACAGCTAGCTGGTCCTAGATCATGAGGCACACACTGCTAAAGTTTACTGAAAGAGCAGATACAAGAATATAGACAGGCATAAAGACAACTAAAGGCTTTAGGCAGTTTTATCAACATCGTAGAGGCCATGTAGGAAAAAAGAAACTAAATGCATAACAAACTTAATGACCTATTTCAAAATATTCCAAATAAACTAGATTAATAAATTGATACAGTCAACAGGGACTGTGGGAAGCCACCCTGCGTTAGACTTTGCTGCCCTGAGTTAGACTTTCCAAATCCATTGCTTTCTTCTACTATATTGGTAAACTTTATAAGCTTGCAAGGTTTAGAGTTCTGACATTGTTTTCACATTTTTACTTTATCTCTCACAGTTTGATAATAGGCACATTCAATGAAAACTTTCCCTTTGACAAAAGTTTGATACTCCTGGAATGCTGCAGCTACTTAGAAACTCCAGTTACATTGAACATGAAAGTTTTCCGTATAAACATATGTCTATAAACCAAAATTCTAGTTCTTTTTATTGATGTGGGGATAAAGAATGTGAAAATTTAGTGCAATTATTGAATAATCATAAAGTAAAATCCTGGACAGCTGATCAATTTACAAGTCAAAGCTTACAAGATTCTTATCTGTGCAGATTTTCAGTAGATTTGCACAAAGTTGAGGCAACGTTCCTAGCAACTATTTGCTGCAGTTAGCATTGTTTTGCTATGCTTTCTTGAAGACACAACTTCTAACCACTTATCTCAGCAGAATTGTTGCTAACACTAAGTTATTGAAGCAGAGTTAGTTGTAGACGTGGTCTTGCACCAAATGTATGATTTCTGCTAGAACTTCATTTACATCTTTCATTAGTACATTACAGGATCTTTGCATATTTCTTCCGCAATTCTATATCAGATTAAACAATCTGCTGCCAAATCACAGCAAGTCTCGAAGGAACATGTGCAAACTAAGATTTTCAAAAGCTTTACAGCCACAGATGAATTATTGTAGAGTTGTTTTATTTTACAGAGAAAATCATCCTTGACATCAATAAAACCATGACAACTTTCAAGCACAGAGGAGTTCAATATGCTTAATGAAAGAGCTACAAGTTTTCTTTCTTTCATACGTAGGCAAAATAATATACTTTGGGGCTTCATTCTCCACATAGGGGGGATGGGAAAATGCAGCCACAATGTACTGGGTAAAGTTATGTAGATGCTAGCACATCATGTGACCAGAAATATTTATGTCGTACCAAGTGATGCGAAGAGGCTAGAGCATCTTAGCTTTCCCACAAATAAATCTGTCTTATAAGTGAAGAATTTCATATGAGGCTATGGAAAAAAAATAGCCTAATATCAGCCTTCATTCTGAATATTTATAGTCAGGAGTTTTTCTAGCAAAGTATTCAATGGTTTAAAATAAGGTACAGTAGTGAAAATAATAGGCAACGTTAAATACATCACTTATAGCTACAGTCACTTAAAGACAAAAAGTAATAGAGGCCCAAAGTTCTGGGGCCCAAGGAGGCCCAAAGGAAGGTGAAAGAGCCGGAGTCATTCAGGCTAGAAGGGGGTTCAGCCTCCTGCTCAAAGCAGTCAACGCATCCTTCTCACAACCTTCCTCAAATCTTCCACAGCACACTAGAGCTTCACTAGCCTCCTACAAAATCCCACTGATGCTCTGCCAGCATCCCTCAGCATCAGCAAATGCCTTTTAGCCTTCCACTTCTTTTGGCTCAAACACCGCTGCTGCAAAGTTCGTATTTGCCTCCAGCACCAAGCAGCTTCACCATGGTCTGGAAATCGCTTAATCACTAATAGAACCTCTCACAACTTTTACAGGAGCACTTCTGATTAACTAAGAGACATAAAAATATCCACTGTGTATACAAAGAATTTATGCTCCTGTTAAGTGGAATGAGATGCTAGCAGGGGCACAGCCCTCCTTCCCCTTAAGACCAGGATCCCAAACCTAAGAGCATTTTCCAACCCACAGATATGTGCTTGGTCCTCTACCACAGTTCCATGTAAAGACATAGAAAAAAAGTTTTGAATCTCTTTAGAATACAATATCCATATAGAAAAGGCGGTCTGATAATCTTCTGTGAACAATTATCAGAACAGAGAAGTTCTTGTCACTTTGACAACACGCCTTACTTGCAAGTATATGGACTTGGCTTCCCGGAAGACTTGTAACCAGTTTTGCTGGTAGGTATTTGATAATGTTTTCTCCTCAAATTTTTGAACTAAACAGCAACGTTTCCCGAATTCTTCTCTTTTCCTTCCCAAAAGCGAGCTCATCCACTCATGCTTAGTGATTAGGACTCTATGCATGACTAATCAGCACAGAGAAAAGAAGCTCCCACGTTTACTCTGTTCACGCACTACATCCAAGTCACGAGTATTATGTCTGGCTACTTCTAAAACAGCAATTTTTGACAAGCGCTCACAGCAGTAAGAGCTTTTTGCAGAGGACAAAAAACCTCAAACACGAGAATTCACAGTACAACTGACTTATCTGTGGGATCAAAATTCTCCCAGGAACAAATAGTTTAAAACCAAAGGAAAATAAAGCGTTAAATACACTTTTTTAAAGGGTCTAACAACATTAAAAACCTCACTGAAGCAACAAAGGATTCTGCTAGGTGTTGTATCTCTAAATAGTGTTTCATTGCACCATCGCTTACGAGAAAATCTAATATAAAAAACACCAAATAAGAAGTAAGAACAAATTTATCTCCATTTCAATAGCTACAGCTCCCACACACTTTGCAATATCTGTTACTAATGCACATCGGAGACCGTTAAAACCATGACAAAAATCATTATTTTTCAAATTCTAGTCATTAGCCTTGTTCCATCTCATTCATCTCAAATACAATTGCATAACGTTATTATACAGAACTGCTGTTCCCTGACAGCTGCTCAGCCTCTAAAACCAGCTACAAGTCCTTCAGGTAATACACTGCAAAACTAATACTGACCTTTTAAATTAGGCATGGAGTGCAGTTCAAAAGGATTATTTCTGATCATTCCGCTTACTGCGGAAGCGTCCTATGCCATTTCTAGTGCACCACTCCCAGAAGCACTGGATGCTTAGTCATTGCTCCTATCTGCATGCCTCTACTTTGGGTTCATCAAGAAATAAACATTTGAGTTTTCCTAAATGCTGATTACTGGCTTGCCTGTGCAAAGATATAATACACAAATCAGAAAAAGACACTTTAAAAAACATGGATCAAGCACTGAGGTTATCACTAGCCAAAAATTGAACACTAACAATTTGACAAGTCTTAAAAAAAAAAATCACCCACTGTTTTCTGTTTTTGTATACACAGATGAGGGTATTTTAATGTAACCAAAGACACGAAAAACAACATATTATGCAAATGCAATAACAAATGTAAAATGATAAATTAGCAAGCAACTATTCAATTATTACTGTGACTAATTCCTGTAGATGGTGCTGCAGCAAATGAACCCAAACTTGTCCTGGTCGACTGCAGTGTTCTGTTGAAACATTTCCATTTGGTTTGTTTGCTGCTTATGCAGATCGCTGAAGTAGATAGCATCTGTTTAATGAGCTCCCACTTCATTACAGAGCTGCACTACTTACTGAGTCATTCTCCTTAAGCATGCAGGCTGTGTAATCTGGTGTTGTTTTAAAGCAAATACTAATTTATGATTACCTGTTACATTAGGCCACCGAAAATTATACTCACACTGGCTTGCATGAGCAGAATGCTAATGGCCTCATTATGGACTGTAGTGATGTCTCATGCTTACAGTCTATGAACATAAATTCCCATTCTCAAGTATATTGGCTGAACAATGGGTGCTGCTTAGAAAGGGAGAGGGATAAAAATATGCTCTCTTGTAAAACACACAAATTATGGTCTCCATAGCCATCAAATACAGAAATGTAAGGGATCATCAGAAACATGTCAGTGATGCTATGTTGTCTATACAGACAATTGAATGATAATATAAATTTCATAATAATCATAACATTCGAATGAATAATTCTATAGTAGTAATAGCTAATCAGATCCATTTCTGAATAAAAAGATGACAAGTCTCAAAAATGCTGCAGCTATAAGACACATCACCGGTAATCTCCAGACCAGGAAAACCCTACTGAGCACAGCCAGCACTGATCAAAGCAGCGATAAATAAGCACTGTGTTTTTAGTTCAGAACTGGTCAAACGGCCCCTTCAGTTAATCTCCACAGAACTGGAATAGACTGCATGAGTCATCGAGTCTAGTCCCCAAAAGTCAGAGGTAACCACACGATACTTGAGTCCACAGGAAATCCTTTCCACCTGCTACCCTACACCTAAGCCACAGAATGTTTCTCAGTACATTACAGCAAACGTAAGACCCCCCCTAGAAAAGGCCAAAAGCCATAACTGTAATATACCAGAGAAGGGGAAAGGTGAAGGAGACCCTAAGGATATTGTCATTTTCCTGGGTCCTTAGAGCAACAAAGGAAGCGTTAAACAACATTTCCCAGATAATCTGAGGAAGTCCAGCACACCACACGGCACGCAGGAAGGCAGTAAATAAATACATAGGCCCGCCCTCTGCATATACAGTCGCTGACTCTCTGACTTGAGAGCAAATTCTTTCTTAAACTGCAAAATAATTTCTTCAGAGTGTATTTCTTTCTCTTTTTTTTTCCTGCTCAGAATAGCTAGTTGTTAAGTATACAAGAGGGCTTTCTACTATTAACTATTAGGAAGAAATTCAAGTACCTACAGATAACCCATTAAGTAACAGTGACCACAATCTAATTAAATTAATCATCCTTTAAACATGAAAGATTGAAACCAAGAGCTGTTGACCTAAACTGCAGACAAGAAAACTAACCAACTCCATCTTTGAGAAAAAAATGATGACATTGAAATTCTTTAATATGGGATCAAGCTGCTTAACTATACCCGCACACACCTGTGGTGTAGATAGGTCCTCTTAAACAATAACAAAAAAAATGCAAAAGCAAGATAGAGTCAATATGATAAAAAAGTTCAGGAGAAAGAGTTATACAAGACTGAAATGAAAGCATAAGAAGATGCAACTCCAGTTCACATAAGCCCTATGGAAAGCAGTATTGGGTAAAACATAAAATAGAAATCAGAAAGGCTAAACAAAACTTCAGGGAACAAAAAAAACAATGAAAGAAATGAATAAGAAATTATTTATTAGAAGAAAACAGTCCACCCAGCAATGATGAATTTTGTACACTACCAAGGAGGAAAGGCAGCTATAAACAACGAAGATGACATTTCAGAGAAGCTGAAAGATTTCTCAGTAACAATATTTACCACAAAGGATGTTAAGTTATTTACTCTTTAGCGCTTCTTCCAGTCAATAAAAATGAGACATTACCAAAGACTGAAGAGTCTATAGAGTACATGATCCAAGATCGATCCTTAAGTATTTAACTGATAGGTTATCCAGTCTATGTTACCCCATATAGAAATGTGTATTTGCTTACTTAAATAAGCACTTCCTTTAAAGCAATGCCCAGGATGAAAAAGACCAGCAAGACTGCAACATTTTAAGATTTAATATCAAGCAAAACTTTCTTGTAACCTACTTTGAGGCAGAGTACACTGAAAGATTTAAAATATTTGTCCAATGTATGGTTGAGGATTTGCCCATGATACAGCACTTAATCGTTATTCTGCTGGTGAAGGGTAAGGGCTACCAGCTTGTGGAGGGAGAGGGAGGCAGTGATAAGTGACAAGACTAAGAAATGAGATAAGACAAAAGTCCCGCATATATAGCAAAAAGCACTGATGGGGACAGTAGATATACCCTCAGTAAACTGGTGTGTCTCTATCGCACAAGACAAGGATACAACACTGTACCAATACACCTGTTCTGTCTCCAATTACTATGCTAGCTCAATCAGCACTAAATAAGGGATTCCTGCACCACAGTGCATTGCACAGGAGATGCCTATTTAAGTCTTTCAGACTTCCAGAGTGCAGGCAAGTCTCTTATCTCACCTGGGCCAAGCCATAGCCAGTGCCTCCCTCTCCCTCCACAAGCTGGTAGCCCTTACCCTTCACAGCAGAATAACGATTAAGTGCTGTATCATGGGCAAATCCTCAACCATACAGCAGTTACAAATTTGGAGTATCCCAAAAAATTCAGCCTAAAACAAAGTTTTTCAGTTTCCAGCAGTTCCTTTCTCCTTTCAATTCAGGCCATTATATTTTCCTTATTTTTTTTTCCAAAGTATCAATAGTTCACTTTGACATAACTAAGACCCCAGGAGGCTTTCTGGCGAGTAGATCCCTTGTGCACTTGAGAAGTGGCAAGATGAAAAGGTAGGTCCCCTTATAAAGTTGGGCCAAGACAAAGTCCCTGACTAGAAAGGATCCTTTGGGTATTCAGCTCATGGCTTTTGTTCTCAAACTATGACAAGATACAAACCTTTTCATGAAATTATCAAGCTCTATCTTAAATTATTTTTTCTTCCAAAATCCAACCGCTCTGTTGATTTGGGCCAACAATAACAACTTTGTTCTCGCAAAGTTTTGAAGCCAATTCTAAACTTTCCTTTCTCTCTCTCCCTTCCTCAGCGTCTAAAGTCCTCTTCCTATTCTTTAGGAGACATGTGCATAAACCAACTGGAACTGGTTGACAACTATAAAGAAGCCTATACTAGACAACAAAGCAAAGACTGGATGTCAGGAAAAAAGGAAAAGGGACTAGAGGTAGCTTTATTTCTAACTGCTGATTCTGGAACACACTAAACAGTACCCAGTTAAGCAAACAGACGAAGCTAACAATGAAAATGTTTTATACAAATCAAAGTACTGTGCTCCATACAGAGACAAGACTAGTTAAAAATACCATTTTAACAGGTAACAGAATTATTTTTGAATTATAGAAAAGTATGATCTATTCTAACTCATCTAAGGTTGAAAAGCCAAATTTGCCAGACAAAAATCAAACACTGACTGAGATCTGAAACAGGTCAAAATCATCAGAACAAACAGAATCAGTCCTTTGTACACACACTGAGAACCTATAAAGCACAGAAAGTCATCCAGTCCATACAGAAGTTTCAGCAGGGTGGGCTGTCCTCCAAAAACATAGTACAGAAAAGAAAATGCTGTACTACAAAAAAGTTGAGACAGAAAGGCGTGTGGAAGTCAAAGTAAAGCAGCACATGGATGTGATAAAACTATTTTATCATAGGAATGTGATAAATATAAGCCAAGGTAACACCTGGAAAAACACCCAGAACACCTAAAACACCTAGAAAAAAAAGAGACCCAAGAAATGCAATAGATTACATCAAACAACAAAAATTTGCAAACTCCATAGATATAGGCAACATAAAGAGAATGGCAATAGCCCGACTAGCTCTGAGAAAATTCTCATATGAAGAAAGGACAGCACTAAGATCATGAGATGCTCCCCATGAAAATAAGCAGGACTTTTACTTATTTCAAACAGGTCAATGTTACAAAAGGTAAGGGGTTGCCAAAAACAGCAATTGTAACATTAAAAGGAAAGTTGCAACCACTAGGAAGTAACTGGATAAAATTCTTCCCTTGGGAGCATATGAACTAAAAACATCTAGGTAAATAACAAAGTAGCAAAGAAACAATTTGTAATAGTGCTGGAGGAAAACAGTACTCAGTATTGGATTAAAAGTGTGTCAGTTGAATGATTTCATGAAGAGGTTGCACTTGCAGGGAGGGTGTGAGTAAAACACACCCACAGCAATTGCAGAGGACGCTAACAGGAAGGGCTGTGGAAGACAGCTAGCGGGCCTAACCACTCCGTACTTTTCCCTCAAGAAAGCTCCCCTTCCTAAGGCACAGGATGAAAGAACATCCATAAAGGCATGTTCGGTCTCAGCCTGCAAGAGTCACTGGGTTTAGGGGCGCGGTGGTGGAGAGGAGAAAGAGGGGACATGACTCTTACATATTCATTTAATTCCTTTAGATGAATTTGTGCATAGATAGGGACACCTCCCACTGCAAAAAGGGGGAGAAAATGTGGAGAAGATGGCTGATACTATCCATACTTTTCTATCTTTGATGGATCAGCTAGGGTCTCTTAGGTAAAGAGCATACTTTTTACATAACCAGGGCTCCTTTGACTGCCTGCATGTGCCACTCAGATTCTATTCAATGACTGAGTTATATTGCCCAAATTCCTGTCCAGTGGCCTATTCAGTAGCTGGTAATTTTGTTCAAGTTCTAAAACATTGAGAACTTGGCTTATACATCCCAGCATCCAATTCAATACCTAACACAAGGAAGAATTGCAAAGAAAGTCTGTATATATGGGAGATCTGAGGAATATATGTGGTTAACTTCCACATGCGTCTCCTGCATGACACTAACAATTTCATCTGGTTGTCTCATCAGGCTGTTAAAATGAGAGCAGATAAGGAAGTTATTTTCAGTCATTGTTATCCTTTACACAATGTGCACTAAATGCAGGCCCACAGAGCAAAAGATATTGGTGTTAAGGCCTTTCTTCTTCTCTTCCTTTTCTTGTTTTGCGGAGGGACATCAAAATAGTGCTAAAAGACCCTTTGATGTGGAGATATTGTTGACACATGTTGACAGACTCATACACAGAAAATGAAAGTAAAACTTTTGTCTCTGCTGTGCAGAACTGCTCTAGGAAAAGGGGAAGTTAACTTAAACATATCCACCATTCAGGACAGAACTTACTGAAACAGGAGTTGAGTACATCTTTACATGTGAGAGAAGACCATATCCATCCTGGGGACCAAGAGGATAGCATCATTCTGAGGCATAATCTTTACTCATGTATAGCCACAGGAGCTTTCCTAAATCACGCATGAAAGGTGACCATGCATGAAAGGTGACCATTACCACATAACTCCATCCAGACACTGAAAAGCAAAATGGAACTAAGCCTCTTAACAAGCCTCCAAACCCCCTCAGTCTTCCCCCCCGCCCCCTTCTACAACAAAAAGACATCACACGGTTTAGGACATCTTTCCTTCCAGAGTGTTTTTAAATACTCACAAAAGATGATAAATTTCTCAAGTGTGTTTCCTTGAGCCATAGCTGTGGCCTTCTTTAATACTGAAAGAAATCGTCAAATAATGAGAGGGAGTAAAAAAAACATCTTTGCTTCCAGCAAAACAACATTATCTGGTAATTAAGGCTCTGTTAATGCAAAATTGCAACTGCCATCAGTTCCCACAGCAGAAACCTTTGCAGCTCTTTTGTGCTCAGTAACATTGTTGTGTATATTATCCATGTTCCTTATATGCCAAATAGTAAGGAAAGGGGCATCAGATTAAGTAAAGCGAGCAAATTAATAGAATACACAAATATTTCTTATCATTGACACAATAAGTTGTGATAAACTGTTTGTTAAACCAACTAGTGTAAAAACACATCTTAAGAAAAGGCAATTTTTTATAAAGGGAGGTGCACCCTCAATGTAGAGTTATGAATGCATTGAGCAAATAACCCCAGACTGATGGCAAAAACCTGCAAAGTTGGAATATTTTATTTATTTTGCTTAAAAAAAAAAGCAGCGCTCTGTCAAAAAAGTTTTTGCCTTTCCTTATCCATCTCTTACAACCAGATAGAACTAGCCTTTAACGAGTAGCAAGGTCAAAAATAGATTATCTTTGTAGAACATGAATAAGCAGTAGCCAGTCTGACAAAGCAGTTATGAATCTGTGAATTTTTCGAAGGAAACAGTCCAATACAGGTTCAGTCCTGATAAGCCTTTCTAGTGAAACAGAGACACTTCCTAACAGTAGGAATGCCCTTGGCCAAATACACTGATAGTCTAACAACCTTCTTCACTATATGGTTCATGAGCAGTTTCTTTAATTTGCTGCATACATAGATCAATTCTTTCTATATTTTATTATCTTGAAAAGGGGATATTGAATCAGCAGAAAAAAATCAGTAATACAACTTTTTTTTTTTACTTTTTAAGTTTGCTCAGAAATGTAAGGAGAATGAAAAAAAGGAAAGAGTGCCTACCTTCTGCTGCTGCTTTCAGGAAAGGTCCCTAAATAAGCACTGAGATGGCAACTGACTAGTCAGAGAATCCAGCAAACAAGGAAAGCGACAAGCAAACCTAATTTGAGATGAAAGCTGCTGAACATCTTCCTTTGTAGTATCAACAACCAAACACTTCATTTCACAAGGACATTCCAAGACAAGTCAGGAATCACATCACTATGTATATTTAGACATATGGTTCTCATAATTATTCTCATGAGGTATCCAGAGTGACTACTTCAATGCCTGAAACGCCACTCAAAAATCACTCAACCATATTTTTTGAGAGGGATAATGGAAAGCAACCTTTTTACAGTGCATTTTTGAAAAAAAGTACACACACACATATATATACATATATATATATATATATATATATATATCTCAGTACTGCTATAATTAGAAATTCAAAATAGAAAATAAAACCAAACCAGAGTGGAGTCTGAGAGATGACAAACAGTTCAAGTACAATAAAAACAAAATTTACCTCACTAGCTATTTTGCATCAAAATGGAAGCTGGAAAGTTCATTCTGTGGCAAACAACATTGATTTTTATTTCAAACCACAATTAAAAACTACTGACAATTTTAATATGTATAAAATGAAAAATCAAAAAGTAATTGGTACTGTAAGTTATACTGCTTTGAAAATATATTTTCACTGGGAAATATTTTATCTGTGTAATGTCAAATAATGTATGACACGTTGTAGATATAAAATTAAAATACTTCAAGTACAAAATTTACATGAAATTAGCTATTTCAACTACCACAGAGCAGTATGTTTTTATCTGATCATTCCTTTTGATGGTTTTGAGGCTTTTTTTTTTTAAATGATAAAAATCGATACATGCATTAGCTATTTAAATTTTGACAAAAGTCACATTTTATACTTTTCCATTCAACATTTTTCAAGCATCTCAGGTCAAAGCACAATATCATCAGGCATGGCCACTTCCATAGTAATATTTCTAAGAATTATATCAATGGTCAGATTTTCTGTAAGTGAAAATAAATTGTTACGAAAAATTTGTAAGCCTGCTTGATTTTTACTTTGCTCCTTATCCTATCCTTGCCAAAGTAAAGCCTTCATTTGCACAAAGGTATTCTACATACATCAGCTACCTATATTTTCAAAAGAACACTGTATTTTTATGGTATTGTATTTTTGTGTATTACGTTTTACAAGTTACCAATAGTCAGATAGAAGGTAAGTGTACTGAAAAAAAATGTGGTTATTGCTTCTGCCCAGCAAGACATGAACTGCACTATAAATCTTCACCTGAACATGACTAGCTAGCAAGATTTCTTTTGTGATATTATTCTTTAGAAGAAAGACGTAAACAATACCAGCTGAAGTCTTCCAAGAAGTTTCTGATTATCCCAGGTATATTCCAATAACGCTTAGCAAGTATTCCCAAAGCTTTCAATAGTTGCTGTCTGGATAACATTCGGTAATATAATACGCCAACTTTCTACTGCTCAGCTCCAGCTCATACTGACATCAAGTCTCCTCTCAGGTCATGATTTCCCAAACACTGGGGGGGAGGGAGGGGGGAAGATTCTATACTTTAAGCACAATCTATTCCTTAATAAAGGAATATAACAAACCAAATATTAACGAAATAAAGTTTCTCTGGCTATGAATTGTAGCCCTCTAACAAAATGAAAATGGCAGCTTCTTTCAGCTTTTTAAAAACTTAAAGTTACAGTAGGCAAAATAAAATCACTGTATTACATTGCTGCATAGTCCACACTTCCCATGAATGCAATGCCCATTGATTCTTCAGTGGCCATAAAACACAGAAAACTTTTGGTCTAAAAAGCCCCATAATAAGGTCAGTGAAAAGCTTCAGAATGCTAGACAAAAAACAGCGCATGGCTTTTAGGACCCACAATGCCATCAGGAATTTCTGCCCCTCCTCACTCCTGCTCCGTAATGGAGCTTTGGGCAATAACGATGACACTTTGATTAGTGAGCCTCCAATCGCAGAATGGGAATGCAGTAGTCAGCAAAGCAGCAATTGCTATTTTCATTTCAGCCATACAGACACGCTGAAATAATGATTCTGGCAACATGTTAGCAAAACATTAGAAACACTTTAGTAAGCAAATAATTTAATTACAGCCTTCTCAGAGGCAGTTTATATTGCATGACCCTTGACCTTTTATATTGCTGTACCTAAACTCAGCATGGGATTCACACTTCCCATTCCTGTCACAGAATCTCTCCATCTTGTACCATTTAATATAGTGTGCTCCAGGTGTTCGGTGGTGAATGAATAGTTATATTACTACCTGTCAGACACAATCACACTCTATTCATCATTCGCGGCTGGCTGCGTGAAGCCCTGCTTGCAGCAGGCTCCCTCTCTATTTCCTTGTTCAAACGTCTGCAGTGCTTTCGGCCCATCTGTCAAGCTTGTCATTTAGAGGGAAAACAGTATCAGCGCTTTAAATATATGGAGTTCTCTATTGAAACAGTGCTGTGATTGAACTGTCAGCATTCTCAGTATCACAGACAGTAATTCATGGCTGGTCAGAGCTCCATTTAGGTTGCTATTACTACGTTGACCCTGCCAGGTCATGCTGCGGGTTTTTTCCCTTTGCAGTTCGGTCTATAAATAGTGCAATTAACCTTTCAAGAATTACAAAATGTTCTCAATTCCCCTCCTCCACAAATTCACTTACTGTTTGTGACATTTATAATAATCAAGGGAACAAAAAAAATTCAACAGGAAAGGTCATTTCTCTCTCCTGAAGTGTATCCTTCGTGTCAGTGAAAAAACAAATACAGTAACATCCCTAACTCTGAAGCTCTTTCTCAGGTAAAGCTTCTATTGCCATAATCAGGAATTCTGTGTTAACTCCACTGTTTTTGGATTCAGGCCTAGGGTCTCAAAATACCCTAAAATAAATCACATCTGAACTGCTAAAAACCTCTGCCAAGGCTACAGTACAATCTCATGTTTTATGGGTTTTTTTGGCTAAAAAAATTGACTGCAAAACAAAATTCTGAAATCAAATAATTCTGAAAGTTGCTAAACGGCAGAATAAAAAAAACTACTACTTGGGCACATGCAGTTCCTGAAATTTCTGCCAAATACTCTCCAATGTAGGAAAAACACAGAACAACAATTCTCCGTAGATCAGAAGCTCATATATACCTGCTTCCGGAGTGAATGACAATGAGGGAACAGGTTTTGGTCTTTTTTATGAACCACTGATCCTTCAGTGACTGTCCGGTAAAGACTAATCTCTGTGTAACTTATAAGACATCTATTAGCTGGTCTCCCTCTACAACTCAAGGCAGCTGAAATAGGTGGCTTGCAGTTGCATCTTTATCAAAATCAACAACAAGCAGCTCACGTGATCCAGCAGAGTGAGAAGTAGATTCATTTTGTTCTTGTCACTAGCATTGAATTACTGAGCAATACGGTACATCTGCAACACATATATACCTGGGTCTAAGGTTCTACCTTCACCCACTGCCTTTTTAGGGCAGTTAGGGTCAGGATCCTGGGAGTCGACAATCTCCATAGAATGTCTCAAAATCCCTCTAGCTCAAGGAGGACCAGCAAAGTGGAGCAAGGGAGAGTTTGAATCTCTGCGAGACGTAAATAGGTTAAGAGAGAAATCAAAGAGGTTAGCCCAAGTCACCAGGGGACCACAGCAGAGTGGAGAAGCGAGGTGAGTGCCACAGCTGCCACCTTCAAAATGAGACCAAAGTCCTAATTTGAATACAATAGCGATGTTTCAGTAGGCTTGCTGGGTTAAAGCTTTGGGCTCAGGCCTTGATCACATTTTCTGGTGCAGACGTGGTCTTGTCACCATACTTCTCTGGGGAGGTGTCTGGACTTCAGTGATTGCTGCCAAATATACATAACCAAGCTAGCTACCCCTAAGGAATGACTATGTCAATACATATTCAGAGACTCATTCACAACATTCTTTTCAGTGATCATTTTTGTGCAAAACACATTTTTGAAAATACACAATCCAAATGAAGTTGTGCTTATTAACGTTAATTTGTACCTTTCTTCAAAAACAAATAATACATTTTCTCAATATCAGCTAAGTTGTGTCATTCACTAGAAAGCCCAAACACACACACACCCCTATATACACACAGGCACATATACGTATGCATTATTATATTAAAGCTGCAAAGATCATAATGGGGCAAATACAGAAGAAGCACCAAAGGCAGTAGAAGGCAGGCACAAGGCAAAATTATTCGTTATATGAACGTGGAAAGGCAGCAGAGAAAAAGGTGAAAAAGTCTTTTCAAGGTAATATTATCTTCTTATTACAGACACAGAGTGAAATTAATTATGTCGTTTCAGCCATTCTGTGAATATTTTGGACTCTGAAAGAAAGATACGGCAGCATAAATCACTCCCTGTATTGTTCGCAGTTTCCTGAATGTCTCCTTTTTAGCCTTCTCTACCACGAATGCAAATGTCACAGCTTATTACAGATATTGAATAAGTATAATTAAGAAATAATTTCATCTAGTTTCTCCTTTCTTGAAGGAAGTCATAAAACAGAGAGGCACAGAACAGTGGCCTTGTTGGTGGTTTTAGCATTTCTAATGAATACTTCGGTATGCCTGCCCTCAATCCAAAGGCACAAGTTTTCACTTATTATAGAGGCAGAATAAGTGCAAGTCTCATCTCATTAACTGTCATTACCAGGCTCTATGCCATACCATTCAAGTTTCACTGAGCATTCAGAATTGCTTAATTATGTACAGTAAAAACAGTCTGCTGAGACTTTCCCTTTCAGATTAATACGGTGGCATAAGGACAGAGGTCATCTTCATGACTCACTCTTGCTTGGCACTGCATTAACTCAAAATGACAGAGGCCTTTTGTTAGTATTGAAAAAAAATGTAAAGAGCATTTGAAAAATAAGATGTTTACATCTAAGGATAAAAGCCACTTCTGATTTTGCAGACTAACAATAGATTCTTTCCCTCCTCCCCTTCTTTCTGCGTTGGTGTTAAACTGCACAGTACATTCCTTATAAATTATACCACCCTATGTTAATTATAGTCTGCTGACACTGCTTGTCATTAGTAAACCTACTCCATGCTTTGCGTGCTCAGATTTTAATAGCTGTTTGCTCTGCAAAATGTGGCAAAGCCATACAAGTTAGCTAGACTGGTCATTGCTCACATCTTTCTTTAAGCCTTCACATTTTTTTCTATTTTTAAAACACATACACACAAATCCCAGTTGTGCGTCCCAGTACAGTAGCATTCTGGAAATGCAACTGTGTTTTGTCAAAATAGACTATCCCTTACTGAGTGTCTGCAATGCATTCTTTTAACACCTCCTTACTCCTTTCCCTTCATCTCTCCCTGAACACAATTTCTAAACAATTCATTAAAGATTTTAGATATCAAATGCACACACATAGACACAACATTCACATCCACATATATGCATCCTTACACACAGCATTGCACTGTTTAATTCTGCTTTTCACTGAAAAAAATCAACATTCTCTCAAATAAAAAGGCTTTGTCTGTCACTTGCTCCATTTCCAGAGCTAACCTGCAAACAGAAAGGGAAAAAAGCTGCCAATAAGGTTAATCAGCCAGTATGTTACATTCTCAGGAAATAAATTAGATGGATTATCCTTCTTTGTTCAGTAATTTTGTACTCTGTGTCTTTCTTCAAAAAGACAATATCCATTTTTCTAATGTGGACATTCTCATAAATATATAATAGCAATTACACTTAAATAATACTGCTTTTTCCACAGTGTATTATAGGCAGTTCTGTTTAAAGGAAAAACATATCACTATAAATGAAATTGTGTGTTCTCTAAACATTCCAGAAAAACCTTTAGTGTTCTCCTGAAGTTTTGGAAAAATGTAATCTTATTTCAATATATAACAGATTTTGTTATTCTAACTGCACTGCTTGGTTTAACAAATCCCCAAACTCTTCCTCACTTATTTCAGGGTGAGCACAAGTACAACAGAATCACTATATTTCAGTATGCATTTATTCCTTGTTTCTGTTGAGGAGAGAGTTTGAATGACTTGGTCACCTTGTCAGGGAAGAACCAACACATTGCTAATAGTCATAATAGTCAATGATAATAGTCATAATTCCTACTAGCTTTAATAGTCTAAATAGAAAAATACTAGTCCAATAGTTTTGCTTCCTCAGACATATCCGTGTTTGAAAATTTTTTCCAATGCACCCATTCCTCACGGACATAGGCACAACCTCACACTCAGAAAACACTCTGAAACGACGGGAAGCAACGATGTCGCCGTATTTTCATGACGCTGTGGCACAAATTACCACATCCCCAGATATCACAATTTCGAAAGGGTAGCCACAACCTACCACTGGATACAGGTCATCTGCAAACTTCTAATCAAGTCTGTCCTTGTCAAAATAAACTGGGCTTCAGCTTACTTCCAGTGATCACTTCTAGAACTACAAGGGAATTCTTTCTAAATGAGAACATTTAATTCTTTTATAAAACGAAGGAAAAACAACAAAAAAGTTTTGTTAACAAAACAACAAAAGTTCGGCCTCTGTTTGCCTTCGAGATTTATGAAGGCAAACAGATTAGTGGTTCTTTGGTACTTTCCTTTACAAACTGGCCCGCTGTCTTTCAGATTCACCAACAACATTAATCCATAAAAGATGCTTTTTGTAGATCCTGGCTCTTAGAAAAAAAAAAAAAATTCAGAATATAAAGTTTTGAGTCAGGTTTATATTTTAACTACTAAACCCCAAACTGTGTGGTCAAGTCATGGAGAACAGGAAAAAAACTGGGTTCTCACGCTTCAGAGAATATCATCTAACTTGTTAGAAGTAAACAGTGAGGTTCAAAGCAGCAGCACTGGAAACAGCCACATAGATGCTTATATGTTACATATCTGGAAAGGCAGATGAAATACTTCCCCCCCCCCACCCTTAAACTATCTTTCCAATAGTTTAAGATAATTAGGATGTATTTTTCACATGCATATTTTTTGTGCTAAAAGGAAAGCAATGGGTAAGTTCCAAAATCAGCTTTCAATCATATTCATGCTTATTTTTGACACAAACTGCAGCAGCCTAAGCGATACTCATTTGCTCCAAATTGAGAGCTTTTCTCTTTCCCTCAGCTTCTTATTTTTCATTACCTGTGCACTGTTATATTCTTATCTGCAGAACTGCAGAACTTTTTTTTCTTCCTATGCCTAATCTGCCAGAAACTGAGATACTGCTTCAACTAACATACTCTAACCTGGTAAACTCCTCAGTACTAACGTTTCAAACTATAACTCTCACAAATAACTTGATGCACAGAACTGATGCAATTCATTTACACAGGTGTAGCAAGACAAACAAAAACATGTAAAATGTTTAAAACAATGACATGCAACATAAACCACACCAGATAAAAGTAGACAGGGTCAAAACAAACAGAACATTTCTCATATTGCAAGATGATGGAATGGATATCAACACAGAAATAAATTAAATAACCTGTTCCATTTATTACTGTCCTTTCTTTGTGGCAGGTAGTTAAACATTTCTAGCAGCTGAGAGAATACAGATGTGAAAGTTCAAGGACCAGAGGCAGTCATATAAAGTCTAGAAGGCAGCAAGATTCAGCTCAATCCAGATGTTTAGGATTATATAAGGGTAGGCCGGGCTACAGTCAGCTCTAGAGCTGACTCTCTGCAAGCTTGAAACATAGAAGAGTGCAAGAAAATAGAAGGTACTCACATTCTCCAGTCTATGCCACAGTGGCCCAGCATCTGCATGTGCTGAAAAATAAGACAGACACAAAAACACTCATACACTCCAAAAATTTTGATTTTAACTAGGTACTTGATCTACTGTGGAAAATGTTTGACATTGCCACAGCTAATGTCAACAAAAAGTCAACATACTCTTTGAATTAACTTCAAAAGAAATTTTATTTATTTTTGTTTTAAGGAAAGCATAGAGAGATTTCCTCTGTAAAGGACCTTCTTTTCCTGACAGAGGCATGAGCCAACACAGCTCTTTTCTCTTAACCAACCATATATCAGCCAAAAAAGTCCTTAAGATGAGTTGTGCCTCTCTGGTAGCTAGCAAGCTACCATTCAACTTGCCAATTCTCTAGTCATCATTTATGTAATGCCATGAAAGTACACTGGTAACATATTGTTACTGTGTTTCCAGTTCTATTGGAAAAATGAAGTCAGTCTTGCAAAACTAGGTAGGCATATAAGTTAGACCATGCAAGTATCTACTGGTTGAAACTGATATTCCTATTTCCAAACTACATAAATAAATATATCATGGTGTAGAATCATAAACTTTGTAAATATAACTTAACTTTTCTGCATGCAACGAGCAGCTCGGTTTTATAAGCATGCTTTGGGAATGCATTTGGTAGACTTGGTCAAAGGTGTCCACAGTTTCAAGCACGAAGTCAGCAGACCCATAACTTAGTAAAATTAAGATATCAACTACATTGCATTATGGCCAAGCCACACATATGATTATAAATTTCACACCCAAAATTTCACACCTTTGCCTTGATGCCAAAGACCTTACAAAAACAGCAAAATTTAAGATCTGAAAAGGGCCAACAGTATTAAGAATTTTCAAACTTTATGACTTCTGGTATTCAGATTCCCAGAGAATTTTAAGAATCTGTTTTTCATTTTCTTTTTAGAAATTCGTGGATTTGTGCCAAAATTGTGCTTTTCCTACAGTCTCCTTCTACCACACCTTGTTTGAAATGCATTTTTCAGAGCAATAATACTCCGACTATTAATGAAGATCTCACATATTTTCCAATTAATTTAGTTAGAAGAAGCTATAAATACCTCTCTAAGAAAGCCATACAGCTACAAAGCAATAGACAGTCATTACAATGAACAGATATTTGAAGCTATATGCCATTGTTTTAAGTCAAGGAACTTTTATCATTTTGACAGTGGGCATAGTGGCAGTTTCAAACTTCCTAAAGTTGAGAGTCACATAAAGCCTATTTACACTGCTGAGTAAAACCTAGGCAGGTAGTACAATTAACTTGTGTTCTGCTGAATTTTTATTCATCCATACAAAGGATGAAAATCAATATCTTTCCGTGGAATTTACAAACTAACACAAACCCCTCTTTCAATCACAAAATACCCCATTCAGCAATAATACAATTAATTAAATTCTAATAGAATAAAAATGCTTAACAAAAGTAAACACATTCAACTTAAAAGATACATGTCAGTATTAACCAACCCTAGGAAAAAGATTTAGTTAGCGGCATTTTAAAAAAAAATTGTTCTGTAGTGTTCACATAATAAGGTAATAAGTCCACAAAACAGACTCAAGTGAAATTGTACTTCAGGTAGAATCAGCCTGCAGGGAAACTCCAAATTGTCATGAAATTCATGTCATCTCTCCTTTTCCTCAAGTTTGAGAGCAGGAAGGCATGGTCGGAAGGAATTACGCTAATTAATGGACCTTCCCATGGCCTGCAAGATCACAGTATCTGAGAACATCAAAATGCATCTCTTTAGTCTCTTTATTATTGCCTTTTTAAGCCTATTTAAATATGTTATCTAATAATTATTTAGTGGAGAGGCAAGTGGTTCAAAAAAAGAGGATGAGGCATTAAAAATTATGACTTTTCAACAGGCAACCTCCTCCAACAATTGTTTCCTACCCTTTCAAGCTTCTTGAGCCCTTCTTCCCATCGTGTACCCTCACCAAAAGTGAGGTTTCCAGCAACAGAGTCACTCAGATGCCGCAAAGCAGGTGAAGGGGCAGGAAGAGAAGCTACAAGCTTTCACTGCCCTGTCAATAAATAAGCCATATGAGTGCTGTCCAGTAAGCCAAAACAACCATTACACGAATCAGTGTGGCATGCAGATCATGTGCTGTCCTTGAACAGGGAGAACTACAAGAATAGGGTCTCCATTCTCTCAGATGCACCTTACACACAAAAGAATTTGAAAACACTGACGCTGTGAGCGCATCATTACTCTCAGTTCAGTAAAAATGACTAGTAGTACCAAAAGATTGAGGAACAGCCACAAAAAGTGGGCTGCAGAGCATTATAACGTAGCTTTTAAGTGCCTGGACAGTGTAATTTTAGATTTCTGAGGTACTCACGCTACTCCGATAGCCAACTGAATGGACAACTTCTTCCAGTGTTGTTTTCCTTCCATCATTGGTTGGTGAAAGGCTAGCATAAACGAGCACGCAGCACATTTGAGGATTCAGGCTCAATCTCTTCTGCAGAAGTTTGTTTCAAGACCTTGCAAAAGATGATCAATAACTCAATCTGGAAATCATTTGCAGCTTAATGAAGTCACACTCAGAGCATGGCTTCTGCAAGTCCTCATTAAACACAAGTGTTTCACTTGTATTGACTGCATGATTTACAGAACACTGGTTTTCAAACACTGAAAGTTGGATTTACCATGCTCTGCAATATGCAGTTTAATCCTTCCAGGGGATATCACAAACAATGGCAGTAGACAACTGCATTTTAAAAAAGAATGCTTAAAGTTGGCTCATTGATTAGAACAACTTGGGTGCAAAGTCTATAGTGCTTCTTGCCAAAAAAAAAGCCAGTAGCAGAAAGACAGGGCAAGGTGACTGAAAGCGACTTACATCTTTACAATTTCTCACGCAAGCAGGCAAACACTCTCCCCCTAGAAGTCAATTGTTCTAACTGTAACTGAGGAACAACTGATTTAACAAATCAGTTTTTAAGTTCTCTGGAAGGACTTTGTCAGAGACATCCAGGTGCTAGTTCATTAGTTTTGTAGGCATTCATCCTTCAACTAGGAACTGCATGTTCATAACTGCACTCATGCAGGTGACCAGGACAAATAGGGGCCAATTTCCACCATGCTGCATCTTCATAAACTACTAGTGCCATCTTTAGTCAACTTTCTTCAGCAAACATGTCAAACTGCATGGGGTTTGAAATGTGTTTGGGAAGGCTTTGACTCACTTTCATTTAGCAAACAGCCACGGTGGCTTAGATAGTCATATATGTATAACAGCTCTACTACTGCCTTCCTGCTGAAGGATCTTACCCTGTTTCCATTCTGGCTGTTAAATATGCCCATGCTTCAGTCACCTCAGCACAAAATCCAGCACCTTGGCACAAAGCCTTCTTCATCAGACGTTTAAGCATAGAAGCATCAGAGGCATAGGCATAGTGTCCCTTTTCTCAGCTGCCATGGGTAATGTCTAACAAAAAGACATTTTTTTCATGAATTAACTCCGGCTACTAGATTTGCTGGAGTTTATGTCAGGGTTTACATCCCTTGGGTAACGGGTCTTAACATTTTTTCCTTCTCACCTCCCCTTTTCTGTAATCATTTGTGGCTTTAGGAGCAGATAATTTTATAAAATTTCCAAGTATTTCTCCATATTTCTCTGTTCGTTTAGTAGGATCTAAATTAAACAGCCATTTAGAAGAGTCATTGCCCAACATACTTCAGTGAAGTATACTTCCGTGAACATACTTCACCTTTTTCTCCACATTTATATCAGTAAGTATTGTATTCTTTTCCAGTTTTCCTGCATACAAAGGTCCCATTCTCAATCATGCTATACACTGATTCCTTTTTCCTCAACCACACATTTAAAAAATTTCAAACAATATTTTAAGAACAGCCTTTGTACGATCCTAATAGACCCAAGCTACAGTTACTTTTACAGTGTCATTCCACTTCCAAAGTCATACTCTGTTTTACAGAATCTTTGGGTTCATATCTCTATTGCCAGCTGTTGAACAGTTTACTCTTAACAAAAATTAACATGAACAAACGACTCATGTGCAGTAAAGTCAAAACATTCCTGTTTACCTTCTGTGTAGAACAGGCACGATCTCACTATGTCCACACATTCACGTTCCCAACTGCTTTGACAACTGGATCCCAATGCCATAAAGTTTGAAAAATAGTTAAAAGAAATACTAAATTCTGAAAGATTACCTTTGCAAAAACGGATGAGCATTCTAACCAAAGACAAGCCTGAAGAAAAAAAGTCAGCCACAACAATTTTTTTAGTCATCGAAACTAGATAGTTACTGGAAGTACCAAACAAGCTTATCTATAAGCACGGTCATCTATACGAGGCAAAATTAGCAAAATAATGATAGATGACTTTGGTAAAAGAAACTTCAGAGAAACAGTGGACTACACCCTGTGGGATACAAACCGCCAGAGTTGGCAGTTCCTTAATAAAATATACGTTACAGGGAACAAGCAAGCTGCAACAGTGCAGAGGAAGGAAAGGCAACACAGTAATAGAGCAAATAAGTTAAACTATGAGGTTTTCAGAGATCACTAACAAAAGAAAAACACACCAAAATTTAAATTTGCCACCCTGCCACATTCTCTATCAAAAGATCCAGTATCATTCAGTGTTTTCATTCATGACTTGGATGTCAGAAGAGAGCAAATTCAGAGACCATAAAAATGAGTGGTGTACTGAAATCACACTGGAGAACATGACTTGAAATCATAAGGATTTCAGTAAACTGTTGCAATGGCCGAGAGAAAAAAAAAAATCAGGTTCTATTCAATAAAGATATAAAGAAGATTCTACCTTTACATTGGGAAAGCCAACAGCACAAATATAACCTTGGCTTGGCAGTAATTCTGGTGCTGGGGATAATCAAAGACCACAAATGAAGGTGAGGCATCAGCACTCCATGCCGGAAGTTCACTGCGCACTGACACACACAAGAATCCCTCTGTCCTGAACAGAGCCCAGGGAAGGCCACTACTGGGCACTGCACTGTAAGATGTGCTCCACCAAACAGAGACCAGAGAAGTGACCAGATAGCTATAAAACACGACGGAGAAATAAAAATAATGGGCATGAGTGTTGTAGTAAGAATTAAAAAGAAGATAGATATGATAGTCTTGAAATGTGTAAAACGTAACAGCAAAGGGAAAAACTGTTTTCTGTATTTGCCAAGTTTGAGACAAGGTATAGAGTTAAAAGGTAGTAGGGAAGATCTGCCAAGACAGATGGGAAGAAAACGTATTCCATGGAAAAGACAGAGAAAGTCTGGAATAGTGTGAGAAGGTTGTGCTAAGCTTCTGCCATTGAAAAGATGCAAGAATATGTGAAGGAAGCATCTTTAGGAATGACCAACAATGTTTCACTTTGGGACAATAGGACGGATTGGAGAACCTCCCTAAATCCCTATCTTTCTATCATTTCTCTGTCCTATAATAGATAGCTTTAGCTCGAACATTAAGCTCATTGGCATAACAAATATTTTTGCATCTTAAATATTGTTGTATGACAAAACTATGCAGCAATTTCCAATTCGTTTTCATGCTCGCTACATTCATACATCAACTAAAACATATATCAACTAAAGCTTTAATTATCACCTTACAAACTACTTTAGTGATCGCTCCTATTGCTGTATAGCACGTAAATCACCATAATACATATGAGTGAGGAGGAACTTAGAAATGTCCATGGCATACGCTCCTTCAGGAGCGGCTTCTTTTCTCTGCTTAAAAAATTGATCTGGAAAGGTTCTCATCTAATGCTAGATCTCTAAAAAGATCTACTAAAAATATGCACAAGTACAAATCAGATGAAACAGCACACCTTGAAATCAGTGCACTCAGACCTCTACAATCTAATCCCTCTCTGATCATTGCTCCATTCCTTCTCCTATAGCAATGGTTGGCAAGGAGTTAGTTTGTTAACATTGTAATATATTTCTAGACTCAAAGTAAAACTTGTCAGGTTTCTTTTGTTTCTACTTTGTAAAGTGTTAAGTATAATTTAAGAGACAATAAAACACCTACGAAAGCCAATTAAGCTCACCCCGAGCCAGAAAAAAAAAAAAGTCATTTTTGGATAGGCAATATTCACATTTTACTGCGCAGATCAGCATGCAATTACAGAACCAAACTACACTGTTTGGCACGTGCTGTTGTGGGACAGTATTTTTCTCTGCATCAGAATTCAGAAACACCTTATCTCATAACTCGCTTGGATACATTTAATTCACAATTTCTGATGAAAGCTATTAAGCAGTCTCATTTTCCCATACAATAGCGTGGTATAAGATACACTGTGAATGTAAAAAACAAGCTGAAGTGCTAGCACTTTAAGGAGGTATGGTATATAAACAGATTAGGAGCATTAGTAAAGGTAACTAAATCACTGTCCTCCACTACCAAGAAGTCTTATTAAAATAAATGTGGTTATTCATGTAAAGAAAAATGCTGTGGGTGTACTAGGCTGAAAAAGTAATGCAAGCCACTTAGTTCATTGGAAGAAAGCAAGAATTCTCCTCCTCCTGCCCGCATCTGTTCATCACATTCAGCCCTCTCTGGTTATTAATATTAGTATTAAATGTATTGCTGTCCATTTGGGTTAACTCATGTTTCCAGTCTTTGAATCTATTCTTTTCCCCTACGTTAAACAAATCTAACGATTTCTATCCAGAGCAAATGGGGAGCTGATGAGCAAATGGATGATAAAAATTCCTATTATTCCTTTGTGCTCATCTATTGCACTTAAGATTCTTGTCATGCCCAGGGCATTCTAGCTGTCTGATACTGTTCCTTTATTTCCAATTCCAATGCTTTCTCTGCTGTCCAGAACATTTGGTGCACTGCCTAGTACCAAGTAAAATCTGCTTGCAATGTAAGAACATGTGGAGAAATTATGTGTTTTTGTCACACCCTATTAAACGGTATTCAAAACACAATGCCCCAGAAACTAAATTGATTGTAGGTTTTATAACCCTTTTCAGGCTAATGGAAACAATTTAGTACCATGAACGAAAACATAGCTAGTGCAGCTGTGGGAATCTTAAATTGCTCGGCTCAGCAGTTCTGTTCCAGCTTAAGTAGGATAAAGTAGTTAAAGTTCAGTTGGATTCCATTCTTCTAGATCTTTGACAGATCATTTCAGATTAATGTCTTCAAAGTTTTCAGCATTCCTTGTAAAAGACCATTTCTGAGGAATTCCTGGTTTGTGCTTTTAACTTGGGGGTGGGGTGGGAGGGAGATGCAAGAACTAGGAAGGGAAGGACAGGCAGGCAGGAGGGGCTAGGGGAAGTTTTCAGTTGTTTCATAAAGTGTTTTGAACTGTCCTGCTCTTCAGTTTGTGTTTTTATCATTAACACACAAAGTGGAGGAAAAATAAACAAAAGTTAGCAATGTTCTTATAATATTAATGCTTTAGCTAAGACCACAAGAGCTAGACATGTAGAGTTAAGACTGAAAGCCAGTCTAAGTCCACCCTAGGACCCCTGGCTATTGCAGCTCCCTAACAATCCTGAATGAGAATCACATGAGGTATCAGAAAGAAAAGAGAATTTTTCTCCTATGCTCGTTCACATTTCTATATTTAAAAGATTAAAAGCTTGACAGACAAGAAAGATGTTCAGCTGCTGAAGAACTCTGCGCTACATGTTACAGAACAAATTCTGTACCTAGCCACATACGAGAAGAAATCATTCACATGGGTATTACCTGCACTGTACTACCAGAAAAACATCTGTGAACATTATTTGACAAATTGATCACTAAGTGAGCCATTAGCTCGCAGGGTTTTTGGATTGCCTTTAGGAAAGCAGGGTGCTGCATAGCACAAAGGCTTACAGATGCAAAACACTGATTGGGGGAAAAAATGTTCAAGTAGTAATAAAGCAAGCCTAGCATGAAAATGTACCCTTTCTAAGAAGTAAGCCGTTTATGAGAAGCAGTAGTAAAACTGCTTAATTCTTCTGTGCCTCTGGGGAGAAATCTAAGCCTTTTGAGAAGTGATGGAGAGAAAAATGAAGCCAATGGTGTGTTTGTCAGTGAGAGAATGCTGTGGAAACAAAGTTAGTAATTTTACTATTCTGGCTTGCCAAGAGCTGACAGGTGTGTAGTTTCTTATTGTTCTGAAAAGCAGCCAGAAACCACAGTTTAATATGCATCTACGTCTTCATAGCAGGGGAGAAAACAGCTGTCTCTCTGGCTCATGCTACAAAACGACAGAAATATTGAGACAGGCTCTTCTGTATAGCATGTTATCATTAATGGCATGGCTTTGTTTGATCTTCCAACAAAATACATAGCTGGAAGGAGCAAAGTGCTGCAGCCCAGATCAGATCAGACTTGATGTGGCAACCTCTGCTCCCACAAACAGTTATTATTTCACGGAGCCTGATTGCCTCAACGAAAATTTTTCACATGAACAAGGGTTGAAAGATTAGAACCACATTTTCAGCATAGCAGATCCAAAGACTTTCTATAAACAAGTCCATTAAACTTGAAAGTAAACAAAAGTAGGAAAATACCAGGGCCAGGTTATTTCAGATAAACATGCGGCAATCATTTGCTTAAAGAATAACTCCCATAAATCCTTCAGTTTTCATACTGCTGAGAGATGTCTCTGACTAATAAAGCCTTTGAACACAAAAGGTTTCCTCACAAAAGAATGATGTGTGTTTTCCTGTAATATGCAGCAAAGGGATCTTTTAAATCCCAGCTCCCTCGGGAAGGTAAAAAATACATAGATACATTCATAATGTACCAGATGCAATAAGCTGTAAGAAATGTTAGCCTGTGCTATATTAAATTTCCTTTCTGTGCAGGAGTATACTACAGCATTAAAAGCTCATGATAACTGGCTGGCAGACTGTCAATTGGATATGCATAAAATGTTTGCAGCGTGTTCAGGCTTGCATGAATTGATAAATTGATACACCTAATTTAAGCAATAAGATTTGCAAAGTTTACATTTACTAGAGTATGAGAAAAAGGATTAGCATACTCTTTCAAGTAAGAAACAACAACATTTTGGAAATTATGGAATTCTCACAAAAATACTAACCCTTGATCGGCAAGCTTCAAAAAGCTCTACACAATCTGTCATCCTAATAGTAAGGTCCTCTAGGCTTACGCTGCATACACTTACTTACACTTACTACGTGAACCTGATAAAAATATCAGTCAAAATGAGACTCAATTACCAAAAAATTAGGCAATTTGGAGATAAGCACAAAACGATGCTCAGACTAAAAGACAGAGGAGCAATTTTACTTGCTTCATTGTCTGTAGCTTCTGATGTGTAAGGAGGGAAATGATTCTGTGATAAGAAACTATCTTCTTTTTACAGTAAATTTTCCTATAAGCGAGAAACACCAACTTGATCCTACATTTTGGTAGGTACATTGACGAGGAAGAACATCATCACTGAACAAAGACTTAAAGAGAGTCACGTGAGAAAGACTCTTAGTCAGTCCTCTCTAAGAATGATTCACGACATTTTTTTGTAGTGTTTGTAAACCCCAGTCAGCAAGTGCTTGCCCAAGCTAAACAAACACCAGATACCCTACATGTAAGATCATCCTTTTCACATTGCTTCTAGAGACCATGTAAGCTGCAATGAAAACATTTCAACAAACAGATCAAGGGCAGACTCGATTTCCTTTCACTTATTTAAGATTCTTGCGAAGAACCACTGTGATCTACTTTAATTTCCCTAGGTTTGGGGTTAAGATCAGACCATTACTATTTATGTTAAAAAACAAATTGGAACAAAAATTACATTTTCAAAACATGTATATAAAAAAAGAAATAAGAAAATAAAACTGGTATCAAACGCCTCAAACAATGTATGCAAAATTAATACTTTCCAAGTATTTTTCAAAATCAAATTAGCTCATGAAGAGGAAAAGAGAAACTGCTTCTTCCACAGTTTTCATTTTTGTGTTGCTCAGCACCTATCAGCATGACAGCTCTAACAGGGCTGACATGAATTTCTCTGGCATGGTTACAGTCAGCTGTGCCCAGCGTAGTTTTGCAATGTGGACAACATGGCGCAAAGCTGTGATACGACATCCTGACATAGTTCTATAATTGTACTGTCTAGCCTCAAAAACGAGCACAAGAAATGAAGGAACATGCATGCTTCTGACTGGGCCAGACAAATGCAGCTGAAGCTGTAGCGTCTGATCCTTAGCGCATCACAAGCAACAGTCATTAGTCCATGGCACTGTCACCAGGTCCTTGCCAGAATGTCTTCATTTTTAGAAAAAGAGATTGGTCATATTTTTAAATTCCTTCTTATCTTTGTGCTTAAGAACGTAGGATAAACAAGATTCTCTGTGGAAACGTACTTATGAATACAGTCTATGCCTGAAAGACAGCTATTCATATTGCTGAGTTTCTCTGAACCCTAAAATCTCTAGTTGGTAGCTTTTTGGGGAGTCTTAACTAAGAGCGCAATGGCCATCGAACAGACAACGCTTATGTTGTTTAGAATGAGTATGTTAAAAGTTAGTCATGAAACAACACATTCTTGGTGTAGAGAGAGGCTGAAGTGAGTCTTTCATTAGAAGGCTGCATCTGCCACAGAGACCTTCCAGATTCAAAGCCCACTGCACGGCACATGATGTAGGAAGGGTCTTGCAGCTATAGAGCTCCTCCAGCTACACTGAAAGGTCACCCAGGCCTGGTGTATCTCACCATATTCAATTATCATACTTGCGAAACCAACCAGTCTTATGCTGTCCCCGATACTACAAATATCTTTCTGCATAGAGAGCTCTCAAATATCTTAGTTTAAATCTGGGTCTGAATCTTGAAAGCAAAACCCCATGTGACAAAGAATCAAAGTCCTACTTTCAAACAGAATCTTGCACACATCTCTTCCTAATATAATCTGCAAGTGCAAAGGTGAACATGCTGTGTTCACATGCACAACCACATGCATGTACACACACACACTACTTCAGAACACCAAAAAACACTTTCTACCCATAAGAACAGCTGAATATTAGTTCCTTATTTTTCCCACTGCAGACCTGGCAAACAAAACCTCAGAAAGCCTGAGTGAATGCATGGTTTCATTCCCAATTTCTAATCCAAAAACAGCTTTAAGGGTTAAGACAATTTTTATGAATAATTTTGAGCACAGCTAAGCTACTTGTGTACTACTATTCTGGCAGGAAGGAACAAATATGATTGACATTTAACGTTTCAGAACCTGGCTTGTAAACTCAGAAGAACGGCTAAATAGGGGGAATAATGCCCTGGGATTGAGGGACTTCAAGGACAACAGAACTAAGGTATTTTTGCCACACAGGTGCAAGTAGAAAAGGAAAAAAAGGAAGCTGCATTTTTTGTGTCCATAGATCTCAATTACAAACTAGGTATTGCAGATGAGGTATCTCAGGTTGGCCAGAACAAAGAACAGGGAAATATTCTCTGGACCCACAACGAGAAGCATTCATTGGACACGAAAGTACAGAGATTAAAGAAGTTACTGGATGCATCTCGCCTACCTATCACATTGAAGAACCTGTACCCCACCAAGGCATACATGATATCCCAGTAGCATCCTATCTATCTTGCATAATCACATGCATGTTATATCCTTAACAGTGCAAATTAAGCCTTCTTGCCCTACCCTTCCCTGTTCTTTATTTTCCTCCCTCTTGTTGTAAATTCCAGTTCTTTTAAAAAAAAAAAAGAAAAAGAAAAAAGGGATGTTTCTGCAGAAGTAACTGGAAAGCCCTCTCAAAGGGCCTATCTAAAGTGGGAGTCTTCAATGGGCATGTTTGTTTGTTGTTTTTTTTTTTTATAAAGTACTTTGCATACAGAAAATCAGATGATGTAATGGCCATTCCATGTTCTTAGTATGTTATGTAGAGAAACATAAGTCATTTCCTCCATTAGTTAAAAAATGAGAGAATGACCTGAGAATACATATGCATAAAATGAAGTGAATACAGAATATGGTATTCAGCAGCTACTACCATCTGGAACATTTTCACTTGCACCTTTCCTGAGCCTGTGCTGAACACATCACCATTCCAAAGCAGGTGTTTTGGTTAAAGTGCTGACTTACAGCATTTCCAGTTTTGTACTGGGCAGCTAAAATATAAATATATTCCATTTCTTCATCTTTCCTATAGCCTTCTCAGTTTTTAATTTGTGACTGTTCTTAATGTTCCTGAAAATAGGGGATAAACGCTAGCTGATAAACACATGACTGAACAGAAATCAGATGATTCCTTATGACAGAAGAGCTGGAACTAATCCAGAGTAGCCAGGTGCTTCACTGAACATTAAAGGCAATTTTTAGCCTCCAACTTCAGATAAAAGAATCATCAAAAGTGGATCAGTTTTGGATGCCAGTGATGGATGTTCAGCGATTAGAGTTACGTAATTGAGGTGTTCCGTTTCTGAGTATAAACGTTCACCTCATCTAAGAATCGGGGAAAAAACAACCCGCCGCAAGAGGATAAAACACTAGCAAATAGGAACTGCAGTGAATGCCACAGTGAGTCCAGCCTCCATGGGAAAGAAATTTGTCATATGCAGAGAGGTTAGGCGAGGCTGCGGACTAAGCACTGGACCACATGTACACCTTTCAAAAGTGCATCTCCATACCAGGAGCTCATATACAGATTATAGATCAGTCAGGCCAGAACCGTCTGGGGGACTTTAGGGGAGGACAGCAGTACCAGCAACCCTGGTACTGTTGGGGTCTGCAACTTACTGGCTAGCTGTAAGATCTGTCATCCTCAGTGGTCCCCAAACCAAGGATCTTGCTTGGGGGACCAAACTAAAGGCTTTCCAGCACTGACCACAGCACAGGAAATGAAAAACGTGAAACTAAGGCTACTGAGAGAAAGCTGAACAGCTCACAGCATGCTATTGGCCATAGGTGTTTTTTACCCATGTGCCAGCCTAGTTGACCACTACTGTTGTGCCCTTTCCCTTCCAGTGTTGCAGAGAAAAAGTTACTGCCGATACAATGACAGAGCATTTATCATTATTATTTCTGGTCCTCTTACCTTCTATACTACAAAGCCACAGGCTGATAATAACTACAGATAGCCTAAATCTGTATTTTGCCCCTATAGAAGGTTGATTAGAAACCCTGGCATCACAGATTACCAAACCAGAGATGAGAATTAGCGTTCACCTCTGCCTTAGCTTTCTGGTAACTGGTACAGTCAGATTGCACTGTGGTCTTAACCTGAAGAAGCCACAGTGACGATAAATATTCCAGGCTGGAACCTAGGGCAGATGAGCAGTTTCCAGGCCTGTGGCAGAAAACCAACTCTCTCAGCCAAACAGATATTTCACTGCCTAGTGACTGAGCAGAAAATCAGTAACTAAAGAAGATCAGGAGTTTAGAGGGGTAGGCATTGGACATGCATCATGACCCAGAATCACCTTTTTTGAATACTATGAAGGAAAGCTCACTGACTAAGAATGGGAACAAGTATTAGATTCAGATAACTAACAACAAACTGCTGAATTAGGATCCAGAGGCTTGCTAACAACAGAATTTCTTTTTCTCCCTTTTCCTTTCCCCCCCTTCAAGAAGGGAGAGCTATGAAACAAGAGTACATAGGGGCAATCACTGCCAGGACCAAAGACTTTCCACTTAAGTATAACTTGGGAAATTTATGACACATTCTGTCTGGGACACTGCTGTAATACCAGCAGCAGTATCACAGTTGTAAACACTGTACAGTTGATATATAGTTAGCTATGTGTTCGTGCTTTTGCTAAGCCTGTAATCCCAGCTTTAAATAAGTTTGTTAGGAACAACCAGCTAGCATAAATCACTAAATGCCCGTTTAGATTTTTTTGCTACTTTCACACACACGCTTCCCCTACACACATTACTCAGAGCCAAGGTAGCAAAGTCAATTAAAGCAACAGCAACCCCACAGCAGAAGAAAATGCCTCTAAAACTACAGCACTGGACACAAACCAGTGAAACCCTAAGCTCCCTTTCTCCCAAAGTTGGTAAGTCTCTTAACCACCTACACCACTAGCTCCAGTCTCTCCATGAAAATTAACCTAATATCACTTAGATGTTGATCATATTGCATGTTCCAGGCCATTCATACCTTCTGCTCTCACAATCCTGTTTAAGAAAGGAATAGCAGCAATAGATTTTTTTTTTTAAATAAACCAAAATTGTTTCACTAAGAAACTTCACTAGACTGTCAACTGAGGTATACAGCTCTGTTCCTGCTGTACATGAAAGTCCTCATAGCAGGCCAGATCAAGAGAGAAGGATCACTGTGTTGTCAGGGTCCTTTACTTTGATCTGGGTCCCACTGACTCACTTTTTACATGCCCTTCTCAAACAATGTGCTCACAGTGTGAAAGGACTAGACAGCTTTTTAGAGGTCATTTAGTGCATCTCCCTAACCAAGGAGTAACCAAGCATCTTTGGTTCAAGCTCAGCTGGATTGCGCTTTGCAAAAAAGCTGCAGGTGATGTGAAATACAGACACTGAACGCTTGTCTCCGTAAACTGGCAGGCCTCTGGGGTACAGAGGCTCCCAGATAACTGGGAGCTGTTATTTTCTAGCCCTGTTAAAATCCTGTAAGGAATACATAATCCAATAGCATAAAATTTAAATGCAACACAAAAATGAGACAAAGCTGATTTTGTTCCAACTGGAAAAAGTGTAAGAATAACATAGGAAAATACAAGTAAATTCTACACAGTGAGAAGCACTATCAATTTTTCATTTGTATTCACTGAACAACGCTATGATAGAGTTATCTCTGACTGAATAGTCTAAGTCAAATGGCTAAGCAGAAAGAGGGGCTACAAGTCACAAACTTCCAATAAACAAACAAGGCGTATTTCCATTATGCATGCAACTTTAGCTCTATATACTACTTAGAGCTAAATATACATGTGTGCACATGCAGTCACACATGGAACTACAAAAGTTTGTGCTGGAGCTTTATCTGCTGCTGCTGCCCAAAAGGGAAAATGAAACATCTGCCCCCCGGCCCAGGCTTTTAGCTACTATCCAGACTGCCTCAGTTCCTCACCAAAAGCTTCCTACAATTAGCCGTACTAGCTCTGAAATCTAGCAAAGACCCTTCTAAATCTGTGATTATGTGATGCACAGCTTGTTGAAGGGAACTTAAAACAAGATAAAAAGATATTGCTTGAACTACAGCTCTGTAGCCAACTGACTGAATTCAGGTAAAGACAGATTCAGACTACCTTAAGAGAACATTTTTTCTTCATTCCCTTTTCCTTCATTAAGGGAATGCAAAATACTTCAAGCGGCCTTTACATAATATAACTTCATACACAAAGCGCAAACATCTACTTTGAATTAGAATTATCCAGATTTTAAGTTGAAAGAACAAGTGGGAAGAGATAAAAAACACTAGGTAAAATCCTAAATCAACTTTCACCAAACCTAATACAAATGCCTTTCTATCCTGCATAATCTGGGACATTTAAATGCCAACATGATGTATTAAAGAAGATACAGTCATAAAACAATGGCACAACCAAGTACCTTACCAAAAAACCAATAACTGAATAGCATTTCAGCTGAGCTATCCCCATACTGCAACTTTCTGTTGCCCTGCCCTTCAAATAGAGCTGTAGCTCAATGATAATTTTGAAAGACGGCATACAATGCAATAGCCTACTTACCTAGCAGTGTTTTCTGCTGCGAGTACATTGTGTTTCTCATCTTGGATCTATATCAGTGAGTTTCCAGGTGAATTGCAAAGTGCTGTTTTATATATAAAGTCTGGAATGCTTATAAGCATCTGAGACAGAACAAGACTGTTTCTTTCTCTATCCCATTTTGCTGTGGCTCAGGTACATGTGCTGGAGCTTTATAATTCTAAACAAGAGCAGTTAGAACTTCATTTCATAACACTACTCTTTAACCCTCTTCACAGATTAATTTCTTCACAAAGATAAGTCAGATCTGGCAACCCCACAACAGCTACGTTGCAGGCACGTTTCAAATCCCATCATTCCCCTATCAAGTACCAAATAGGATGGATCAACAAAGTACAGCATTGATCTACTAATGCAGAGGATATAGATGTCACTTGATAGACTTTCTATAAAAGTGTAGTGACAACAGAATCATTATAAACCCTAAACTAGAGTTCAGTGTTACCTTCCATTATAGGAAGCATCTAGCTATTACCATTTGTTAAAATCAAAGAAATAATAAAAGCGTATCTTAATATAGTCAAACATACAAAATACGTATGTGAACATTAAGAATACACACACTAGAATACAATAACTGTAAGCAATTAATTCATGTTCCAGTATAAGACCTTTCACAAATGCATAACCAGAAAGCCATTTGGTATGGAAATGAAATATCTACATTCAGGGCTCATCACCTGTAAGAAAAAATTTCACCTGTAAGGAAAAATATTTATACCTCCAATCTCCCCCTCTTCTTCTACCACAGATAAAAGACCACCTGAAATAACGTGTCCAACTTTAAAAAAAAAAAAAACACACGAGTCATATACCAGGTTTCAGCTGAATGCATTTTTAAATAGCTGAGTTATAAACCCCTTGAAATCAAGTTTTATAATAGAAGTGCTGATAGACCCTTAACTTTAACAGCTCTTCCAAGTGCTTCCAGAGCAAGCATTACTTATAATGTCATAAAATGATGTTTAAAACACTACAGAATTTTCTCAAGACAGATAAGCAGGTGTTCAAGAGGGCAGCACTTTTTAAACCATACTGATTTATGGAACACACTACATGAAAGGCCAGTGAGCTTTATGGAAGCTCACAGCAGACACTCCAGACTCTAGCGGACACAGTACCACCACTGTTTGAAGACCACCAATGCATATTAATTTCCACGTTGCAACATTTGCGCTCCTGCATTTTGTACACGTTACTAGTATTGAAATATGAACCTCACTTCACAGAGCGGGGCTCTCTTTTATGGGTATACTTTTCATAGCACGTTGCATGTAATAACATCCATTGTGCAGCTACTTCATCATATACTGCAATGATGCACCTTGCACATAGGTCTCTTACTGCTAGTTTACCAACACCATATTTCTGACTTTAGAAACACAATCACTTCCCTCAGACTTCTTTGAGCAGAAGCAAAAGATATGTTAAAAATTTACCTGCAGTATTATCCAGTGGTCAAAATCGTCCTCCTGAAAGTCATATCACTATTGGAAAAGCAAGCAATAAACCATCAAACCACTTTACGTAATCGATTAGCATTTTCTGCTTGTTAACACAAAAATCAATAATCTTACGGCTACGGGACCCAGCCCTAATGATTTAGTGAGGCTGTAATTTACTCTAGGCAAAAAAAGCAGCACTATTAGCTCTCAATAGCAAATGTCATTAAAGAAAACTGGGAGAAAAAAAGACTATTACTGCTTAGGCTGTAGTTAGTGCTAAAATACTTGATAGACATGGATAATTATTTCTACCTTCTTTTAAAGGACCAAAGTACCCGCTGGCACACTCAGCTCCTACGTTTTGGGTGTAGTAAAGAATACAATCAGTTTGATAATGTGCACATGGTAAATAAATATTAACTCAAAAGTTCAGAGAAGACAGGTAGATTAAGGTCCCAGTCCAATTTCACTTGAAACAAATACGAACTTTTTACTGACTTACTTGTACATTGAGTTAACTCCAAGAAACTTGGATAAGGTCACATAACAATTACAAAGTATGTAGACCAATAAAATCTAGATTTCTAATATACATGACTTGTGCCTAAAATCATAAAGCTTTCTTTCCTTTTTTTTGTCCCGTCGTTTTCGGCTTGATATACTAATATACAAGGAGCTTTAGTGCAGTAGCACTAGTAAAAAGTAGAGAGTACATGCAGACTGAAAGAGTAAATTCATCTTAATACTACATGCAAACAGTTCTTAGAGCCTGCAAGTCAAAATTCAGCATTAATTACCTGTCTAATTAGTATTTTTCCACCGAGCAATATTTATGTATGCAGAGACATAAAAATCACAGGAAGCAGGAAAACATGCTCGCTAAAAGCTATTTAAGGAACTGCTCTATAATGCACACCAAATTTAAGTCTGTCAGAAAACTGACAAGATTATGGCCTTGAAGCTGGCCTCAGCAGTCACCACCACATTATGCGTTGGCATAAGCAAAGCTCTGCACTAGCAGTAGCAGAGATGAGATAAATCTAAGGTTCCCTGCTTACTACTTTTTAATTCATCAATACATACAGTAAAACCAAAACGTTGTCTTGAGAACAGCTATCATCATGTTAATAAGATACTGAGCTGACAGACTTGATCTTATTCCTTCTGTGACACATCTGCTTGTAGGCTCTAAAGAAGCATTCTTGCACTGGGTGAAATTCCCCTGCTCTTCAGGTACTACTTACTGCTCCTGAAGATTATACAGATAACTGTTTATACCTTCTCTGCAAGGCTGGGCCCTAAGATTGCAAAAGATATGAAATAAAAGTAAATTGGCAAGAGTTACACAAGCGAGACATGTTGAAGCGCATGGTGCTTCAGTGCTGTTTGTCTGCATGACCCATCCCAGTGGGACAGCAGCACTCGAGCTTGCATGTTCCAGAGGTTCATTTGAATACAGCCTGTTTCTTCTCGCTCTACAAATTTAAAAAAAAATTACAACTCAATTACTTAGACTTTAAAGAAAGATCTATTAATAAATGCCTAGTCTCATAACACTTTCCCATAAAAAATAGTTAATTTCACATGAAATTCCTGCAATACCATAAACAAGTCAACATTTTTTCACCACAGCTAGGCCTACATAGCTGGAAATATTTGCAAGCCTAATCAGACCTTTCAGCACATGTAATTGGATCTTTACTCTGTAACAAAATAGCAAGGAAGCAACCTTTGAGTTTCAGGTTTCACTGTGGACATTTTTTGCTGATTTATTTTCTTCCCCACGTCTCACTAAATTTTTCCCTTTTGGGGACTTACTCTCATTACCACCAGACCTGAAAAAATACATTCCTCTTTAGATAACAGGGAAAGAATAAGCAGGGTAGGAGTGAGGACGGAAGTCGTCTTCCACTGACCTAGAAAAAGGGTCACAATAACATTAAAATTGCAGCTCCTTAAAAAGGTGATCAAACAAACCATCCAGGGCACAGAGGTTTGATACTGTCATGGCATGTTGTACTGCTACTCTGCTCTTCTCTTCTGTCCCATTCTTCATGTCAGCAGGAAACAGAATTCACAAGATTGCAGCCCTCTGAACACATCAGTAAGTTGTAGTCTTGTCCTTTGCAATCTCCTGCTGGTTCAAAGAATAGGAGCCAAAAGAAAGGGTAGTTCAAAGACCTTATGAGCAACTGCAACAAATCCAGAATCCTAAAGGTGGTTGTTGGGTCACCTTCAGCAACAAGCTTAACACAGTTGCAGTCTCCTTCAGATTTTTCACATTCTCAGCAGAATTTAAGATGAAAATCATCTCTCTCCTTTTTTTTTTTTCCCCCTCTCCTTCCTCTGTGCGGGAGTGAAGAGTGAGGGAGGAGGAGAATAGAGTGTGGGTAATCGTAGGGGGTAGGAACTCATCCTTATCTTTGTTATCTGCTCCTCCTGCCAATTTGTCAGGTTAGGGTTTAGACAAATCACAGAAGAAAAGTAACCTCCAAAATCAAAGAAAAATATTTTTGCTCTGCTTTTCCTGTGTGATTTTGGTACAAATGTATAACCATGCATAATATCTCAACAACCATTTCTCTGCAGACAAGCAAAGTCCTTAGGCTCCCTTTCATCGTGCTCCACTCTGCCAGTATTTCAGCTGCAGTATTTTGCTTATTTCAGTTACGCTAAACAAAGAGGAGGGTGAGGGACAGTTGCGCAGAAGTGGCAGGTAATGCCTCAAAAAGTCATTGAGAAGATTTTCATCCAAGTTTTATTCAGCAAATGTGGGAATGTTCTGCCAGCTTTCAAAGAGCAGCACAAAGCTCTTTAGCACAGGTGTTTCCGGGACTGCGATTCATTAGGAAAAGTTAGTGTTTAACAGGTTATGGCCTCTTTAAAGCCAAAAGAGTCTCTAACATTTTTCCAGATCCTGTTGAAAATACTGTACATTTATGGTAAAGGCACCTTACTACAAATCTGATGTTCTGAAAAATCAGTGTGAATAATATTACCTAATGCTTCCACTTCTAAAAAAAATTGAGTGTGCGAACTCTCATTATCATTTATTGCATTCGTATACACTTGACAGGCAATTAGCATAGAGTCTTTAATCACACCTTCCATGACCAAATGATGTATAGGGGCAGAGCTGGGCTACCGTGATGGGTAGTTTTGCCTTGAAAAACAGTCTCACAGCCTTACTCCAGTTCATTTTAACAGACCATTCCCACTGACTTGCTGCCAGTCCTAAGAGTTACCACAGTGCTGTTTAGTAACAATGTGTGGTTTCTGACATTTATTTATAGTACACTAAAACCAAAATCAGGCTGGGTGGCAAGAGGTTTAGACCACCTGAGATGTCTTTAAATCTTCAGCACATGTTTAAGTGCAGCAAGACTAGCAGTAATCCCAAATATGTAGTCATCATACTTTAAAGGGGGAATCAGCCAGTGGTAACAGATTCATTTCAGGGAACTATTTTTCCCAAATGTCCTTTAAAAATAAAAATGGTTTGCTGTAAATCTTTTTATCAGTTAAGTGCTGGAGAAATATGTGGAAGGACAACAGTGATTTATTTTAAAACCAGGCCATGCATGCATAGTAAATTGATTGAATTAATTTTTTTCTTTTTCCTTCTTTGCCTTGCATGAAACTAGAGCTGCATGTTCAGTGTGAGAATGCTCAGTGTGAGAATGAGTTCAGTGCCTGGAGAGTATCAGTCACTTCTTTAAAGTTTTATGCGACTGTGTGATTGCAATAAAATACGTATCACGTGGTAAATATTTTTTAGAAAACCCATCCCTTCCTTTAAAATTTTCTTTTTAGGAGGCATGTTCTAAGTATCTGAATGGTATTGCATATGGGTAATAAGGTGAAAGTGCAAAAAGCATAATTTGTAGTAACCACGCAACAGATCTGCCCACTCTTCCTCCCTCTGTATTGCCATTTGAAGTGAAGGACACGCTTTGTCCCCAGTCCAGCCAAGCACTTAAGCATGTGTAGTCTCCTCAGCTTCAATAGGATTATTCACGGGCTTAAAGTCAAACATGTGCTTAAGTGCTTTGGTGGATCAGAGCATTTCTGAGCAAGGGCAGCAAAGCAGAACCTTGTACAGAGCCTCTAGTGCTGGAAATACTGCAATAATAATAGTATAGTATTTTGAATTTTTAGCAATAATTTAGAATGCAAACAGATTTGTCAAATACAACACTTCGCTGTTTAAAAAAGAATAATGAAAGAAGCAAAATTATAATAAACGATGTTTAAAAGCAGATAAACCAACATTGATTTGACACACAAAACTATACTGAGTCAGACTCTCAGCTGGTAAGAACTGGGATAGGCTCAAAGTACTGAAAAGCTCCTGACAGGTGCTGAGCCACCAGTTTCCACTAGTTTAACATTAGCCTTAAATAATATTTTCAATTTAACTGCTACTGGCCCCCCTTTACACCAGTAAACAAAGCTGCAACAGAAAATGAGCAAAGGCTTCATGAGCCAAACATGTCTGCCAATACTAGCTGAACATTAGTGGAAACAGACTATTTCTTACCTATAGCCTTTAACTAATAGACTAAATATTTTAAGCATCTGGAATTACTTTGTGGGTGATAGGCTGTCAGATAAGTTTTCAACCCACAGGCTCAATCCAGCTGAGATTTTCAAGTTACAAGCATTTCTTTCTGTGCATAGTGTCCTGATGAAAAAGGAAAACGGGGGTTGCTTATCTTTGTTAGGGAAAAAGAAAAGAAGGAAAACTATATTCATCAAGAAGGACAGAAGTTTGGGGTCATCTGTTTTGTTTTTTAATTTGGCTTAATTTTAGAAATGTAATCACAACAGAGAATGATGAAGGACAAATCAGAACAGCCTCTGTTGTGAAGCACTGTCTAAAGTCATGCTTTTATGCTGGGTAGTTACACTCACTAATACTATCAGGGAAATAGAGACGATACAAATGCATTCTGTAAGAACTGCTCTTAAAAAAAAAGAGCCTTTTCCTGTAAGGATCTTATTTTTAATCAAATATACTTCCTACTCTCCATGCAGGAAGTCAATCTGCTATTGCAAATGTTTTTGCTAAGTGATGGAATGTGCAGTCATGCACCAGCAATCGAGTCCTGAAATTCAGCTTGCCCATGCTAGGCAAGAAAAAGCTTTTGGGTTCAAGCGTTCACTCTATTACAAAGGGAGGCACTTAAATACATGAAGGGGAGGCCATGCATTTTACTTCAGAAGACTGAAATACATCTTGCAATGTGGGGCTTTGATGTTATTCATATGCTAACAATATACCATTTCCTCCAAGTGCTCAGTACATTGGAATAAAAAGACATAATTTGCTGACATTGTGCTGAACACTTCCTGTCCAGAATACTGATCAATTGTCATTCAGCTTCCAAGGCTAATCCACCCAAAATAACCCTCAACATAACCTTTAAATTATTCTTTTAACACTTGAAAATTCTAGTTAAAATAATTTACCATTTTACAGAATAAAACGATGAAACAAAGACTATAACTGTATTTTCACTCTGCTTCTAAAATGCAGTTCTGTGCCCCAGGGACTCCTTTCATCTAGTGTAAGTGCTGGCATATGATGTGATTGTTAACATAGCTGGCCACCAGATGAAGTGAATTATCTAAACTGCCAAGGTTCCTACTTTCATTCCAATTTAAACATCAATTTAACACAGAAACTGAAGGGTATTATGAAAGCTTTAATAGGAACCATTTCAGACATGAAAAAGAACTAGAAGGATTTCTCAAACCACCAAAACAAACAAATATATAATTTACTGAACCTGCAGATGAGTTGGAAAACGATCAGCACACAAGGGCATAACAGAACACGCCTATCTTATTCCCCATACTGGTAAGTGAATGCAGTATACCCTGTGTACCTTTTAAAAGTGATTCACCTGCATGAATCCACAAGGGCCTTAACCAGATGAAACTGTTTTATACCAAATGGTTAAATAGGGTGTCTGTAGCTATCAAATATTTGTTTGCTTTCTGTAAGCAAACAGTTTGAAGTGCATTCTGTTCTTTAAGATTAGAATATTCAGGAAGAGTTTTTTTTCAGCTAAAAATCTCCAGTAGAGATTGCTGTGACCATGAGTGAGTCACTGAATCACCCTTTTTTGTCACCTCCTTCCTCCTCCATATAATAATTACTCTATTCATTGTCATGCCCTGTAAGGCTTTGAGCTCTTTAATACAGCAGCTCTCTTAGCACAACGTAGATGCCTCCTGTCTGAGGTACTGAGACATCACTAGACAGAAAAACCACAAGCAGTACTAATCAGCTTTTCATAAACGACAACAACATTCTGGTCTTGAAGCATATGAGCAAAACCCTCCAGAGAGGCATTCTGGGGCATATGAAGTTTTTATAGAAAAAGGACCTACCTCTTCAAGGAAGTATGTGACTAGCTAGTGCTTTTAAAAAGAATGGCTGATGTTAAGATGCGGTTGTTTGTGGACAGTTTGTATAGGAGAAGAAAAATAAGTTAAATGAAGATAAGCCATAAGTCTACAGTCACTTTCTCCAGAAACGGAAGTACACGGAATACTACAAGATGTCTTTAAATGAGAAGGAAAAGAAACTGTTTTTAATTAGGCTACTCACAGTGCATCCATTCAGGTATGCATGTAGATTTTTTGTAAAATCCAAGTTTACTACCCGCTGGCATAAATCACCTTTAGTCCCATAGTGGAAATAAATTTTCTTTCTGCATTATATTTGAACAGATAAAATTTTCTCAGTGAACAAGACTAGAGCAGGTACAAAAGGGAAGGACAGATAAGCAAAGATGGTTGCTGGGTTCTGGCATTAACATGACCATACTGGATGTGTTGTATGCATTTTGGTCAATGCATTATGAAAAGAGTAATGACAAAATTGCAAATAGCTCTCAAAGTTATTCAAGAATTTGAGGATAGAAGTTGGCTTCTACAACTAAGCAGAATAGAGACAAGTGAGGAGCCTCATGACAACAGGAAAAGAAACAAACCAGTAAACTGGTCAGATTACTCATTAATGTGAAGTTGTCTTTTTGGACTTAAACAGGAAAGGGAAAAAAGTCCTCTTTGATCTCCTACAGATAAACAGTGGTTAACCTTGGAACATAGTGCCAAAGCAAACAAGAGGTAGTGAAAAATCAGTTCAAAAGGGAGTGTGACAGTTTTGGTAAGAAGAAATTAATTGATTAGTACACCAATAAATGGTCTATTTAGGGGCAAGAGTTGAGGTATAACTCATTCCCAAAGGCTTCACAGACAGGGCCTTAAACACATTTTTCTGCACTAGTACTATCTTATTATTATGTAAGAATTACAACAGCATTTTTCAAAGGGTGTGACAAAGAGAGCACTTACAAAGAATGAGGACATGGAAGAGGCCAAAGGTCCACTTGCATTAATTTATACAGTATCTAGTGGAGCCAAGGACACAATTGAATTCATTTCACTGAAAGGAAGCCCTGTTTATTAACAATTGCGCAGCACAGTGACTGACTGATCAAAGTGAGTGTGACATGAGAACACTTTCTGAATGGAGCACAGTATCATTTGCAGTTAATTTCAGTGTTCTGCTTTTTTGATCCATGTTAGTTTTTGATGGACGTGAAGGAGCATGAAGGAGCTCTCACTTTTCTGAGCATTGCTAAGACATCCATTTAGGAATCATTTTGTTTGAAAATTCATCAAGAATGCAAGTGCTTTTACTGCATGTGAATATAAAACAGCTTCAATTATGGATTGGGAGAGCAAACAGTTGGGTCAAACGAATCAACAACATAATTCTGGCCTCAATTTCCTTTTAAGTGGTAGCCCCTTTTTGTTTTGGGATTCCTTCTCTTACTGTCCTTAGAGACTCCCAGCAGGTACCATGATCTTTAAGAAATGAAGAATAAATTGTATTACATATTGCAAATACTACACTATATAAAAATATTAGAAAGGAGTTAGAAAGTTATAGATGGAACAAGATTCCCAGATTCAGGGTATTTGAGGCTTGAGAACATTATATCTTGTTTGTTTCACATGTGCAATTCCTATAATTGCTCTCAGGCAGCTAGCTACACCAAGATCTCCACTCTACACAAACAGGAAAAAAAGAAAACTCACATCAGGAGAATGGACATTCCAGTCATCATTTGGACAACAAGAGTATATTATCTTTAGAGATCTCTTCCCATGAATGTACTTCTAAATACTTGAATGCAGGTTCAAACCTGCATATCCAAAACGTTAGCTTTACAGACCATGTCAGACTATTCCCATATGAAAAGCCTATTGGCATCATCTTTTTCAAAGTGCCAAAGCAACTTTAAAAAATACATAGCATTTATATATATCTAAACCAAAAATTTAGGACTGGATCTTAATACCATCCTCCCATCTACCAAATAATTCAGCACTGAAAGGTATTCTAACTTGCAGGCACTGAACTTTATGCTGGTACTTATAAAGAGAAAATAATTTTCAAATGACCTTCCACTCTTGACACTCGTGCACAAGAGTTAGATAGAGATCCCATAAATCAAGTCAACAATTTCACCATCCCATGCAACTGACCTCTCATACTTAAAGCTGTCCAGCTGAAAATGCAGACATCCTTAAAGTGAACTGCAAAACTAACATTCTGTAATGCCCCCTAAATCAATCTGAGAACAGTGCTGTGAGGATGTGCCAAGTCCTCAGTGATAAAAGAGAAGGCATAAGAGCAATACTTACCAGCTGGAGGGAAGGAAGATACTGTAAACAGCAGCAAGCTGCCAAATAACTATATTAGTTGGCATAGCTACTTGTCTCTGCCAAATTTAAAGGGCCAGCCACTAGCACTACATCCTAGAGGGATGCTGGAGAGGTAGGGGTGTGAAGACACTGTATCGTTGGAAAGCTTAGTGCTGACCAGGTATTTACATCAAGAAAAATATGCGTCAGAAAAAGTTCAATTTTTGCAGGCTATGACATCTAACAACATCATTTTCAAGTTTCTCAGTTGGAGAGGCCCGATAGCTAATAGGATGCTTACATTGAAGACTATCTGTAGAAATAATCTTGCTTTGCACAAAACTACAGTTCACAAGCTGGATTTGTTCTGATACAGTAATTTAAAAAAAAAAAAAAAAAAAAAGGCCTTAGCAACACCTTGGGGTAGGAAGGGCTGGAGAGAGTGCAGGGAACGGAAGGTCATAATCCTCACCCTTCTCAGAAAAATGTAAGGTATGGATAAAGGTGGGTCAAGGCCGAGATTTATACCCCTGGTGCTAGACTATTGATTCCATTGGAATAGATCTTTGGGGTTTTTCCCCCCCCATTTCCCATCTCACCTTTGGAAAATCCTCCCAAATATATACATTCTTAAATTTAGAACTGATACATCTCCACAAGACACCCAGCCCCCCAGGACAGTATATACAGCGACACATACTATAATGTATATCTATTTCCACTATTTATCTAAAAAAGTATAGACAAATTAGATAGCTTTGGTACTGATGATGCCTTACTACATGCAAATATTGCAAAGTTCTGGCCTTGTTATCCATGTGATTTTTTTTCCCTCTTCGTACCTTTAATGAGCCAGAATTTTATCTTAGTTTATCATTTAGTGCACACATCCATAAAATTCCACAGAGGTGGAATTAAAACTATAGTGCTCTAAAGGTAGCCCTCATTCTTTGTGCATTTCCATCTTGCTCTTTTTCTAGCTCCCAGGCTTTTTCATATATATACTCACACACACACATATATGCATGTATCTGTGTGTCTCTTTATGCACACACATATATACACAAACGTGATATATATATATATATATATAATTTGTGGGTTTAGTATTACCTCTTTTTGAGGGAAACAACTCATTTAAAGTGAAGGCACACAATACAAACACATGCTCTTGACATGCAAATTTAACACTAAGCAATACTTGTCACATGTGAAAAGGTAGGTGCAGCAAAATACAGATGAATGCAAAGGAAACTTCATCTCTTGCATTCCTTTTGAACTTACAGATCTTGGACATTCTGCTTCAAGACTCAGGACCATTTATAGTAGTTCCAAAATGCTGACTTTGTTAACACACAGACCTCAGCAGGACAAGGAGCATTGAGGATGACTGATTGAAATTCAGAGCACCTTACAGAATGATTTGTTTGACATACCCAATAGGGAACTCTTGTTTGTTGAACTTATTATCCATTCATGTATTCATGAAAAAAAATACAATAAAAGCATAATCCCTGCATAGTGCCTGAACGATCACATTGAAATGAACCTGGAGCTTTGCAGTGCTAAGCAAGGTCTTTAGTTTGCAACAGAACAGTTTTACATAGCAATATCATTAGCTGTGTCTAGAGTTTACATTATACTTATAAATCAGCAAGGGAAATTTAACCTGCATTGTAATCTAAGGTTATGCTGAGAATCAGACATTAAAAATACACATGCATAATAATAACTGCTCATGCGACTTTTTGATTTTCTTCCTCCTAAATGATTTAGCAATTACTCTGTTGAAACGTAACTGAGCCTGTGAATCTGTTTGCATTTTGACAACTAAAATACAGGTCAAAAGAAATACAGAAATAACAAATATGCTTTGGTGATTTGGGAGAACAGTTCTTAAAATAGGTCATTATTATAGGAAAAAACTTGTTGTTTAACAAATAACTGGCAAGATTTAAATCAAGCTTTACTGTGTTGAAAATACTGAGAAAGCAAAGGTCAACACTTCAAGATGAAAATTCTTTATCATAGGCTACAGCACTGAAAGGCATTTACATTCATGTGAATGCTATATAGTTTTGTTGTACAGTAGGATGCCAAACAAAACCATGCTTGGTTTTTCCATTCCCTACTAAACTTTCCAATGGCTCCTCATGAACTGAACTTTTGAATATTTCTATTCAAGCTGTGTTAGTTTTACATTTTATTTTCAGATCCATTCTCACTCCCAAAATAAATGTATTGAGCCGCTCGGGGCAGGAGTTGTACATTACTAATTTCAATCACTTATCTCTTATTTTCAGCCATAGCAGGAGCAGAGTTACTTGGCAATTTACTCTTACAGTACCTGACCTTATTGTCAAACTACTGGGTTAAACTAAGATGACTTCTGGAAATCATCTTGCCTAGTTGCTTCTGCTTGCTTCAGAACCTCCCCTCCCATCTGGTAAACGCTTATAAATTGTGATGGAAGGATAAAGAGTCCTCCCCTACTCTGAAAGGACAGGGTCAGCTTTCTGTTGAACATATTCTATCAGTTTTGATCAACATGATTAAAAAGGTGAAGAAAACTTGAGCTAACAAAAAACATCACTCTAGATTTAAAAAATTATTTAATTTCTAGAAGGGATAGTGAAGCAGCAGGCCCAGACTCAGTCTTTTGTAACTAAGACTAACCAGGACAGTGCAGCCTCATCTCAGTTCTCAACAATACAGTTGCAAGACTCCCATTAGGAGATATCTACCTTCATTGCATTCCAAAACTGTCTTCCCCTCGTATTAAGTTGTGCCCCTACTCTTTCAATTAAATAGAAGACTTCAGCCAGCAAACATCATCTGGGTGCTCCGTTCACCCTTTGCAACAGATGCTGATGGGTACCAAACCATGTAAGAGGTGCTAAGCACAGACGACTTCCTCTTCTCTATTCCTGCGATCTAAGGACAGGAGAATTGCACGAAGCCATGCCAGTAAAGTGAAAAGCATGAAGTTTGATCTCCAAGGCGATGCACTCAAACGGAGTAAAAGCACTGCTAAGACAGTTATGAAGAAACACTTTAGCCTTCCAGCCTTTCTGGGTAAACAGCACCTTAACACTTTAATACAGAAAATCACTTCAGGTTGGTTTCAAAATAACATGACAAAGATATTCTAACACTATCATACTCCTGTGTAGTAAAGAGTGCTTTTATACCTGGAAAGTTTTAAAGATTTCCTTTCATTTGCAGTCATTGCCTTGATCTGCTGTTATTCCTGGTAATCGCTTTGCTGTGTTCACACACACAAAGATTAATATTGATGCCTAGAAGACAAAAGTGCTATTTTCTAGATTATGGTGAAATAGCTTTTTAAAGAAACTTTTCTTCAATTGGGAAACAGCATCAATTTGTTATCAGCTTGTCATAATTTCACCAACTATTTCTGAAACAACTTACAATTCTTTGTGCATTCTTTTCTTCTGCATGTTATTAATGGTATGAGCTATAAATCAACAGGAAACCTAAAAGCATTAGGAACAACTACATAGCAGCTAACAAGACATTCTGCTAACAAGTCATTTAACGATAAAGCTTGCAATGCATTGGGGACACTTTAAAATGTCATTCTATATGCAATGTCGACATTACTTAAATAAAACAGTGACTCTGATTTGAGTCAAATCAGAAATGTTCAGAAAAACAAAAGCTGGTAAACAAGCTCACAAATTGCAGAACTTAGATTAAAAGCAGGTAACTTCAGTCAAACAATAAAAAACTGGAAGGTGCTTGCATCAGAATTAAATAGTCAAAAGCCCAGGAAACAATTCAAAACAATTCAATTTACACAAACATATGCATAACCTCTTAGGAACATCTCTTAAGAGAAAAATTTTTGCAGGGTAGAGGGAGGATTTGTTCTGTTTTAAACTGCTGAACTGAAGAAACACACAGCTTCTCCTTCCTCACCCATTCAGAGCTAGAGGTCTAAGGAAGGGGTGTCTCCAGGTACCTCCAACTCTCTATTCTCACTATCACAAGGATTTCACTCAAGGCTTTGCTAGCATTACAGCAAATGCAACTAGAAAAACACAGTAAGTTCTCAGCCTTCAGTCTTGCCACAAGACGGTCTACTTACCAAGGTCATGCAGCTATTCAGACCAGCATACACCATGCAAAAGTATACTCACACACCCTACAACACAAAGAATAGTGCAAGGCAGAGATAATAGCTCAGTTTGCAGAAGTATAGCTGTATTCCCCCTGAGAAGTAGGATTAACTAGTTCAACAGTACTGATTAACTAGTACTGATGCAGCTATCCACCCTTCAGGACCTCTTGGCATAACACTGCACTGAATCATACAACCATAACCTCAGAGTTGCAAACACACAATATAGCCACACATACCAGAGCCAACATCCCCCCCGCCTTCTGAATTTCCTCTCTACCAGCCCCAGTCCTTCAAAGTTCTTTGAGGCAGAAGCTGCCCAAATTCTTCATTTGGAGAAACCATTTTCCCTCATACGGAGGCTGCTCAAGCAAGCTTTTGAAGCATCTCCCTCCGACCTTGAAGCTGGATCCCTCTTTCCTATCTTAAAGGCATCCAATATCCATATAAGGTAATGAGATAAGAGCCTGTCTTCTCTTAATTTCAGATAAAATATAGGTAAAGTGCTCAAGCTGTTTCTTCTAATCTGTGCCTGTGGAAAGCCCCAGCTCCTCTCACATCTTGTATTCCGTGGTCCTTTTGCTTTCACCTAGCCTAACTCAAGCTAAATTGACCGGAACTGCTTGTAACTGTTAATCGCATATATTAAATTATTGCTTACATTCTCATCCTGTTCTACCTTCAATGGTTATTTTATAATATATATTTGCTTATAATTTCTTACATCAAATGATAACACAAAAAATACTAGATTTTCAAGAACAGTTAAGAATAAGTGATAAGTACTGATGGAGTTGTTGACCTGTCTCCTGCAGAAACCTCCTAAACATCTCCTTAGAGGACTTTCCTCCCTCAGGCTCCTAGTAGTATTTAATTCTCTTTTTCTCTATTTATTACACTTATTTGACCTCTCACCATCCTAGTCTGGTAAAACTAGGCTGAAACTTGCTCCAGAAGAGTGCATTAGATCTTCTTCACTAAGTAGTCCCAGGCATTCTGTGACAGAACCTTAAGAAAACAGTAAAACGCAAGTCTTTTGCTGTTGTAAAGGTCTGATCAAAGGTCAGCTGAAGTCAGTGGGAATCAATGGATTTCAACAAAGTCCTGCTCATTCACATGAGGAAAAAGTGCATGCCCAGTCTAGCATGCACGATCATTCTTTATTATACACACCCCAAACCCCCGACATTAGCCACTAGCTATTCAACCATTACTATATTTTAAAACTCTTCAGAAGGTTCTTCCTAAATTCTTCTGTTGCCCTTATTGCAGAGAGATTAACATTAAAGCAGTCAGGAGCAGCAGTCTTTCCTGCTCATGCCTGAGTGTTTTGCCAACTGATTTCAACAGGCTGTGAAAATGCCAGTGATTAGACAAGTGTAAGCCCCTGTTCTCATATGAAGCTCATTTTAAGATCAAGACCTCAGTCAGTGTAGCCATAGCAATGGCACTTTTAGTGTAACATACTAATATCCAAACTGTTACCATGGAACCCAGTTACAAAGACTTGGGCAATCAATTCTGATTATTATAGTTAAATGTTCATGACTTAAATCCTACAAATAGTAAATTTCAGACACTCAGGTGCAAAATTTCTATTTAAGGACAGAACAAATTGTGCTAGGCATTGTAATATCAGGGCAGGTCATTCAGGATATAATTGGCCCTAATTGGCATTCACATAAGCTGTTTTTTTTTTTTTTTTTTAACCTACAGCCAAGAGGCATTCAAAAAGGGTAAACTCCTGCTGTCTTTGGAGATCAAAGAAAATCAAAGAAATTACTTCCAATCTTATCCTGTGCAATCAAATGCTCAGCTGCTTGATATTTCAAAAAGCAAAAACACCAGCACCAACTGGAAGTGGCTTTTGCAAAGTTAGGTTTTTTCCATTTGTTTTTGGGTTTTTTTTTTTTTTTTCCAGTTCTATGGCCAGGTAGTAGCATGTTTGAATTTCCCTGTGTATCTTCATGCAACTAGAAAAGTAGGAGTGCACTGACTTTGGAATAAAGCAGAAGGAAGAGTAAAAAAAGGAACCGGACATTCCAGAGACATTTTAAAATATAGGTTCGGTTATTATTTAAAAAAGAATAAAAGGTCATTTTAATTTTTTTGATTTTCCTGACTGCAGGAAGGAGGAGAACAGAGCAAAGCAGCAGACTAAGCAAACTAAGTCTTCTCATAACAGATGATGCTGAATGCTTTAACAGTAGATACCAAAACATAGCATCTACAGATCAAACAGAAAACCAAACTTCATGGCTATGCCAGGAGCATATTTGTTTTGCAGCTTCTAATAGGAAAATATGCATACAGAACATTCCCTCTAGCAGAATAAGTACAGCCCTCTGCACTCATGGCCCAAGACACATCAGGGCCTAAAGCATAAGCTACATCTATTGCTCATTCGGTCAAACGATGCAAAACATGCAGAAATCAAAACAGTAGGTTGTTCATTTTGTGCCATCTGCCACTGACATGAGACAAACTTGGACAGCGTAATCCATTATTGCATGTGCAACAATAGATGAAAGTGTATGGTTTGCTGGTGGCAATTTTTTTTTTTATTGAGAAAGGGGGGTTATTTTTTAGTTGTCCACGGAGAAGATTCCCTCCTTGCTTCCATAATTTATTGGAGGAATACTATAAGAGTTGAGTGCTTCAAGTCCTATTCACCTGCAAAATCTAATCTACGATAAGAAAAAAATTGTACAACAGCATGACCATTATGCCTCTGCAAAGCAAAAAAATGCCTGCAGTAAAAAACACCACACTGATTTAAGCACTGCTGTCAACATTTGCTTCTTTCAGGCCCCAAGGACCAATAGACACTTACAGGGAAGCAAATCTGGGTCTTATAGAAAGGCAAAGCTCCTAGTACTGATTATTCACAGTCAGGTCCCCAGGAACTCTTACCACATTTCATATTTTTCAATTTGAAAGAATGCACTACTTATCTTGAAACCTCCTTTCTGCCTGAGATGTAATCCATCAATAAAAATGTAACATCAGCACAAAAAAACCCCACGGAACTGATTTGCCTCTGATTTTCCCCTAAGTGTTCAATAAATTAATATATGACTACCTTCCTGAAAAATCATTATGCAATGGCATTGTCCATAAACATAAAATAACACTATTCACTGATGTCAAACCAAGTTGGAGGTCTCTGTAACTAGCCATAGCTGTGATAGCCACCACTGTCACAGCTTCCTTGTCTTAACTGCATGTACATTTTTGCCTCTGGGATGAGCAAATGACACGAAGGAACCCAGTTTGACACTTACATTATTGTTACCAGAGTTAACCATTCATTTGCTCATCCAGGTGCTTTTTCTACCTTCTTGAACTGCAACCTGAAAAACAGTGCTTTATGGTTAATATAATACTGAGGTGAGAAAGAAGAAAGATGAGGGGGTAAGAAAAACAGCACTGCTCATTTCAAGAGCTTTTGTTCAGACACTTGTAAATGCTGACACAATCTGCACTTTTATGGTACATTCCCTTTCTTCCCTCCCTTTTTAATTGACGTTTACTTTTATGATACTTAAGAGCAACAAATCTTGAAAAGTTACCCAAAGAGAAACAGGAAGAGCATATGTACAAGAATAATTGTTTCTCAGGTCTAAAGAATTTGAACAGAACTCGGAAGAACATCATCAAGGCTTCTGATTCGCACTGAAGTAAACCCTACCTATTAAAGATGCACTACATTTCACTTCGTGTCATAGCATGTCAGATTTCACTCCTACTACTTAATCTTCTGTGTGACCTTACTATAAAATATTCCAGAACCTCCCATTATCTAAACATTCAAAAATGGGTTAAATTCATGACTGTGCAGAAATCCAGCAAGGTTTATGGATATAGTATTGTTTCTCTTCTGGACAGGAGATATCTATATCTATCTGTAAATTCCTAAATATAGACCATATTTTTCTGTCCTACCAGGATGCAGTCCTTATTCAAGCTTTTATCACTAGCAAGGCAAGAATTGTCTGCAGAGTCTTTTATATACGTACACGCATCTGAGGACATGAGCCAGGCTGCCAGAAGACTACGACATATAATCGAGCACAGAGCCCTCAGATTACATCATGTTCTTTTCTAAACAGGCTGGAAATCAAACAGAGGACGAGATAGCTCTGTACTGAAGCTATAGATTCAGATACCTTAGATATAAATGCAGATACCTTGGATTTTAATGGTGAACTACAATATTTTTTTCTGGATGAGTCTTCAACTTTAAAACTCCAGATCTTCAAACACCACTTGTGGGGGGTGGGGGGAGACAAATCTACTTCCCACACATGCCCATTCTTTGTGCAAAGAGAGCATTTTAAAATATTTTTTTAAATAGCAAAAGGGCCAGAACTCTAGAAGCCTTGTTTCCTACAGTTTTCTCTGATCTCCTTTATCAACAGCCCTAATCTTCCTCACAGCCCCTGCGATTTATCTCCAGCAGCGAGGGATGTGTGCTGACTGGGGTTGCTGCCAAACGAACAGCTCCTGGTTGAATTCTGCTTGCTGTTCCTGCCATGTTTCTAAATCCATCAATTTTCTTGAATCTTGAAGGAATGTAATTATCTTTGAGAAATCTACCTTTCTTTCAAATCTGCTCAAAATTGATCAATTTTTGAAGGAGACGAAGGGAACGAACAAACAAATGGCTCCCTTCAGAAGCTAGGCATTTTAACCACTCATTTACAAAAGGAAATGATGGAGTGATACAGGTATTATTTTTTGCTCATCTGTTCCTGATTTCCCAGTTTGTTAGTGTTTGACATAGCTAGGCTGGCATCTACTGCAAGATGCTTGCTACCATTACTTGAAGGGGTAAAGTTATTAATTCAGCTTGTCCAGTGCTTTGTGTAGGAAAAGACAAGTTGATAAGCAGCACAAGCAACGGGTTTTCCAACAGCTGGTACTGAAGACAGTTTGGCTGCCAAAGTTAACAGATCCTAACCCATGTAACCATCCATGAAAGAAAGCCTAAAGCATAACATCATCTAAAACAAAATAAAAATAACAAACAGCTTAGATCTATGACAGACTAGGTCTACGTACCTCAATTTAATACTCTAGAACTACCACAATTTCTCCAGCATTAGAGTTCTGTGGTTAAAGTAGAGCTGTAGAATAAGACATGTGAAATAGGCTCCCCACGTGGTGTCTTAGCAAAATTAAGATTAATAAAATCCGTTAAAAGCTGAAGAATGTTCAGCCTCCACCTAACTTAAAAGTATGGAACTAAATGTGTCATCACAGGAATAGAAAAATAGCTGTCTACTCAAAAAAGAGAGCCCCAAACCATTTAAATCAAAATTGGTCATTTCAAAGTTAAAAGAATCTGAATCTTTGGTGTCATCCGGTACACTTTTACTACCCAACCACACAAATGAATATGGAAGGAGTGTCCCTCCTCCCCCTAAGCACTTAAATTCTCAGGACTTTTAGGAATATAATTTGGGAAATTTAAAAGCATTTGACCTGTTATGCATGGATTTCCACATTATATAGTTATAAAATATGACATTTTGGTAAACTTTGCACAGCTATTCACTTTCGTGATACCTTCCATTTTCTTGCAAAGAATCTCATGAGACTATTCAAAAAATAAAGTAGGTATTTTTGCAAATGTATTTGTGAGTAGTAGCAGTATTATAGTTGCAGATAGACACACCAGTCAGGAACGCAGCCCAGTTGTATTAATGTGCAGTAAAAATACAGAATTTTTCCCCCCAAAGTCTGTAAACATTAAAAAAATATTCACTAGTTTGCATAAGTGTACAGCTCATGTTTGCTTCAAGGCATATATATAGTTCTGGGTACTCAGATGTTCTTGACATATTTGATACATTAAAAGAACAAATTTTGGAGAAGGTACTCTCAACATAACAGCAGCACTATCTGAAGAATTGTCACCAGACACAGATCATGCATTTAAGCTAGAAAGGAAGCAGAAGATCATCTACAAAAATTATCAAAAGATATGAAAAATGTATCTCACTTCAACCTCTCTCTAAAATGGTAAAGCTGAGAAAGGAAATGTCATTTTCAGGCACACACTTAACAAAGTCCATATTTTTTGCTTTTCAGCAGCAATTAGACTGATTTTCTGTCCATCTGGTAGATTCAAACGCATATTCAATTCCACAAAGCACTGGGAGAACAAGGAGATTCTACGAACAGGATCTAAACAAACTGACTGCCAACACACCAACTTCAGGCCATGCCAAATACCTCTCAGTAGAATTACTGAACTTGCAAGATCATACCTGTGCTCTGGTTTCTTGCTTTGCATATGAAAGGCCTTTAGTTTTTACAAACAATAAACATTTTCCATACCATGAGGATAGATGCATTTAAATGAAGTTTACTATGAAAGCTAAAGAATATCCTTAAGAATTGGCTTAGTCAAAGAAAATTTAAGCCATAGAAAAATGAACAGTTCTTTTACTATGATAGTTCAGATGCTGTGTTTGAGTCAGTAAAGTCCCACTGTCAGAGATAATCTCTCACACCGAAGGACATTAAAAACAACCAATACTCAACACAGACCAGGAGTTTCCTAACTTTTTGGACCGTAGACCATTGTCAGCCCTCAAAATTTCTCACAGAATTTATAAATGAAGACACTAGAGAGGCAAGATGATTCTTAGGACTAGCTTTGAAGACCAGCTACATGTACTACGGCTTTAGGTAATGGTTTGTGCATCATCAATGCCTGTGAAAAGAAAATCAAGTTCAAGAGGACAGTAACCACATTCAGATTTGATACAGACTAAGGTTTGAAGCTGAATCAAAATATATGTTCCGGTTTGGATTTGATAGCACTGAAATCATAGGATAGTAGTCCAAAGCTACAGCAGGATTTTCAAATTTCAAGAGTTTCCTTCCCATTTCTACAACCTTGAGGTGAAATGGTATAAGAATATTTAAGTTTTCCTGATTATGCTGGCAGTTGAATTAGTAATTAAAAAATAGGTTCCTTTTATATCTATAGCTACCAACTACAAACACTGGGAATTTATTTTAGCCTTCAAGTTTCAATATTTGGCCATAAAAAAAAAACCCAACATTTTCACAAAATAAAATGTTTCTGCTGAAATGGCAGCACACAAACACCACTTCAGTCCACAAATGCAAACACTGCATAGTAAGCTCACTTAATAAAAATATGCCTGGTCTGAGTCAAAGTTTCTTTGGAATTATTTGTACCTCAGAATAATGAGGATGTTAACAAAACAGTTCAGTCAGACCTTCCAAAACTCACTTCTCTAAATTGCTCCAACTTAACCGCATTTTAAACAATAAAACTCAGCAGCTATAATCTAAATCATACACTTACCAGTCTTTTTCCCACAAGCCTTGAAGCCTAAAAGTTACCATGGAAACAAATTCTACGTTTCCACAAATTGAAAGAGCCCATTAAAAACAAAACAAAACTAAAAAAGATTAACTCATTGCTAACTATACCTCATTCAAATTATAAACATGGCAATGGCTAAACAGTTTGTAAGTAGTCACAAATAATGAGGAAAATACTAAAACTAGTCAGTGATCCAAAATAGCATGGCACTCATAAGAATTTTTAAAATGAAAATAAAGAAACCACCACACTATTTCTTACAAAGAAGCATTTTTACAGTGCATTAACGGTTACATTGACATGCTGTAAATGTGCGATAAAAAGTGCCACTAGACCACAAATCATCCTATAACCTAAGTGGAGGCAGAACTGCTGTCTGAAGCTTTAGATTCACTATTTACTCAGTCTTGTCTCCATCAGATTTGCAGGATGATCTCAGGCAAGCGATTTAACCTCTCACAGCTTTGATTTCCTGTCTGTAAAATGGGGAAAATACTGCTTGTGATACTAGATAATATCCAGGGAAAGATAGCGCTTACATCTATCTGCATGGCTACCTAAGAAAAGGAAAGTAGATCATACAATTCCCATATTGTGCTCTATCTGTATTTCAGGAGGGTTGTCTATGACCCTTAAGAGTACAAAAATGCGGTAAGTTCCAAGATCATCTCCTATATCTCTAGACATGAACAGATACATCCCCTGAAATCTATTCCTTAGCAAGATCTGACACATTTCAGATTATACATGGCCTAAGAGCATATATGAAAACGCAAAGCACTGGGCCAGAAGCCAAGAACATGCGCAACCAGGGGGGGGATCAGCTATCCTCATTTGACCTAAGTCCATGGACTTTCTACTGTTATATGAATTAGGATTGGAATTCTTATTACTCCAGAAATTCTTCTCTTATCCAAAAGAGGGATGGGGAAGAGGGGGAAATTCAGAAATGGTTCTGATATGGGAATTTGATCTCAAAGTCTCCTGCTTCTGGGTGATACAATTCTCAATCTATCTGAGACTGAAAAGCATCATCCTCCCGTTCAGTCTGACATCTAATTTATCTTCTAAAACCCTCATCATTCATTTCTGAAGTTACCTTGTTTAGTCACTATACTGATCTTATATATTGTGCCTTCTGAGAATGCCAGTACTGATGATGGTTTGTGTCATGTAAACTCCTGTCAGTTATAAACTACTTTCAAAGCACTCATGACATGGAACAGCAACAAAGAGTAACTGTTCTCAGCCTAAGTCAGATTTGAAAACAATGTACAACAGTGGTTTACCACCTTTGTTTCACTAGGTACTTCTAAGAGATCTTTGAAAGGTAACAAGTCATTCAGGCACGTTCAAGCCATATAGGAAGATTATCTCCTTCTAGTTCTCAAAAAGAAACATGGCTGCAAGGGTGAGGTCTTAAATCTTCAAGTTCTTATTCCTCTACACAGTTTCAGCACAAGGAGCGAGACTATCTCTGAATTTGGACCACTCGACGTCCAAATTCAGAGCGAGGTATGAGCGAGGGTGTGTAAAATTAAACCTATTGTTCAATGTAGTTTTCTTCTTTTGCCCTAAAACGTTAAAAGAATTTCTCCCAGAAGAAAACTAAGATGATAGACTATATCCCAATTTTCAACCATCTACTGTGCTTTGGTCATTGAAGAAAAGTCTGTGATAAGGCTTAAGTAGTAAAAGGAATCTTTTAGTATTAAGAAAGATAAAATAATATACTTCCAAGAAGAGAGAGAGAATTGAATGTTTCTCAAGAGATACAGCACAGAACAGACTGATTAACCAAAACCATCTAAGCCAGAATATTCCAAGGGTGTTACATGTCAGCTAGACCTTTAAGGGACAGGAAAACTGCATATAGTAATTATCACAACAAGTTTTCAGTCTCTGATTCAATCTTCTTTTGTCAATCTTTGAAGCACCTCTTTGTTGTTCTTAGTCCATTCTCCTTCTGTTAGGGTTTGATCACCTGCAACCCTGTTCTCCCCCTGAGGTCAGACACTCAACACCTATTTTTTCCCCACCTCTTCTGTCAAACAAACAAATAGGAAAAGCCTCAATGATCATTGCTTCTATAAAGCAACTACTTTGCAACTTTGAAAGCATTACTGCTTTTTGAGACTCTTTTTTCATATAACAATAGAACGCACACATTTGATTCGACATTAAATGAATTGCTAAAGCATATGATTTTACAAGTCATTCACGTTGTGCCCCATTATCCGCCACGACAATTGATACATTCTGTCTAGCAGCCATTATAACGCACAAGATTATAATGCTACTTTTAAAAAGCTATTTTAGAAAAATCATCTAGAGACAACATGGCATTTGCTTTTCTAACACACACACACACCTGCCAGGTTGACTACAGCCCTGAAGTTTTCTCAAGCTGATTTACAGATGCATCCTCTTCAGTAGGCCTCTTTGTGGTGTTTCTTGAGATTTTTGTTTCACTCTTACTTCAAACTCATTTACTTTCCCAGTAAAAATCATCTAGTAAAATTAACATGTGTGTGTGGTAATAAATCATTGTCTTCTCTGAAAACCATTTTTTACAGTGTGTTCTCATAGTATGAGTTACATGCGGTAACTGTTGAAATTCTATTAGACTATCGACCATGTTTTATAGAAGGAGGAGGGATCCTCCCCCTCTACTCAGCCCTGGTGAGGCCTCACCTGGAGTACTGTGTTCAGTTCTGGGCTCCCCAGGACAAGAGAGAGATGGAGCTCCTGGAGTGAGTCCAGCAAAGTGCTTCTAAGATGATGAAGGGACTGGAGCATCTCTCCAGTGAGGAAAGGCTGAGAGAGGTGGGACTGTTCAACCTGGAGAAGAGAAGGCTCAGGGGAGATCTGATCAATGTGTACAAGTATCTAAAGGGAGGGTGTCGAGAGGCAGGGGCCAGACTCTTCTCCGTGGTGCCCAGCGACCGGACAAGAGGCAACGGGCGTAAAATGAACCACAGGCAGTTCCATCTGAACATGAGGAAAAACTTTACTGTGAGGGTGACTGAGCTCCAGAACAGGCTGCCCAGAGAGGTAGTGGAGTCTCCTTCCCTGGAGACATTCAAAAGCCATCTGGACACAATCGTGGGTAATGTGCTCTAAGTGACCCTGCTTGAGCAGGGGGGTTGGACTAGAGGATCTCCAGAGGTCCCTTCCAACCTCAACCACTCCGTGATTCCATGTGTTCCATATACCTGGGTTCTATCTAGAAACACTTTACTGTGATTTCAGACAGCAAATAATAAGCACACTCTGGTACACAAGTTAAAGTTTCCATTCAGGATACTATAATCATTTAGTACACTGCTGTCTCTTGAGAATACAGAAAATGCATTAATTGAAGGGGGGGGAAGAGTTTTATTTTTTTTTTAAACTAGCTTTTCCAAAATAGTTTGGTTTCTTATTAATAAATTAGCTCAGTCTAAAAGCAGCTTATTTTTGACCTGTGTTCTCTTCGTGTCACATGTGGTCTTCACGCAAACCCTTGCACACTCAACCCTATTTACATATTGCAGATTCTTTCTTACAGATTTCACTAATGCTTTCTTTCTACATCCAAGTCTGCAGAACACTAACCCAGACTATAGTAGTGTTGCCTTGTTTCCTAAGTTCAGGATGTGTTTGATCATGTTCTGTAACCTGGAAAATTCCAATTGCATTTTTAAGTTTAAACCAGAATGTTTTAAGAATCTTTTTGCTAGTGCTAGATTTCTATTCCCTGTTGCAACCTGATCTTACTAGCACTCCAAATATTGAACATGCAACATATCATTCTCATCAGTTAATGTGAGAAAATTGAGGCATTTACCGATTTCATATTTTGTGACACCTCTCTCTCAAAGGTTTGGACGTGGGAGGTACTTTTTATGGTCTTGTGCATATCTGAAAAGATGTGCACTCAAATGAACTGCTCTAGATTTCCACCTTCTGAAAATTGCCTTTTTTTCCAGGCTGATCTGAAGCCAACTAACTTCCGGGCAGCTTCCTCTTTTTACTATACATAAATTAAATTTATCAACATATGGAAAGCACCATAGACTATAACATCTTCTAATCTCTCGGCAATCAGACAATAATGAAAGAGGACATTAGCATCAAGAAACAGTTTCTCAGAGACTGAGCCATCACATGTTTGAGGACTGCTGACAGCTTGCCCTCATTTAAACAGGCATTAGCAAACCCTTCCAACAATACGCCCAAGTCTATTGCCCGCTTCTCTTCTACAGCTATATAAGCACAAAGACCTCATATTCAGCTGGCTACGCAGATCATCCTAGCACATTTGAAATTGCCAGTCAGAACACAAGAAAAAACTCAATTAGGGTAGGCTCTGCACTAACACACTCCTGCTTTAGTATCCTTAAATTGCTGCAGAGACCACTCTATAACCATTCAAATTGTATCTACAGACAAAATTGAAATAGTCTCTCTTTAAATCTACTCCATCAGAACACCCATTTTAAAATGACGTCCTTACTTCCATAAGGCCTTCCACGTTTTAATATTCTCTTCCTAGGATAAAAGCATCCACTAGAGTTAGAATACACACATTTTAATCAGTAAAAACATAATACAACCTGAGAAGAAATAGAAGCACAAAAAGTTGCAAGGAAAAACAGATAAATAAATCTTACAAACATGAATACAACCTTAGAGTTATTGATTGAACTGGGCTATTTTTGTTGCTATCCTGTGAAATGTGTAACCAGGGCCAGATTATTACCTTCGCATTTTTAGCGGTCTTATCTGCACTGCTGTTTTCCCAGGCTACTACAAACATTGCATAAACCCTTGTTTATATGGTAAATAGGCTCTATCTGGTTACCTAGACAAGACACAAACCATTTTCTATGTACTGAATACAAAATTAAACATCTAAAAACGCAGAAGTGGGGTAAAGGGCAACTAAAAGTTTCTGCTAGAATGCATGATTCATACCAACATCCACAATTTCCTGTCAAGTTTTCAAGCAATGCAAGGGAACAGTATTTAATATAATTTATTTTTAACTCCTATGCTAATTGTCAGTGACCTTTGAACTCTGGAAGCAGTGCTACTTTCCACGTGGCAAATGTAATCATGAAATTTGATTTCCTATATGTTGTAAGCAATGAAACTGCTTTAATTGACACTGATATATATTTGTAATAACTTCTGTGTAAATTAAAAAATCAATGCCAATTTTAGTTCCCTGGATGCTGTTTTTATTGAACCGGTTATTTCTTTTGAATTAGAGATATGCAGAAGCAGACCTTTTGCAGAATGCCCAATATATGTTTTAAATCCCAGTACAGTTTGCGTGCATGTCATTTATGAACAAAAGCTTGCATGTCGCTCACACTTATGCACACACACAAAGACAAATCCCATCAGATCTAGGTTGCTTTTATGAGATTTTGCTTCTAGCTGATTCTTGATTGATTGCCAAGTGCTCTTTACAATGACTGTGTGGGATAGCATTGTATCATCTGATATCAATGTTGCAGTGCACCACAGAGATTCAATACAGGGATACAAAAGAAGCTAAGAGCAAGGTTATTCATTTGATAAGATTTTTTTTTTTTTCAATTTTTACATGGCAATCTAGATTTAGCAAACCTGTGACCCCGTTGCGCTTACAAAGAAATACTTCGAAAGAAATTAGCAACATTTGCCTTCTTATTTCGCCATTTCTTTGTCCACTCTCCCATTGATTAAATGTTGGAAAGCAAACTACAAATACCTACAGTTAAGTTACAGCTTCCCATAAAGAAGGGTCTTTTTGTTTGGGGTTAATAAAATACTCTGCCATTTGGAAACGCGTTCATTATGAATTCAGGTAAATTTAAGAGTAGGGCTTGTAAAGGTCACGATAGCTGCTGTGAGGAGCGCAAGGTGATCTTTAAAGGTTTCATCCCCCAAAACCCATAGCAAACCAGCTTTTGTGAAATATTTCTCTTTTGTCATTAGAAATTGGTGCCTCAATTTTTCACTAAAAGTAAAAAGAATACATTTTGAAATGATCTTTTATGTTCTAATAGTGCTAGCCACATAAGCTTCATAGTAAAAATGGACTGAGGAACAATGAAAGGAAGAACGCTCACAGCTCAAAGGTCTCGCTCTCACACACTGCACACAGCCACATCAGATCTCACAGTGGTTTATCCTGCTGCGACCTCATAAACTTCGTTATGCTTCAGTGCTTTATATAAACACAAATGAATTCATAAATAAAAAGCAAAGAGTTGCACAGATTTTACACTAGGAAGAGTGGAAAAAGTCTTAATCAGCAAGCACCCAGCTACTACACCAATTCGGTTGTCAAAAGCTCCTAGTTGTTCACACTATACTCCTTAGCAAGAGGGCTTATTTACATCACTGCTGCAAAGCAGCAAAAAATAGAACAGTATAAAGTATTAGGGAAATTCTGTCTTTCAGAGAAGTAGCATTTCTCACTTGTAATAGGAACACAATGTAGTCTAATTTATTTATTTCTAAATAGAAAGAATGTTTTTCCTTGCTTTAAACTCAAAGCACTAAACCATCCCAGCCCTTCACAATTGTTCTTTTTTGCTCCATGTCAAGTCTTACATCAGAACTCTGCTCGGGACCCTCCCCTAGCAGCCCTAGCCAGTCACCAGGACATATGTAGGACTTGCACTCCAGTGAGTGCAAGTTACCATCCCTCTCTTTTCAGCATGCTGGGTCTAGAGAGAAGGGAGAACAGCTTAAAAAAATAGCTTTAACTTCAAGACATACTTGATTTCTGCTAACTTACAAAAAGAAGCAGATTTTTGTAATCATTTTAAGCGATTACTCATGAATTAATCACTTCCAAAAATAAAAGTATGAGCAGAAAACCTACGAGCTAGATTTTGTAAATGCAACAGAGTCCCAACAGAATCCAAAATATTTGTAGCTATACTTTGTTCAGGAAACAAACCTTCAGTATTGTAACTTGTTTCTCAAGTAGCCTAAAAGCATATTATTTTACTAAAGCTTATTGATGCCTGTAAGGTCCTTTTACCTACAGAAACAAAGTGAAATAATGCAACACTAATCTGTAAGACTTTTTTTTTCCATAAGAGATGTTTTTTTCTCACTAAATCAATTCAAAGGCTAATTGGGGTGGAAGGTGACTATCTCTAGTGGTTATAAATACATTTGCATTGCTATCAATCTTTTACACGACCGATGCTTAACGAGGCCGAACGAGAGCTCAGTCTAGCCTCAAAGTCATAAAACTCGATGCAAACATATAGCCAATGCTGCCATCAAATGGCAAAACTTAACAGTTGCAATACTAATCATATTTGCCAGTCCAGACTTACTTGCACATACTTCCCAATACATACATATATAAAAGGGGAAGCACAAGAAAGAAAGGAAAAAGATACAAGACTTTCTGGACAAGTCCATATTTTTCCCTAAGGATTCCAGTGTCCCACCACCTCCTCCAGGGTGTAGTACTGTTGTCCACCCTCCCTCAGCTCTGCTGACCAGCTGAAATTCAATCCACTGCCAGCTACCGCATTCAGGGTTGCAACAAAGCGCAAACACCCCATGACTATTAAATTCATAGAAGTCTAACCCCAAGGCCTAGACAGACCACAAAAGATTATTCGTTTCATCTGTGTTCCCTGGACCCTGACCTTCTAAACCACTCTAAGACATCACTAAGCACATTTCAGATTAAGCAAAGGGTCTCTTGTCACTTTCTGAAATAAGCTTGCCCACATATACAACCTAGAAAAAATAAAAACACTTTGCAGTTGTACTGGGCATGTAATTCAGGGTGCTGAATATACTCTACAAGTCCCAAGGGTCAGAAAGAGACAAGGACCTTCTGTATCTTGAGAGCTCATAACCACAATGCTTATCATCTGATCACCTCCAAACACTTCACAGGCAAGGCTAGTCACAATATTCCTGTGAACTGGGTAAAACAGGATATCCAAAAAAGAGTCTGATTTATCTTCCAACCAAAACAGAACGTGTCTGAAAGAGATGAGAATCTCCTTAGACAACTAACTTCAATCAGCATTTTTGGGCTCAACAATATGTTTAAACACATTTTTACAGCTTTTGCCTCATGAACAGAAATAAGGAGGTATGGGACAAAAAGTAACTGCTTTATTGCCAGAAGTTATTTGGGGAAAGAGCTGTTTGCTTTTTTTATTTGGTTTGCCTGTGAAGCAATTAGATTATTTAAGTATGCTCAGAGACTCCTTCCTCCCTGCATTATTTCTGCGTGGACAGCTTCAAATGAAGTGTTGAAGAAGGGTGATCTAAACCTCTTGCATATGTTTGCAACTTTTACTCAGCACCAGCCAGACTGTTACAAGCATTAGCCACTAAAGTGCCCTTTACAGTGAATGGCAAATTAATTGTTATTATTCCATTGAAGAAATGAAAGAATAAGCAAGGAACCATCACAACTGCTATGAAGTTACTATCTTACTAGGTGCTTTCCAGGGCCTTACAAAAAAGGGCCTTAAAGTAGCCAACAACTGATTTGATAGTAGACTGGGTTTAGCGAAGCCACCTATTATGATTCCAGAGTTTTGCTTTCATGTGCCTAATGTTGCAGTAAACAGCTCATAAACTGCAAGTAACAATGCTAAGGCAGCAGGCAAGAAACTTGTGTTCTATCTATCCTTTTACTAGTGAGCTTTGGTATGCACAATGTCACAAGTCAATGTATTTCCACTGCAAATATTAATGCCATAGCATAGTGCTTCATATGGCAAGTCATTATGCCAATGAATATACAAGCTAAAATGAGAACTGAAATAGAAGTGGAAGCCTAGGGGAAAAGGCATCATGAAGATAGACAAAATGCACAAAATAAAAGTTAGAATCAGTGACAGGCACATATGCATAATGTTAGTTAACAGCACTTTCTCTAATTACAGTGCTAATTTATGTTGTTGTTTAAAGGGAATTAGGAGATACGCTTGTCAGATGATGAGAAAAAGAAAGCTCTTGAGGAAGCATTTTAAAATACAAGCCACAGAATTCACTCTGTGAAAACAAAAGAGAAGTCCAGAATAAAACTTCTATTTAGGAAGCCCGTGGTTGAACAGGGAATGAACATTTAAAATAAAAAGCCACCCCCTCATGCTCAAATGTGATGCATATGCTGTAACATTAGTGTTTTTCCTTTCCAGTGTTCCAAGATCACAGCTGGGACCAGCTGGTGTCACACTGACATTTTTAATTTCTGCCTCAAGTACTTTTAAACAGAGATGTATATAATTGGGAGAAAGATAATTGAACAGCCTACATCATATCATTAGTTGCTCAGAAATAGAGACTTTCAGTGTTTATTGAAATTTGATTTACGTTCCAACAGTTACCAGTTGAGAACAAATTTAGCTACAGATAAAAGATGCCAGATGATAAAACTCACATTCCAACTGGAAAGAGGATGGCAATTGTCTGTTCTAGATTTTCCCTGAAATCATGAAAAACTGCAATATATTATCAACAAAAAAGAAATAAAATGAGAAATAAATATGAAAAAGAAAGCAGCACTATATATTAAGGCTAGTTAATGTGCCAATGCAACCAAGATGACAATCAGAACCTGTCAATACAACTAATGCTGCAGCTGTTACTGAATTTCTCCATCACCGCTATGCTGTGGCAACAGAGGGGAAATCTGTGAAATTAGGCCCTAGCATTGTAATCAGGCTTTGCTAAACTTGCTCAGTGACAGTCTGTGCCTAATTTCTAAAATGCTAGTAGCATCAGCATCTAGTCCCTAAAGCTTTTGTTGTTGTTATTATACTGGAATGGCACCTGTGGTAAGCAGAGTAGGGTGTTTTACAGGGAAAAAACCATCCCAAGTAGTAAAATTTTATGACTTGCATGTCTTTGATGTTCTAAGATTACTGCACAGAACTATGACTTCTTTCATATTGTAGGACTAAAGTACATTTTCAAAAGTTAAAAAAAGGTTAAGTTTTGGATAAGTGCTGCTAAACTAGTCAAGGAAGCAAGATTTTCCAAGTATCCAGTGTCTGAAGAGGTATACAACTCACAGTCAACTCATTGTGAAACATGAAAAGTCTGTGTCACAGGATACTGTGGATACATGCAGATGTTTAAGTTCAAAAAGTAATCAAATTCATGGAAGAAAAAAACATCCATCAAGGATATTAAACAGACAAATACTACATGGAAGTAGTAGCTCAGGAAGTCCCTGAACTGCAGAATGATGAGCCAGGAGAGCACTGGGGAAAGCATTACTATACGCTTTCCTCTGCTCATATTCTCCTGAGGCATCTGATAGCGATCTCTGCTGGAGACAGGATACTCTGCTAAATAAATATTTGGTCTGCTGCAGTATGGTTGTTCTCAGAGTGAGATTTTTCAAAACACTTCTGTTTTCACTCTTAATTTAAATTAAGCACATTTGAAAAATCACAGAAATTCCTTAGCAATGTCCTTGTCACCACCTGTCTGTGTTCAGACTGCTTAGGGTTTCTGCTAAGCCATCCTAGTTTAAGTACACTTCATTAAAAGCCTGACAGCTGTTGGGCCAGACAACCCTCGTATCCCCACATGAACCACTGACTAGAAGTGGTCTGCTGAGTTTCCATGCAAACTGAATTTTTGTGTTTAACTTGCACCTTCCTTTATAGGTTATGATGGTTCACTGCTGCATTGCTCTTTTTCTTACAGTAGAGTGCTTGCTGCAGGAAAGGAGCAAAGAAACATAGCCTCTATGAAGGTCAAACTAATATTTTATTTATCTAATATTCAAACTATGGGATGCTTGAATTTAAACTACTAAAGCACTTCAGCATTCATAAAGATTTTTTACTAAGTGAATAGTTTCAAGTGAAAATTCAGAACATTTAGCTATCTAATTTATGCTTTTCTAATTTGGTTTGGATCTAAGAGCAACATTCAGAAGAAAGCAAGCCAGTTTGTGTCACATGGAAAGATCATCCCCGTGGAAACTGATGCAGTTTTTCTGCTGAATCAGACCCTAATTTATGTCATATTTTCTCCAGCCGAAATGCCCCAGCTTTGTTGTAATATGTTACCATCTATTAAAACAAAATTGGAATCTTTTCAGTCCTATAGCTTGCCTTAAAAGGCTCTTATAGGCAGGTTTGACCTTTACACTACAAATTTCATTTCATTGTAAGCTCTTACATTTATATTACTGCTTAACGTGAACTCTCACTGAAACGTGACCTGACAATTTCTGCCTATATTTAGTCATGCTAAGCTTCTGCTTAACAGCCATCAGGTTAAAAGTGTAGTATAGTTACTGGAGAAATAATATTTCCTGCTCTTTCAGATGATGAAGGTCATACCAGCTTCACACAAACGGAAACAAAACGTTTCCTGTTTTTCCATTGTGTTATACCATTTAAATTGCTTGTTTTAATCACCTATAGTATGGTGTTTGCCAAAATTGCTTTTTTCCTGACCCTCTCCCCTCCAACCCCCCATGTAAGTCAGCTATAAAGTTTATCATCTGCACTGCACCACCTACAGGATAAAAAAAATACCAAGCACTCAGATTCAAAACCATACTTGGGCAAAACAGCTGAAAAAACAGTATCAGTCTTGCCTAAGTTTTATTCACATGTCTTTATCCCCTTGGAAAATAGTTTCATCTTTCTGAAGCCTGCACACAAAGAAAGGATCCCAAAGATCTATAAGCAGTTAGCTTGGTGTTCTTATTACAGCTGATCAATAAGAATAACTGCACAAGTCTAGGCTAGTCACAATGAAAGACTTGTGATCGATTTCTAATTCAGTTTTATCTGGACACTAGTTTCTCAGTTTCTAACTGGTCATCAGTATACAGTAACTATAGCTACTGTGCCAATTTCTGTATTACACATTTGTACATTAGAATTGCGTAAGTATTTGGAAAGCTCAGAACAATAGATATTACTATTATGAAAAGGCCTCTACTACAATTTTCGGTTCATTTTTTCTAGTCAAGAACATCAATTGCTTTTTCTTTAAGCTAGATAACTGTATATAAAAATATGCAGATGTAGTTATTTGTACCTCACAATTATGTTTCCATCAGAAATGCTCACAGAGAACATTCCACTGTGCTATTTAAACAATATACTTTCAATAAATTGTAAAAACAATATACATAAATATTTATAGATCTTTTTTTAAAAAGGCATGCATAGTCTTTTTCATAGGCTGGTTATGTGAGATACCTACTGAACACTCACAGGGCATCAACATTTACAGGAGTATAACATACTGAAAACAGGATCAGTTGTGTGTATTTTTAAGTAACGCATTTTAGCTATGAAATGGAGCATTTTCTGAAATACTTATTTCATTGTTAACCTGATGACATGTATTTTATGTGGAGCGGCACCTCAGCAATCTTACTTATAAAGGATTTATACTAATCAGAATATTCAAACATCCACTCTAGGTGACAGTGATGCAGCACTGCTGGAATAAAGTATTGTAGCACCCAGAGAAGGAAGCCTGCTAAAAACCAAAGCTCACAACCTCACAGAAAAAAAATCTGTAATCCAGCAGTAATGTTTTGTGTCTGCACAGGTAGTACAAAAATTTTTAGCCCAGGGCTCCTTTGCTCTCAATAGCTCCATGCCTCTGATCCTAGACAACCCAACTCCCCCCTCACAACAATCCTTACCTCTGTGCTCCCGCCTTCACATAGGGATTATCTCTACCAAAAGGTGGGAATTTACCAGCTATGCAGTTAGCCTGGGAAAGAGAGGGTAAACAGATGTGCATTACCTAAGGGTGGAGGTTATACAAATGCTCACTGTCAAGGTATTACACTTGCACAGGGGTAGAGACCAGCTGAGGCATAATTAGACTTGTGAAAATATGAACTTGATAGAAACAACCTCAGCATTAACACCACCACACTAACAGCAACACAGTCTAAGTGTCAGTTGCATCCAATGAAATCCAGAAATGCTTATTTAATATACTTAGCCCAAAAAAGGATTTTATATTAGAGGGATTTTAAAACTACTATAATTTTGAGAGGAGAGACAAGAATCCCACCTCATTGCAGAATACCATTGTCCACTATGCATTCGCACGCACTCTGTAATTATGATAGGTCAAAAAGGTACACTGCACAGCTGAAACTCTTGAATAAGTAGCACTTTCAGCCCATAATCATGTTTTGAGCCACCAGTCCCATTATTAAATCTCTCAAAAGTTACATCTAAAAATCCACTAGCATATTAAATGCTAAACTCAACACTAATATTGTCCAGCATATTCCCAAGACAAGGATATTCATCGTCTTGTATGTTATCTGCAGACTTCAATACTGTGAAGCAGCATTAAAGAATGGTTACCGTGTGGTGGTAGGCATGACTAGACAAAACAGTCACAATCTAATAGTTCAGTTCAATAGTTACTGATCTGCTTCAGGGCCTCTTGATCTTTTCCCCTCAGATTCCTTTATATACAGTTTGCTTAATTCAACAAGTTTATACAATGATCATACTCCAGCCCAAATTCTGCCTGCATAGACCAAACTCACCACAGGCATTAGGATTATAACTTTTTTTTTTTTAAGAGTATGCCCTCCAAAGTGAATTTGACTCTACAGGAACACAGACCACTGAATTCAATATGCTGCCATTTGCACGGATGACCTGCTTGACAGACAGATACAGTGAAGTACTTCTAATGCTTTCTGCACTGAACATACAACAGCTGTACGTGACTCTTGGAATAACTTCTTAACCAGCTGTGACAACTGCATAGCTTAAAAAATGACTTAACATGCATGCACCGTACTTGTCTAATGTGCCAGTAACCCATCCAGCAGATGCAAGAGATACCAAGAAGTTCATTTATAACAGGAATAGCACTAAGAAAGTCTTTGCAGCTAAAAGCCTGGATACAATTATTCTCAGCAGGACACGCAAAAAACCCATCAGTGAAAACTGCTCTAAGGTGTGTGGCATTTAATGCTAATCCTAAAAATACTGTATTGAATTGGCTTAATTTTCCGTATCATTCAAATCAAGACTGCAAAATGTTATGTATTGAAAACTATATGTGTAAGCATTAGACCTTTTTCTTCTAAATATCTCCAAGTCTGCTAGGCTTTTATCCTACTGCCTCAATCTTTTCCCCTCAGATTCCTTTATACACAGTTTGCTTAATTTAACAAGCTTATACAGTGATCATACTCAAGCCTAAAGAATTAATGAATAAACTGCAGGGTTTTGGTTTTTGAAGCACTAACACACGCCTGTGTATGTGTACACGTATACCTAAAATCTTGCTTTGATCACAAACTAAAAAGCATTCAATGTATTCATTTCTTTATCTCTAAAGCATAAAAGCAACATAGGAGAGCAACTGTCCTCTTGCATTACAGCTCCTAAGATGATTTTTCTAAAGCATTCCAGCCATCAAAAATAATTCAGATCTCAGAATTGACACCTGTTATGGCTACCAATTCAACAACAGTGCAAACAAACAATTCTTAATTAAGCAAGGCTGTTGGTGAAACTTTCAGATAAAACATTTGCATGTTTATAATGAATATAAATTTTAAACAACACTATTTACTAACAAACTTAATGCCTCAATAAACCTACTCATCATGCTAAAGATAAGACTACACTTTCAACTGTAACTTTGTGCAGTGCGTATAGGATATGCAATGAAATACAGGGCATACGTGGTAGCTACTAACTCTTATAATTTTCAAGATCATAGCTTCTTCTCAGAGACTCCATTGTTCTCCAGATCATCATCTTCTGGGGAAGTCTTCCGATTGATTTATGTAGACTACATGGTTTTACTGGACATTGTAATTATTCTGAATATAAGTAAGGGAGGCATGTAGCTCCATCAGGAAAAACAGTCCAGCACTCTAGCAGTTTTTGGAGTTAACGCATTAATCCACATTTCTCTACTAACAGGAAACACAAGCCTAAAGTCCATCATAAGCATCGCTCAGTCAATTATTCACTACTGCTCCCTGACACAAGCTCCAAGTAAAAACACAGAAGTGGGTCACTTCCATGCTAAGTGGCTTTACAGAAAATAAAGGAATAAGATCTCTGAACAGGGAGAATTATGAACACAGGCTAGATGTATAAAAGCAGTGCAAGCAAGTCAATAAAATCTCATACTCCCAGAACTACATCCAGTAAATTAATCTCATTTATGCAAATACTAACTTTGGAACTCAAGAGGTTAATCAATGAGGCAAATCAGAGTCACAGCAAAAGAAAGTAGAAATGGCTACGTGCAACATTTTCTCTAAATGTTCTATTTTTTCCTTTAATACAGGCAATTCAAAAATGACATTGAAGTAAAATAACTATACATTTTAATAGTGGATTTTTAAAGTTATGGCAAAAACTAGTAAATAAAACTATTTCAAGGCCAAAATATCAAATAACGCTGACTTTGCATTTTTGGCATTATCTTTTCTTGAAAGTGCTTTAAGTGAATTAGATAAGCCAACTATTGATGTGCACTGAATTTGATTATACACTGCTACCAGGTAAAATGTATCAACAATATTCATAGCAAGATCAGATTCAAAACATTTTGGAAAGCCTCTGTATACATAACGGCCCTAACTTCTCACCTCAGCCCAAAAAAATCCCTAAGGTCAGACACTCTGTATTGTTCCCATAATACATTATATTTGTAAGCACTGACAAAAACTCCACAGACTGTAGGTGCTGTATAATCAAAGTGAGACATCCCATGAAGTCAGCCCTCATGGCACTAAAGAAAAAGCTTTGTATTGCCCATCTGTACAGTGAATTTCACCCTGAGTTAATGCATCTGCTAAGAGGAATTATCTGGCATATTGACAGTTTCCTCAAAATTGGTAGTTTTTTTTTTTTTTTTTTTTTTTAAGTAGTTGGTAGTTGCTTTGTGAAACAATCTAGCTTTTACAAAACCTAAAATCTCAGCTTTCATTGGATTTCAACATATTCTTTATTAATAGCTATAGCAATTGTTTTAAAAACTATTGAATGTTTTCTTAAAAGGTGAACTATAGCAACATAAAATATTAAAAAAAAAGCATCAAACAACAATTGCATAGTTCCTAAAAGAATAACTACAATATATTTGAAAATACTATATCCAAAACCAGTTTATCATTGCTTTAAATGCAACAAGACCGAGTCTGGAACACTCCTTTTTTCTGGAAGACCTTACAGTAATTATTGCAAAATGGAAAGGAAGAATTCAAACACAGCTTCTTTTTCTCCTATAGGGATCTGCATTACCATCAGCTGTGAAACAGACATTTGAACTCTGCCTTTGGCAGGTAGAATCTTTCAAAGCATCCATGATGAACAGGAAGCATTTTACTATTCACAGAGTAAAACACAAACAGGCATATGTAATCAGGGAAGGAAACACAAATGCAGTACACAGTAATTATGCTTATTCAGTTACTGTTCTCACGCAGTTATGTCAATTTATATAAATAATATCCAAGATATGTTGTTGACTTGTCACACATTAACTTAAAGTAGACAAAGTCCCTTTTTCTTCCTCACTGCTTTTGAGGTCTGAAAAAGAAATTATGGCTAATTCTGTCATCTATTACTGCTGCAAATAATAGGTGATCAATTCACCATTTTATTTTCTGAACTATATTAAAGATGCTCACTGAATGCTGATAATAGACCTCAAGAAAATGTGTAGAAGTGCAAAAAGATGAGCTGCCAGTCCCTGGGAAAAAGATACTGAACAAAATCAGTTAAACTTAAAATAACACAAATGTCTGTTGCTAGAAACTAGGAGAACTCTACTAACACCAAATTTACAACTGAAAAAAAAAAAAAAACAGGGTGGGGGCAGCTCTTCAAGGGCTCAAATCTAGAGACATTTTGTCCCACCAGTTTCCATAGGGTATACTCCAGTGGCACTTCCTGTCCCCTACATTACACCAAAACGTTATATGGATACCTAGATTACAGTCCATTCCCTCAACCCATCTCAGTCGATCAGCTTTATTTTAGTTGTAGCCTAATAAATACGATCTTTTTCACCTTCGCTAGTAAGAGGCCACTCACAGGCTCTTTATAGAGATGACAGCGCAGGGTCTCAGGTATTGTTTGGGACTGCCTTGGCCTAAGCTGGTTTTAAGAACCATCTAGAAGTCAAGTGGCTCTTGCCTTGCCTATCTAAAGCTCTGAGAGTCACTGTGTAACAAACTATAGCTCCTTATGTCAACTAGGCTGTGGGAGGCTACTGCACAACCTTCAAATGGTAGCTGGTAATCAGTAGACTGTGTTAAGAAAAACTTCTAAAAATAAACCCAAGTAGACCCAAGACAGATGAGGAAGAAATCCTCAAACATGATATTCGTAGTGAAGACCTCAAGATGCTGACAACTTGTCACAAGCTCCCCCTCATTCTTCTTGAGGAAGACAAACTGTCAGCTACAGGATCCAAAGAACCCTTGGAATGGTTAGCATAACATCAATTAAAAGGTGCAAATACTAGACAGCTTTTGTATAATAATTTCAACTGTGTTATTGATGAGAATTTTCTGTATTAGCCCATTGTAAGATTAAAACTTTCAATAACCCTTAGCTCCACACGAAGTATGTTCTTTTTTTGCACATAATGAGATTATGAGTGTAAACACAGCTCAACTCTTATCTCCATACTACTTTTCTGTCATCAGACTTAATTTTCACTCCCTCGTTAACTAAGCAACATGCAGCAACTTGAGCTGAAGCATTACCAGCTCTCCAAAAACTTGATTTGTATTGTCTGCCTTCTATTTTGAATCTTACAGTTCTTCACATTGCAAGGTGAGACTGAAACTATAGAGGCTCTTCCAAACTATTTACACACACGTTAGCAGAGGATAGAAGTAGACGATGTCTTACACAGCTTGCTAGGGCAAAAAAATCTCAGTAACGGCCTCAAGTATTTATTGTATAGTCATTGAAAAACAAACATGGGGACTATACATCTTTAAGATACACAGGCTGTTACTAGTAGCTATACTACTTTGACTTTCACATAATAGCAACAGAATTCATTTTATACATCACAGAAAACTACCATCTCTGGGACAAAGTGATGCTAATGGTAAAAATAAATATCAAAAATAATTTCAAAATAAGTTTTGCTTGACCTTGCTTTCTGAATGCTGGCACTGCTAGCAATAACGAACACCCTGAAACTTATCATGACTTATGTTGACTTGCAGAAGTCCGCTTCCAACTAAACCAATTTCTTGTAGTTCAAACTCTATGACCCAATCCAACCCATCTGTGGCCTGCTACACCTGTTTAACATAAGAAAAGGTTGCAGAAAACTAAAAGTATTATCATGGAGGCTTAAAGTAAAGTTTCTTATTATGATTTCACAGAAAATAAGAAAGGTTACTTACCAATCAGTAACCATATATGGTCATCGTGGAACCACATTCTTTAGATGCAATGCTTTCTGGGTATTTAGGTGGATCGTTCCAGAAGCGAACAATAGTGGTTCATGCAACTATTTTCCCAAGGGTATGAACCAGATACTCAGCCTGAAGGTATAAGTAGTAATTACTTCCAAATGTTTCAGTCAGAATCCCTAAATGAATAGGCAAAATAGGAAATAAGTCTGTCATCACAATTCTCTTTAAAAATCTCTTTAAAAAAAATAAATGTGACATGAGCAGCGCGCCTATGCAAATTACAGTATCTCAGCTTGATAAGAAAGTAGAACACAGCCATTTTCAATGCAGATGGATTCCTAGGGACATCCAAAAGAGAGGAAACAGAGGCATTAACTTTGGGGAAAACACAAGTTGAAGTTCCTAAGGTACATGAGAAAATCTTTGTGCCTAGCAAGTATATCTACAGGTCCGCAGAGTAAAAGTACCTTATCGATGTTTAGATTTTAGAAGTAGAGAACTTCCAAAGACGTGGATTGGGATTCTCTAACTGGGATTTGGTGCATGTCCAAGAGTGGTTATTCAGCCAGATGACCACTGAAGTTATTTTCCTCTGAACTGCAAATCTAAATCAGTCTGTAGCTGACAAACACAAAAATCTCCAGACAAGTTTTGAAGCTACAAGCCACTGAAGCTCCTATCCATCGTCTCACAAATATTTAAGTTAAAAGTTTTATTTTGTAGTTTTTGTATTTGAAACATGCTTCTGCACTCACTACTTGATTTTCAAGTCTGTTTTGTTGGCCAAAGTTTCATGCTCTAAAACATGACCCAAATTAATTGTGGATGTTCTTTTCTTCCTGAAAAAAAAAAAGAAAAAATGGAATAGCTTTAAAAAAAATTGCAATTTAGCTCATCAGTAATCAACACTGTAAAAAGTTATTTCAAACACTTAGAACATGCCAACAGAAATAAGGCTTATGCACAAATTTTCATGCTTTTACAGCATTAAACACATATCTTTGTAAATAGCCTTACATATTTATATACAAGTATAGGAAAATATACTTGTTATGGCTACAGCATAGGCATTGTTTTATGTTGAATACATTAACAAATAAGTTATCTGAAGGAAGCAAAGTAACCAGAGACATCTAATGAATACTGTGATTACATCACCCATTATTAATTGTTTTGATACTGCAGGGCAATGACTGATTAGATGTGTTTCCTGCTCCTTCATAGGTCTCAACAGATCCAAACTACTGCTGAAGGTAAGCTGCTCTGATTTGACACTGTTCAAATACAAGTTAAAAATGTGTTTGTAATCTAATACAAATATCCTTTGAATCAAAGTTGGTATCAAGGTGCTGAATCATTGAGACTCAGTACTTTACCTCTAGCTGTAAGTATCCCCCCACTCCGTTCCATTATTTTCTACTTTCACATGGCTTTCTATTCGACACAAAAAGGAACACTGCTTAACAACATTCCAAAAGCTCAAAGCACTGTATTTTGTGCCTTAGAGTTTGTTTGCATTTAAAACTTTGCCGATATAAAAATATCAAGTGAGCTGTACCAGTTATGGGGGGGAAGCAGTGTTTGTTTTTAAACCAGCGCAGTTGTAGCACTGAGCTCTGCAGAGGATGCAGCTGTAGCGATATAAGGACATGTTATACCGAAACTCCCTACCGGTTCTAAATGAAAGTGAGATATAGTGGTATAAAGCATTTCTACACTACAACAAATGCATCCATGCTAAGAGAATGAGAAGAGCTTAGAAGTAGCAAAAGCAATAAAACTTCCTGAATAGGAGAATATTTCTACAGAGCATACAGGCACTCTATAGCACAGTCTGCTGAAGCATAACATACAACAAGCACAGAGCAATCTTTCACTTAACACTAATTTGCAACAATAGACAAGCTACCTGACTCAAGTCACCAGGAAACAGAAGGCAAAGCAAACTGCTTGTCATTACTCTCTTGTAAACATTAATGCCTTTTTCCCTCCTCAGCTTGAGTATTTCTAAAACAATAAGCATCTGAAGTGAGAGTCAGAGCACCTGCTTTAGCACTTCGAAATTAATTGGTGCAATGCTTGAAAACAAAGTGCATATCCCAACTGGAAGACAGAGTTAAGTGCTTAGGCTCCAGAATGAAACATCTCACAAGTGGTGGTCACAGACCACCTCTTTCTCCCATTTCTTCCACTCCCCAAGCCAGAAGCTTTCTAATCAGTAAGAAAGATCACATGCCACAGTCCTGAACTCTAGGGAGATAGGAATTAAGTAGATGGGCAGGTCAGACCTACCAAAACAGAACCTACATTTACACCTGACCTGGAACATGGAATATTCTCTGATCAACAGGAGAATATTGCTCCTCTCCGTCCCCCTGATGTTCCCACTACTAATGGCAACCAGCTTTCCCTTAGTAGCTTGGTGGTAAAATATTCATCTAAGGCAGCTGGTTCTAGGAGTATCTGAGGCTGAGAGAGGTCAAACTTATTGCTCTTACTTCCCAATAAAGAACCTTAATATAAGAACAGTCTGAGGATGTTTTTGACCCGTTTGAGGTTGAACCATTGGACCTAGGAATGCAAATCATTGTGCCCAAAATGAGACAAAGCAAATAGGCATAGCAAGTTGTAGTTTAAGAATTAAAATTTGGGTGTCAGGATGATAGAAGATGGGCTTCTGCACTGGTCCATGGAGACTTTCTCACCAAACATAGAAGCACCTCACTAATTTTCAGTTACACATGTGCTTCCTTGGTTACCTTCTTGAATTTGGAATATGATTCCACTTAAGATTATTGCTGGACAAGAATTTTAAAGCAGCGTAAGTCAGCTTTGCTCTCAAATGAAGTAGCTCCACCCTGTCCCTGTTCATCACCACTCCCCCTTCTTCCTCAGTTTTTGTGCTGTCAAAAGCACTTCCGTGGGGCCATGCAATAAATTTACCTCGAAGTACTCAGTCTGCCCAAGAGCCACTTTAAGCACAACACTAAGGGCTGCACATGGGATCTCTCCATAAAAAGGGGAGCCAAGCAGAACAAGAAAGGAGAAAGGGAAGAAAATTTTGTATCCAAGTAATGTTTTCTTGCATGTCTCCTCTTTAATCATCAGGGAAAGATGTACACGTGAGGACATAATCATGAGAAGAGGCATTACTGAATCATGATGATTATGCAAATTCTGCATGAAAGTTTTTACCCTATCCAGGGCCTTGGAACACACATCTACTCACGAGGGAAAATATGCACACAGAATGCAATGAACAGGTGTTCTGTTGCTCACTGTGGCTTCAAGTTTCACCCAAGGACACAAACATGCAGCTTACAGGACAAATTTAAGCAGTTCAAATTTTCTTTCAGGAGACACTTCAGTTTAAGTATACCCACATATACCAACACTCTATAATCTTTTTTGTTATAGATTTTAAATTAACCTAGGATGAAGCATAAGAAAAACTGTTAAAGATTAAGTGACAAGGACGCATCCACCCTTACAGGAGATCATCATAAATCTGTTAAGTGGAATCTGTTCCTTTGGAGAAGTCTGAAGTTCAAAGACACCATACAATCTAAAATATGACATTTGCCTCCAAGAGGCAGAGGTTTTCCCTGCAAACCAAATTTTTGTTTCAAATGAAGTGTTATTTACTCCTAGTGATAGGAAGCCAGAAAACCTAGCCTTGAGGGATGGGGCAGGCAGAGGGATAATACCAAAAACGTGGCCTTCTGTATAGTGGAAATAGCCAAAGGCAGGAGGCAAATGAATTATCTCTTCTGAATCAAAGGTACAGGACAAAAATTGGTTACTATTTATACACAGGATGTCATTTGACATTTAGATGCCGCATGATAGGTTGCTTACTGATACAATAGCCAAAAGCTGATACTAATCTGAGGCAACATTAAGAGACACTGCTGAAATACCCTACACTGGTCATTGACACATAGGCCCAGTTTTTCCTGAAACTCTCAGCTATTTTTGAAGACACTAAAGTTTTTGAAGACATTTACCTTGTTTTGCCAGAAAAAAATGCTTGCAACTATTTAAAAAAAAAAAAAGAGTATAGCATGATAAAGTTATAGAATAAGCTTCCTGAACATAGAAAAATCTTTATAGGAACATTGATTTTGAACATCACATGAGATTTCTTGCATTCATGAGGCAAGTTCAGCTTTGCCTCAGCAAATTTAGATTGCTTAATCCACCTCTGATTTCAGTCCACGCAGTGAGGTTTATCTGACAAATTCTGATTGACTTGTGTGTATCTATTGTCATCCAGCCAATACTTTAGAGGAACTTTCCCTCCAACTCCTCTTTCTCAACAGGCATTGATGCCTAAAAGCAGGGATTCTCAGCACAACTCTACAAGCTGGAATGCAGGTGGTACATCCACAGCTGATGGGACATGCAATAACTCTGGTCCTTCAGTACACTCAAGCTCATCTTCAGATAGGCTGTTCTTTTTATTTATGACTCTTCTTGGCCAAGGTTTGGCTACTCAGTAACAGCACTTTGGTCATTTGAAAAAACAGTGTAACAGTATAAACCTAGAATCTCAGTTTATTAGTTGATCAATCTATCTAGTTATAGATGATCTCAAATAGGACTAGGAATTGATCCTAGTAGAACTTCTTAAACAGCTCGTAATTTCCGACTGCTACAAACAGGTGCCTCACAGTGCACTATAGCTCACCGCTCTGGATCTTTGTTGCTTCTTTCAATATAACAGCAATATCTCACATTCAACATTTTCGAATGCTGTTCGGAGATCTAGAAGGCTCAGCCTTCTATCCAGGAGTATTAAGAGATTATGTCTCAGTATGACATTCAATTCAGTGTCATGAATTTAAGGTCATTTTCCAAGCCTGGAATACAAAGCAGACAGGGCATGGTCTGGGATTCACAAATCCTCAGTCAACTTTTCTGTAGTCTCACATTTTTTCCAGAGGGAAGCTAAAGGCCATTCAGAAATTAACATACAAATGTCAGGTACAATGATCACAACTCATTGAATCCTTAATTCCTAATCGTTTGCTCTGTCCATCAAGTGCTTTAAGTTTTCATGAAACTGAGTACTTGACTATCACAGAAGGCCATATAGATCAATCACCTTCCTTGTTGCAGAAAAGAGAAAAGCTCAGAGCACTGAGGCAGAGATCTGCACTGTAAAACACACCTCCCTAAAAATTAAAGCCCAGACCATCACAAACATGATGCTAGACAAACTATCCAAAACTTTCCCAAGTAGTTTTTTTGATATTCCATCTTTTTGGTTGTCCATTTTGAGAATGAGGAGCTAAACACTCATTGCTCTTGAGTATTTAATAAAAGTTTAGTCTGAAAAATAAAAACCAAATAACATGCATCTCAAACTAGTTAATGACACTGGTGAGGCTTTGTTTTTATAACACCACTTTTGTGTCCAATAGCCTTTGCAGACAACGGGGATAATATTTCACAGGCAAGTTGTGTGAAGACATACATATCTTAAATACCCTGCAATATCAAGCAGGAAGTCCCACAAAATACTCAGTAAAGCTGTATTTGGAATAAGGTTCAAATGGATAATAAGGCTGAAAAAGATATGAAAAAGTCTATTATACAATAAAATATGAAAATTGAAAATATTGAAAACTATACTAGTTCAGTTACTAGTTCAGTCACTCATCCAGCACACCAAAAGAGTAAGATATATGGGGAAAAAATATTTAATTCTATGACTTGACGATCGATGAAGCTGCCTTAATTCTGACACAACCACAGAGTCTGTTGGACTCTGCAACCTCAGGTTTGTTTGAAATATCCTTTAAAAAGCTACCGAAAAGTACACAGCAGGGTACATTAAAGACTCATGCATTAAATTCCAAGTTTCAGAGAAGTTTTGATGAAAACTACTTGGAATTAAAATAAATGATTAAATCTGTTTAAATCTCTAAAGGTACAAGCAAATGAGAACATCTGCCTATGAAGAAAAATTTAGGAAGAAAAATTCTAGGAATCTTACCTACAAGGTTAGTAACCAATTTCCTATAAACATTGATTCTCAAATATATATGCTCTGCTTCTGTAGCATAGCAAATGCTCTACAGATAAGAACAGTAATCTCTATAGTGCACGTACGTTTGCTGACAGAGGAATTAACTCTGAGGCCTTCTTTTCTTGATATCTACCCTGCAAAATTAAGATGCATTTCTTGCATATGTCAATGCATCTGCAATGGCTTTCGTTCTAGGTAGCACAGAACTGTACTAAGGGCAGACCCACAGATACACTGAGTAGATCTCCTAGTTAATAACACACGCATTGAAATATCTTCACTATTTTTTTTTATCATTAGGTGTACTAAAGCATATTACAATAACACCTACTAACTCAGCAAACATACCCATAACTGCAATGTCGAGGTACTGCTTTGAGTAACATACATTCAAATTCCTGCTGTCCAAAAAGATTATAATTGTTCAGCAATTCTCAAAATAACAGCTTCTACTATTTCATCCAAGAGTGTAGAAAGGGGAAAAAAGGCAAGTTAAAAAAACTACCTTTATTTTTCTCTTCAGTTACAATTAAACAGGGATGTATTTCATTATTTAGACATCCAGACAATGTTGACTTCATTAGTTTAGATAGGAAAAAAGCATATAAATGCAAATCATATTGGCTTTACCTGAACATACCTGCATTACTTACTACTGACCAGTTTGTTTTGCTAGAAGAAAACTTTCTTCAGCATTAAAGTGGAGCATTTAAATACTGCTAAAAAGCAAGTGTCTAAATACTGGTCATTGCAGCAAATAAACAGATTTTACCTTTTAAAATATTTTAGGTCCATAACTGGATTAATACACACATTGTTATGTGTAAGGAGTTCTCATCTTATAAACGCTGTACAGGCCCAAAATCTCCAAGAAGGAAACCAGTCAGATGTATGAGAAATACAGACACTATATGTATTTACAAATATTATGAAGCAACAAATTTGGTCAAATACTGCAAAAAAGGATGCGTTTTCACATTAGAATGGTCAAGTAACCTCCCATCTCTTCAGCTCAAAAGAAAAGCAACTCCCATCAGTTTGAGATAATCAATACCACAAACAGGTAGAGCAGAGACTGTTGATCAAGTTATACAACATGTTTTTGTAGGCCAAGCTCAGTTTTTTTAAAACAAAAACTTAACAGCAATGTGACAAAGATCAAAGTACACACTGTGTTCATACGAGCACATAACTCAAACAATGCACTACACTTTTGGCTGTTAAGGAAAAATAAATTACAAAATACAATTAAAATCCCTGTAAATGCAATAATGAATTCAAAGGTGTGCATTTATCTTTAATATACATTAAGTATTACCACAAAACAGATTAAAAATAAATAAATATGCCAAGAGGCATGCGTGTACAGAAAAAAATATTACTAGTTAGCTTTAGAAGACTTGTAAAAAAAAATTGAGAGAATTTGAGTTTTGGTCAACAAATGTGTCTAGTCACTTCCACCTTTTATTCCATCCTTCCAATTAACTGGAAGCTAAACGTGAAAATAGCACACCTCTGTCATTATGGCTTTAAAACAAGCAGACTTGAAAAAATAAAATAGGCTGCCTTTTCTACAAGAACAGCTGGTTTGCTCATATTGCAGGCACTTCTTAGGACTTTGGGGAAAGTACCTGACCCATCTTTGCCACATCATCTTACAATAGCAGTAATATTATACTGAAAGATAAGAAAACTGCAGAAGAAAAAAAAATCACAGCAGATTTTGGGTGCTATGGGCTAGTACACAGAGAAGGCAGTAGAAGTCCAACCCACTTTCATTGCATCTGTTTTCTAAAATCAAAGAGTAAAATAATTTACAAACAGATCTCTAACATCATTACATGGCACATCAACATTTTCAATTTAAAGAGTTGTCAATCAGCAGTTACTGTAGTGAATATTTAGGCTTTAATATCAATTCTACTTTAATCAAATTCACATTTATTTCTTCTTAGTGTATTTTATCATTCCTCTGTAGATCCTTTCTTTTGAAAATATTTCAATCTTACTAACATTTCTGGAAGCACAACTTACGTTATTCAAATATCTGCATTTTTTGTACAAACACTCTCGCCATTTCTACTATACTGCAACTCTGTTATAGGAATGACAAAAGCAGATTTTCAAACTCAGACTACTAGAAATGCTTTTTGTTCATTAATACCACCAGCATTTAGACAACTGTCTTCAGCTGCACTGCAGCTTCCAACCTGATCTCTCTGGACAGTGACTGTACCATGATATCATAGAGGACTTGATGCTAATACAGATTGACTGCAGTACCATCAGTAATATGGGGGGGGGGGGTCAATGCAAAAAAAAAATCTTAAGGTAAGACTTATTTTTCTAAATGCTTGAGCATCTATATTTTTTCCACTTTTTTTTAAAGACTCCTTTCGATACACTGTTACAGAAGTGAAATACCAAATTTATGACTTCTTTCTTCAGCCAAGACACCACTAATACTTTGTAGAGCAGGAGAAATGTTTCTGAAGTTTAGCTTTAGTGAAGATAGTGTCCATTTTGTTGGTCCATTTATTGATGGTCAAAGAAGCACTCGTATTTGATGAGACTTTAAAGCTTCTGAAATAAACAAATTAAAAAATATGGACATAGGAGAACCAAAGCACAGAGGCAAGACACTTCATTTCTAAGGGAGTCCTTGGAAAACATGTGTGGTCATTACAGAGATTTTTTTAGATCACAAGACAGCAGTTGAACAAGTAATCAATTTCCCATGTTCTGCTTGCTTCTAAAGTCATTTCTGGCGTTGAATGGTTTTTCTTTTCCTTCGCTTGAAAAAACAGCAGCACCTGCAGTGTGACACAGATTACATATGATAAAAAAAGAAGCCAAAAAAATAAACTACGTGAAACACTTTCACTTGAAGTATGTAGATAAGATACAGCAACCACCACAAGGAATATAGTAAGCTCTACTGCAGGTGATTGAGTTTCTAGTGAAACTACCATTGAAGTAAAGTTGGCACATTTCACTTTTTTGATAAGCAAATTGTATCAATGGAAAAAATAAATAGGTAAAGTTTAGGGTATTATTTGATGGTATGAAAAGTATGAGCATTACAGGCTGACTTAAAAATACATTATTAAGAATAAGGCAAGTTTTCATTCTTATTTACTCTTTCACATAACCTAATATGCCAAACAAGCTTGAACAGATCTTAGCTTTGTACTCAAGACCTTACTGCTAATAGTGGAACAATCTGAACCTCCTTTTGGCACTCAGAACTTGCAGAAACCCTTTTCCTCATAGAAACATTTTAGAGAACAACATTTATCAACAATAAAAATTAATGTTCTAATTCAGTGCTGTGATATTAGTAAGGTGAGAATCACAGCTTTAAGTGTATAAAAAGCATACTGACACGTAAGGCATACTGACATCCTTTGGTCTGTTTTATTATACACTATATGAAGAAAACTGAAATTGACAAATACTGGGAATTTTACTTAATGGAGAAAATCAGATAGTAAGAAAAATTCAAAAGTAAAAAAACTGTGGGGGGGGGGAGGGGTGGCACAGAAGGAGTTAGAACACAGAGGATGACTACAGAAGTCCAGGAAGTATTTTTGAAAGTAAATTAAAGAGAGGGAAACAAAGAAAATTTTTTCATTTCCATGAAATGTTAACCTGATGTTATTTCAAGCACTTCTCAGCTCCTGACCATCAGCTCTAAAATTAAAGCTCCCTTTTAGGAAAATATTCTCATACTTTAATTGCAATCAAAAATGAACATGCAAGCTTTCCATCTCAGGATAGCTTGCCCCAGGGAGTTCTGTAGTTTGCTTTACTGAACTGCTTATTGCATTGCCACATATGCTATGAAGACTGATATTTGAGATTTTTTCCTCAAACTATGGAGTACAATAGAAATGACAAACTAGAAATTCACTGCATCAATATGGCAGTGAGTCCTCAAACTCATTAAGCATTATCTGCAGCTAGCTTTGTTTGGAACACAGGAAAAAGGAAAGAATTTGAAAACCAGGGGAATACGGGTCTAAAAATAAGGTTCTAAACGGGATGAGAACAACATCCAAAACAAAGGGAGACAGAAGTTACCTTCTCAAAATATCCAAGGGCACCCTGTCGCTCAGTCACTGAAAAAGTAGCAGTGGGCAGAGGCAGACCAGAGCTGCTCTGAGAGTTACATAACTTTCAGTAAAAAAAAAACAAAACACACAAACAACAACATTGGTTATTGATAGAGAGGAAGCCGCAAATTGAAATTTAACAGGGGAAACTATGAGGGTAACTATTTTTATAGCTACCAGAAATAATACTAGATTTACCTTAAAGGACTTACAAAAAGAGACATAACTGCTTTGGAAAGCTGGTAGCCACCATCTGCAACCAAAATTCCCCCATAGCTACAAGCGCTTTTTCTTAGCGTCTGTCTACAACCACTAGCATTCATTATTACTTAAGCTTTGAGTTTAGAAGCAGATACATGAGGTCCAATCCAGCTTAATCCTTCATTCATGACAACCTTTTTACAAGTATTTTATTTTGATATATATAATAAACATCATATCAAAATGAAGTATTTCAAAATGGTCCCCTTCCAACCTGAAGTATCCTGTGATCAAGGAAACACTACCCTGGATTCTGATGGTAAAGCACTTTTTGCATCTGTTTCTGGTTAAGAGGCTCCCAAAAGAGGGCTTACAGAAGTGTTTTGTCTTGACTCACAACTTTGCTATACAGAGAACATGTTACATAAGTAACTGTAGGAAAAGTGGGGTAGATGGTTAATTTAAATTCTAGAAAAGACAATCTAGATTCTTTAAGTCTTTACTGTTGTAGTATATTTTGTTTAAATGGAATGCATACAAAGAACATCAGTCCACAACTCCAAGGTTTAGTACTGCTTTTGTGCAATTTATGGATGCTTTGGGTTTGTTTGCTCTCCTTCTCAATAAATTTCAACCCCTCCTTTGCTGCAATCCCTGTGCTGTCCTTTATTCCTCCTCCATGGCCTATTTAGTTTGCTCCTTCTGTCAGCCAGAGAAGCATGGCATCACACAACAGAGAATTCAAGAATTCTACCCTTATCCAATATTAAGGGCTGCCTTTTCAATCTCCTCATCTTCTGGATTTTGCATAATACTGTTATGAAGGGAATTCTAACAACAGCTATTGATTTTATCTGATAAATTATTCAACTGCTCTAGTTCAGGAAATTTCCCTATATAATGCTCAAGAGTTCTGATGTGGGAAAATAAAGGATTTATTAACATATTTAGAATGCTGTGTTACAGGAATATAAATTCCACACAGTGCTGTAAACCAGGAGATTGGCTTGGAAATCATTTCTGAAATGCATGTTTAACATCCTAGAAGTGCTAGACCTGGCAAACCTTCCTAAGTCAAATATAAGCACATTTAGATGGGATAGGGATGTGAAAGTAAGTTGCCTGGTAAGAAGTTTTACGAAAAAATGTAACCCTGAAGTTAGAGAGAATTGTTACACTTACAGCAGAAACGATGGCATGTTTTTAAGAATACTGACACTAGAGGGCCTCATCATCACTTACGCTACACATTATATTGCTTGAAGACAAATTTAAGGTTAGAGGATGAGACATTGTTATGGAGTACAATACAAAATTACCACAATATTCCATATCCACTAAAACTGTGGAAAAATGACCCCTAACCTCTTTGCTTGTGGGGTGTAATATCTTTCACCTAGTCCCATAAATAGGAATTATACTGTCTGCTAGAAACAACATTCTCACTTTCTGTGGAAGTTAAAGCGACCTTTGAGATATGACCGACGCTAGCAACCTCATCAGTATTGTTTACTAGTATTTGTTATCCAGCTTCAAAATCTTTATCATACTTTTCTGTTAAACATCTCTCCTTCTATCACTTGAACAGTCCTCCGATATAACATAAAGCAACTTCAATTTTCATTTGTGTTTATATAGCTGAATTTTAATGTGTCATCTATTATGTGACAGCAGTTTATTGCAGGATTATTAGCATGTACTTCAAGTGACTAAATGTCAGCTGCAGAAAGGCTAGAAGATCGTTCCATTCTCTCTCCTTGTTTGCCCTTCTCTGTCTGCCCATGGCAGAGCCTTTTGGTTACCCAAACTACACATTCCTGAGAAAAACTGTTCCCATGAAGAAGGCTAGCAACAAGTCAAGGAAAGAAAGGCTAATTGCTCAGTGATAACTGGAAAGCCACCTCTAGAAGACTGGATCAGCAGTCAGAAGTAAAGGCAAAATTTAGTTCTCTACTTGATAAAAGAAAAGCTAAGCCCGGCAACTGCCAGGGTAGAACAGCAATCAAGTTATTTTTCTTCCCACTCTACAACAGAGAAATGGCTAAAAGATACTTTTCTACAAGAAGAAACTATCTTTAAGACAGACCCACTGCTAAAGTCAGGCTTGTGACACAGCAATATCTGAGGAGTATTATAAGGTGTAGTCTAGAATATGTGAATACATATGTAAACATACACATTAAACAATGGAAACGTGCTAGCCAGATTGTCCCAAACAATAAAAGGCTTGCTGAAAAACTTGCCTGATCTACAAGGTCACACTGAAACAGTAACAGCAGATCTAACCAAACAATACTTAATGTTCATAATTAAACCACAGGTGACAGAGCACCCTTTCTTCAGTCTTTTAAACTGGGATATGGTCATTCTAAGGTTCTAAAACTAGGGGAAAAATCCAGAATAAAGTGTTTCAGAAAAAATATTCAAGTTTGTGCCCTCAAAATATGAGGAAATACTAAAAACAAGGTATCAGCAAGAGAGGTTAACTGTTTGTATTTTCAGATGGAGAAAAGTTTATGAAAAAGATACAAAGTAATAGTTTCTTGACAAAACAAGAAGTCTCCTTAAAAACCAAAATGCCTATGATATAGACATGAATGAATAGCGATACTTGCATTTCCTTACATTGCTCAGCAACTATTAAACATCTCAATACCTTTTGATATTAAGCTTAAAACTATCATGTCAAGTATAAAATTACTTAAGCCTTCTAAAGCATTGTTATGAGAAAAGTATGTATACCTATATATCGGTGTTTGGTGGCAAGGTTTGGTGTGTGTAGGGAGGGGTGCCTTAATTACTGGCAAAATACAAAAAGAATTCAAAAAACGGCAAGTGAAGATAATCAGTCTAAATAGACACTTTTGAAAATATGCATTCCATACTGAAAAAAATAAATAGCAGATTTTGAAATTAAATCCATTTCACATGCAATACAGCCAGTAAGACTAGGCCAAAAAGGTCAAGGATTGCATATTTGTCTATCCATTACTCAAACTGGAGGAAATGAACAAAACTAGTAACTGCTATACTCCTTAAAGGAGTCAGTAGCATCTCAGTTTCTCAGAATTTCTTTGCTTTCAGTAGAAATCCGAACATAGGTTTGAACACTTTAGCACTACCCCAAGTTTATAAAAGACAGACCTTTTTTCCTCTACATGCACAAACTGGGTCCTGTAGGCTTCAGAAAAGTTATCACTGCACTTACCCAAAGGAGGGAACAGGTAACTTCTCTGCCACCTGGAACCTACCAATATCCTTGCTCTTAGAGGTGGGTTTTTCGTTTTTTTCCCCCCCTTTTGGGGGAGGGGGGAAGGTGTTGGTAGGGATTTGGGGGTTTTGTTTGTTTTAAATAAACAAGATTCTTGCCAGAAGTATAAATGAAAACACTATAGCACTCTTTGTAAACATGGCAGGGAAAGTAACTGGCCTTCCCACACATCATCTAATACAGAAAGGTAGGGCACAAATGTGGTACAACAGACACTGCCATTCACAATTAATTACGCACGCACATAGAACATGCACATCAAAACCAGAACCTATTTCCTGAAGTGATTGTCCTAAGAAACTCTCCGTTGTTTAAAAGTTAGGAAGACTGAGTCCTACAAAATTCATGGCTATAAAGGAATGCTTACTGGTTTTTTCCTACTGTTTTTTGCTACTGACACATGCTTTCACATTGCAGTGCCTCTATTTTACAATCATCTAAGATACATGCCCTTACAAAATTCAACTCCCAGAAAAATTAAAAGAAATGTTAAAAGTTATTGTCTTCAGCTATCAAGATCTTCCGCACTTTTCTGAAAGCTTGACTTTACTCCTTGAATATATATAAACACTAGGGCTCACTCCACCTTCTTAAAAATCTTAATATTTTCCCCTTTCATTTCACTGTAATTTTAGGCACCCCAAAGTTCTTTTTAGTAAGTAGTTAGCAGGTTGTCAAAGACTCATACATAAGCACATTTAAAGTAACGAGTAAAGTTCAAACATTAGCTGGCATTTATTGCTTGTTCATATATGCGAGTAATTTTCTGTATGTTAAAACACTGGCTGAATGCTATACCATCTGAAAAGCAGTGTTCTCCCCTCTAAAATAGTATAGCAAATAAGTAAAAATATTGTACCACCCACTAAAAAGGATTAGTTAGAATACACTACAGACTACGACTTAAAAGCAAGCAAGATTTGAAGCAGGCAAAATAGCTCCTCAACATGACAGTTTTGTTTGTAAAAAAAAAAAAAAAACTAACTGTTTAATGATATTAAGCATTGTTTTTTAGTTTCTAATTTGAATTGCAATATTAAAGGTCTCTGAAATAAGTTTTAGCGCAATGAGAATAAAACCAATGGGGCTATTTCTGCCTGCCTCTGCTTTAGAACTCACCACATGTTCAACACTTTCTGGCAGCTATACATAAAGAAAATAAGGGAGAAAAGAGAATCAGAATACAACACAGAGAAAGAATTCTACATCTGTTATACATAGTGTTCTGACTACCAAAAGTTATCTTAAACTAAATTCTTTAAAATTAGTTAAAGATCAAACACGCAAGCGCTACTCTAAGAGATATGTCATGGAAAGTTGTAGCTTAAAACAGCACAAGTTATAGAAAGTACACTGTTTAAATATTTAAAGCCAAAGTTAAGTATAGCACTGTACTATTTTGCCCCTCATCAGTGGTTATTGTGTTCAGACAAGATTTTTCAAGTAACTAGATAAGTGGCTAAGCACACAGGCTCAAAAGAATACAAATGAAGGACGTACTTTGTCTCGTCCATGACTTCTACTTCTGCAGGAGCTGTGATGGGTGCATTAGAACGGCCTGCAGTTGGGTCATCTGTGTTCAGTTCTCCATTTGTAGAGCTTACTACCTGCAATCACCAGAAATAAGTGACATCACTTATAGTGCCAGACTCATATTTGTAAATTTCTGAAGTTACAATACATCTTCAAGACTTATTTTAATTAATTCCACAATTCTTTTTATTCTATTATATATTCTAACTTTTACTCATGCACCCTGGCTTCCTGCCATACTTTTATCATCTCTACTAGCGCAACAGACATATGGAAGACTCTTTAAAGAGAGCAGACTAAGCAAAGCAATTCTGCTTGTCAGGCTTGCTGGTTTCCTCTGGTGTCTTTTACAAGCCTTAAAGAAAGGCAAAAAGTTGTACCAGGTCTTTTCCTTTCCTGATCCTAATTCAAGTAGTCCTATCACATCTCTGCTTCTCTGGTGTATTCAAGTTCCTTTGTTTTCTTCTTCGTGTGGGCAGACGCAGCTCTACCTCAAAGAGCACTCACCAGAAGAATAAAGGTCGAGGACCTAATAATCTAGGCATTTGTTCTTGCTTCCCAAGACCACAAGGGCATTACTATTATCAAAAACTACAGCTTTTTACTTTCAATCCCATTAATTTCCTTTCAGGTTCCTTCATAATTCTGGAGCCAGCAGGACAAACCTGGTTCTCGGGGAATGTTTGTTTTGACTTTAAACCAAAAGGAATCTACTATTACTCTCACACTATTCCTACCAGTTTTACTGTAGGACTAATGTAGCCATTCTAGAGGCCTCTCCCTTAATCACCTCAAGGAATCTGCCAGGCAGATGTTAACTGGATATAGATGAGTGGACACCAGATCAAGGCAGCTGACAGTGCTAAACCCATCTATTAAAGTATAAAAGGTCTACTAGCTGTGGAGTTGTAACAAATGTTTGGTGTTTGGCCAAGCATCTTTGCACAAAAACATAATTCTGGTCAGATAATAGAAGAGCCTGCCGAAAGCATCTGTAAAACAATCAAGATTACAGCTTAAGCTAAAGGAAAGTAGACCAACAGTAGTTTGGATTTCAAGATTCTTACGAGCTGTTGCCTGAAGGTCAGAGATTAAGATAGAAGAAAGCAAAGGGAAGGAAAGTTATCATGCTGTTACTTCCCACTCTTAACGTAACTACTCTGTGTCTTCTATTTATAAGCAGAGCTAATAGCCTCACCTACTAAGGCTTGCTCTATAGTTTGTTGTAACCAACTAATAGGAGCTTTAGAAGTACACTGAACTTCAGCTATTTGTTATTTCCCATACACCTGGCTCAGACTAAGTTTTCTTCTTTTTGATGTTGCGCTAACATCAGAACCACTGTCAAAAAACCCAAACAGCAGCAACCTGCACTTTCCCTAGCAATCTCCGTGAGCTCAATATCAAAACAGGAGAACAGATGTCTGAGATCGCAAGAACTTCATTTCTCCATTTTTGGTCAACATACTGGAAGCAATCCTGGGAAACTAGACTTGATTTCTGTTGTGATGGATATGTGGCTTTAACTAACAGTATTCCTCATTCCCAAGATGCTTTATTTGAGATCACTGGGGACTGCAGAAGCACTGAATAAGCAGTGATAGAAGTAAGAGGGAAATTGTACTTTAACAAAACAAAATAGCAAGTCAGGCCTTTTAAATTGAATACCCTGGACTAATAGATTTTTACAATATTACCTTAATACTTGTCATCATTTGCCATATTTACTGGTGAGGGGAAATAGGATCATTCTGACCATCTCACCAGGACTGGGCAGATAAATTCATTACTACTTGTGAAATACCCAGCTATAGGAGTGATAAGCACCACAGAAGCATATGGCGTTTTAGAGTAAACTGAGTAGAATAAACTGTTTTCTGAATAACATTTGAGGACTAAGTGCTAAGTCAGATAGGATGACTCATGAAATAAGGGTAGATAACACGTATTGCTCATATAGAGCAAAGGGCTACTGTGATGAAGGGACTGGAGCATCTCTCCAGTGAGGAAAGGCTGAGAGAGGTGGGACTGTTCAACCTGGAGAAGAGAAGGCTCAGGGGAGATCTGATCAATGCGTACAAGTATCTAAAGGGAGGGTGTCGAGAGGCGGGGGCCAGACTCTTCTCCGTGGTGCCCAGCGACCGGACAAGAGGCAACGGGCATAAAATGAACCACAGGAAGTTCCATCTGAACATGAGGAAAAACTTTACTGTGAGGGTGACTGAGCTCCGGAATAGGCTGCCCAGAGAGGTAGTGGAGTCTCCTTCCCTGGAGACGTTCAAAAGCCGTCTGGACGCAATCGTGGGTAATGTGCTCTAGGCAACCCTGCTTGAGCAGGGGGGTTGGACTAGATCTCCAGAGATCCCTTCCAACCATTCTGTGATTCTCTAATCTTGTCCACCAAATGAGTTTTGGATTCAAAGAGTCCAAAACATAACCGTAGCCCTGTATTAATTCATATAAAACAATGCCACCCAATTAAGATTGTAGCCATTGCCTGCAGTCCTAATCACTCAGGAATTCTGCTCCATGATCTAAACTTCAGATAAGTTTCTCCCAAAGAGATCTTCAGACTTGTGCTTATGCATTAGCAACAGGTGACTAGAACCAGAAGCCTTTGCCTTCAGTTTCCTCAAATAAGGAAAAGAGTAGGGTACCTCATGAAACAACAAAAATCCATCTTTTTGGATGGGAAGCTAACCTGTACACCTTAGCATTCTTGACTGCTGTAAAGAATAGATATTTCCATTCGTATTGCAAAAACAAATCAGATTTTTTTCTCCTTTTCCTACAAAAAGCAAATAAAAATATTTTATGACTGTTAATCCTTTCAAACATCAAATACATTGGCCAACCCTGTTATTTCTGGAGATTTCACATGGCCTTCTCCTTCACACCTTTCCTGGGAGTGTTGATTCCACCACTCACATCTGCTTTTACTGGACAGCAGATTCAAAAAGGGGATTACATTCAAGTATAAGCACATTCTTCATTTGAACTGACAAACAGGAAAGTAGGTATCCGAAAGTCTTTCTTACATTAACATCTCAGCTATCAAAATTATTTCTCAAGCTCCTTGCTGTGGTTTCTTCCAATGGATGAAAAAGCAATGAGAAACAGAATATTTTGACAGGAACAAAAATGTACTTACACACTTTATGGTCTGCCCTCTCATCACTGCTAGAAAAAAAATCTATTTTGGAGAGGTAGATGAGCCAAATAAAGGTTTTAGGTTTTTTTGGTTTTTTTGACTCTGATTCAAAACTTGTGGATGGCTCTCATCAGCCTTTTGTCAGCAACTCTTCTGCTCTCTTTGGAACTTCTGCAGACCAAAACATGGACTTGGTAAAAGACTGCTAAAGCAGGGTAAAAGGAGTATTTGTACTCTCCTGATCTCAGAGCACATGAGCTTAAGTCAGATCAGCCATTAGACTTTTCTCTCAGACAAGATGTTAACAGTCCTGGTAATCAGCATAACATGTTAGAGGAAAAAGATATGGGAATCTGACAAAAATAAGAACAAAAGTCACCTGGAAGGCAACTTATGCATTGTAACTGTGATACGCCAAATTCTGTAGTCAGAATGTACCAGAAATACAGCAAGAAAGTTTCATCATAGTGTCTTCACATAAAAGGCTAGAACTTTGGGAAAGGAAGGCAGAGAAGTGGTACATTAAATTAACAACAGATTTACTAAGAAATTTTTAATTTGATTCCTTACTTAGGGAGTTGGACTGGATTTCTTAATAATCTGACAAAAGATGGAAAGAATTTACCTTATAAGGAGTTTATATACTGTAGGCAGAAGTGTGCATGTATGTTATCTTTACATCTAAAAATTATGTCAACAAAAAATATATTCAAAGTTTTCATGAACAGTCATAAAATTTGGCTTCTTACAGCCAATTTTAAGCTCAGATTCTTTTTAGAAGCATTGCAATATTGAAGATGAACCTAAGCTGTTCATCTATAAGTGGGAGATTAAACCCTGAATTGGAGACTTAAAACAACTTAAAGCATCTTTCTAACAGACCATATATTGGTTTAAATTTAGTTCTTAAAAATTACATCAGTTCTTTAGAAGTTTAATTTCAAGAGCATATATATAAAGCAGCATATGCATTTTGGACAGTGCTTGTTTTCCTGTATGCCATAAAGCTAAGAAATTTAAGATACTCGACCCACTACCTGCAAGCATATTAATTGTGAAACAGATGAGCTTAGATACATATTCCTTTTAGAGCTTGATAAGAGTCAATAATAAGACTAAAGTTAAGCCTGAATACCAATATATCAAACAGTAACAGTAAATCTTCAGGCTATCACTATGCTTTGTTTTGGATTCAAGTACATGAAAACTACTCTTATTTGCTGTGTTCAAAATTAAGGCGGAAAGGCTCTCAGAAAATACATCTGCCAATTGACTCGTTTGCCACCACAATAAGGAATTACAAAAAGTTGAAAGAGGCTTAGCAAATTATCTTTCATTCCATTACAAATCTCAGAAACCAAATTCCCCACTCTTCAAAAATAAAGCCAGTCTGCACAACTAAGCAAATCACTAGTGACATCTAGAATGCTCTATTTTACTAACAAGTTTCCAGTTAAGACAGAAGAATCAAGATAGTTCTCGCTACCTTTTTAGCGCACAAAAACTTTGGGATATTGACCTGTTTCACTAACATTAATGTCTTGACTGAATGCTTCCTACTTGAACATTACCAAGAACATAAGCATACCCACCAGCTATATACACCTATACACCAGCACATAATCCACTCATTTAGTATACGTAACAATGAAGTTCATTAAAACGTTAATGATTCAAATCTGCTGCAGAAGGACCTCACAGACAGCAATGAATTAAAAATCTGTAATGACAAGGACCTAGCGTTCTGATGTCGCTTTAAAAGAAAGTTTTTTCCCAGATTTTCACAGATTACAGAGAAGACAATAATTCAGCATAAAACTGATCTCAAAGATGAGAAATGTCTCACTAACATCACAGAAAATATAAACACACTAAAGCCTATTCCGTAAACTCAACTTTCAATTATCTGTGGTACTTTTACATATATTACACAATTTTAAAGTTCTACCAACAGGAGTTTAACAAGTTAAATATTTTTCTAATCTGAATGACAAAAAATATGGAAAAAATGTAATAATTTTGGAAGATATAAACTCAAATTCAATTTAGATTCCGCATTACTATACTGTTCTCAAAGGATAAACTGACTACTTTTACAATCGATGTCCTCGAGAGAACTATTGTGTTGTCAAGTCAAGAATACTGGTACAGTTTTCAAAATATTTGTCAATGTGAAGCTATTAACATGGCTTTAAAAATAAAGCTTTTCAAGAAGTGGCCTAGAACAATTAAATTTTTCTTGGTAAACACTAAGAATCATCCAGTAGCTTTTCTTATACGACTAAATAGCAGTTTCTAAAGTAGCAAAAATCAGTGGATGTAAAGTTTAAACTAAATATCAAAGCATTCTAAGAAGATACTTTGTTTATTCTACTGAATTATCAAGGTGATATGACTGCAGCTTTTCTTTATGCTGGAATTTTCACCCCTTATCTTCAGGATTAGGCACAAACTTTCCAAAAAACAAACTGTAAAAGAAACATATGTAACTTAGATTCTCAGAATCCAAAATACAAGCAAAGGAAAAACTTAATTCTTCCCCATGCAACATATTACAAGCCTCAATTATTTTAATTTAGGACTGAAATATCAAATTATTATACAGATTATACAGCTAAAGTTTTGAATCTTTCTATATTAAATTTAGATTTCCTGCATATTATTCCAGATATCCCACTCCAATGAAATATATTCAAAGAACAACATACCAAAAAAGTAAGCATGTTAGGAAAAAAGCTCTTTATAAATGAAAAAAATGAATAATAAAGGAAAAATTCCACTCATTTTTCACTGATAAGTATGAAGTACTGCCCTGGACAACATTCTTCTAGTCAGCTGATAATTGAAAAAAATGAGTAAAGTTTAAGCAAAATCACTAGTTAACATTTTGGCTTGAAGTTTGCATAAGCAGTATGTCTTTAATAAATACTGAATTAAACCAACAATATTCTACTCACTAGTACAACTAATACCGTATGGGATTTCTAAACTTCAGTGGGTTTCACTGATGTCAGAATATATTGCCTTAGAAAGATGGACAGTTCCATTGTTTTAGGTTCTCACTGAAGAACATGCAGCAGAAATTCAACATACAAGAAGATCCACAGCTTTCTGCATCTGTTTTTATTTTAGTTTGGTAACTGTGAAGCAGGGAAGAGCAGGCATATTCTGAACAGAACCAGAAAGCAAATGTAAGCTGAAGAGAAGAATCGTGTCAGGTACTGCAGGAGACTGATATTCCATAACACAAAAGTAATTAGTCATGCAAAGAAGCAGAAAATACCTGTACCGAGCCACCATGTCTGTCAGCTGCTAGGTGAGCTCTCAAGTGATGTGGATTGGCTTGCTGGGAGTCCCAAGCTGCCCTATGATCTGTCGACTATCATTGTTCGGATATGTTAGGCATATAGGCAAAAGGGAAAATAAAAACCCATAACATTAAAACATTCATGCATAAGTTTCCTTTTTAAAAGCACAGACGCTCTACACATTCAATTCCTATACAGAATGTACCTCTACATTATCTGTATACATACATATCTGTATACATACATACAAAATAGACATTACAGGTCTATTTTGATAGAAGAGCTGCAATTTAACTAAAACTACATCCCTCACAACAAAAAGCCCACCATCACCATAACCATATAACTAGGCTTAGATAAATGGACAAAGATCTAAATTCATGTTTTTACTATAGCTATTATGCTGGTTTTTAAAAAGTAAGAAAAATACACATGTGGCAGAACAGAAACAGACTGATGTAGCATACAAGGAAGAGATACAAAACAGAAAACAAATGTATTTAAAGAGTAAATCAGAGAGAAAATCTGCTACTAAGGTAAGTTATATCAGCACCAAAATAAGCACCCTCTTAGGATGCTTTAAGGTCCACAGAGGTAGAAATGTGTTAACAAGGACATACCCAAACCAAAGAGAAACAGACAGAAAAGGTTGGAGTCAATTTTATTTTGGAGAGCTCTAATAGAAGCAAGAGCAACTTAGCACAAATCATTAGATAGAAGACAAAGTAATGCTGCTAATCTCACATGAGTGGTTTACCTGATTTTTGGATTGCTGCATCTTATCCCTGTGCTGATGTGCTTCTCTGCTTGAAGACAGTGCAGGATCTGAATGGATTGAACCCACTGGAGTAGGCTACAAATATAAACATTATGTAGCAACTGGTAAAAAAAATAAATTTTCTAAGTCTTACCAAAAATTACTGCATTGTAATCCAAATTAATGTCTAAATCTGTCATCAATTGTTATACAGCTATAATCTCAAATTATCAAGTAAAACTGCAGCAGATATTCACTAATAACAAAAAAACAAAGCAAATCTTGTTTTCTGTATTCCTTAAAATTTAACATAATTATGACAACTTTCTGTTACATTACAAAGTTATTTACTTAAAAGTTATCTAAACTACTATAAATATAAGCAAAAGGCAACTTGTATAGCATTTTTAAACTTTATCAGCTAACTCTGTAATGAAAAAATCATCTGTGCTTTATTCAGAAGACTGGACTCAGAACAACTACACAATTGCATAAATTATCAGTCATGAGTATTATCAGGTGTCAGTTTTCTATGAGATCTCTGCAATTAGCATCTCTTTATGGGACATTCTACTGAAAGTCTAAAGAGAAGTTTAAAGCAAATTTTAATACTAAACATTAAAAAGGGTATTAGCAATAAAATGTCACAGTTCCTCCCTGCTGTTCCTTGTGCCAGTCTCTGGGAGAATATAACCTCAAATTGTTGAATTTATGCACACATAACCTCTCCTCTACTTATTAAAAAAGGAGAAAATAACTTCCAGTTCCTGAAAAATTCATATTTTACCATTTCTTTGAAGCAAAACCACAGTATATTTGCTGTAACTTTAGATGCACTGCAGTGAAAATTCATTTTCTACAACATATTTCATTGAAACAGTGCTTATAAAACGTACACACATTTTCTCCACAATTAACATCTGGTGTAAATCGCAGGTGCAAAGTGATTTTTTTTAATGTTTTAAAAACTCTGTGAAAGTTTCCAAATCAAGCAAATACATGCAATGACAACAGTCATTTGCAAAGTTTTAAACTTTGTTCAGCTGAAAAAGAAATTTGAATTCTTACAACTTTTTTTTCAAGACCAAAAGGGGATTTTGTTTGGTATTAAAAGAGTAAGTGTTCAGGAAGAGATTCAGTACAAAAAAAAAATCAGGCCAAGAGGTAGGTAACATCTGAAAACATATCTGTAATGGAAATTGTTTATAACTAACAGCTGGCATGAGAAGCACTTGTATCCCATAATTCAAGACTAACAACGTCTCAAAATCGACCAGAAAACCCAACATCTTAGCAGCTTAATTGTACTCACCAACTGTTTGCCAATCCAGTCATATTCATAATCAAACATATAGCCCTTCCGATCCAATAAGTCTGTGAAGAGCTTTCGTAAGTAGTCGTAGTCCGGCTTTTCAAAAAAATCTAGCCTTCTTACGTAACGTAGATATGTAGCCATTTCCTCTATGTAAATAAGAAACATGCATAATTGCCACGTGCGTTTCAATGGCTCACTAAAAACAGTATTTATTAAAATAACCCTTTCTTCTGCCTCTCACCATAAGAGCCGAACAGTTGTTTGCCATGATTCTGTAAGTTATCAGAAAGGAAAGTTACTAGCAGTAACAGTATTCAAGATGCATTGCCGCATTCTAAATATATCCTAAGAAAATACACCTGCATCCTACCACGTCAATTCCCTTAATTTCGCTTTTGTATTACCTGCAGAAATTATCCATCTTCCATCCAACTTCTCCAACCTCATGCTCTGTGCAACAGGAAAGGTACAGAGGGAAATGCCTTTTTTTGTTTTGTTTGTTTGCTTGTTTTTCAACCCCCTCTAAGAAACTGTACAAAAAACAAGCCTTAGGAAAGGCAAGGCAGGGGGCATATAAACATACAGGGTGGACTATGTCTCAAAGAACACCTGTTGCTGGAAAGTAACTTCCCCTTTCTTTAAGGAAGGATCTACATGTACATTTTGAAGTGGGCAATTCCAGCTGTTCTGACAAAAAATACCTGGTGTGGTCTTCTCCGTTGAGCAATCATTGTTTATGACAGAAGACTGCAGCACCACTGGATGCTTCAGGCATTATATTCAATTCAGTGAAGGTGTTGCAGAGAAACGGCAGATATCCAGAACAGACACACCACAGAGAAGGACTGACATTGTCTGAGCTCTTGTAGAATGATTTCTGACCAGTGTCAGAAGTTTACTACTACTGTTTAAACAGCAGGTCAGCATACAAATGGAGATTCATTTGTGTGAGTATTACATGGCAATTCTAGAACTCTCACATCTCTCAGTAGCAGAGACAACCAGGGAGGTTTGTGAAAGGGCCTGGACATGTAAAGATAAAAGGAAAGAACTGTCCTAGTCATTAAGAGGATAAAGTACAGACTGAGCACTAGCAGAAGGAGCCTCCGAATTAAGATGAAACTCCAGCACCAGCTCCTGGCAGGAGCCTAGAGCAAGCCATCACAGAGCTCCTATCAGGAACCACATAAGCCACAAGGGACTGAATGTCCAGCACCCTTCTGAGACAACAGCAATAAGGAACAGCCAGCCTTATGGAGAGAAGACAAGAATCCAAGGGCTGAAAGGGAAGGCCGGTGAGCAGCTGAAGCACAGGCTTCAGCTCCCATTGAGAAACTATTCAGACAGGTGATCACATTTGCAATAATGCCTTCAGGAATCAATGAACTGAGGAGGGGGCTGCAGAAACACAGCAGTTTAAGCAAGCAGCATATGGTGAGAAGAGATAAAAGTTACCCAGCTTTCACAAAAGACGAAGTCCTCCAGGTCTTTCCACTCTAACAGGCACCATAAGAAAGAACTAAAGTACTGGAGTAGCAAACAGAACAACAGGCTAACCATGCTGAAGTTCTGGTTCATTCAGACAGCATCCATCCCCACATTCCCATTACAGACAAGAAATCACAAGGTGGTGGTTTGGAACAGAGCACTGTAAGAACCGCTCACACTCTGAAATAGATCAAGGTGAAGCATTTTACCTCAGTCCAGGGACACAAGTTTGACGGACAGGCAGAACTCAAAATCTAAGTAACTTGCTTAGGATCCTTTGTCATCCATGGAAGAAGAGTGAACCACATCCCCACTCAACCCAATCAAAGAAAAGCAATGACTCCTCACACTCAAGCCTAAAAGGTAGTTCAGAGTGGTCCCAAGGCACCCTAACTACAGAACCATAGAGTCAGAGGAAAAATAAGGTTCAAAAAAGATGCCACCCCCACCCAATAATCCCATGAAGAGCCATGCATGCCAGGAGCAGCACAACAGTATCACAGCATTCTCACTCTACCCCGCACATCACACTCCAGTAAGAGGAGAAGCTAATGTTTTGCAGTACAGACAAGGCGCTGAAAGAATCTCTTCCTCACAAAGGAGGCTGAAAACTTCAAAGGCAGTGCTAAGGCTGACTTACGCTAAGTTATGCCCTTTCAGAGATAGTAGTGTAGAAACCAAGGGATAGGTGAAGGGTCCAGACCAGCTTGATAACAAAAAGTCGGGACACAGCTTGGTGTTGTCCGGATTGCAGCATAGGAGGATGGTACCAAGTCACCCAGAGCTACTAAATAATAAATCAGTTCTGCTAAAAACACAGCATTAAGCACTATGGTTTGGGCAGAAGCAGACGGAGCAGTGACTGAAGCTTTCTCAGCAAAAAAGGTCCAACTCAGCAGGCAAGCAAGACTCTTCAACCATTAAACAGGCCGAGGAGGTCAGTGTTTGAAGAAGCTGAAGAGAAGTGTGACACATCACCAATGGACCTTTCCTGAGGTAAACCAAGACTCAAAGGATACAAGGGGCACCTTCAGTGGTATGGAGGCTGGAGCTGAGCCATTTAATGCAGATGAACCTGCTACAAAACACCTGCTGAGTCCAAAAATCAGAGAAGATCCTCACCGCACAGTTGAAGCGGAAATCAAGAGTTTGAGTCCTCACTCACGTTTCATTTATGGCTTGAAAGAGCAGCCATGTTGGCACCTCTCAAAGACAGTACAATCCCATACAACATGGGATGAAAAAGATGCTTTGATTTTTGTTGCATGTGAAATGCATCTTTCACTGAAAGTACCGAGTTCTCTTGCCTTCTGGAACTCGAGTTAGCTACTGAAAGGAACTGAAGAGGTGGTAGATGCACTTTTCATTATGTTCCATGCTGTAAGAGGGAAGCATGACAGGGCAAAGGTACAACATCTACGGACACTTGAAATGCAAGAACTTCCACATGCAAGAATACAGCTATTATGATATGGATTCTCTAAGAAGTTTACCTGTGTGTTCTCCAGGATAAAAATATATTTTCCTGTTTCATTTTTGGGCCTAATCCCGTAAACAGCTGTGTACTTGTTTTTAACTTTGGCACACGTAGTCCACCACATACATGGAGCTATTCTTATCCATAACTATTTGCAGAAACTGCACCACACAGGCTCAAACTAGATTTAATATTTTTAAAAGCATGCTAGTAACTACAGAAAAATAAGCATGCAATACTGGATCCAGAAGATTTATATTCCAACACACAGGGGTTTTTCCCTACTTTTGTGAACCAATAGAAGTTTATTTTCAGACATTTGCTCTAGTTCTGTACTAGAAGAGTCAATTTCATTTGATTTCAATTTTTAATCTGAAAATTTTTATTTTTTAATCAATTTTTAATCTAAAAATTGAAGGAAAATCTTTTATATCCTGAGAATATGAAATTAAAAGCATCAGAAAGTCAGTAATGGGCCTGCTTAATAGCACAGCATTGGAAAGAACTTTGAGAGGTCAGCTAGTACACCACTCTATCCCATAGCAAATCAGTTATAGACCTATCCAATCTGTTTTCACATAGCTCCAGTGAAAAGCTCCAGTGTCCCAGACAGCTCTTTGCTGTATTTAAAACATAAGGGTTTAAGGCTAAACTTAATTGTTTTGGATTAAGTCCATTACTTTGTCTTCTCTGCTGGGGACACAGCAGATTCCTTTCATGTTTATAGCAGTCAAAAGGTACAGAAAACGCTCATTTCCTCAGTCTTATTTAGGCTAAAACAATCCTTGTTCCTTCAGTCTTCAAGAGGTCTCGCAAATATGACTTATAAGTATTCTCACTTCCATTTACAGCAAACCTTTAAACTAGGATACTTTTTCTTGAAGCACAGGCCCCAAAACTGGACATACTACTTCAGCTGAGGCTTCACTGTATTAAGTAGAGTGGAAATGGTATTTCATCCATCTTGCAGGCTATATCCTGTGTATATAATCCAGTCTGGTGTGTGTGTGTGTATATATATATATATATATATGTGTATTTAACACAGTATGACACTGTTCACTCATTCACTTTGTGACCGACCTTTAAATCATTACCTGAAGAACCTCACTGTGCCCACTAATTCAATCTGTACTTGATCATATTTTCACATAATACCTAAAATGCATCCTTATTGTGCTGTATCTTATATTTTTAGACCATATTCGTAATTTGTCAAGATCCTTTCATTCTAATTCCACTGTCCAAGCTATGCCTTTCAAACTTATCATTTGCAAGTTTAATAAACAGTTACACAAGGCATTCATAAAAATACTGAGCAGGCCCAGTACAGACCGCTGTGAAATCCCTTGTCACGCTTTCAATATGACAATGACCAGTACTCAAGTACTTCAGATAGTTTTACATCTTTCCTCCCACAGTAGATTCCTCTTGATTGATGAGGGTCTTATTACATAGGGCATCTGCCTCTTTTCTCCACGAGATCTGTCTTGCCATAAAACATAATCTAATCTGTTTACCATGAGCTGTTCTTGGCAGCTCTATTTTACCTACCAATCATCTCCTGATTATCTTTCACAGTGTTACTTCATTTTGAATCCCCACCCCAGAACTGCAATTCTTCAGCTTCTCCAGCTTTAAAAAGATAAATGCCATGCTTGCTTTTCTCAAGTCTAACACCTCATTGATGCTCCATAAGTTCAAGGACAACCATACAGCAAGCATCACCTGAAACTACTTGCAACTCATTGTTTTAAATATTTCAAGCTGTTGCTAATGAGCATGTACCAGCTGAAGAGTTGGTCATTTTTTGAGATCTGAAATAAGTATCAGTTTTAGAGTCGAGAAGGCTTGCAAAATTTTATATCTGAATAATATAAACTATTTGATCACTGTAAGAATATGTATCATGCTATATTGTTAATATTTCTTTTAGAAGAAACTATCATTGAAAAACACCAGCACTAATTTACTGCTGTTTCAAAGGACAATTCTTATCTGTTACCATAATACATAAAATAGTATTTGAAAGGATTGTTTTATTTTACTTACAACATCAAATTTTATAAAAAATGATCCATGCCAGTTTTGTTTCTCAGATCTGCACACAGCATTTTTATTAACAGACATTACCTGGGAAATTTTCACACAAAACTTCTATTGGTGTTGCTCGTTTTGTGTCTCCAATTTTCTGATAACGTTCTTTTAATGTATCAGCCTAGGATACAAGAACAAAAACATCTTCTGAAGTCATACAATTTGCAGACAAATTTTCCAAAAGAAAAAGATCAGGCCAATAAAAGCTGATGATCTGAAAACAGGAAGGAGGTGAAGATATCAAAAAAAATCACTACCTTCAAACCTTGCCATGGAAGGCTTCCTCTGAGAAAATACATAAACATATGACCTAAAGCTTCCAAATCATCTCTTCTACTTTGCTCTGAAACAAAATTCAAATATTAGGACAACAAATCTGCATAACTTTACATTGACAAGATTAGCTTCCAAATGACAAAAGTAACTGAAAGGTATAGAGTGCTTGAAATCATACTGCACATGTGGTTTTCTTGTGCCACTAAGAACAGAGCCAAAACAGAAAATGCAGATGCAGACTGCTGGTATATTCATCAACAGTACTTTAAACAAATTACATTGGCATAAGAAACTGCTCCCATTTTAAAGTATATTTTGACTTTTTTACATATCCAATTGCATTCTCTTCTCATTTTTCATGCATTAGTTGTAGATTTAAACTGCAGAACAATTGAAGAAAACTGAACACACTTTTCCCTCTAAAATAACAGAGAAGATAGTACATTTCGCTGCATCCCTTCATGGGATTTCTGAGTTAGCCAAAGGTCTTCTGAAGAAGGCCAAGAAGTCTTCTTGTTTGATCAAAAAGCAGCATCAATGAGGCATGTATGTACAGCCTGTTCTCAGATACAGCTGACTTAAAGCTAAGTTACATAAGAAACTTTAGCACAAAAATAATTTATCTGTAGTCATGAAGTGGTAGTCATCCAATCAGAATTCATATTTTGGTTGAAGTCCTTCAAAAAGCTTACAGAAGCTTTATGAAACAGTAAAGTAACACATGATGCAATGTATTCAAAGCGTAGTCATATTTTTAAACATCTAATACACTTAGGAACTCTCAACGTAATATAGACACAACAGTCAAGGTCTTTAAAGAACTAGTAGGAAACAGACTTTACATTATCACCCGACTTCATTTCACACTGCTGTGGAAAGAGGAATTAGTGTGTTATGTTTGGTATTAAGGGGCATTACTTCCCTCTGACACAGTCCCCAACAGAAGATCTAAAACCCAAATATTAACAATCCTTCTATTCAGTATTTTCACAAAAATAAAATGGCCATGCCTTTGACAGGGAGAGAAATAGAACAGAAAAGCAGATGAAAAATCATTTCAGTTACATTTTGAACATTAAGTTCAATAAAGCCAATCTAGTACTGATCAGATCAACCTAAAATATTACAGTAAACACACAGCATCTGAACAATACTTAACTCAATATAACAAGAGCAGTTTACTTCTTACTGTTTTCTAGCCCTACCTTGGTCACACTTGAACACTAGGTAAACACATACTAACAAATGAATAAAGAAATACCAGTGAAACATTGGGTAATCCAGAGCATGGACTACAACTAACCCCTCCCTTCACCACACAGCTGTCAGGGATATGACATTCTTCTTTTGCACACAGGTGTCTTTCACTCTTCTCCAGGCTTCCAATTCCCTTGCCAACACTTGATGTTGCCCACTGCTGCCACTGCTGTAACTGAGCACCCTCCAGACAACGTGCTTTCTCTGAAGCTCTCTGCTAACCCTGCAACATCCCATTTGCTGCTTCATACCATCTGTGTGCCACACTGATGCATTCGTGTACATGAGGAGAGAATAGGAATTAATATTAGAGTTCCACGCCTGATGGATGTCAGTACATGAAGGAAATGTTGACAAGATAACGAGCACTTAAAGAGCACTGCTTGTGACAGAATTTTGTACAATGCAACATGAACCTGTTTTTACCTAAGAGAGTTCACTGGTTGCAAGGAGACAGTGGCAAAGCATAAAGTGAGAAGCGCAGTCAATGGCCTGTGAACAGTATTAAGGCATAGCCCACAAAAAGGTATCAAAAAGCTCTATTTGGTCTTTGCTAAGGGAAAACAACTCCTTTTCTCTGCATTAACTTCTACAGGTCATGTTGATGAAAAGATAACCTGTTCTCCTTTAAAAGGCTTGTTATTTTTGAGCCACTGCTCCTTCACTGAGAGCCTTTTCCATGAAAAGAGAAACTTTCAAAAATTATCTTGAAATGACTTCTAATTAAGAGGGTTTTTTTAAATGAACTTTGGACAGTGAGACATTTCTGTAGGCAAACTATTTCTAAGATATGCCATTCAAAACTCACAATGCCTTCACAAGTTTCTGCTATGCAAATACATTTTTCTTTAATATTTCAATTTTTTTGGATTATTATTCAGAACGCACACTTAAGAGTCCTTCACTGATCACCTTAGAGTGATAAAAAATAACAGTCAAATACCCTTTCCTCTAGGATGGAACTCCCAAGAGTAAATGTGAGAAACAGGAAACCCAAAGATTATATTGCTACTGTTAAGAGAAGGACCTCACTGAAAGCTAAAAAAACTAGAAGTGGATTAACTGGTAGAGAAAAGGATTTCGAATATGAGTTGGAGGAAGAGCTGTTGATGTACACTGATCCTAGGGCTAGATCAGTACACTGACCCTAATTTAATGAGATTGAGAGGATCTGTTGCCCAAAAGGTAATGTAGTCATAAGACGGCAGACAGAAAATAAGGTTTTAGGGCACAAAAAATACTCTCTCTCAAGGAGAGTCACTTGAGGCCAGCTACATGATACAGAAACTGACCGGCCACCCATTATTTAGCTTTCAAACTACAGACAAATTAATCATCTTGACTCAGGTAGGTTGAGTTTAATTAGAACTAGACCCTCAGACTAAGCCATCTGCATAAATTACCTGGTAAAGTAACCATGATACAAGACAAGTAAGACAGTCAGTCTTCAGTATACATCTATTATAAGCACTGTATTCCCCCTCCAAAGAAAGTATTTTACTGCTTGCTACAGGAATGCTGAAATAGTAGGAATTTATTATTTGTTTGGAAGAACAGAAAGCACAGGTTTGATCCTGAGGTGATCACATGGCTTGATATAAAGGCTCTTTACTGTAATCACAGAACAGAGGGCAAGTGGTTATCTACATGATCTGAACTGTAAACCTACAGAAGTTTAGCGTAACTGATTTTTAAAATTCTCACCTGGTGATAATGGAGTCTTATTCAAAATAGTACAGTTCTACATAATAACACAATAGCATCCCCTTCTTAACAAAATCATTAAATTGAAAAACAAAGTTGTATGCCAATTTTACCATAAGCACACATTGTATGCCACATTGCTATACAAGGAAAACATGAACTTCAAGGAAAAATCCTATTTTAACTTGTACCCTTAAGGGAGCAAAGCAATTTACTAGCAAATGCTGAATTTGAGTTTTATCATCTTAGTCAATTAGAATCTCAAAGCAGCGCTTACTAGAAGCACTGTTACATACAAACAAGGATTTTCCAAGTTTACATAGAAAAAAGACTATTCGGCTAACACTTATCCAAAAGCAGACCAATATCAGAACTACAAACCTAAGGATCTCTGAAATACTAATCTGAACAATAACATTACGTAATTATAATTTACTTCAAGCATATTGATTTCTCTGTGGCAATACAGTTCTGATAGCTGGTCAGAACACGACTGTGAAGCTACTCTATTAAGCATAAAGCCAAATGACTACTTTTATTATTCCTGAAAAGTTATTTTAATTATTAAAAATCAATTAATAAAATCCCTGCAATAAAAACATACAACCATATTCTAACCATATTTTCAATCCCATTTGTTGCTTACAAGCCATATCTGTCAACCACTGTTCAGAGCACAGCGCTCCACTTAACCCTTGCTCTGCTTGCTATACTACTGCTTTGCATTAGCCTCAAAAGAGGTACTAAAACTTCACCTGCTGTGTCTGTGAGGTCAGTTCTCGAGTCTACCCTGCTCGTAGGCCCGTCTAATGTCCCTGACATCAGGTGATGACTCAGTGGTAAGAGAAGGAGACTAGTGAACCTGCTGTGCTGGTCCTAAGTCTGGAAAAGGACTTCCTCCTGGCATCACCACTTCAGTGGCAAGAAAAAGTTGCTGGGACTTCTGAATGGCCATGGCTGGAAAGCACAGCCCATAAGTACAGAAAACATTTCTTCGGAGTTTCTCTAGGATTTAAGCTAATAGTTTTCAGTGCTGTCATGCACTGTGAACAAAGCTATGCTTAGAAACACATTAAGATTGATCCAGTATAGAAATGTTTGCTGTTCTGGATTTCAGAAAAGTTTGGTCTTTAGAAAATTGATTTTAAAATCTAGGACATAAGACAATTCTAACAGGGCAGGCCTATCATTTAAGGTTAAGTTCTTTGAAGAAAACTGCTGTTTAAAAAAAAAGGTTGCATGTGGCCTTTCAGCTAGCATTACAAAGCAAAACTGTTTCATCCCCAAAAGAGTTTCAGACATTCATCACACAATGACTAATCTCTGACTCCTCAATAATTATGTACTACCAGGAGGAGATCAATATAACGAAGGACGTATGCACATGTCCTGCAGAGGATGTTAAAAATATCCATTTTATAGTCACATGAAGCTGTAATTGCTAAGTTTCTTGTGATCAGTTACTAAACAAACAGAAAAATCCAGTATATTATTTTTCTGAAATTAGGGAAATACCAGCAAAATCCCCCCAAAGTTTTATATATTTACATTTTCAGCAAACAAAAGAAATCCTAGAATTTTTACAGAAGTAAATGTTTGTCTCCCTTTAGCTCCCAGTCAGAACCTGCATTCTCTGGGATCTCCCTCTCCCTTCCTGAAAAAAGGGGACAGGAAAAGTATCATGGAATAACTTTATGCCCAAGAGAGATTACTTCATGTGCACAAGGGAACCAGTCACATGCTGATAAGGGCTGTGGAATATCTCTACATCCTTCAAACAAATAGCTATCTGAGCAAAGCCACCTTATTTTTCCAGATATGGGAAATATTTCCTACCTAACACTCAAACTACCCAGCTTGCTACACAGCCCCTAATAGCACTTGATCAAACGCATATTTCCGGAACAAAAAAAATTATTGAAACAATTGGCTACAGAATGTTTAGTAACGGTATGTCATCTTCTGTATGCACCTCAGAATACCGGGCCTTGGTAATTCTGTACAAACATATGCAATCATTTAAAGTCTTGTTAGTTACTATGTACCTGCTATGAGTTTTAAACACTCTGGATCTTCAAATATAATTGAGCAAAGGAAAACATTCTCATTCATACGTAATAACATAGATCAAGTTAGGGTTCAATGAATGTGTACTTCAGATCAACCTATAAAAGAATCTGAAAACCTCTCTCTCTAGTCAAATTGTACTGATTTTTCACAAGGTCAGCTGACACCTTGGGTAATCAAAAAGCCATAACACACATTAGTTTTGCTATGAGACCATTCAAGTTGCTGGAGGAATTACCTTCAGATTTGAAAACATTGCCCTAAAAGCCTCAGTGTCAGTATTTTCAGATAGAGCTAAATGTTGCTTATATTCCAGTCTCAACAAGACAGAGAAATATCAAAGGGACAACAGAATTAAACAGCTTCAGCATTCTGTATGTGCTGCTACCTGAACGAAACCTTAAACTTTCAGAGGGGAATCACAGAACATACAAAAACCAAACTCCACACAAAACCTAGAGAGTCTGAAAATAAAAGCCTCATTCACTTTGTTCAGTGTGTATTAGAAGCCTATGAGATTACAGGACTAATAATTCTCCATCACCCATGAAATGCCTGAAAAATACTGAAATCGAGAGGAAGTCAGATCAGACTCGCTCACCGCTCTGAGCGGAGAGAACCCTAAGGTTCAGACTCACTTTTTCTGCTTACATTTATGAATTGCCTATATCTTTGAGAAGGAGACATACTACAGTGAAGCAAGACTTACTACTAAAGAGTATTAGCTTTGTCACAGCTAACCAGCCAGAGGGGTTAGTAGTATACACCCACCCACATTCTCAGTTCTATATCATAGTTGAGAGGCATAAGCATATCCATAACATAGTAGTTAAATTTGACAGAACTTGCACACAGGCTGCTTTAAAGGTTAAGGAACCATTAAATGAAAATAAACCCATCCAATCAGCAAACAAGATTCTGCCTAAGGAGCAGAAGAGGCCCTCCCTGGGGTCAGGGAGAAGTGTCATTTACTAGGTTACCATTGTAATACCAAACATGAAATCCCTTCAAAATTCATTGGTTCTCCAATTAGTTACCAGCTTTGATTTATTTTCTTAAGTGATACAACAGAAGGTAGGAGGTATGTTATTTAAGGACTAAGGCTCATTTAATTTTAAAAGTGATTGTGTTACCTTAGGTTGATCCCAACCCAATACATCATGAATGAAAAATAAAGTGACTGCTCCCTTTACTTGAGGAACTTATGTTCTAAAAATTATATTTAGGAAGTTCAAACACTGCTACAAAGCTTTAAAAAAATGTTCCTGTCTAGTGTTAAATATTCATGATATTATATAGGAAATATTCATGCTCTGTTAGCATGAAAAATCTCTTCATCTAATCTTAAAGTTGTTTGTCTTTAATATGGCATAAATACAATGCAGTCTTTTAAATCTTTACCTGGTTAAGAACAGTAGATCTAGCAAATATGACAAGCTTAAAATAGCTGAGTTACTATTTTACACATCCTTGTATTATCCTTGTAGACAAGTCTATCAAGGTCCCAATTTCATCTTTAAACACTTTTTGGATGGTGAGTGGATGGGAGGAGTCTTCATTATACCTAAACACTAGAAATACACTTCTACACCTATTTTAGTTTCCAAGCAGCTTCCGATCAAGAAGTTCAAAACCCACTAACACAACAATGCTGACAAGACCTCTGGAAAAGTGAGAAATTCGTCATTTGTGCTCTTAACTAGAAAATATTGTAGCACTCTAGTAAATATTGCTGAAGATGAAAATAAGTTTCCCTATTTCAAACACTAAAGTAACTGCTGAAATAAAGTTGTCATACTGTATTTCATTTCCAGTGTGCGTAAAAGGCCAAAAAATTTTCCACTAGGTCAGTCCTCAGAAGTAGTCTCAAAACCTTTGCAGAAACAGTCCAACTAAAAAAGAAAAAGGAAAAAGATTCCCTATTTTATATAACCCAAATATGATAACAAAATGAATTTGAGGTCATGACCATCTCCTCTAACAAACGTTAGATCAACAAGGTCATGAATAATCCTTTAATCCACCTGACAAACTTCTGGCTGTAGTTACTGAACAGTCACAATCTAACATGGAAGAAAAGTAGGAAACATTTTCTGCTCTGTACCTCTTTGAGGATTAGTGGCCCACCAATGGGATCTTCCTGCAGTTGCCAAGGGTCTCCAAACACTTTTGCAATCAGGAAAGGAACAACAGTGGCCATGATGCTATGGCAGATGCAGATGCTGATCTTTAAACCGACCGCTACTGAAACACACACCCAATACCTTTCAGTTTTGAGACACTTTGAGTCCCAAGTCAGCACTTCAAGCAGCACAAAACAATGAGGGTAATATTCTGATACTTTGAAGTATCAGCTGAGATAAGGAAAGGCTCCCCCAAAACACACACACAGCTAGAGATTGGAAAGCAAAGATTGCTGTCAGCTCTGAAGCAGCAAGTCTCAAACCAAATCACCTTGGAGATTTTAGCTCACATGCTGTGGAAGAGGAAAGTCAGACCAGCTGAGAGTCTACTTCCCCCTTACACCACAAAACTCTTGGCCTGTACTAGGGGTAACTGAACAGTTCATGAAGCAGCCCCTGAAACATAGCTGGCTGCAGTGCAGTCTAATTTCAGTAAACTGAATTCAAGGTTCGGTTAATCTAATGCTGAGATCAATAACAGTTTATAACTTCCTTTATCAGCCATTTGGTCTTCCTTCCCATGACTACTACCAGCCATGAATCCTTCTTTTTAGAGGTAAGCACCATCTTAAGTGGTCCAACTTTAATGTGCTAAGACACTGGGAGTTGTATGCTATCATTCAGACCCTACAGTAAACTGGCACATATCTTGTAAAACTCACTTCCATCAATTCAAATATAAGCTATTAAAAACTGTACATTTTTGAACTTCTTACCACTGTATTCTACTTAAACAAAAAGAATAAACTACTGAGAATGAATACTAATAAGTAATCTTTAAAACTACAAACTTCAAACATGGTAATTTGCATCTTTAATTCTGTATTTTGTGTTTTCAAACACTGATTATGCAAAGTGTGCATTAATATATCTTTCACTATGCCTCTTACTTTAGAGGCTAAAATATTGCTTAAGTGAAGAACTGAGTGGAAAAGCACAACAAGCACTGACAGATTTCCGAGGTTGAAAAGCTTGGAGAAGGACACACTGTCATGGAATCTACATATGAAAACTTGGAAGATTTATGAGAAAAAAGTCCCCCCAAATTACCAAGGCTCAGCTTGCCAGCTAAAGGAAAGTATTTCTCACCCATCTCATGTTATCAGTTCAACTACAATATGACTCAGTTAAACTGAGTACGTTGATTAGCTTCTGCTTACGTATAAGGCCTTAGGCTAAAAAAAGTAGACTGGATAACTGTTTCACAGATGTTTCATTACATATAAACCTGTTTAGTATACTTAGCCAAACAAGTTATATTCCAAGATGCTCCTAGAGCTAAGCATCCCAGATGCTTTTCACAAGGCCTAGTTATATTCCACATGCTTGTTTTTGGCAAGCAATTTTTTTTTTTTTTTTTTTTTTAAATACATGCATTCCTGATGTGTAAGTGCCAGGAACCACACACACCAGTGTTTCAACCATTCAGTAGAAATTTCAAGTATTTAACTGAACACTCATTATAGAGGCAAATCCAAAAAACCGAGAAGAGAGCAGAAAAGTGCAATTTCCCACTTTTAAAAAGGGAAGCAACTAATATTATATCTTATTTTTAGAACTTCCCCTTTGAACATATATTTAAGGAAGTTAACCAGCCCGTGAAGATGTTTCAAAGAGGCAGGACTACCAAAGAGATTTTTAAAAAGCAACTTCAAGACCGACTCCAGAAAACAGGTATCAAATATAAAGGCAAGGCAGTTATTCATTAAATAGCAGCTTTTTTTCCACTTCTCTGAAACTGTGCAAGTATGTAATAAGTTATTTAGATGTAGGTGAAGAACAGTATGCAACTGTAACTCTTACCAGATGTAATTAGGGTAGCCTTTCAGCAACTGTCTGATTCAGTTATTTCTGACTATAAACTTCTAACTATCTGGAGATACACACAGCTGATCTTATTTTTGGATATCTAACAGGCATATATATACCTGCCTCTTTCTCCCTACTTCAAAGAGAAATTTGAGGCTGCTTTGGGAATCTATGGGAGAAAGCAAGACTAATCCATGCCAAAGTCTGGCCTGAACAGCAGAATTGGTTTGCACATAATAAAATGAAACCCTTCAGCTGCACTGTATAAAAAAAGTAGCCAGAGGATGCAGAGATGCAAGTCGGGTGATACCACAATTCAAAACATTTAAAATGAGAAAGTAAACTCTGGCCATTTTAAAATCAATACTCTTTGGAACAGTCAACAAAAACATTACCTCTTCATCATCATTTAAATGTACCTACTTGAAGTCTTCTGTTTTGAACATCTGCATTTTTTGTTTAATTTGAAAGAACTCTGTATTCTTTAACCTGCCTAGAGATATTGCAAATTTCCCCAAGTTTACTGTACTAAAGCACTATTGAAGGTCATGTTGTAAAGATGGGTCTACACTTGCCATGAAACACACTGAACACTAAGTGTTGTCCTCTGCGTTTTCGTGGAAAAGGCATATCTGAAGCCAGCATAAGTACATGTGAAAGACAAGTCTTTCAATCTGATTTATTTTGAGACTGAAGCAGGAACCAAGAGCAATTTCTGTTCTCCTATCATAAAAATATAAATTTTGAACTGAAAAGAAAAAGCAGAAATAGGAAGATGAGTCCCACATTGTTAGGTATAAAATTGTACCTTTAAACAAGGTAACTCCTTTTTAAAAAAGGGAAAAGGCTGAGCATGTGTGCATGATTAGCCTCTTGGGGGAATCTCAAGACTACATTTTGAAAAATAGATGAAATTAAACCACATGTTTTTAACTTAATTTCTTCAGCTACAACAGCTCTCTATATAAGCTGCAAGTGTGTGATTTTACTGATAAAAATCCCTCCCTTATTGCTATTAGGAAAAAGTCGACGGTTTCACATCTGCCATCTTAACATGAAGTACTTCTGAACTATAAGCATTGCGCAACATGATCACCGATTCAAGCAGCATTCTATTAAGTCTTTACCATGCAGTGACATTTGACTGTTTTTTTTAAATACATATTTAAAAACTTGGGATACTTCTAATGTGAAGTTATGATGCACAAAAAAACCCTCATCTTTCTTCTACAAAGATCTAAATGTAAATACTGTAGCTATTTGCTGAGACATGACCATGATGACTAGAGACCCAGAGTACCTTATTCCCATAAATGATATTTTAATGAAGCTGAACTATAATTTTGCACAGTTCAGGAAACTTCAGTTCTTAATGACTACAGACTGTTGAGAAAAATTACAACTTGAAAACAAGATGATTTTACACAAATAATGACAGCTGTTGAATTTTTGTTTCTGCACTTAAAAAGCACACGTACCTTTTCCTAAATGTGTATTTATACTCATGTATCTAGCTGTTCCTGTAAGGCTCTTGTGTTCTCGATATGGTATGTGCTTCTTTGTTTCTGGATCTATATATTCCTTTGCCAAACCAAAATCTATAATATGAATAATTTGCTGGGTTTTGTTTCCAGGTCGTCCTATTAAGAAGTTCTCGGGTTTTACATCTCTGTAAATCAAGTTCTTTGAATGGACATATTCCATACGAGAAATCTTTAATAAAAGGAAAAAACGACAGAAAGTTTAGTTTAAGCTTCAGATTGCCACATGAAATTGTGGTAGAAGCTACTTATTTCTACATTAGCTTTATATTTAGAGGGTATTACCCTCTTAACTTTAAAATCAAAGGGCTATTGCTCTTACCATGGCAACTCCCAGATAAAGTTTGTGAAAATGGCACATGCGCCTTGAGTGGATACACTGCACCACGTACAGAAAACTTTTCACGCTTGAAGTCAGACATGAATCACTATATAACAAGTCACAAAACTTGATCATTTTTGAGATCCGGCAACAAGCTTCTGTGCTCATTAAAACTATAACCAGAAATGTCATCAAGCTGTAAGCAATAAAGCTCCATGTAGATGGCAAAATAAAGAAGTACTAGAAAGTCATCAGTATCCACATAACTTCCTTTCTAGGTGTATCACTTCCTATTAAAGTTCATGTATTTGGAAAGGAAAAGCAATTATTAATGATGACTTCAGATCTGTGATGATTTCAGATTTAAAAATGAACTATTTATAAATGCCCTAAATAAGCTGAATGCTAGTTTCAGACCTTTGTTTTATGCAGTTAGGGAAGTGTTTTCTATGGATATTCTTACCCTTCACGAGGAAGAACTCTTCCAATATTTAAAGAGGAGGCTCTGGATCTTTAATATTTCAGAAAGACTTAAAAACATATTGCACCAAAACAAACACACAAAGCTTTGTCTCTCTGTACTCAAGTGAAAAGTATACCATGAAATACTTCAAAAAACATGAAAAAATCTTGAGTAATTTGTACCATGTTAGTATTTCTCAAATTTTTTTCTTTATGTCTGAGAACATCCAGGAAAAAATGTTATTTAAGAATCCCCATCATCCAACCACTTTAATAGATTAAAAGTATTTGTATATCAAGAAGATTTTGCTTTTAACTAAAAAAATACTAGAATTCATGATTTCAGGTTGTGATTAAATATGAGAACTCAGAATACAACGATACTATTTTCACACAGTGATTCTTGGAAAAACTAGAACAAAAGGCAAGGAAAGTAACATGTGTAAGGTCTTCCTGATAAAAATGTCTACCACAGGCTCTTTACAAGACTCAAATACCACTAACAGCAACTTAAATCATGGAAAATACAAGTCTTCAGCAAGTCAAACGTGCATTTAGTCTTTCAAAAACTGACCTAGTATTCTAATGAACATTCAAAATAACATGCATGGCTGTATTTTACTTACCAGCTGGATGGCTATCATAAGAACAGTTTTAAGAGAAAATGTCCTATCACACAAGTCAAATAAATCTTCCAAACTAGGTCCCAGTAGTTCTAGCACCATGGCATTATATTTGCCACATGGGCCAAAATAGTAGACCTGAGGTATTCCATCTGTAAAAGGAAGATAAAATACAATTATAAAGGGTTAAGATCAATGAACATAAAATTCTTACCTGATTTGAAGTTAAAAATACTTCTGTCTCACAAAAAAGCAACAATAAAACCTTGTAAAAAACTATAGACACAACAGGAGTAATGAAGGTAGTATCAGCTTCAATAACCATTTCTCCGAAAATAGGTTGGCTTATGAAAGATTTAAAGTTTTTTAAAAAACAGAACCTATCCATTAGCTTTTGAAAGGGTAAACTGAAACAGGATTTTAAAATACATTTCAAGAGTTTTTAAATAATCTTTTAAAATAGGACTGGAAGCCACATACAGGAGTAAAGACACCATCTCATCAATAAAAATAATATAAAAATTCAATAGATTAATGAATCCTCAAGTACTGATAAGTTAAAGGTACTGATTTTAATTTATATAGATAATCAGAGAGGAAAACACTTAAAATGAGATACTAAGTTTTACATGCACCATTAATATGAAAATGCTGTTGACAAATCATTATGGTCATCACTTGTTAGTATTAATATTTTTCAAATACAAGTATTTTCTGCTTAAATTTGCATGGGAAGGCCTCTCCTGTCTTCTCCTACACTAATTCTCACTTCCATTTAGACAGCACGTAATAAAAGTACTTTCTTAAACCTGAATTAGTTCATTAAAAATCTACACAGAGTTGAACTTGAAAAAAAAAATCTAGATTTCTAATAGAACACAGAGCAGACCGAGATGAATTCTTTCAAAGCATTTGATGGACAGGGATATTTAAACATACTAAGAACGTAGGACAAGGGAGGTTTTACGAAGTCTCCAAGGGAACATGATTTAAAAAAAAATTCACTCTGAACCCACTTTTGAAGTATCACACCAGAAACTCATCTTGAATTCTTACATTCCTTTTCAAACTGAGTCCATGCTGTCCAGACACAATCCATTAAGTTCAATTATTACTGTTAAATATTAAAATGATTTAAGGTGGAAATTGTTACCTTAACATATAGCAGATATTTTTGGAAATGCTATGTGATGTTTTTTTATTACGAACTTAATTCGTTTTCATAAAGTAAAAATGTACACAACTAAAACTTAATTTGTATTTGTGAATGTAAACTTTTAAATATTTTTGAAAAAACAATCTCTGACCCCACGTGAACAGGTGAAAATACATCTGCCTAGAAGGGCAAAGGGCAAGTTTAGTTTAAAAGCTACCTTTGTTTTCAAGTCTTGGGTACAGTTAAATAAAAATTTAAATTTACAGTAGTTTAAATAAAGAAGTCTTAATTAAAAACTAAACTTAAATCATTCTAGAAACACAATCTAGTCATTTACATTTAGAGTATGTCAGAAAAATATTTATGATAATACTTAAGCTATGGAATAAATGGAGTCTAAAGTGTAACCTGTCATCTGGACCCCTTTTTTTGCAATGCAACCTTAGCTTTTCCTAACATAAAAGTAAAAATTTACATTATAATTTCCAAAACATAGTACTTTAAGAACACATTGGATTGGAACATCAGATTTCAACTAACTACAGAAAATTACCTTCTTATTGCCTTTATCAGATATAGAAAACTGCATTAAATATTCTGTACATGTCATCATATCATGGTAAAAACCATACACCTTCAAACAATTAAATAAAGAACACATTGACTAAACCATGACCCTGGCACATAACCAAGGTCAGTTAACCACACCTGCAGTATTTAATAAATAGTAAAACCACCTAACATTTTGTCTTATATCCATATAGTAAAAAAGGAAAACAGATTTTCTTGCTGGCAGCACCTTAGCACTGAGTAATGAGCTCTGGAATTGAACAGAACCATCTCTGTCATCTATCAGGTTTACCACTCCAAGTGCCTTGGTCTACCATGTTTAGGTCCATCACGCTTAAGATTTTAAAGCTCAGAGTCTCTATAACGTTGACAAGATTAAATGCGTTCTAACTGCTAAGTCTTTTTTGATAGATTATAGCTGTACCTGTCAAATGTCTTCAAAAAAATACAAACAGAATATACTTCTAGTTCATCACCTTTACACACCTTGGCTGTTATCTTTTTCAAAAGCTTCAGCATTCAACCTGACTTAAGCCTGAGACTCATACTGTTCACTACAGTTGTCTAATTCAATATAGATATGAGCAACATGACTAAGTATATCTCTCAAAGTAAAAGTTCCAAATACTTGCCTTAAAGATATCAAGTAGTAGCCTTGATTACTTCAGAAAACAATTAGCTTGATAAACAAAGGCTGGCTGTCAGTGAAGTATGAAAAACATAGGTCTAGAGTAACAACTCGTTCTTAACCTTGTGATTCAAACCTTCCTCTGACTTGAAGCATTCCTTGCTAAATTTCATTATAAAACACAACCCAAAGTTGGAAAGTTAAGTGACTTTGTGTTCTGTTTCTTGTAGTAATAGTTTCTTTTTAGTTTTCTCCAAACCCAATTCAGAAAGACATCTGCTTAACTGACCTGCACTGAATTTCACTTTGACTGACCAGTAAATAAGAGCCATAAATGCCAGTAAAATACAGTACAAGACTGCAGTTGCCGCACAACTTGTTCTACATTCGGCTTTCTATACCCCACTGCCTTTTATTTATATCTTTAATCTTTAAAGGTGACAATTTACTGGACACAAGGGAAATACTTTAAACTGAGGAGATTAAGATTTGCAGTGATAACCATCTTCCATGGCACAGTCATACTGGTACTCCATCAAGGATGGAATTCAAACTGCCACCAACACAAATATTCCTTACTAAGTCTACAAAATCTGGCCTGATCCTCTGGGGAAGAAATCACAGGCTTGCAGGATAATACATCATCTGGGGTTCTCAAATTCGACCAAAGCAGCATACAGAGACTGTATAATCCCAGAAAATACAGCCCTTTATAGCTACTGAAACCACAGCCATCTCTGCACTGTAAAATAGCAAACCCTATACCCAGAGCCAGATGCTATACAGCAACCTGACATCAGCACCGCACACAAGCTAAAACGTCATGTTAGAGAAGTGCATACAACATGTAGACTATATTTCTTATTTATAAATATAGGAAAGAGCCATACAACTTCAAGACTTCTTTCCAATAAAGAGATCTAACATCTAAGTTATTTAGATAATTAACATAGTAAATAAATTTACAACAAATGCATCTCTATTAAATGTTAACACCCATTCTTCGTCTGCCATATCCTGAACAGTCGTTGTACCATATCAACTTCCTTTATGATTACAGTTATCTCATTTTTTATACCAAAAAATACATCACTTGTGTGATGTCATATTCCAAAATCAATATAAGTTTTTGCATACTACCAAGCTTCTTAGTCGGGAATTACCTGTTTTCAAAAATTTAAAGTTATACAACCGGCATTCTTACCAAATCACTTACATGTATTCTAGAATACTTTTTTAAACTTCAAATACAAATAGAGAAAATTCAATACATTTAAGCCAAATACTAGAATGTACTGGCAAACAAGACAATAGTTTTTGTTGAACTATACCTGCACAAAACAGCAGCTAAATTAAATCTATATTAATAACAGCATCTCTACAGTGAAGTACACAGGCACCCACAATGCCTTAAATTTATACTCCCCTGAATATAAATACTAACACAGTCACATGAATAATTGATATATTAACAGCTCAGCCTTGCAGTTAAAGCATACCAGTTGCAGCAGAACTCAAAATTGACGAGATGTTGCCCAAACAATTGATTATAGAACTATAGGAGTCTCTGGGCACACAATACAGTGCACATGAACAGACACTCTGCACTCAATAGATTGATTCATTTTAAGTGGTACTAACATTAAATTTATAAATTAAGCATAGAAGATTGTTTTAAGTTCATCTGATCTGTATTTACTAATAGATACAGACATATATACACATATGCAGACCTACATACAAGCACATAAATGCATGTAACTGCTTATTGTTTATTCTCCTACATATCATCAGTGGAAACAGAACAAAAGGCAAAAGTAGCAGCAGAAAAATTAGCCTTACAAAAAAATCAGCATTTTGTTTTCAGTGCAAGAGTAAACTCTTCACTCACAAGAGTAAACTTAAGAATATCACTTAAAGCAGTGCCCATGTAAAGTTACTCAAATTTCACTTTGAGTTTATACTCACGACTGTTAGCAAGATACGTGGGAGAAGTTATGAAGTGAGAAAACCAAAGGACACAGAAAAGTCAAAGTTGTATTTACACATGGGGTGAAGTCTTCCAGAGAGAGGGACCACCTACCTTAAGAAGGCTGATTAAGCACCAAGGAATAAGACTGAAGTGATCTATGGATCCATCTCTATAGCGCTTTGATTTCCCACTGTGCTCTCTCAGATCAAAGCAAAATTTTTTGGTAACTCATTGCAAAATACTAAGAGTATCATCTAGCACTACCTTAAATACAAAAGACAGCATCCTTTTTTATTTAAATTTCTGCTTCAATCAGGTATTCAGTTCAGAGTATTCTATACACTGAGTAGGGGTTGTACAAAAAATTGAAAAGTTGTCATTGAACATTAAATCTTTCAACACACATGTTCAACCTTACTTTCATTACATTATTTGGGTCTTTAACTATGGGGGAAAATGTACTGAACACCAGTTTCAAGCAATTTTGCTATACTGAAAAGAGTAGAAAAACAAACTGGTAATGCTTACTCTGCCAGTCACATTAAACTGCACAGAAAGTAGCTTACAAAAAAAAAAGTTTTTTGTTTTAAGCCAGACACCTCAAGCCATTTTGCCCCAAAGGCATAAACTTAATACATTTCAAGCTGCCTTTGCTACATTCCCCTAAAGAAAAATTAATCACAGATTCAAGGAGAATCCTGACACACTCCAAACACTAAAATAAATATATGCTACTGAGCATGATTAGCTAAAATGAATAGATTCCTTTCCTCTGCAACAGGAGCTGACCGTACTTGCATAAATACTTTAGTACTTTTGTGGCTCCAGCTTCTCAGGATTACAGATTGATTTTTCTCTTACCCTACCTAAGATTGCTTTACCAGCCAATACAACAGAAACTATCAGGTGTTTATCTCTGTTCCAAAATCACATTATGCCAGCACCGCAACTTGCTCATCCGTTGACCCAAAGTTAACTTTTTCATTAGAGTCCAAATCGTATGATTTTTTGCTACATTTACTTGGGCTCTCGCAACTTCAGAATAGAATCATGTGTTTCTTACATAGCCAAAGAGCATTACCACATGACTACTAAAACCCAACCCTGGAAAAAATTTTCATGACGATCATGCAATACTTAGTGTTTGTTGCACATTAGTCATACATAGCCTTTTAAGATACAACACATTACTATAGCACACTGCATCTCTTATACCTGCATTGGCAAAGTACCATCTTTTGGCTGCCCTGTAAGAAACAGGTTTTAGCACCAGTTTTAGGAATGGAAGTGCTAACTGAACTTCAGCTGAAAGGACAGAAGCACAGAAGTTAAGAAAAAAATATACTATTAACCATATTGAGCACTTGTCTTCTCTAAAATGTTCATACAGCAGTTCCAGAACAAGTATAATCTGCAGCTGAACAGATCTTCATCTCTTCCACAAAAGACCTTCAATGAAAACCTGACACGAATACCCCTTGTTGCTATAGGCATGCACCATGGTAACAATCTGTTCTAGTAAGCCAGCAACATTACAGACATAAGCTCTACTAAGGGAAGACCAGCAGCAGCAGAAGTAACCATTCTTTTGCTTTGTCAGGTGGGTGAGTACAATAGAGTTCATTCACTTGTAGACACTTCTAAGACATTATAGTCAACGGCCCACAGGTATACTTTTAAGAGATATTAGGAAAAAAATGATAAAAGATGAATAATTTTTACACTGTTAAGCACATACAGTGCATAACAACTTAACATGCACATAGACTCTGAAGAACATAGTTAAGTTCCTACCCGTCAAAGAAATGAGGGATTTTGAAGGTTTGATCATTTTGCTTATATATTAACTTAAGGTTTAAATTAAAAAAATTCCACATTAAAAATCTCAGCTTTACTACTTAATCTTTAAATTGAGCCTGCACCTCCTGATTCCTCCCTCCCCCCAGCCCTTCCCAGTAGGGAAGCATACAGAATTTAGTTGAAGTTAAATTATGGGCACGGCACTTGAAAAAGATCTCACTTATCATAAAGTTAACTTCCTTACCATGAAGATTTACAGTGTAAAAACATAAAAACGAAAAACTACAAAAATGCTAGGTTGCCACGTTTCCTGAAAAAGGCAATACAACTGCAGTATACAAGGAGGTAGTTAGTATGCTGCTGCCCAAAATGGGGTTCCTAAAGCAGTTGGTCAAGACTGAACCTAGAACCTCTGCCGCCAGAACTCAACTCCTCAATCAAGACAGATTTGGGAACCTTCTGCATTACACAAATAAGCTAGATTTTTACTTTTCTATCATTTACTCTTACCATATAATTCTTCGCATTGTACCTAAAAAAAAGTTGCCTATCTGTAGATACACTACCAAACGACCTTTGATTTCAGCCTCTCCTGATACTGTCCCTGCTGAGAATATATTAGCCCACAAGATTAAGTTAAGTTATGAGAGAACCTACACGCTTTGGTTACTTTTACATGATAAGATCTTTAAACACAGAACAATAAAGCTTCTCCTGCCAAAGCCACCAAAAGCAACATTGTTTAAGAGTAAAGGGTGGATTGCAACAACGCAAGTGTTCAGGCAATAAAGTGTCCTTTAATATAGCCCAGTAGAAGGATGTCTCAAGTACCCTCCCCTCTTCCATCTGCCATAATACTGGGGTCTCAAACACTTCACAGTACATACACTGCAACACTGTGGGACACGTTTGCATTTGCAGAAAATGAAACACGAGGACATTGTTCATAGACTCAAGGTCCCAGCTTGAATAATACTTGTCAATGTCGCAAGACAAAAGTGTATTCAAAACATTCTTAAACAAGTTTGCTAGGTATAAGTGATATATATAGATACTGTGAAGATAAAGACAAAAACTAACATGAATTGCTTTCTTTCATTCTAAAAGTATGATTTCAGGTAAACTCAGGTATTTTTGTGATTTTCTTGCATTTGTAATATTATGCTTTTGCTTATGTATCAGTGTTTTTGTCCTTCACACTCGTATTAGGAAAAAAAATCCTTTTAACTAGAATTATATCAGAATTAAAGATAATTCACCTTGACTTCCATCTTTCTGTAAGATGGCTTATTCAGTTAACTAGAAATTTTTGCAATAATGACAACTAAATTTCAGACCTCAGGACTACATTTCAAGTAAGATTCCCCTGTCCACAGTTACTGAAAGACTCAAATTATGGCAGAAAAATTAAAAGCAATTTTGATTAAAATCTCTAATAATAAAACTTAAATGAAAGCTAAATAGTGATGAGATCAAAGTTATCTTTAAACTGATTTTAGAACTCATAACACTTAGATTCATCCCTCAAATAGTTAAGTGTTTCAGGAGTTTTCCAAAAGTACAGAAAATATTTTCTGCTTAAGAAAGATTCTTTGCATACTTTTCCTGACAAATTCCCACATGCTACTGCATATTCATAGACATGCTCAGTAAAAAACATTTCAGCATAAAGTTACATATTAACCTGTCTTTAATAGCAGGTTCACTCCAAGGGAATTTTGAAACTCATATTTTGTATCCAAATCAAACACACTTTTTAATAAAGAATGAAGATTTCACCTTGGCTTTTCACAACTGGCTACTGGTCCTAACCTGTCAGTTGCCCTGTCTCATTAGTCAAGTGACAAAAAATCTCCGAACTATCAGCTATTTCAAAATGCTCATCTACTTTATGCTGACAATTTACAGCTACTGTAAAAAAAGACACCACCCCCTAATGACATTCTCAAATCAGCAAGCGCCTAAAGCACCTGATTTTGACTACAGACAATCTGCAACTTAATTCTCCATCTACTGAATAGAATAGACACTGTTCTGTCTTGGAAGGAGTTCTCTAAAGAAGAGTTTCCACTTGTAGAGCATACATGCTACAACATCATAAAATAAGTTCCATATGAAGGGAAAGAAATAGACAGCATCTTTCAAAATAAAGGTTCTTTTGATTTTGAAAGCTACCCACTCAGAAAAACACTATCCAGCCTGTACATCAATGAACATACAGCCCCAAATTCTAAAAGACAAAAGCAGTATTTAAAAATAGTATTAAGAATAGTATTAAAATTCATCATAAACTCAGGGATAAAATTAGTGGCATGAGCAACATTCAGTTTGCATTCCCTGACTTTTGGAGATATGGCTCTTTGGCTTAATATTCTTTTGAAGTTGCTTAAGCATAACTTTCCTAAAAATCACTGTCTCAGAAATCAAACCTCCTTTGATAGAAAGTGTGCATGCATAAAACAATTAAGTCCAGTTTATAAAATAACTTTCTACATTAGTAAATAAAAAGTGGAAACAATAACTATAACTAAACGACATACTGAAAGTTAATCCAAAAGTTTTAAGGAACACTTTCAAGAAATAGATGCAATAACTTTTTTTCCCCCTAGTGTTTTAACTAATTTTGGGAAGCTTTATACTCACTTAGGTTAAGCAGCTTCAACTCTTGCTAACTGACTATATACAGCTCCAAAAGGTGCAAAAATAGGCAAAACGAAAGTTTCTGGTATCACTCACCTATAACAAAAGGTGTTTATCGGGTCACTTTGAGAGGATAATCATAAAAATATTTCTGGTATAAAAGCACCAAGGATAGTGAAATGAGAAACTCAAATTTTCTTAAACTATTTAAATACATTTATTGTATTTAAGATGCTTAAGCATTATATAAAGTAAGAGACAGTGTCAAAAGAATTAATAGTAAAGCTACTACTTAAATATCTTAGCAACTTTAAGGTAAATAAAAATATATGATTAGTAGACTAGCTATTTCGTAATTTATAGTGTTTATTCAAAAAGAAAACACTGGGAATATTGTAAGACTCCTTAGTATAAGGTATACCCATATGGCACACACTTTGTAATATTTAGTATTTCTTAGTCTAAGGTGTGTCCATGAGATTCTCAAAGAGAAAGAACAAATAATTTAGATTATTCCACTGATTCAAGGTCTTTTTTGCTGCTTTAAGTACCTAGGGACACTTAAAAATATTTATACTCTAAATCAGAAAAATGATGTGAAAATTGATACTAGATTACATTACAGTATAATGCACGACAGTTATTTTACCTCCAGATCCTAGCTGCTTGTAGAATCTGTATTCCAAATGTAGCTGTGGTGCTCTTGACTTCATTGGCTCCTGATTTAAAAACAAAAACAACATTTAAAAGAAAGCCTCTTAGCTGCTGTTCTGAACCTTAAAAACCAATTCCCTAACCTGTGTACCAACCATGCTAACCCTGTGGCTTCTGAACCACACGAAAAAATTGAATATTCCCTCCACAATGACTGGTAATTAGGCTACTGGGAAACCTTAACCTCAGTCAGGTAAGACCAGAGTCTTTTACGGGGCTTTTACATCCTTTATTGCTCCATCATCTTGGGGCCCAAGATACAAACTCAACCCCAGACCCCACCCACAATAAACAAATTCTTCCATCTGTGAGCTGATCTGTCCCTCCTCTTTGCACTCCAAAGCATATCCCTGATATACATCTTGCAGCCTTCAAAAGAAGGTGCTAGTATGTAGCTCCACAAATCAAAAAGCCTGTTCAAATCTGATACATGTGCTAGACGCATCTTTAGCGACCAAAAGTTTTATGCCAGGATCATGACACAAAAAATACCAACTCCTTCCAAACAGTAACAGCCTATAGAAATTAAATAGTACAATGCCAAACTATACACATGGCACCTAAAAAAGCACCAAAATAACTCTGCAACTTAAATCTTTCTATTCCTGACATAAATTACATAGGTTAATGAAATCTGAGTTATGTCTTGCATACATATGTGGCTGGTCTCAGAACAAAGGTCACTTCATTGATGACTTCACTCATATACACAAGAAAATACAAGCAACAAACCTACACTAAGTTTTTCACTTTATAAAGTAAATAGTGCTTTATCATAAGACTGTTAAGTACCTTCCTAGAGCATCTTTTTGAAGTCATGCTTGGCTTTATGGTATATAACATCTTACAACATTAACTGCATACTAACTATTCTTTCACAGACTGCTGCTACTAGACCAGTAGCTTAGCAACAGGTAAGATTGTTAATATAAACTATTTATCCATGAAAGAGGATATACTGCTAGATGGCAATTTCCAGCAAAAGTTTGGGAAAAGCTCTTATCTCCTTCCTCACACTATCCTCTCCAGAAGCTAAGAGTTCTTTAGCCTGTATTATATTCTGCAGTGGTATATCCAAGGCCATAGAAGCCATAACACAAAGTGCAATCACAAGGAGCCTAGCCCTCCTTCCCAGTCCACCTCCTTCTAGTTCAGGTGTTTCAAATTGTTGCTACTGCCACTGCCACAGTCCCTGTCATAGTCCATTCGTGCATTTCGTTTCAGCAGGCTACCAGCAGTTGAGGAACACAAGCAAAAAAGGGACACATTAACAGTTTCCACAAAAACTGAGCAGAAATTAAGGAAAATATACACTTTCCAAGCTCTAGAGCATTCATCCTAGCCGAATACCTTAAGTTCTTTGCAAAGGCCTGAGCAAGAACTTTCTAAAACAAAAGGACCATGTTGTTAAGCAAGACTAACTGGACTACCATAAGCATCCACTTACAGAGTATCTGGAAAACACAAGAAATTCAGTGTCAAGCATTAAAGACTTTTCATTCAAAGAACACTGTAAATAAGGGTCCAAGCATATCAATCCAAACTGGGAAAAAAACCTTATCAGCCGCTAGTAATCAGTTTTCACAGCCTTTACAAAACCCCCTTATGCTGAATGATTTCATGTGGTTGTGAAACCACACAAAAATTTTGCTATTAGCGTGCCCGCAGTGATATAATACAAGTCTATCAGTTACACAGTACACAATGGCACATACAATTAAAACTTGTAATTCTGCTTTGCTTGTAACTGCTCACTAAGAAAGTATTTTAGGATCTGAAGTCCATAAGTTCTTCATGTTTACTGAGTTTACCAAGACAAGACACTGGCTGTTTGATTTTTCTTCTTTCAGTTAATACAATTCTGCTTTAATTGATACTAAATTATCTATTTATCAACGTTATGAGATGTCCCATTAAAAGGGAGAAAACGGCTTTAATGCATTAAAAAAGTAAGTAGATAGGAAAGAATACAATTTTCCTAGGGAAAACAAAAATTCTAATTTTTAACTTAACACATTTGCAAGATAGATCTTCAATTGAATGCTGCTTGCTCAGCAGAAAATAGTGCTCATAAAACTTCCGAAGGAAAGCGTTCACAAAAACACAAACAAGTCAACTTGACAACTACACACTAGCCAAATACTAAAATAAAAAAATCATACCTTGCAAAAAGATACTAATATTTTTACACCCTTCCCTAATGGTGAGAAAAAGTGTGACAATAGTCATCACAGACCATTTATTGGTTGTAGGATTTCTGGAATACCCTGGGATGGTGAAAAGGGAGTTAGATAAATCCTCAACTCTTCAGTAACTCTACTTCAAACATAGAAAACAATTACAACCTTTCATTTGATGAAGTTCGAGAGGAAAAAGCACAATAAGGTGTTCATAGCCAATTTATTTTGTTTCTATATATCACTCTGGAGCATGCAGTGAACTATTGACAAATGAGAAAAGTAGAATATTTAAGTATAAATCAAGACAAATATATGATAAATGCTAGCTTCCACTGTAACATAGACATGAAAAATATAGCACTAAAATCACTTTTTATGATATTAAAGTCTGAAAAGAGTTTAAGTATATTCAAGAATAAAAAAGAAACCAGAAGTCACAGCTCCTCCTGTTTTCATGAGTGTTTCAGTACGCGCTTCAGCATCTAAAAATAAGCTTGGGAACCCAGAACTGGAGCATTGTTCAAGCGTAAGTCAATCCTGAAGGACTCTAAAGCCAACTTGTCCTATTATCAAGAGATGAGGTACATTTTTTATTTTCTTAAGACCTCAGGTCTTCAAAGGATCCCATGACCATTCCATGACTTTCAGTGTTCTGTAAACCACCTACAGTACACAGTTTACATTCAAGTCCAATTACTTCAAAGCTGCTATATAAAAAAAAGTAGGCAGTTCCTTTTCCTTGCAAAAGAGCATTTCCCCCTCTTAATGAGGGACTTGGGGCTCAAGCTGTGTTCTTACTGCCAAAGAATTAACACAGCAGTTTACACAGCAACAGTTACCTGAGAAACAGACAATAGCTCTTTAACTCACGTTCTTTTTTGCCCAGTTTTCTCCTTGCTTTTTCTTTTGCGGGATGCTTATATATTCAAATAGGATAAAGACACTTCATTGTAAATCTATTTTTGCTCCAAAGATGCAGAGTAAGTTACTGTATAATTTTAAGATACAGCATCTCCCTTCTGAAGGGCTTTGAGAACACAATCGATGCAGTTTGCTTGCTCTAACCATAAGGTTAGAGATTTAAAATCTGATATTGACCTAGAGCACTACACAACTATTCAGCTATAAATTGCCTAGTTTTCATACTTTCAATAATCCAATGAGAACTATTAGTACATTTTCTGTCTCTGCTTCACAGTTTAAGAAAAACCAGCAAATTATTTCCAATAAAAGTTTCTGTAAGAGACAGAGGTTTTTTAAAAGAAAAAGATCAGCCTATGAAACAGAGTTGCACTTAATCTGGATTTACTGCTTGTGTGGTCTGTACGTATCCACAGAGGTTCTGAAATGGTGTCATCCCGGACGACAATAATTCTTCAAAACATAAAAGGAAGAAAAATTCTAACCTTGGAACCAACTACAACCTCCCTTCCTCTGCCCCCAAAATTTTATGATATCATCTAAAGGTTAAATATTTAATGAATTCAAGACTATAGATTAAAAACAGCAGTGACTACCTCAATTTGCACTTTCACCCAAGGACAGAAAGAAAAAAATAGTTATTTCCAGATGCAGGTCAAGCAGTAGCTTTTAGTTATTTGGTTAGTGGTTAAACATCCTGTAAAGGAGAGGAGTTTCCACAACGGAGAAATTCAGTAAAGGAAAATGGAAGCAGCATGATGAAGAGCGAAGAGCAGAGTAGGAAAAATGAAGTAAAAGCAAAGTAGAGGGACATGTAGTAAGAAATCTGACAATAAATGAAGAGGTTAACAGGAAAGGTACAGTTCAGATACAGCAAATGGTATTTACTAGAGAACTACCTAGTCACAAGATTGCAATCTGTATACTTGCACTCAAACTGGTAGACAAATAGAAATACACACAGATGGCATACAACTGATGAAACCCCTGCTGCAAACATTCTCACTCTAGTTTGTAAAGTCCTTTCTGACCTTTAAAACAAATTCCTGCCCAAAATATGCCAAACTGAAGGAGGCCAGAAGTGTTAAAACCCTGCAATTGAAGTCATTTTACTAGAATATCCATTTACATATAAAGCTTATACTTTAAGAGCAAGGCCTGAGTGTTATAAGAGCAAACCCAAATGTCTGAACTATTTTTCCTTAGAGAAGTAATTCCTAAAGCTATCTTCCTAAAGTTAAGGTAACCAAGCATTATGAAGTACTTCATACACATTTGTCCAGGAGGGAAAATATTAAGATGTGATGCACACAAAGTAAAGATGAAGTCAAAATAGTAGTTAAAACATCCATTCACTGTTAGCAGTAGTGACAGACATGCCTGTAAAGTTGCCTTCCAAACGTAGCAATTAAAACTCATCCTTTCAGGAGTAACCCACACAGTTCTTCTCTGCCAGGGTAAATGGTTACCATTTACACACAAAGAATCTTGTATAAGAGGAAAAAGATTCTCCTCACGAGCTGATTACAAGAGAACAGCAAGTCAACAGTGGAACACCGCCACGAGGAAGGCGAGTGTGATTCAAGGATACGTTAGGAGAGGTATTATTGTAACTGTACCCGGCAAGGGTTACTGCTCCTCAAAACAGAATCCATACAGAATCCTAGTTATCCCACTCAGGAAGAATAAACTCAGACTAGAACTAGAGCACAGAATTACTGGGATAAAGAAGAAACTAAGTTTGCCTCATTTAGGCTAACAAAACAAAAGGTGGGTACTGACGACTGCTTAAGAACACCACTAGAACAAGTGCCAGGCATAGGGGAAAACATCTCCCAATATTAGACTAACCTTAAAAAGGGGGAAGGAAGGTATACCAGTCACAAATAAATACAACTCTAACCCTTAGAGCACAACAAGTCCTGGCACAGTGTCCAGTAGAAGAGAAAACCCACACGGCAAAATTAAACAAAACCTCGCAATTTGATGCAGCTGTCCACAGCAGAAAGACCCAACCTTGTGATCCAAATCCCTTTCAATGGTGAGGAAAAAAAAGTCAAAAAAGTTGAAAGAAAAAATTGAGAACTATGTTGAAAGAAGCCACTAGCGCTACCTGCCAATAACTGAAAGTATTCTTACTCCCATTCTTCCAGCTGTTTATTGTGGAGATATACTTTTTAATATCAATAATATAAGAGGACAACTCAAAGAATAACTATATGCTAAGATTCCTTTAAGCAACAATAGGAAATCACAGACAGATTCTACTACACTGGACTACATTGGATCTTTAATGACTTCTGAAGAAGTTATTCAATGAGGATTAAAGACTCTTCCACAGCTTTAAAGGAACAGTGAAAACCGAGTCACTCGGAAATCAATAAAGTTTGCCACTGAACAATACCTTTGAAACGTGGAAGGACTTGATATAGAAATAACTTAGTAACTTAAATTTATGCATTGTAATTATTTTTAAGTGAGTTTAATACAGCTACACACAGAACCAGAAAAAAATGGTTTACCAAAATCCAAAAGTTAAAGTTCTGTTGCTCTGCATCACCAATCAGTGCTTCAAAAATCACTGAAGGTGCTTTTCAGCAAACAAAAACAACATTTAACTAGAAATTTTCAGAACATTTTCAAGTTTTACTAGACTTATAAAATAACTTCAAGACTTTTGAAAACAAAGTGATTTTACATCAGATATAGCATACACACAATAACCCTTAGAACTAACTGCATCCACTGTTGCTCTTCCAAAGTGTAACTTGGGCTTTTTTTACATCTGTAACTATTCCCGATATAAACATTTTTCTAACCACTGGATAGTTACACACATTTTTCAGATATTTACTATATAAACATGCAATGCTCTTCAGGCTTAAGCTATATCTTTCTCTTTTCAGAGCTTACCTCTTATTTTACGGAACCAGATCATTTACCATACTATACTATGACAAAAACTGTCTGACTGCAGCAACAAGAGAATTACGGGCGTCCTAAGAAGCCTTCAGAGAACAAAAACTACAGAACTGAATTTCATCTTGGTATACCTTGATTAAGTTCTATGTAAATGACTTTTCATAAGAGGCATCCAGAAGAACACGATGTAAACTAAATAGTTCTAAAGACAGATTTGGAAAGAACAGAACAATGTCACATTAGCAGTTAGGTGAGTTATGCACATCTCTAAGTGAAGGAAACATTTCACCAATTTTAGCAAGTAAAAATACACTCATACAGTCAGAAGCGTGAGCAGCAATGATGACAGATGAAAAAAATGAATTTCAAGAGGGAGCAACAGCGCTGGAAAGCAGGCATTCTGTAGAATTTCTGGACCTTTTTGCAGTCATTTGATGTCTGATAAATTTTGCTCTCTTCCACTTGCTGAAAGAAAAAGGAATCTACCAGGTAAGACTGCTGAACATATCCTTGAAAAAGCAGTCAACCATCACTGACTTTACAAACATCACTTGACAGCATTTAACACTGGTTTCATTCAGCATGGTCAAGGTATACAATAATGTTTACCACTAAGTACTTTCATCTAGTCCATTGAAATATACAAGACTAAAGATTTCAATTAAGAAAAATCAAATCATGTTACATGACAGGAAGTCTGATTTTTTTTCACCCCAAACCTTAAAAATATTAACTTATCTTAAAAAAAATATTAACTTACCAGCTTAATTGCCACATATTCATTTGTGTATAAATTTTTTCCTTAAAAAAAGAAAAAAACAAGAACATGAGACTTTGGCAGTGACAGTTTACAAAAGCATAGAACTGTGGGAGATCTGGTCTGCCAAAAACTCCATCCATATAAAACAGACTTATGACCACTTTCCTCAGCCACTACTTGCCAAAGAGCTTATTGAAAATTAATAACTAGGCTTGTGACCAATTCAGCTAGCAATTTATGTTGTGATTTACGTTCGCACTAAAGTAACACGTAACCTTTGCAAGCAAAGCACAAATAGCAGTTTATTCAGATGAACAGAAAGTCTAAGGGTTTGGTTTGTGGTTTAGAAAGTTTAACACTTTTGGTCTGAATTACTGAAATAATCTAAAAAATGCTTAATTTCAGAAAACTTCTAATATAGTTCACAGTCAAATACAGGAGTGATCTACTGTGGTAAACTTGTGAGTAAAACAAGATGTAATAGTGTAGTAAATTTTCAGAGCTTTAATATCAGCTATATGACAAGAGGCCTTCAGAAAAAACACTTAAACTAATATCAACATATCCTGAAAATGCTTCAACTAGAACATAGAACCATGTCACTAGAACACAGAAGATAAATGACACAAATCTGTATCAAGAACATAATTACTAAGCATATCTGAGTAAAACAAATCCTCTTATTTCAAACTAGATTTGCGGTTTCTGGTTAGACATGAGTTTTATATACTCTTCAAGCACTTTTTTTTAAAGTAAGACTAAAGGCTAAAAAAGAAAAGGTCAATTAAACATCCATGCTCTATTGTGACAAAAATGATAGATTCTGATACTATGGGATCTTTTTCCCTGTTTAAAAATTTCTTGAGATTTAATTGATACTTTAAACTTGTGATTTAAACGTTCTGGACCCGATTTAAACATGATTTTAATAGTGTGATACCACACTTTACAGAGAACTTGGTTCTTAAATAGTGTAAGAACTAGTACATCTCTTCACTGAGATAATAGTTTGGGCTGTTTCACCAATTTTGCAAAAATGCTGATAGCCTTAAAAAGCTTGAAAATCTAAAAAATTAGAAGTGGAACATGTACTGACTTGCTATATTCAGATTTATCACTGCAAGCCATTTAAATTTGAGTTAAATTATATTATGGTATTGGAACATCAGACTCTACCACAACATAGAATTAGCTAAGGCTTTTTTTCTTCCCCTCAGTTTTGTAATTCACTGAACTCAGTGTTAGGACAGAGTGCAAGAATATTACTACATTAAATGCTTACAACACTGGAAGATATATCTGCTATTTTAACACTGCTATGCAGCTTGATATGAGTACTTCAACCAGCATTACATCAAATCCTTATATGAAAACCAAGACATTAAACAAGCTTTAGAGGTATAAAATTGAAAAACGTCACATAAAAATTAGGTAGTCACTTTTGACATTCTCAACTCCTTTGCAGAAGGCTGCAAAGAAATGAAAAGCAGGCACTACTTTTAATGGCAATCATATGTATTTTTAATATTACTCTTGTCCAAATTCAGATTAGTTCAAGTTTTCTTAAAGAAATCAGATGAGAAAAGAAAGATGTGACTCAGATAAAAAGCTTCCCAGGAAAATGTTACATTTACAGTCAAAGACTGATCCTCAGCTCCAATCCCTATGAGGAAAAACCATCCTTGCAAAGCCGAAGAAAAATATTAAAATCACTTGTCCGTTAAAAGATCAGCTTTACAAAAAGGAAGAGGAGTTACCCAAAGACTAAAGACTGAAAGTTGGTATGGGCAATATGGTCTAGTTTGACCACCAAGAGAATTTCAAGATTTATCCAGCGACTTGAGCAGATTTCCAGATATCTCAAACATTAATTCTTATTTAGCAACTGTCTTGTTACATTTTTTTTTGACCAAAAGCATGCTTTGAAGCTGCTTCCGTGTCTTAGCACTCTATTATGATCCATCGACTTTAAAAGAATTCTTGCACAGGTCCTGCTCATTGACTCTATTAGGTATCAGTCAGCTACTACAGTAGCTAATATATCTAGTTACTGTGACTGGATATTGAGTTTCATCAAAGCAGTGTAACAACAGGCCTATCATTCTGAGGAGTACTGTAACTTTGAATGTGGTAATTCAAGACAACCATCTCTAAAACATAGAAGATAGCAGATTTGGCACCTCCATTGAGATCCCTAACTACGGAACAGGTAATGCCTCACATGCACCATAAACTTTCTTTTATTACCCCACCAGTCTATCTTTTAACCCAAGATAGCCTCAAGATTAACAGGTTAACAGCCTTCAAACCAATTTAGCACACAGTTCATTTGTAAGCAAATAAGCATGCTAGCTGCACATTAGAGAAATTCATTTGCTACATACAGCCCATTTACCATTCGATCCACCACTGTAAGCCAACCTAGAAGCCTGGCAATTCTTTTCCTCTGAGGTGGAAGAACTGCAACAGCTACTAGATTGTAACTGTTTCTTGAACCATAACTTCACTGCACCTTAACTTTATTCCTCCTTTAAGTCTTTTAAGACTGAACCCTTACATACTTGCTCAAAATATATCACAGTTCTGCTGAAGTACATAAACAAGTTGAGTGCTTGCACACATCTTTGCAGGAGGGTTGTCTGTTTTAGTTGACTTGTACTGTAGAAACAGTCAAAATACCAAAATATTTAAATCAGAATCTGCAATACCAATCTTGATTTTCTTTCAAGAATTTACACATTTAAAACATCTTATCCTACATATACTAGTAAATTAAGACTTGAAATATCTATTACTTATGCAAAAACAGCAGAAATTGAAAGAAAAAAGCCTGCTGCTCTTGGCTGTTGTTGGAAGGCCAGTATGCTATTCTCTTCCTTTTATTCATTTGCCTGTTTTTATTTCAGTATTATCAGATTCAAAGCTTTGCCACTTTTATATTAATGTCTCTCAGAATGAAGTACCTAATTTCACTCTAGGATTCAACTGCTGCCAGTAACTGAGATTACCTATTTTAGATTAATATCAAATTACCAGCTCTTTATGCTGTAATCCAAGACAACACACAGGGCAAAAAGTTTCTTCCTAAAATCCCTGCAAATGTTAACTTGCTTAGTTTACAGTTGTCTATAGTATTAAATGTGATAAGAAATTTTAAGAGCTCAAGAGAACTCCAGTTTAACTTCTAAACTGCAAAGGCACATATCTAACACTTCAAAAGTCAGAAGTGTATCAATCTTGTTTGCAATCAATTATTGCTACAAATAATTGGAACACATCTTATGGAAACTGTGTTAAATAGTTTCTTCAGTAGAGTCCAGAAACAATCTTTCATCTCTCACAATAAGATGCTTGTTTGTTTACACATCTGACTCAAACCAGATATAAAAGCCCCAGAAAGTGCAATGCTAAAAGCACCTTATGTTATCTTTCTGCAGGACAATGAGAAGTTGTTCTACCACAGAAACAAAACATGAACGGAAACACAACAGCTACATCTACACAGCCCACCCTACTCAAATACCCTGCTTTTAAAAATGCCTCCCTTTAAACCTTGAAGCAGAGCATTGTTAACTCAAGCCTTTCAGGAATACTGGAATAAATTCTTGGCATTACATGTTGACCCATGCTTGCCAACGCATACAGAATTCCCAGATCATAAAAGCTAATCAATGCTGCCATCATGGAAATCAACCCCCCCAAAAAATAAATTAATATGAACTCTTCCAAAAGTACACACCTATTTTATACACCGTCTATCTTAACGAACAGTTAAAAGACGACTTTGGCCCAGACATTCTTCAAAATTCCACAGGTTCTTCTCAGCCTGTCCCTCTTCGCCATTTTATCTTCATCCATCTAAGACTTGGCAGGGAGAGAGCTAACTTACAGCATTACCCCCACCTCCAAGGCTTTCTACAGATGAATCCTTACTGCACAACCAACAGCAAGCAGCTCACTGTTCAGCCTTGCCACTGATGACAGCAATCAAGGAAATCAAAAGCTTGCTGCAGTTCTGGCATGCCTGTTACAGGCACTGCTCTCTGCTGTCTCCAAGAGATCTCCAAGAATAGAGTGTTTATGCTAGAATTATGGAAGGAGGATGTTTTACAAATTCAGCCCAAAAACATCAGAATTGTTTCAGGAGGTCAGGAGAGAAAGCAAAATACAGTAACCATGCTGGCATTTCCAGCATCTTAGAGACAACTGACTGAATTCGTGACAGCAGTTATGTACAAAGTATTATTAATCCTAGAAAGTCTCCTGCCATATACACACATATTAACACATGATAGAGCTGTGAACACATGACAGAGCTGAGAGGCAAATTTAACGTATCTGAAAGTAGTTTAAAAAGCTGTAACTGTCTGTTCAGTTTCATTCCTAGTCTGCATACATGCTTTGAATAACGTAAACCAAAACAAAGAAATAAGAGATCTTACCTAACCGCAGCTCTCCAAAATTTCCGCATCCAATTTTTTTGCCAACTCTAAAGTTAGGTCCAACCATTAACACTCCAGAATTTGAAGAACCAGATCCACGTGGATTGTGGCCTGACCTCCCACTAGGCCGTGCCATTCTTTCATCTGCTTTGTCCTTGTCTTTTTTTTTACTCTCCATATCAAGTTTATGGTACTCCACTTTGATTTCTTTTTAAATCAGTATCAGCAAACTCAAATTGGGCAATGTGAAAAATAAAAACATCACTAGGGAAGTGCCCAGCCAGCTTCTGTCAGGTAATAGTCAACAATGGCGTATTCATCCCATTCGCAAATTTTTCCCTTGATAGTTGCTGTCGTAAAAAATCTCCAGGACATATCCTGCCAGTCGAATTTACTAGTGTTTACAGGAACTCTGTAAATGAAAAACAAAGTTAATCAATGCAGTAAGAGTCTTGTAGAGAATTACCTCTCCCTTCAACTAAAGTTATACAATCAAAAAATAACTAATGATATTTGCTTTATAGGTCCTCCATGCCTAGCGCTACTGTAAGGCTGAATACTCTGATTATAGCACATAACTGCAACAGATACTGGTGCAGCTTTGAAGTGAGCTTAAAAAAAAATCAGGGCTGAATAACAGTTTTATAGGGGCTTTTCTTTGGAAAAAGATTTCCTGACCCAGTGAACACAATTGACATTGCTATTTAAACAGTCATTGCAGCTTATGCCAGCTTTGCAAAGAGAAACCATGTAACTTCTAATTTTTTTGAGGCAGTATCTGTTTACCTACTAAAGGAAATACTCAAATAGCATGGAACGATACTCAAACTTAAAACGTTTGCATTATTTTCTTAATTACAATTTCTGAGATGCATGATTTATTAAGGCAATGGCAAAGACACTGCACTTTAACTCCTGGAGTTTGAAAATAAGATCTATTTACTTACCATAGTAATTCTGCCCTCTTCCCATTTAATTAGATCATTCATTCCCACCCCCTCCCCTTTAATTTCACTGCCTTGGCACTCATTCCAATAGGGATTCCAGCAAGAATATAATGTTAGCTTACTACTGCAATAAAGAATCATGAGAAAGCTTTTTTTTAATCTGGGCCCAAGTAAGAATAGCGGTTGTTGTCTTCTATTAGACAACAGTGATGGAAAAAACCCAAAATTCAGATATTTGCCTACTACTCAGCAATAACATTTAAGGACAGCTAAATATTCATTCAAAACTGTTTTGCTACATTCACTTAAATGCTGGGAATACAAGGTTGTCAAAGAAAACATCCTCTAGAAAAAGACTGCTTCAAAATGTTATTTATACAGCCTAAAGTCATCAGGAGCTTTTTTAAAAACCTAATTCTCAAAAATAAAAGTTATATACATCATAGCTTTTTACAACATGCAAGAAAAAAAATCGACGAGGCAGCAGAGAAAAGATAGCAAAAGAACATGAACAAGCACTCTACTAATTGCACCTGCTGAACCATGGACTATTCATGGCATGGTATTAAGAAAAACACTGATCAACTGCTGACTAACCTATCAGTTGGATGATGAAGGACAGAGGTTTACTTTGTGAAGAAACATGATCGCTTAATGTCAAAGGGGAGGGAAGTGAAAGACTTGCTTCGAGACCAATAAAAAAGCAAATAGAGGCTCCAGTCCAAGCAGAACTGTTTAATGCAAGGGAAAAGGATAAATGCTCACAACATTGAGTAGTGGTATGGCATAGACAGAATATTTATGAGGGAAAAATACCAACACATTTGGTTACAGCATCCTCCTACAAGTTCGAGCACCGTAGAATATACTAAAGTCACTTTCCAAATTACGGATCTCAGAGGAATAGACTCAATAGGAAGTGACAGGTAATTTCCTTCACCCACTGTGCTATACAAGCTAGAGAAGAAAGAAAATTAGAAATGGACTGCACTGAGGTAGGGCTTCAAGGGCACCATTTAGTACTTAGAAAAAAGGTCAGCACATCTGAAGCAGCAGACATGCATAACAACGTACTAAATACCAAAGAAAAATACTTATGTTCCAAGTCTCATAATTTCTCCAGTGAGAAATATCAAGGTAAACAACTCTAGAATTCATAGTGCTAATACACAGCCTCCATAGCAAATAAAAGCTATCCACTTAAGCACTGCATAGTACTGCCAGCACCAGAAAGTAAAAGCCACCATAGCTGATGCCTTGGTAACCTCAGTAGCAGGGGGAAGGCCCAACTTCCTGGTACTATGCTCCACATAGGTGGTGCACGTTCACAAGATGTTCATACTGCAAAGAGAAACAGAGCTGGAACAACGAAAGGCCAGGGAGGCACTAACATTTCCCATCAACGGGTTCCACGGCAGAGCACTACAAGGGATTGGGCATGCAGACAAATCTGAAGAGACTCAAATCTGATTTCGGAGTAAACAGGAGCTAACAAGTCCTCTACAGTTTACCAGTTAACACACATACAACACATAATTATGTTAAACTACTCAAACTGAATTCCCCTAACACACCACCACTTCAGAAAGTGAAAATAGTTCCAAAGTTTGTTATCTATTTCAGATTTCCCCATTTTGTCTTTGCCTGTTTTTAAGTATCACCTGGGCACAGCACGTAGTCTCGCTAATAGAGCAAGAAACTTTGCTGTAATAGGCAGAGTCAGGGTGATGAAAAGCAAATGGTGATGTGTCAGAAGCATGGAACAACAAGCAGTAAGATGAGAACAAAGGGATTCAGTAGCATTACTAAGACAATAGCAATGACCAAGAAAGCACTTGTGAGTGAAAGAAGGTCTATCATCACTGGAAAAGCTCCCAATCTCATGCTGTTTCAGTTCGCGTAACATTAAAATAGCACCAACCGAGAAGCCAAACTGAGAGCTCAAGGACAGATGAGTATGTATTTACATAGAGCACGTTAGCCGCTCTGCATGCATGTCCACTCGAAGCCTAGTAGTTTCCGAGAAGCTGAAGCTTTACCAGTGAGAAATTAACCTGCACGATTACTTTAATCCATCTATAATCCTAGGAAGAGCTTTAATTTGGAAAGTCCAAATCACACCTAAGCCTACCCCATGCATAACCAAACACTAACAGCAACACCAAGAGTTGGTCTTAGCTTCTAGATTTCAGTCTTTAAGGCCTCTAGGGAGCCATTAGCAAGACCACAGTTTACAAACGGTCATCCACATAAGGTGTTGTCTATACCTGCTAGCTGTCTTAGACTTTTTGAGCCTCAGAAGACGGAGGGAGAAAAATGACGACATTTCAATCAAAACTGCTTTTGAAAACAGGAGAAAAGTGTTCTTTCTGTCCATATCTGAAAAAATCAATCTAGAAAATTCTTCTTTGAAACAGACTAATATATGTTCCTTTGAACCTCCTAACTCCAAAGCACAACTGGAGGCAGTCTTGTGCCTTCACTGTAAAGCCACACAAAGTTATGGGCCCCAAAGGGAAAAACGTATTCTACATATACAAAAAGATCTGCTGATGTTAAACAGTCTCCAACAGCTCCAGCTGTTGCAGATAACTACACTCCTTAGAAGTAAAGCTTCCTGTTGTCAGAGGCTGAACTTCAAAGGACAGCAAGAAATCGGACATTGTTGTTCTTAACAGACTCTGCTGAACCCAAGCACTGTGCTAGAGAAGTCTAATTCAATTGCAGAGAGAGGACGAAAGCTAGAATGTAACTGGGCAAGATGCCACTAGAACAAGAAAGGGAAAAAGTTCAGGAAAAAGGGGACGTAAAATGGTAAGTGTAAAAGCCTGGACTCGGGGGAAGAGAGAAAGGACCGTCACTCCTGTTTTCTCTCCATCTGAATCCCCTTCTCAAAACCAAAGATGACTAATATGGTGGGAGGACAAACAAGAAGTTTCGGCATCTATGATAGATCGATCATGGCCTGTAATGAGACTCAGCGCCCCAAACTTCATTTTTCTCCCACAGTCATGGAATATAGGTGAACAGTCCTGGATGAATTCTAGAAGGGAATGAGATACTTGGCACAGAACATGGTAACCTGCTACAGCCATCTGTGACAGATGGCATTTGTTTTATGTTTCTGTTCACAACTGTGCTCCTTTGAGAGTTGTGTCAGGTGGTGCTTCCTGTAAGGCAACTGAATTACCAAGCATATTCAAGCAAAGATCCAGAGACCTTTATAAATGGCCTGCCACTCACGCACAGCCTAAGAGAGTATAATGAAGAGGCCACACAGACCTTTGTCACTGGAGACAAAGTTCCCAGGAAGCAGAAAGGAGAGGGCTTGCTGACACTCGGTCATTAGGTTGCCTAGAAGTAGAGCCTCACCTACAACAGGAAAGGGCTGCCGTTTACAAACACCCTTATTTTTGTTCCTTTTTTCCTAGATTTTAGTTCCCTGCTTAAGTTTAGCTTTCAAACAACATTCTTCTGGCTTTTAGTTTAAAAGTCTTTCAATCTTCTGTGAAAAGTTTACTATAGCAAGTATATATGCCTTAAAGCACTATCTGCCTGGGGGTCCTACCATATCACTTATCTCCATTAAAATAACACACTTATTCCATGTATACACCTCTCCAAAGGCTGGTATCTTAGCTATGAATAGCAAGGTGCTGGCTCCTTTATTCTGCCTTTTTTTAATCCCTTATGATACAATCCCCACTTTAAATAATCTTCTATGTAACTTTATAAATAAGCATTAAATGAATACCTAAACAAACATTCCTCCTTTTAAATATTCATTCGTACACAAACAGAACCAAGATAAAACTCCGCTTTTCAACCTTAATATTTTTGTTCATTGCACGTGACAGAAGTTAACTCAATTTGTTAATGCATACCTAGCCCATAGCATAGCAATGTAAAAACAGCCCAAGTACAGATTATACCAAACTGAAGCATTTAAAAATTCATAGCAGCAAAACATCCTATTCTGAAAATAATTCATAAATAAAGCTTTCAGGTTCAGTGAGAGTTTCTTCCAAGACATCTGCAGTGATACTGTAAATATTAAGTTTATGAAGTTTCTAACCAGTTTAAATGCTGTATTTTTAGGTCTGCCAGCTTTTGAAGTCGATTTCACCTTATGTCCTACTCTGGTCCAGTTAGACATGCCTTCAAACAGCACACTATGCTATCCTTCTCTTCAAGAGTTCTATTTATAAATGCATTAACATAAGATTTGCACTTAAGCACGCGAGATAAGCACAGGGTATATTTATAGTTTGTAAATAGTATTAAGTTATCAGAGATGGAGACTAACAAGGTTAGAATGTTTTTGTAACTGAAGAGTCTATCTGCACACCTGAATCAATTTTTCCCACAAGTTTAAGAGTTTAATATTTTAGATGTTACCTAATAGAGGTACTAATAACCGACCTTCTCAACTCTGTTATACTAATACAATCTTTATTAAAATTTTCCTGATTGCTTTTAACAGCCTCAGACAGTTTTAACACTGCACACCTAAGCAACTATCAAATCAGATGTTCACTGTAAGCACTTGATACATAAGTTACTTCATAATAAATTGAAATACAGCCAGTTTAGAATAGAATCATGTCAAAGAAACTACCGCCAGTATTTAATTCTGCTCTTTAATTTGAGATTGCAGTTATAATAGTTGCTACCTCCAACTAGTTTCAAAAATAGACAATTTATAAATATATTTACACAATGTTATCTTTTGCAAATAAAGAGACCGAGGGAACAGAATAGCCAATATTAGTTCGATAATATGTCTTAAGATACGTCTTTCAGCTACATACACTGTACGAGGAATTAAGAAAACCTGACAGGATTTATCCTACAAGATGCGTCACCTAACCTGTAAATGAAGACGACAGCTAGCATTTCCTGGTACACTTAGTATTTAAAACCTAAAACAGGATTCACCAGCCTAAAAGAAGAAAATACTCTTAGAGTAGTATTTACTATTTCTTGTGCATTTGCAAAAATAATAATTACAGAAAATGATAACATCCACCCCAAATCCATGCCATCCTACCTGATAAAAAATTTAATTTATACAGATTCTCCAATGAGTAATCAAAACATTATTTTCACAGATTACATCTAAGTTTGTTGAGGAATAGCCTACAACAAGCAAGGCTGTTTCTCATAAACACAGTTCTTGAAATTTTTTCTCTTTTTCAGAAAAAAACCCTTGCAACTGATGTGATGTGTCATCTAGAACAGAACTAAGGGGAGAAAGACCAAGACCAAAGGAACACAAAACAGTAAGAGAAGAGATTGTCACTATGCTAGACATCATAAGGCTCTGCCACCCTATTTATCCTGGCTTGTTCCTCGTATCTTCTTTGTAGGGAGCGCAATGGAGTTTCCTACTTGAAGGAATTCAAGAGATCCAAAATGGTGCTTTTCAGTATTCATACAGCTTCCAAACAGCATGCAAGCAGTTTTTACTCCCTGCTCAGGTCACATCATGGCCTGTTTTTTAACTCATGTCATAACTACCTCCACGCCTTTTCTGAATAATATCCAAATTAAGGAGTTGAACTTAGTACTTCAGCATTTATTACAAATTAATTCCATTTCTTGCCCCGCCTTACAAAAGCAACAGTCCTATCTTTCCAGTTCGTGAAATTCCAACCACTATGTTCGGTGAGTACAGGTAAGTAACCTTAAAGAAGCAAGCAATTCTATTACAAATACCCTAGCAAGAACTCTTCAGTTTAAGAAACGATTACTTCTGGAACTTTCATATCCGCACACAGACCCAAAACAAGAGGTCAGCCAGACATCACCTTAAAGACTAAAAATACAATCAAAAAGTTACCTTGTGTTCAAAGGATACAGATAAACTTGAGCATTTATTCAATGTTACTTTTGTAAACAGTACTAGCATTTTGACACCAAACCGCAAAGCAAGAAAAGCCACTAATAAAAAGAAACAAAATAGAGTAATGAACAAACATTACTGAATACATTCCTAAAAGTTAAAATACTCTCCCATGATGATGAAGTAACACAGTAATGCTTTAGGGAGCGTTTTTACTGAAACATATGGAAATAATGCATGAAGCCAATTCATCAACACATACATTTTTGTCTTCAGAGATGAATCTATTATATGGCAGTTTATGCACTTGCCTTTTCTGCTTTGAACCAACAGCTATTACAGTTACATTACAGGTACGCTTATTTAAATAAATTAATACCTTCTATCAGATTCCTGCTAAAGGGACACAGGAAGCCTTGTACATTTAATACATTACTTGTCCAAAGGAAGACAAACATTCCTATCAGTTTGTCCAGGACACAAACATTCTCTTCATAACATTTCCTAATAAAAAAATGTGCACCTAATTTGACATGAACAGAGCATTTAGATCTTTAAAGCACACAAGCTGCTGTACAACATTATGAAATACTTGCCTTGGAAAGTGGCATTCATTCTTTTGTTTGGTTAGGTTTTTTTTCATTATACTTACCTCTGAAAGAGTTATATTGTTCATGCCAATATCTTTTCTTCACCATAATGCTCACGTTTTAAAGGGAAAGCACTAGAAGGCAAAGAGATATGTATGAATCAACTTGGACGTTCTAGTACTTCTGATACAGAATGCAAGTAAAGTATATAAAGGGTTAATAGCATTAGTTTTCCTAAAATGTTAACTAGGAGCCCACTGACTAACTGGTTCAAAGACTCAAGATAATTTATAAGGTTCAGAAGTCAGACACCATGCAAAAGCACATATCAACTAAGGCAAAGAAAAACACGCACAGTGTAAGTGCTCTAAATTATTTGTATACCCCTTTTCTTGCTACATTAGTTACATGGTCTATGTTGCCTTTACATGTACTCTGCCCATACAGCACGTTCCCCTCTTCCCCAATTCCCAGTTTGCTTTCCTGTTCTATTAGTCTCATAAATGAGCATTCTGTTTATAAAAAACATGAAGTATAAAAACTTGACCAATAAATTTCAGCTAGACAGAATACAGCTAAGATTTAAATAAGTGCTCAAAAAATATATTATAACAGTACAGTGGTAAACACAACGAAAGCCAAGTTAGCAAAACAATGTCATAGGACTGAAGTTATTTATGTAGAAGTATGAGGCAGAAGAGAAGGCCAAGGAAGCTAAGAAAAAAGACAAAATGCTATTACATAGTAGGAAAAGAAACTAGAACTTAATTAGATCTTCAGTTCATATAGGTTGAGAATAAACAGTGAAATGAAACTGGAAGACCAGGAAGAAAGCAGTTAATTTAAGATGCAGAACTGCCATTAGCTAAAAGAGGTTTTATTTGATGGAACTGGATAGATATTCCCAAGCACTGTAGAGAAACTGCCTGAGAAGTAGGAAAAGGAGCAGTGAAGAATGCAAGGGAAAGTGAAGATGATAGCTAGTTACACATTTCATTTGACAGAAAGCACTCTGATACTCTACACACTTGCAGAAGAATAAAACTGTTCTAGGATTCAATTTTAGACAAGTGAAAAATTAGTGATGACAAAAGACAGTCAGGTTAGTGGTCCCTGTCAATACACTAGGCTAGCTCTAGACCACACAGTCAAATCAACCCAATATCAACTTATCCACAGAACTGCAGTAACATCCACCCAAAGCACCATCCCAATTTGTAATGAAGAACCATACGAGGACACAGCATTTACTGGGTACACAGAGAATGAACTACTTTTGCCAGCACTGGTTTTATCTCAGTTGAAGTATGAATCCATGAGAGGCAGCTTATTACCTCAGATTCACCAATGCACTGCCCTATACTGGTTCTGATTCTGGAACTACTGTAGTTACTCCCAGTTTACTCAGCGCTCCACTGCACGAAATTACCATGCCATATTTCACCTACACACATTATCGTTTCCAAGCTTGTACACACTTGACCTTCTAACTTCAGTAGTGTTCTTTCCACAGTACAATAGGTGTTTACGTACTTGCTCACTAAAGCCAAGATAAGAACTACATGAAGCACTCCCTAAAGTCCTCTCCCAAAAGCTAGATGAGTATTTTGTGATATTTGAACATGACAGACACCTGTATTCCTTGAAAGGACATTTTTACTCTACAGAATCATATTTTGCACATTGATGATTTGCACCTAAAGCTTACTTAGTTAAGAGACAAGGAGATTCCAACTCAGAAAATTCAGCTTATTTGAAATGCTTCTTTTGCACTCTCTGCTAAGTTCTATACAGAGGAACTCCATAAGTTGCAATGGAGCTCTACAGATGCGTAAAGCAAAAGTGATCTTGCAATTCACCAACGTATTTGTAAATTAAATTGTGTAGTTAAATTCATGTTGCACAGTTGTATAATCCTAAAGAACTTAAAACACTGAACTTTTTATCTGAATTGGATACACAAACCATAAATGAGCAAGTCTCACTTCCAAGGAAATCCATACTATAAGAAAACTAAAGTGTTCTCCAGCTTCCCACCCCACCCCCAACAAACAGGTGGCAATTTTCACATGACCTGATCAGTTATGAGCACAAAGAAAAAATATTTAAAGAAAGGACACTTAAAGCACTGCAACATTATATACAGAATGTATAAACCACTGAGTTAAAAAATACTCAGGCTATACTGTCCTCCACTCTGCTCCATTATACAATCAGTATAATCAGCAGCTTTGCTGCTATTGTTCCAAGTTCATATACCATCCAGATAGAACATGAATTATTCAATAAGCAAAGATGATTTTACTTCATAGCAGTATGTTTTCCTTACTCTTCATTAGAGAAATTTTATTTTAAATCCTCTTTATCTTTTTCCTAGATTCAGTATTCATAACCTAAGAGTACTGCAACATCAGCTATGAGCCAAAAGGATAATCCTACAAGGCCACAAAATAATTTCATTGAATCTTTTTCAGCTACATAACCAAAACTGTGCCATATTTCCCCTTCTCCAGTGTCTTGGAGATAAGTGTCGGTTCTTTAGATTACACCATTATCAAAGACCATACATGCATCACACCGTTTCTTTCACATTTATTGGTGAAAAAACACATTCACTTGAGAGCGCCAGGTGGGTAACAATTTTAAAATACCATGAAATTTTATAGCTTGAACATTTAACTTCTTGCAGGGCCTCACTCAACAGGACATAAGAACATCCTACTCAAAGCCAGTTTTATTAGTGTTTTATTATTTTATTAGTAGACTGCTAAAATTCAAATTCTTATGCAGGGAATGATACACCAGTTAAAAGGCTACACCTAGAAACACATCTCTAGATCACAGAGCTGGATTGTATCTACACATCTCTTAAGTGTTTAAAAACATTGCGGTTAACACTACTAGGCACTATATGCCACATAACACAGACCCTGTTCAACGGTAATAAAAACAAAGATCCTATATAAGAGGGGGTTCAAAGACTATGCATCTCATTTAAGCACCTTCATTCAGACATACCTCAGATGACTGAGCCTGCAGCAGCACCACTTAAACAGCATGCAAGTTTACACATTTTGGGGTGTATGTCATAGCAATGTTCACTTTCAAACAAGCAAGTCACCTTTTAAAATAAAAGCTTACTAGCTAGTATATTCCTTGTTAATGTTCCAGGCTTACTATTAAATAAACCTATGAAGAGAACATTAAAGCTGCTAAATAGAACATTCCAGAGTCAGGAAGTTAAAGTTAAATGAAACATGCAACCTTAACTGCTCCCGGAGGTACCATATGTATTACCATATATAGTTTAACTACAAGATCCCATGTCAGTTCTAGTATCAGCACACTATTTTTCTCCAATTCTACAGGAAGCACAGGAGCTAGGGAGAAAAAGAGCCCACGAAATAAGAAGATGGTAAAAAAAAACACCCCCTGGTTTGACCCTAAACTATATAAAATTTAACCAAGTTCCTACTGCTTTCACACAATACATGTTTTCAGTTTTGCTAGTTCCTCAAGCTTCTTGGTTCACATACCTCCAATCAGCCCAAGGTCCTGCACTTTTGGTACTTCTATTAACGCAACAGCAGAGTTAATCTCTTCACGCCTTCCAAAAGTTTGCAGAGAAAGTTTCTACTGCCTCTTCCACAGCTCTCCAGGAGCCTTCCTCCAACACTACACATAATAATGGAGTTTATGGAATAATTCACCTAGTTAGTAATCCTTGTTTCAGACAAGGACAAGTCCTGTTCAATTTTTAACATTCAACATTGCATTGCAAAAACACACAAACCATGCCGGTATACAGACAGAATTGTTTTTATTCAGCAAAACTCCTCAAAAGTATTTAACAGGAGAAAGACTAATTTACTTCACAGCTCTGAAATCAAGCTTTTATTTTGACAGCTTCCTTGCTAGGTCATCAGTACACAACTGAAATATCTAATCAACTATTTCATGTACTGTTGCACGTCTCACCGAAAGACTAGAGCTAGCCTAAAAGGAACAGCTTAAGACAACTGCATCATTTTAATTCGTTTTTGTGTCTCCATGCAACAGGATAATAGTGAAATTTCAAAATCACAGTAAAAAGCTTCAGAGTTGAAAATTTAGGACAGAAGACTTCAGCAGTTTCCAGCCTCCAAAAGCTTTTGTGATAGAGTAAGAGTCAGCTCTAAATTTAGATGCTGTTTAGTAAGGTTCATTTACTTTTAAAAAAAGTTGAGCAATTATTATTTTTAATTTTTTTATTCCAGTGAAAGAAATTCAAGCCTTCACACAATCCTCATATGATCAAAAAACAGTAGAGTTGATATTACAACAGCTTGATATTATAAATGAATGTAGCTTTATTTTTTAAACAAATACCTTTATTTTTCAAACAAACAGATGCTTCTAGTGTCAGTATCATAATACTTGGTGGGCTATTTTTTAGCTCTAATTTTTGAGCCAGAAAAGAGACTTCCAAATAAAAACTCCATAGTAAAGTCAAATGAAAAGACAGTTAACTCCATAACTTAATAGATCAAAATCAGATTAGATATGTTTGATCAATAATATTTCATGATTTTTTCCATAGTGCAGAAGTTAAAAAAAGTAAACACATTAGCATCTCAGGTGAAAGTAAAGACAAAGTAAGAGCTCTGAAATATTCAAAACATATTGAACTTTCACAGCTGCTACATACACAGATATGTTCTTCAACAAATCAGCACATCTCACTATTTTCTGGTACACTTTTTGCCAGGCAGAGATTGAATTCCATTTCTGTTTTCTGATCATCTCAAAACACCTACAAGCATGACTCAGTCTTTGAATAAATATTAAAAATAAAATTAATTTTTATTTCATAAAGTAAAACTCCTTTTCAAATTTGTGGAATTCTTTCCCTCGTTGTCAATAACTGTACCTAAGCTGCTTTATCATTTTACATTTCTCATAAGGCACTGTCTAAAACTAACCTCAACAATACAAGAACTTATTCACCTGTAACTCCATCCATTTTTGTTCATGTTAATTTCATCCACTTGACATACAAGGGAGATTTTTTCCTAGTCTAAAGCAATCTAATTCCTTTTGTTCTTTTTTTTTTTTCTTTTAAGATAAGAAGAAAATACAGCTTGGTATTGACTATTTCTATAATTTCAGCACACTTGAAGACTCATCATACTTTTAGATGTTAGTTGATTCATCTGAGGAAATTTTAGTCATCATTCTGACTTCAGTCAGGAAAACTACCACGTAAGCATTGTAAGAAAAACATGCAAATCCTCTGGAGCAACACTATTTTCCTCCCCCCAAAAAACAAATATTTCACAGGAGATTTAAATGCATAGGTTAGCCTAAGTCCTTTAGTGACAAGTGAACTACTACATGAGTAAGATGAGAAATAAATGGAACACAAGCCGCAAGGAGGTACCCGAACTGGACCTTCAGCAAGCATCCACATATATGCCACCAAATCCCCTGCTGACAGCCTTTCCCAGCCAGCTTCTGTCTTTAGGAATACCGGAGGCCAAAGCCTAGACACTACACCTTACTCAAAGTGTAGTCACTACATTTATTTAGCATAGAAGTATGCAATATACTAGTGAGCCGGAAATCCTTCATGGAGTTTCATAAGCAACAAGAGAAAACTGGCAACTCAACTACAACTTTTTGATGACATATAGATTAAACACTTCAGCAAGTTGCAGGAGAAGTATAAGATGCAAGTGCTTATTAATTTAGTAAAGCAAATAGAATACTCTTTAATTTCAAACCTAATCAGCTGAAATCCCCTTATAACAGAGTATGCAGGAACTCAGCTATGCAATTTGTTTCTCAGTGCATACGGCCTCAAAACACTCATGCTGATTTGTTTTTTTCTCCAGCACTTAGACTGAGGCAACTAGCAGAACATAAGTGCTCCTGTTTGCATTATCAGCAGTTCCAGTACTACAATGGTTGCATCTTGAGTATCTTTTCTATTACCATTTCTGATACTTTTACTTAAAGTTTTTCATACATTATTCTCCTGACTTGATAACTACCTGAAACTACTACACTGTTTAGGTAGCATGCAGTCTTTTCTGCTTCCACCTTCTGGGCTATTACACCACTCTTGATTAACAGAACAGTTTTGCAAAATATCCAGCAGCATAAACACGGAATAAACAGAACCACATATTTCGGCATACAAATATGAGGTTACCAACCTTCCTGATGCTGATGATTTAAAAATACATACAGTTGTTCACTTACCTCTACTTTAAGATTGTACCTCAATGCTAGGTAGGTAAGATGTTTTTTGTTAACCGAATGCAAATCTACATACAGAGTCTCAGTTCACAAACACATATCGACAAGCTTCACTCACATAAGCAGCCTCACTGAAGACTCTAGGGAACTCAGAGTAACTTTTTCATGAATAAAAATTTAGTTAGTCAAGTCTTCAAAAAAATTATGTTTTCCTTTCTAAGCACATATTTGCCAAAAAATAAATTCCAAAATTGTTTCCTTTTTCCAGTATCAACTGCCAAACATTAATTTCAATGAACGTAATTCATTCAAAGTTGTAGAATGAACTTTCAAATTCGCACATAAATAGCTCTTTTCATAGGAAAAAGTTCATCAGCAAATTACATTACCATGTAAAACCTGCCTTTAATACTCAAAATATAGCAGATAGATCTACTTCTAATTAAAATCTTTTTGCATATCAGTGTGCATATCTAACACATTAGACCAAATACATAAAGTCACTTAGTCAAAGAACAAACTTTGCATACAGTTTGTATTTATTCAAACTAGTTCTGAAAAGTCCATTGTAGTTAAGCTACCACAATTTCTCTTGTAGCGAGGTCTACAGTCACAGTTAAAGAAATCTGAAGGCTACAGACATTCAGACTTTAGTATCTGACCTGTACATTTAATTTTGTCATTTGAAAGACTATCTAATCAACAATAATGCAGTCTTCTCCTGACACCCAGCTGTCAATCCTGGTCAAAACTTTGTCACATCAGGGAACATGAATGGTACTCAGGACCCGTACTCAACATAACTTTACCCAGAAGTATGACAGAATGGACTAATTAAATACAAGGCGAGATCCTCAAGCAATCTCCTCATCTCTGTAAACTGGAAATGAACATCTGCAGATATTTGCTTTCTGTTCAGTATATAAACATGAATATTTTCTTATTGATCTAGAAGAAAAGTTTGACCCTAATCCACAAATCATACTTCATTGCAGGCTTTCACCACAAAAATCCCACCAACTTCATTTTAGATTCCATGCAGGTGGATGCAATCGCTTGCTTGGAAGTTTCATGCATGCATCCTTCTTGCAGGATCAAGTCTCTTCATGTAATCATCATTTTAGAGGAACTGTGCAGTCAGTTTTCAGAAAGGAGAGAAGCAACATAAGAGATGATGAAAAAAGATCCAACAGGGACGGCAAAGTTTATTTGCTAGAGAGCAGAGAAAGGAGGAAAACTGACAGCTGAGTAGCATTCTAGTAACTTGTTTTCTCACTCTTCCAACTTTCCCCTCTCACTTAAATGGGCTACGTGTCCACAGCTGACAAAGCCAACACAGAGTTTGCCAGTGCTACATAATGGAAGCTTCAATTTTTTACATAAATTATTGTACTACCAGCATTTAACTCTTAGAACAACTGAAACGTTTAAATTACAGTTTACTTAACATATCTTTAAGTTGAATATATCAGGAAGTTAGAACAACATAAGGATTACATTGCCACATTTCATCTAATATCATAGCTGGTCTGAAGAGAAAATTAAGCATAACTGAAGCACTCCAGCACTACAAGGAAAAACGTTTCCTAAAAGACCAAAAGACACCAATAACTCTGTTTTCAGGTTAGAATTTGGACAGGATAAAGTAAATAGTGTGCTTTAGCATTCCACAAAGGCTAGACAAAAAAAAACACTGATTATGAACAGCACTTTACCAGATGTACAGTATATCTATATCAGATATCTGTTTAATTCACTGAGTGGGACTAATTTCCTCTCACCCAGATCTTTAATTACAGTCATATTCTATCGTAAGAACTTAGAGGGGGACCAAACTCAAGTTAACTAACTTTAACGCTCGATCTTCAACTTGCAACTGCAATCACATCAGACATTCACTACTGTATAAAATTCGGGAAAAACAAGCCTGGAAAATAATGCATCACATACTGTTGCCTGGCAGGTCAGGATTAGATCCCATACAACAGTCATCTGTCATATGGAACATCGTTCTTCTCTATGTTCTCTATTGAACATTACTCTGCTCTAATCACCCAGAGATATGGTCCTAGCAAGTTTCACAGGCATTGACAATACAGAACTACCAAGAGTATGTTTTAGTACCTACACCTTTCTTCATTTTGATCTTACTTCAATAACCAGTCTATGCTCAACTGTTCCTGAATCATTCAGTTTTTTTCCTACTGCTCTCTTATTTTAGTCCAACTATGACTATACGGAACTGCATCTCAAGGTGTGCTCTGTCATATAAGGACAGTAGGGTTATGTTCACTTGGATTTGGGAAGCAGAAAGTAATCCTGGGTCCCCCCAGCTTTGGTAACAGTCCTAGTCACAGCCCTACTCACTTGTTCACTCTCAAAGTCATGTATTTCCTCCTTTTCTTGGGCAGCAGCAAAGGAAACACTGAAATCTTAAGCTGGAAAATTCTGTGCTAAATTCCAGTGCCCAGCACCACAGTCATCTCATTACCACCATGGAGCAGGTTCCAGAAAAGTTTTGCTTCACTCATGCAGTCTAGACTTCGACATGCTCAGGAGAGATTTCTTCCAAACTGGCAGCTCGGTTGGATATTTATAAATAGTGTTTCTCAAAGCCTTAAAACTCAACAAAACTTCGCTAAACAGTGGAAGGGTTGACAGGCCACCCCATTAAACTTCTGGTTCCCAATTTCATTTGGCAACACCAGAACTGATAAGGAGTTGAGGGTGAGGAGTTTTTTGCCCCCCTCTCTAACTTGGGGGAACAGTCTATTTTAGAAATTAACCAGTTTCATCTGACCTATTCCTATTTTTAATTCTCAGGCAGAAACTAGTACAACAAAATTCAGGCTTAATTTGACAATGTTTTTGCCACTGAAAGTACAACCTTACAACAGATTTTAACCACAGAAGTTCCTGCCAACTCTGTGTATAAAAGGAGTAACACAGTACAAGTGATAAACTATATCTCATGAAAATATCTCTTTTGTAAGTTTTGCAACCAGGAACCTATCAAGGTTTTCTGATAGCAGTAAACAGAAGTAGTAAACAAACATGGAAACCATATGATACTGCTGTTGTAATCTCTAAATCTCAATTAGACAGATATCTTCTACAGCAGTGAGCTCTGTCACACACTACTACCAGATATACTTGCAGCCCTTCCCTCACATGCATGGCTCTCACCACAATGTCTACTTAAAGTATCTTTATTAAAACACAACTACAGCATTATAGCCTCAAAAAGGCTCTTAGAAAATGTTTTATTCTTGCCTAAGTTTAATATAAAAAATGCAATAGATACAAAGAAACATCATACACCAAACCAGAATCACTCTTAGCTACTTGCATATTAAACACATAAGATGCTTAGTGATACTAATTTAAAAAGATTTTAAGCCACAATTAGGATGGCTAATAACAAATTAAAGATTTTATGTAAAACAGACTTAAGCCAATGACCTTCTACCAAACTGAGTGAGCTTTTTAACACAGGTCTCCCAAACTTTTTTTATACGAAACTAATGCTCAACACGAAGTGATCTAGGGTAAATGAAAAGCTCCGAATATGAAATAACTAGTATTCTACTGAAGTGAGTTTTGCCAAGGATCTAATGCAAAGCTAACCACCTTCGCTGATTTTTACTTAAACCAAAATTCTAAGGCACTAAAATACAACTTTACTACATAGTGCCTACATTAAGATACTAAGCTTCTAATTTACTAGAGCGATTAAAGCAGATTCAGACTAATCATTAGGTGGCTCCCCAAAGGCAACAATATTAGCAAGCTTTGTTATCTACAGATTAGCGTTCTATGTCCACACAGCCTTGCTGCAATAACCTCAGTTCCTTGGCAATAGCCTCCATCTTTCCACAATATTTCCAGATCTCCCTCTAACACCTTGAGCTTTCTTTTTGCAAAACATCCAGCTTATTCTCACAATAAACCTATTACTTTCCTTTCTCACTCAGCTAACAGGCCAAATGACAGCATGTGTTGCTGCTTACCCAGTACTGCAAGTTGCAAGTTGAATAGCTGTCAAGCTACTGCCACACAGAACAGATAACATTCTCGCTGCCTTTCCCTGACTGTGGATAATTTATAGATCTCTATCTAAATACTTATTTTCCTAAAGCTTGTAAGAACACAGTATCTTGATGGAGATACAGAAGTTTACACTTGGTTCAAACTGTTCAGAACATTCCAACACTTACACAGGCAACAGACAAGAGAACCGCAGATCAGGCGCGCTTCATTTCTTTAAAAAATAAGACAATTTTTGGAATAAAATTCTGAGTACAATTAACAGATTTCAGAGCTCAGGGTCAGAAAATTAATAACAGACATCAAAAGGGCATTTCTGGTATGCAAAGACATTGACTTCAGTTTGGTAAAATTTTAGAGTAATTTGGACACTGTCTTCCTGTTGTCTGTTTATGAAAATCTTTCCTCTGTTAACTGTAAATTCAAGCTGCATCATTTGTTATCTTTTCAGATTTAGACAGAACTCAGCCTGTTGATAGAAAATATTAACTACAAGTAAAAAGTCAAACTTTCATAACTTGATACACAGAGCAATCTGCTCCTAGAATAATATAGGAAATGAATGAATAGCAAACATTTGAGTCAATTTTGCTTAGAAAAGGCAAGGAGGAACATTTCATGCTGGGCTTCTTTGTTTTCAAAAGTCACTGTTTGTAAGCCATAAGTAAGAAAACAGCAGTCAGGTTTTAAGTGGAGCATGTCTCCCATGACCCTAACTGCAATCACGTCCCTTGCTGCTATCTCCACACAGTGCAGAATTTTCTGTTAGATTTCTGCATTTACAGCTATCATCAACATGTAAACCGACACAGGCAATATCATCAACTTATGAAAATGACTATCACGATTTTACGCTGATCGAACTCCTCTTAAGCAATATTTTTAAAGTTGCTTTATATTGTATTAAGAAGCTGTTGATACATGAAATGCCATTCATACCTTCCTATATAGAAATTCTAACTGCTTTAAGGCCAAATATATAGTCCTAAAAAGGAAAACATTTAGTGCCTTAAATACAGAAAGGTACCTGAGGACATTACAATTTTAAAATAGTACTTGTCTCTACACTGCAAAGGTGTATCATACCCCGGACTAAATCACATGTTCCAGTAAAGCTGATTTGCCACAGAAGCTCCTACTTCTGAGGCTCAGCACGTCGTTTTCTACAAAAATCTAGCCCATGCAGCCATTCAAACATACCAGATGAACACGCACCATGTAACTAGCTTCCCGAGCCCAAAGAAATCAAACCAGCAAAACAGTTCTAAGGCTGCAAGACAGCCAGTCTAAGTCTGAAAATGTTTCGAAAAAGTGTCATGAGACAATACTCTGGCTTAGCAGACAGAAGGGGAAGGCTCTCCTCTCCTGCTACAGGTGTCTGCTGCTCCTACTGCTTGCATGCTCAACAGCCCCAGCACTCAAACTCCTTTATAAAGCCATTAAATTCACTACCCTAGCAGAAGGTTAATACACTCACAAATAACTTGCTACTAACCAGCAGCGTAAACAAACTTAGTGGAGGGTACAAGAAACAAATACAGAGTAAGAGAGGGGGTACAAAACTGCACGGCCAGGAACGGGGCAGGAGAGGAGAGCCTGGGTAGCAAAGATCAGGACTTTCTCACTCAGCAACAGCCAGACATTAAATCACATTTTAAAGGCAGCATACCTGCTCTCAGTGAACTCCATATGCTAACCGCCACCTGAACACTGTTGTTAACTGCCTGCTTTTGTTTAAAATGGTTCAGCTACTGTTATTGCACATAGTTTACTAAATAAAGACCAAAATAGGATCTCAAGAATTACTCAGAGAGAAAAACAATACAATAAAGTGTGATAAACAACATACTTTATCAACGAATCTAGGTCCTGCTTGTCAGAGAACATCTCAGAATTTTTACACTACTGATTATCTTCTACTGTTACATTCCACATTCTCACTGCCTTAATATTTGAACATAGCAGAATTTAAACTTGTGATCGACGAAGAGTACAACTTGTCATACAGGTAATTATAGCCATGTAATCTGGAGAAAAATCCATCTGGGGAAAATGATATTAAAATCACTAGCAAATTAAGTACAGTAAACAGCTATAAAAAAGTCTCTATCTTAGAACTTAAACAGGCTAGTAAGCTGAAAGGGAAAATGAAGGGGAAAGGAAAAGCTGTTACATTGTATTAGTCATGCTCCGCATGGAGTCAAATCAAGTAACCAACACAGTTACAATACTTAAATACCTTACCTTTATATCCATCATGGAGTTCAGTGACACAGTCATCTGAGTACACATTTTTGTAAGCCCTGTAGGTCTCCTCCTATTCTTAACTCCATTGTTAAGTGTTACAGACTTATGTTTACAAATATTCCCTAGACCTTTTCTTAGAAAGTAGTCCCCTATTCAATCATTTAAGGTAATGAATATTATATATCCACTAATGCACATTAGAACTGAATATAACACAGGTAAGATAAACCTGACCAAAAGATGTTCCTCTATATATTTTGAATACAGACTCGAGTATTTTACTACTTACTAAAAGAACTTACTTTAAAACTCCTGAAATAGAACTGTCAAAATCCAAAACCAATCCTACAGCACAGACTGGCATTCTCACTATGCAGAAGAGTAGACTTATTAAATGATAAGTGGCTTACCTAAGGTCACAGAGGGACAGATGTTTCAGTGACTAGCTCTAACTAATCATCAGCCTAGCTTTTGACAACCTTCTTACTCCTCTGCTTCTATTTCTGCAACTATTTAGCTTAAATAACTACACACCTTTTCCTTCATCAAACTATTTCAGCTGTGGCCTGCAAATTCCTAGAACTCCACTGACAATGTCTAGGGGGCTACTCTCCTCACAAGGAAGCTCAGAAAAACAAGCCCATCAGCAGCACACTTAATTTCACTTCCATTGGTTCTCCACCAGCATTGAAGTGTTACAATGCCTCCATAGCCAAAAAATCCCCAAATCAGGGCTTCCACAAATTAAGTATGTGACAAATAGCTAAATATTAGTTTTTTCACCTTTTAATAGACTGGAGAAAAATTATATATAAGCCTCAAAACCCTTCAAAAGAACTTTACAGGCACAAAAATAAAGCAAAGTACACAGTTCTTTTGCTTTTGCCCACTCTTTCAGGGTACATTAGTTACTCCTTGGGAATATTCATCACGCTAGACTCCCATTTTCATCAGTAAATAACTCTCATGCTTCATTATCAGTTTAAGACCATCTATTCACAGTCTACAGCTGAAAAGTGTTGTCCCACTCTTCCCCTAACACAGGGTCAGCTCTGATGCTCAACCAAGAGGCCCACAGGATTGACTAAAACTTTTTCTGGCAGTATTGGTTTCCAGCTGGCTTGGCAAGCTTAAACTGTGAAACCGCACCCCAAAGTCCTTTATAACAACTCAGTTCTTCCCATGCTTTTACATCTGCCTTTAACTGCATTGTTATCTTTGTACACATTTTCAAAAAGCAATTGAAAAGGAAAAGAAAGTTAATGAATAAGAACTAGCTATGTTTTTTTACAACAGACTGAAACTGGGTAGCTGGCATGACTTCACTGATTAAAAAACTAGACAAAGTTAGTACTGCTGATCAGGATCCTGTCCTTTAGTGTGTTATTTTTGTAATTAAGAGATACTTGCAAAAAGTAACAGCTATTGCCGCTTCCCTATGCCATGCATTTCATCTGTTTTTGTCTCAAAGTCCTAACAAAATTAAATTCATCCTGAGCATCAGGAGACTTCCTAATATTTCCTTTCTTAAAAAAAGAATCTGTCTACCTGTTTACCACGTTATTTCTGTATTTTACACCAGCAATATCGTTTATTTCCAATGTAAATAGTTTCACTTATTGAAACTTCTCCTTTCAAAAGAAACTAACAGAAAAGAAGGATGCCGGGTCTATAGAACACCTCCTTAAATTTAGTTAGAGATTCTCATCTTTTCTCCTTGAAAAACAACCGCACTACTCATCTTGGACCATAACACCCTAACCCGGCTCAGGACAAAACATATCTACAAAAATATACTAGCATTCAGAAAGGGGCAAATTTACAGTGCATATAAGTTCCTTTATCACTACAGCAGTCATAACCCAGGTGGCAATACTTAATACACTTAAGTGTGCTTCACTTGTTATCATCTTAGGAACAGGCACAATAAGAGATATTTTTGCATACTCATACATTCCAGTCCAAAAATTTATATGGCTAAAAAACACAATGCGCTATGAGAACACTCTGAAGTTAATAAAGCTCAAATTTTCACCTACATCAAACGACCATATTACAAGAAATTAAGGAATCTGATCTTATTCATTCTACTAAAAACTACACTTAAAGGCCTTTATGCCTTCACATAATTATGGTTCATCAGTTTTTAAAGCAGAAAAAAGTCATTTTAAAGTAAATTCTAACAATCTTGAATGCACAATTTCTATGTATTTAGTTACAAACACCTTACATAAAGTGCATTGGAAAAAGATCTTTTATCATGTTTAATTGCTTTTACATGCAGCACACCACTGTAATACCAATTAAGAGCTTGCCTGCAAAGTCAACAGGAAAACCCTTAAAAATAAGCTTTGTAATAATTTCTCAGCAAATCACTTAGATGATTAAAATCTCTAAGAGCAATCGATCAATCATAAAAACCACTATCTCCACTGCGTGCGTTTGTAAATACTTAAGAAAACCAGCAATGCCAGCCCACCTTGTCTCCAACATCTACTAAAAAATCCGTATAACGCACTCCAGCAACCTACTGCTACAGAAGAGGAAAACAAACAAAAGCAGCGTAACTCATGGTTAGACTAATCGTCACCAAGAGCATTGAAACAAACGAGAGTCAGGAACGGAAACAAGCCGGTAGCCACACTCCTTCAGAAACACAGCGCAGTTAAAGGTTTCAGGGCGATTGCTTTTGCCACACAGCAGAGAAACCGCAGGAAAGCGAGGCCCTTCCACCGCCATCCCCCGGGGGGACGGAGGAAGCGCTCCGCGCTCCCAGCACCGGCACGGCCCGCGGCAACCGGCACGAACTCTCACTCGCGTTTGGCTAAGCCTCACCCCCGCGGCGGGGAGAGGAGGCTCCCGACTCCCTCCTGGCTCCTGCTTAGAGCAGCACAGCGCAGAGCCCACGCACACGCCTGCCCCGGCCCCTCCCAGCCTCGCGCCTAACGCGCACCGGCCCCCCGCGCCCGGCACCTACCCCGCAGCCGCCTGAGGGCACGCGCCCGCCGCGCTCGCGCCGCTCCCCGGCGACCCCCGCCCGCGGCCACGCGGCGCTCGCTGCCCGCGAGCCCCGCCAACCGTCGCCGCGAGCCCCCACCTGCAACCGCCAGCCGCGCGCCCCGCACACTGACCCTGCCCCTCCCGCGAAGGGGCCGCGTCAGGGCGCCTACACGCGGCCACCCGCACCCCGAGCCGCGGCCGCAGACCTTCCCCCTCCTCTGCCCCCACGGGCTACCGGGGGAAAAGGCGCTGGCCCTCGGCCGAAGAGGCTGAGGCGGCCACCGCGCTCGACGCGCCGCGGAAAGGCGGCGGGGGACAGTTACCTCCCGGCTGTGCGAAGCAGGAAGAGCCGCCGCCGCTGCGGGGGACTGAAGGGACCGGGCTCCGCAGTGCGCTGCGGAAAGAGGCTCCGCGCCCAGCGGCAGAAGGGCGGTCAGGGCTCAAAAGCGTCCGATGTCCGACCAGCAGAGTCGGCGGCGAGCCCCCACCTCTCGGCACGGATCCCGCCTGCGGTGCGAGCTGAGAGATGGGGCCAGGTGGGGAGGGCGCAGCCGGAGAGGTGTTCCGAGTCAGAGGGGAAGCGGCGGCGGAAACCGCCCCGGCGGCGGCAGCGACACACACAGACACACACACACACAGCGCCCGCCCCTTCCCCCTCCGCCCCCCGCGCGGCGGGAGGAGCGCGCGGGCAGGTCAACACCGCCCGACTGCGGAGAAGACGCGCGCGGGGGAGGGGCGTGGCTTATCACGGCAGAGGAGAGCCGGGATTGGGCGAGGGAGGGAAGAGGCGGGGCTTCCATCCCAAACCACCGGCCTGCGCCTCTCGCCGCTCGCGACAGGCCCGTGGGCCACTCGGGAGACGGAAAGAGAACGTCCGGCAGCGGGAGAGGGCGGGACTCCCTGGTGGGCAGAGGAAGTAGCCAATGAGCGAGGCCCTGGGCGTGACCGGCACGAGGGGTGGGGCGGGGCCGCGGTGCGGGCGGTTGGTGCCGTTCACGCCCGTTACCGTCTCAGCGCCGCTGCCCCGCGCGGGGACTGTGGCACGGCGGGGGCGGTGGCCGGCTGCCGCGAGGAGCCTCTGCCTCGCCCCCCCTCTCCCCTTGGTTGAACGACCCTGGTTCAGCACCCTTGTTACGATATCTTCGCCTCACGGAGGCTGTGGGCATCTCCTGTGTATCTGTATAGGCATACCCATAGTGAACATGGAAAACAAAACGCCGCTCTTGGGTGATGGCTGTGAGCACCGCTCTATAAATGTTATAAACAGACCTTGTGCTAACACTTGTGCCAAGGCAAAACTCCTTTGGCACTTTCCTTGCTCCCTGCTCGGAGGAGTGTTAGCATTCACGGAACTGAGATAACACAGGTCTATGACTTTAAAGAAATAAAAGGGTTTTTTTTTCTTATTTGGAAACTTACCCAAAAAAAAGCTTTAAAAGTTTGTTAAGCCCTTTTATAATCATAAATGTGGAGGAGAAAGTGTGGCAGGCGTAAGTGCTGGGGCTTCTGCAAGATTTTGAGCTCCTGATTGCTTGCCCAGGGCCATTTCCTGGGGGAGCTCTGGAACATACTGCGTCTTTCCAGATTGTTCTAGAAACCTTTCCTTGAAGGACAAAGGATTGGAAAGAATACAGCAGAAAGAGGCCTTGAGAAGTCATCTGCTCTCTCTTCCCCCAATGATATGCCATGCTAGTTTCAAGAGACATTTGATTACCTTTTCCTTAAAACCGCCACGGGTAATCCGTGCGGTTGGTCTGTTATCCATCCCTAACATTAGAAAGATTTGGCTAATGTGTTAACTGAGAGCTTGCAACCTAAACCCATTGAGGATTGACCTGCACGCATGCTAACCATCTTGTCCTGAGCTGTGACCTAAGGCACACCTCAGCAACCTGCCAGCGTCACTCGTTCACAGAAACGTGCGACTCCTCCCTTGTCACGGGGCTGGAGTTAACGATCCGCTGCCAGGACAGCAGCTCCCTTCGGCCATTCACCCCGTTGCCTTTAGCACCCTACAGGGTGGAGTCCTGGCACTGCGCAGGGAGGTCTGAACCGTTCTGTGTGAAAAGTTTTCCCCTCTGTAAAGATGGTTTCATCAATGAGCAGCGGACATGTATTTAGTTCCAATTAAGATTACAGGGCCCTGTCAGACACTTAAGAATTGCACTCGATTATAGAACTAATCAGAGTCTTGCGTTACTATGATTCACAATTTGTTTTGTAGAATCTCTCCTCAACTTTTATACCAAGTTTAATAGGAAATGGACATATTCCACAAATACTCATTTTGCTCCTGCCTTCCCCTGATTTTTCGAAAAAGGCTGTAGCAACCTAACAGCTCGTGGAGACTTGGTTCTGTATGTAAAAGCTATAGGGACTTTTTCCAGTTAAGTTATGACTTCCAACTTAAAAAATGCAATTCATTACCCTTTAATTTGACTCCACATATTCTAGAATTTAAGTGAAGAACACAAGGCAACAGGGAAAACTACAGTCTTCCACATCTCAGAAGTTAAAAGTGCATCTGTTTGGGGTGGTTGGAATTCCAGACAATTATTCGAGGCTGCAGCAGAGAAGAAAGTGGATAATTGCTACATGTAAAACGCATTTGTACTATTAATCATTAAGAAAAACACAGACATACCCTGGTGTATGTCAAGTACATAAAACAAGAAAGGAATGCGGCGGCCTGAACTTTGTAATGACACTGCGATGTACATGCATGAATGCTGTTCCAAGCGAGGCAAAAAGGACTTCCAGGGCTTAATCCCAGCTCGAGCATTATGGCCTTCATGGAATCTTTTGAAAATTCCTGTGCGCTCAGGAAAATAACAAAGCTTGCCAGATACCAGGCCTCTGAGTTTTGCAAAGCTGTTTATTTTGAAAAAGTACCCTACCACAAAGTTTACAAGGACAAGATATTTAATGCCCTGTGAAATTTCGAGTTTCATTTTAATATTCATTGTTTTGCACTGAGATTTCAACTGCTGTTTCCAGAAGCCGATCAGATTTCATTTATGGAGTGTTCTGAGGAAAATATTCTTCCTTGCCATGTTAAAGTATTTAATGACTAGATTATTTTAAATTAAGAACCTGCACACAAGAAAACACCACATACATAACTTCGTCACTTACGGCCTTCTACCGTTCAGATTGCCCTTAACAGCTTAAACTGTCTGCTCTTCCAGTTTGTTAAAAACTTTGTTCTTTTCCTGCCTACATGGAAGAAATAACCATATGACTCCTCCTTCCATCCAATATTTTAAACTTATATCCTATTCTAAATATTGCTCTTTTTTCACTCTCTCATGACTCGAATCAGTCAAAGCTCACTGAGAATGGCTGCTCTCACTGTGACCGCTCCACCACCACCCTTTCAAATTTCTGCCTTTTCAAATCCGGTAAGTCTTAATCCATGTTCATCAGAAGATCTAAACACCTAAAACTAGAATTAAACAGGAAGTAATATAAGCTGCTGCAGCAAGTTAATTCTTTCCTACGGATCCTCTAAATTCTGTTTTTAACTTTTTGCTTAAGTTTTCTGTTGTGGACTAAGAGCTCCCAGTCTGTGATAGGAAAACGCCTGCAACATAATAAGCTACAGAGTGATGAGGCAGCTCTCAGCCCTGTGTGGAAAGGCACTAATGGGGATCTGTTCCTCGATGCTGTAAATGCCTGCCTACAAACAGCAAACTGGTTATTTTTCATTTGTTCTAAAATTCACGCAATTTGGCAGCAAGCAGTGTTCATGAAGGAGAGCGCCTTACATGACTGGGCTGAGCAGTGTGCCTTGCAGATCAAGGTTGAGGTGTGTTTGTAGGTTCCAAAATTTTAGGACCACAAGGAGCCTTTTATAGTCCTCCTCTGATTGTCGAGAGCCCAGTAATGCGCGTTGGTGAGAGAAAGGTGGGACTTACTCTCCTGTGCATGAACGTGGCCCAGCAAAGAGGCAGGAACTCTTGCTATTGCCAGTGTAGTACCACCACTGATGATGATGATGGCGAAAAGCATGCCCAGTTTGAGAACCCCTGTTATCATCATCGTCATATATCATACAACATTAAGCAGTTGACAGAATGTCATTACTAAAGTAGAAAAGCAAAAATAGGCTTCGGCTGCTTATTTCATCTGATCCATAGACAAACATCGTACTTTCTCTCCATCATCCTGGATTCGTTCGTTCAGCTGCCTTCTTCGTAGTTTGCTATTCCCAGCTTTTCTCCAAGAGAACTCCCTACAAACTAGGGATATTCTTAGATGAGGGAGAGAGGTGGAAATGTGCTGTGCTCTGGCTGATGCCTTCCAAACTAATGGACCATACAAAATACGTCCATACAATGGACCATACCATACGTCCAGCTTTTAAAAGCTGGTGGAAATCACATTTTCACAAAAAAAAAAGGAGGAGGGGGGAGAACATGTACATCTTCACTGGGGCCATGCCTCAACTGTATTGAAATCTATTTCAGTACAACTAGGGAATAAAGCCATTAAATTGTATAATGAAAAAATAATGACATATGTCAAGTGAAAAGACTAAAAAGACTACATGCATGAGAACCACTTGGTGAGGTACAGAAACACCATGGCACTTCAGTAAAATGTTAGCATTCTCAAGTTAAAGAGATTTTGAGAGTTTTAAGAGATTTTGTCGGTTTTAAGCATTAAATCATGTACCCACTTCAATCAATGGGAATAACTGTCCTTTATCTAAGTGGCTGAGGACTGTACCCTAAATCATCAGAAGTTAAATATTTTCACTGAAGTAAAAATGACAGTTGAAGCTCAAAGTTTAAGGAAAAGAAGAGAAAGATTTTTGCAAATGTATTAATGTATTTTAAAAGGTTTCCACACTTTAAAACCTCTTTCAAAGTTAAGCTTCCCAGTAACTGTTGAAAATGAAACTATATCCCTGTGTTAGGATGCTTATAAATCAGTGTGTTGATTTTATTATGAAGCTACTAATTTAATTTAATTCCATGATTCCAAGTGTAATTAATTTAGTTTAAAGCTGATCTAAACTTTAAAAAATGGAGTTTTCATTGATTACTATATTTTAAAGAGGGTTTTTTTCTGTTAAAAACAAGGTAACATTTTATTTTCCGTAGTATATACTTCCTTCCAATTTTCCCTTTTCAGTATGCTTTAGAAATGTGTTCGTAACTCTGGTTTCAAGTTGAATTAAAAATCAAGCAGAAATACTGCTTAATCTCCTATGATATAAACATATCCAATATTTTTCAGGCACTCTGCATCTTTGTGTGCATCACTCTCTCTCTTAATGTAACAGGGAATACAAATAAACCAGTTTATATGCTTCAAGTTATTCTGCAATATTTCCACTTCCTTTCGTAACAGCAATTAGTTAAGTTTCAGGGTTTTTTTAAATGCTGCATTTGCTAGGACATCACAAACTACACTATAAATTGTACTTGTTTCTTATGCCAGATGCTAAAAGACTCAAGAACTGGCATCACCAGAATTTGTAGTACTCTCCAATCCTTTCCCTTGAAGAGAAGCAATGATTAGTCCAGTGGCTGAATCTAGATTTTTATAATTCTTACACCCCAATACCCTGCCCTCATAGCCTATTATTTCTCCATTAATTTTTTATGAACTGTTCAAAATCAATGGTGAATTAGTCACAGAGTACTAATTCTCAGTACACAAAGAGTGCTAACAAAGCAACTCCACTGTTGTCCAAAACATACATCTTCCAACCATCGTTCTCTCTGCTGTTCCTCAATACCGACTCAGCTACTCTGTCCCCTAATCATTTCCAGAATAGGTTACATGAACAACAAAGCAGAAGAGGAAGGTCTCTTAGAAGCAGCTGGGAAAAGTGCAAAAGAAATTTTTGGTGGGGGGCGAGGGTTGGACACTTCTGCCTCCTTCTCACCATCTCCCCGAGCTCTCACCCTTTCCCACACGGCAGATGATGGCCTCCAGTGTTTTCCAAAGACCTCCCGCCACTGTCTGCATTCTGTCTGCTTCCTATGAAACTTTCTCAGTCTGAGAGATGAAACAAAATGTTTCATAACAGCACTAAGTTACTTTGCATATTGTATTAATACGGTCAGAGGTCACCACATATAGCAGGAGATAATTTAAATGGGAAGTATGTGGGAGATGAGAACTGTACGCAGATGAGGGGAATCATTAATTAGATTGCTGAGAGAATCGCAGCAGCTCTTTCCCAAAGCCAATTATTTTTCATTTAATATCATATAAAATGTTCAAGAATATCCTGTCACTTATTGAGAGATCACATATTCTGTAGTCTCTGTAAGCCAGATTTACCGCACACATCAAGGGCTCCCTGTATTTCAACACATGAGCCTCTTGTGTGCTACCTTTCTTTAAGAAACTCTTGAACTCTGTATTTGCCATGAATTCGGTGTATACCCTAATTTTGACTACAGCAAATGACAAGGGTTCATTTTCCTCCTCCGTAAAGCCTGTCGTCCAGCCTTTACTCTCACATACCAAGAGCTATGTCCTTTGTGTACCTTATTCACCTTCTGGGAGCCATTTTCCAGCCCAGTTCTAGTGAGCGTGAGTACATTCACATTTTGCCCTTTCTATCAAACAGTTCTTTGATTAATGGACAATTATGAAGGTGCTTGTGTGTCACAGTGCTAAACAGGCAAAATGGATTCCACAGGTTTTCCATTTTCCCCTTTCTGCCTTTCTAGTTGTCCTCCCAATCAATAGCATTCTGCCCACTGACACACACGATTTTTCCTGAAACTGGGGGATTGATCAGATGACAGAATTATGGCTCCGCAGCCTAGACCAAATATTTTTTGTATAAGAGAATCTACGGACTCAGGTGAACATTGGTGTCCCACTATATTGGCTTGTATGAAAATGGATGGGAACACATGTTTGTCACTAGACTATTTAAGAGAAGCAAAACATACCCATCATCACCTAAGTCTTGCTCTCCTGTTAGAATTAACTAGTGTTACAGTACTTTAGTTCATATGCAGATTTGGGTTGATCTTATTTGGCTTTCCACATATAAATATTGCACTAGATTGATTACTGCTTTTTATGTTTTCTCTGAGAGCAGACATTAATCAATTATATTTCACAAACAGTAAATCAGGGCAGAGTGTGGCCCTAAAAAAGAACTTTGCTGCTAACCTGCGTTCAAAAGGAGGATATTTATGTTTGTATTTATGCTGTTGACTGCTTAGAGTTTCTTCCACCACATATGAATTAGAAAGCTTCAAGCTTTATTATATTTGAACATCAGCCCTAAGGAAGTTCAATATATCTTTTGAGGTCGGAGTATTAAAATTCAGGAAAAGTGCTTCACATGGATTTGAAGAAAAAAAAAAAAGATTTCCTGCTCCATCCAGAAATAGAAACTGTTCATGTTGTCAGAGCATAAGGGAAGAGATATTAATTGCTTTGCTCCCTTAACCTCATTGTCTTTCAATTTAATTCAATAACTATGTTCTCTATATTACTGCTATTACATAAATTTATCATGAAATTCAGTAATGGTGTGCTGAAAACATGGCTATTTTCACAGAACTTCTTCATTCACAATAATTAATAGTATAGTCAGTATAATGATAAGCACAAGAGATGACGACCATGATGACAAGATCAAGGACATTTTTATGAACTGCTTTTCTGTGAAAAACCTTGAGTTTGTCATCCATGAATTCTGGCAGCTGCTATATAGCAAATTGGATTGTGTGGGAAAAGGTAGAGAGAGAAGTATAATGTGAGCTTTTTTACAAACAGGTTGCTGTAGGTAAATATGTAGACATCCATCAAGAAATCAATATATTTGTGGATTTTTTCCAAGAATTTAGACATTATTTTAAGCATCACAATTGCAGAGAGAATTTACCAGTCCAAAAAATGAATAAACAGATTTCTAGTTCTATGGGTCACATTCTATCCTCAGTTATATACTGTATCAAAAGGTTGCAAAGGTAAAATCTATCATGATTTATATTCCTATATGAGCAAATGAGGCATTGGCATATAACTGGGTTGAGGCAGCTAATGTATCCCTGAACTGACTAGCTCATATATGACTTAATTTTTTCTCCCGTGCTTTCTGAAGGCGAAGATATATCACTACCCAGACGTATCATTGCGTGCGTCCCATTTTCATCTGTAAAAAATTGTTCACCCTTTGCAGAACTTCCATGGATGAATTCCCCATCCTGCTAAGAAAATGAATTTAGTAAGATTTATTGTAACTGCTTTGTATTCATAGCAATCCCATCTGAAGAAATACTAACAAAAAGGTAACATCAGATTGACCTAAAGACACACTGAGGGAAGCCCTCAGCATCTGTGGAAAACACACCCTTGACCTTTACATGAGAACAAACGCAATCAGCGTGCCACAGCTACCTTCTTATTTGTCCAAAGGACTTGACACGTTCAATGCCCAACGAATAATAAGAACAGAGCAAGCATATATGATACCCTCTGGAAGTACTTTCCCAGCCTCTGATTACTTTCAGCTCAGGGGCTTTCCTTCGCTTTTTCTATTTAGAAACCCTCAGTGGATTTCTCTTACAAGTACTAGTCCAGGCTCCACTTGAACTTTTTTGTATCCGCAACATCCTCTTGTGAAGAGTTCCACAGACAAGTTACCTGTGGTCTGAAGAATTTTGCTTGCTTTGAACTTGGCTCCTGCTAGCCTTGGTTCTTGTGTTAAAATTGCTGCTGAATTTATTCATCCTTCTATGTCACTGACAATTTTACAGGATTCTGCTACAGCGATTCCTAAACTGTGTCTTTTTTCTAGACTGAAAAATCCCATATTATTCGGTTGTTCCTTATAAAAAAGCTGATGGATGCTTTGGTCGTCCTCGCTGCACTTCTCTGAACCTTTTCTAGTTCTAATATAACTTTTCCTGAGATAATGGGATTACAACTTCACATACTATTCAAGGTGTGGCAGAACTATGGATATTTTAAATGGCATAACAATCTCTACTTTATTTCATATTACTTTTAAAATAACTCCTAACACCTGATTTGCTTTTTTGACTACTGCAGAGTATTAAGCTGAAATTTTGCACAGATGTTTCATAACCTAGGGTCGAACTCCTGAACAGTTACGATCATTTTATGCGTGAAGCTAGTATTGTCCATCATTTTACCTTTGTCTGTCTTGATGTTCATCTGCCATTTCGCCAGCTATGATGTCCCTCAGTCTCATAAGGTGCAGTATTGTCCAGGAAGTTTTATCATTAGATCAGCTGAAAAATCAAATCAATATACATTTACAAGACATATTTAACACATACATCAGACTTGAATTTGTAGTTTTATCTTTTGTTTTCATAAGATGAAGTTGCATTCTAAAAATGAAAAAGGGAATGATGAGACATTTATCCTAAGAAAATTGCAAATTCCCTCATACTAAGATTGGCACAGTACATTAGGAAGCCAACATACCACACCGAAGAATTATCTTCTTTGTGCATCTGACTCCAAAAAAATATAAGCAATTTACTCTTTGCAAAACACTGCATTAAGGTGAATTGTTTCCATTCAAATTGGCCTTAAGTCCATATCTCAATTTTTCCCCGTGGCGGGAGAATACACTGCAATGTAGCTTTAGACAGAATCAGCACTGCTTAAAGGCTTTTAACCCCATTTCCATTGCATATCGTTCAGTTGCAAACAAGACTATGGACATCCAGTTCACGGACAGTATTACCTGGAAGCTAGCAAATACGATGTGACTCTACAAGGTTTCTGAAGTTCTTGAACAGATAACAACTTGAGGAAAAATGAAAATGAGTGTTTGGAAAGAAAAAATGACGCTAGGAAATATTTTCTGCCGGACTGGAGAGGAGGGAGGAAGGAAAACCGTTAAAGGCTCTGGATCAACACCATTTCGTTGCAAGGAAAGCAGGGCTCCTCTGTTCCTGCTCTAGTTGATACAAGTTGTGGCAGGTGGAAATGTGTACGTTCTACCTCTTTCCCCCAGAATGGGGAACACCAGAAGGGAAACGTGCATGGATCTGAGTTACCAATGCAGAGCTGAAAATTCACAGAATCTCAACAAGCAACGATAGGAATGGCTGAGGAAGCCTAGACTGGATGTTAAGCACTCCTGAATTAAATAAAAGAAGGTGTCCTTATGCCTGAACTATCCCTCCATACCCCAGAAGAAGGGTCTGGAGCCTTTCTTTATGGAGGAAAAAAAAAGAGATGTCAAAGGGAGAAGAAGAATGGAATGACTTTAAAGGACCCACCGCAAGCTTTGAAAAGGTGTCTTGAGATAGCATCCTTCTATTTTATTCTTTTCTTTTCTTTCTACTGTGCATTTGCGTGGTTCTCTCCTGGGATATAACATATTCCAAGTTATATGAGTTCTTCTGATCCATTTTATGACTGTTTACGCCTAACACAAATCCTGTAGAAATAATTTCACATTTTCCCTTCCAGTTGTACTTTTAGTAACATTCCTAATTATCTGCCAATAATGCTATATTTTTCAGCGATATCAATTTAAATGTGTTGAATTATCTTTCTACTGTAATTTCTCCACTGCTGTTTCTATTGCAGCAATTTCATGGACTACAGCATTGTAGAGATATAATTTCAAATATACATAAAATTTATTGCGGGTGCCCATCAAGCCATACGCTGTAGCACTGCTTGTGGTATACACTACTATTTCATTGTATTCTTTCATTTCTGCTTGAAATGTGAAAGATTCTTTTATTTTCCATTTATCCCAATAGCTTTATTTCTGCCATTATTATTCAAATTATATAACTTTTATATGCTCTATACAAATTCCATTTCCACAGAGTGAGCAGGAACAAAATTCTCAATTATTTCACTGGTAATGTGCCTCATATTTTTTCTCTCGCAAAGCTAACATAAATGGAACCATAAGAATTTGTGGAAATGATGAAGTCTTTCCCTATTTCTATTATTCCGTTAATATACTATCCATTCTCAGAGAGACTACTGTAAAAATTTTATAGCAGCGTTTAGTAAGCTACTTTCTCAGCCATTGAGACCACTGTGAACAAATTTTTTTTCAGCTAAGTAACTAGAGCAAGTGGAAATCTTCTTTGTGTCCACACACAATATTATCAGAACTAAGTGATGTTGCTTACTGGTGGTTCTTTTTCATATTGGGCCACAGGAAAAAGAACTGAACGTTCTTATTTTCCCTAACTTAACAGCATTACTATCCAAAGGAGTCATTCTTCTCCCCTAGTTTGTTCCTTTTTTTTTTAAATATGAAAAATATCAGCATTTTATCAAACTTTGTCATACTGCTTTTTCACTTCTAATAAATGTGACCCTTATGTTTATGTGATCTACATTCAAATCTCTTGAGATCTTAACTGCAATTTAAAATTCACAATATATCTATTGTAGGCACTCGACAATTGGAAACAATTAAATTAAAGAATAATGCTTGGGGAAACCTTTAGAGACCATAATTTCCATCCCCCTATTTAAAGACTATTACCTACATTAATTCAACCAGATGCTTGTCTAATCTGTTCCTGAAGGACTTCCAATCATAGTGTAATTGGGCATATAGCCCAGAAGTCACTCCTTGCCGTTAGTACCATGTGAACCTGTAAATTCTGTACTTTTGTAAGATGAGAAAGCATAAGAAAAAGCTTCATTTTCTTTATGGGGATGATATTTCTATTCTTATGTTGCTTCTCACCACTGTGGGAAAAGGACACACCTATAAGCTGAGCTTAAAAACTGCATATAAATCAATAGCTGCAGCTGAACTTCTGTATTAAAAAACAGAAAGATAAAACTGAGTAAGTTAATACTGAAGTACCTTAATCTAAAAGAAATGTATTAATGGCCTCATCTAAAACCCATTTAAAGTCAATGGAGAAACTGCGGAAAGCCCAGTCCTATCAAGCATTGGAGTCTATGAAAATTTGATACATTTATGCAGGTAATCATATGTTTAGATGTAAACACCTGCATGATGTGGTTGTAAAGACCTCATTACAAATATATACACAATCAAAAACAATCCAAAACAAGCAGCAGTAAGAGCACAGAGGTAAATAAGAACTTTTCAGTAATCGAGGAACAAAAGGAAAAGACAAGACAAAGAAGGTACCCAATGTACTTCTTTTTACTTCTGCCACGTATTGCATGAAATAAATAAATGGCCCATGCAGCGTTAACTACCAGGTAAATTATGAAAAAATAGTTATGTTCACTCACCTGTCTAATAATTTCATCCACTATTCACTTTAGTATTAATTATTTTTCTTCATATAAAAGTGAATTTTCTCCAGAAATATATACATTTTGTTTTGTCATGGAGTGAAAACGTGATATAGTCATAAGGTATAACTTCCTCCATCAGTATATCAGTTTTTCAAAGCTGGAGGACATACATTTCTCTACCACGTAGAATGACTGCAAGCCAGTTCTAAAGGTATATGTGTTCTCACTACTGAGAAGAAGTCATGCAACAAATTTAAGACCTGATCCTGAAAACTTTCAAGCATATGAATAGCTTTTCTTCCACATGAATTACCCTGTTGACTTCAGAGGGACTGCTAACATTTCTCAGGGCTGGCAGGATAAGCATTATAATTTTTATCATGTAAAAAAATTATGCATGAGGTAAAAGAAGCAGAAACTTATTTATATTAAGAAATCACAAAAGCATGTGTCAAATTACCCCTAGAATACAATACAGTGAAAACACACTGCAGATAAACCAGATTTGAAGAGATGTGCAGGTATCCAGTAAACTGAAGCATTTTTAAGTTACTGTAATTTCATTTTAGTGCTGTCTCCTAAGTTAACATTATCCAGTAAACCTGACTTTTGTTGTCAAAGTGTGTATTTACACTAACATACATCTCAGTCTTTATTCGTGTGATCTTGCATAACGCTTCGGGTGGAATCAACCATCCATCAGTGTCAATGGGAATCGCGCCCTTGACTTCAGTCCCAGAAATTCCTGCTTGGAGTCCTGGTTACATGCAAGCAAAAGGCAAATTATTCTATTCGAACAGATCAGTCCTTAATGAAAAAATGATTCACATTTTAAAACAGACAGAACAAAAGTATGTGGTGCTGATATCCTAATAAATAAAGTTCTTCACTTTTCTTGCTATTGTGTAGTACTGACAAGATAAATTTCATCACATTCCTTGGATGAACAGACTAGGAAAAACCAATTAATTTTCTTGCAAAATTCCTCTAACTTTTAAATAATATTTCTAGTAGCATTTCTATATTGTAAGTGGATTGCTGTAAACCTAAGACTGTAGGCTTAAAAAAAAAAAGAAAAGAAAAGAGAACCCCTGGAAAGGAACAGTTTCTGTGATTTAACACTCTGATTTCAGCAATACAAGTAAAGTTTTCAAGCACTACAGAACATGCTTTTAGATGTTATTTTAATTCACACTGCTAGATCATTCATTTAACATTTTATCATTAAAGTATTTATCCAAGAAAGTGAAAAGCATAGAATAGCCTATTTTCTGATTTAGCAACTCATAGAAGCCACTAGAATTTGAAATAACTATTATATTAAAAGTAAACATTTTTTTCAGGCACTAAGGCATTATCGATCTTCTGCAAAGAGTTTTTGTGTGGGCTTGGAAATACTAACACACAGCAGAATGCATTAATTTGCAAATTCAGACAGTACATTTGTTCACCCCGGAGGTGGAGTGATGTGGCAGTCATCTTGTTATAATTTTGCATATTACTAAAAATGTATGTCTTGGGAGCAGTGTCCTTTGCAATCTAGTCTTTCTGGTTCTGGTTGCTTTCCAGTACAATCCCAACTGATTCATTCCAATTCTTTCAAGGTTATTTAGAGGAGCCAAAGTCTAAACTACAGGCGCTGCTAGATTTTCTTTATCTGGAACTGTGAGTGAGTGCTATTGATTTTTACACATCACTTTTAAAAGCTAATAGCATTTAGATGGAAGGTAGTGGGAAAACTAAAATCCCTTATGTCAGTAGTGTACTGAAGAAGCAGAAAAAAAAAAGTAAAATATTCCAAAATAACTTCCATCTTGTCTAATCTTTGGACATGACCCAATTTAAGCAAAGGATTTAACTTCTAAAAATCTTTCTCTGATATTGCTGTGAAGCAAGAGTAGAAGGGAAGAGTCCAGGCTTGATCAATATAAAAGAATAAGAATGCACTAAAAAGACAAAGCCATTCATTTTTGAAGTGTAAATTTTGTGGAGTGGGAAAAATTCCAGGCAACATGTAGAACATTCAGTAGTAAAATATTCTATGATAACACAGAATTAAACACTGTCATTTGCTTTAAGTAGTTTCCAGCACCTGTACTATGCTCACACTTAAGTGGGGATTCTTGCCAGAAGGGTGCTATGTCTGACAGCCAGCTGATAATTCATTTACCTTGGTGGTGACAAAGAGCAATAATCATTTTTTCCCTTTGATACGTGTCAACGTTTTGTACAAGGGAACCCTGAGCCTTCACTGGAGCATCAAAGAGCTAGGACAAGTAATAAATTACTATAGTTAATTGACAATAGCTCTACAGTACCTCTGAGTCTGTGCATTCTCAAACGATCTCAGATTCTATTCAACACTGTGAATATTTAATTAGTTAATGTTCATGGCCATTTTACCATAAATAATGATGACAATGGCCAAATTTTACGCCTTTTTCTCATGTAGTTCCATTTCAGTGGCCGTAAAGGCTGTAACTACGGACAGGTTACCCTGCTAAATGAATACTGGGAACTCTCTGAAGCAGAGATGATGTCTTCTCTACAGTCTATAAAGCACAGTATTAATTTACAGGAATATATACATATATTTGAGAAATAAATAAATAGTATATGCTTTCTAGCAGTGATGAAATACAGAGGCCTCAGGCAAAAAAGTAATTGAACCGACATCTCTGTAATTTGTAGAAATACACAGGTAAAAAAGGGTGAACTTTGGATAAATTGTATTATGCATACAGAAACATTGCATGTTTTTAGATTAGGCATTTCATCTCACCAGTTTATCTGGATTTTATTTTTCTCATTAAAAGTCTATGTAGCAGAAGCCATTTGCAGTATAGTGGAGCATCCCTTTATGCATCAGACAATATGTTTCAAAAAAATATCATAATGGCTTACATGTAGCGTATATTAGGATTTTTCTTAATTAATAGTACTTTATTAAATGGTCTTGACATAATGAAGCAAGCTTCAATTAGCTAATGCAAGTATAATTATCTCTAAAATACACCTGGGTTTTTTTTAACCCAGTTGAGTGTTACTAGTAGCCTGGAGAACAGTAATTCTAACTTACTAAAATGAAAGAGCAGGCAAAGATTGGCTGCTGCACGCAGCAGCTGATGTTTATGGTACTGCAATTCCTCTAAATATGTAGTTAGAGAAGAAAATTAAAATTCTGACAAGTGGAGGAAAGCACTCGTCCCCATAACAATTTTAACAATATTGTTCAAACTAAAGGCAAGACAGAATGTATGTTATGAAAGTTTCTTGTTTTCTCTAGTACTTGGGAGTTATAACTCTTATTCTAATTCTAGTTAAAAAAAACTTTGCTGAAATATCTGCTTGCTTTCTCTCTCTCACCCCCCCACTTTGGAATGTCAAAACAGACACATCTAGATTCTGAGTCCTAAGCTATCACTAGCATTAAATCATCTAAACTTCCACATACACAGTCTCTTACTGACAACAGATGCAACTGTCAAATCCAGAAGTGAAAATACCACATGTATAAAAATTCATCTTTCGCTAAAAATCTATTTCACTTTTATACTAATTATATGGGAAGTTGCATATCTGATAGACATTGAGACACATGATACTGGATATATACCTTTTACAATTGCATGGGAATCATTAAAAATAAAGAGTTATGGGTTTACATTCTTTTCTTTCATGTTCCTGTAAGACTTCCAGAAGATGGAATAATAGATAGTGAAATGCTAATAAATAATATCAGAAATAATATTAAAAAGAATGTAAGAAAGTAAGACAAGCTCCTCTTTTCCTCTCTGAGGAACATTGTAACCCATTGTCAGAAATCACATCCTAAGCACAGCTGAAAACCTTTTCATAGAGAACGCTACTGAGCAAAACTCCAGGAAAAATGAAAGCAAAAGGCTGCACATGGCACATGCCTCTAAGCAGAATTTACAGTTGCTAGCTCCTGGGGGACAGGAGCTATGATCTTGTCCAAAAAACTACACCCTCCTGGAAAATGAAAGTGGACCTTTCTTTAAGAAGGCTAGAAGAAAAAGATTTTTTTTTTTCAGTCCACATTATCCACATTATGTCCTGTCCGTAGTTCTTTTTGATAGCCTCTTTAAATATATGGAGCAACTGTGGCACTATCTGACTTGTGAACTTTCCAATGGCATAAAAGGAACATATGTTGGCATCCAGTGTACAAGCTGCTTTGTACTCACCTTTGGACCACTGTACTTACACTTGATAAAAAGCTGATAGTGCAATGCAGCAAATACTTTGGCCTTTACTGCATTACATTTTTACTCACTGCACAAAATTTCAGAAGTGATAGAGAAGACAGTTGTTTCATTACCGTATGTTCTGTTGCACTTCCACTTTCCTTCTAATCTGCACTGATATAGCAAGGAGCCTTTGAGAGATGTCAAAGCGTGTTGAGCCTCAGTACACCTCAGCGCATCCTCAAAGCACCAGGGTAGAGACTGAAACCAAACCATCAGAGAGTGTAACTGATGACTGACACGGAAGGCAGCTTTCAAGTGGTAATAACTCATCCATTTCCTTTTTTTTTTTTCTTTACAACAGAAATGCTAACAAAACCTTTACAATGACAGCACTCCTAGATAAGTCCTTAATTAAACAGTTTGAGATCCACCTTGTGACACCTTGCACTTGATTCAGTGGGCCACACAAAGGTGCCAAGTACTATTTGTAATGCTCTGAAATATCTTGCCTGGTCTCCAGCTGCCACTCCAGGAGGACCCAGGGCCCCGGAGGTCCTGTGGGCACATCTGCCAGTCCTACCTGGATATCTAAGACACCCTAAATCCTAGGCATCTATGTGCGAGCAACTGAGTCAAGCCCCTCGTTTCTGACTCCATACAGACCAAGTTCATTGAGCACTAATGCGCTGAGCTCCTAAGGCAAAGTCAGGCATAAAGTCTGTTTTCCTCTGCGGGTATCCCAAGGGGGATTTCACTCCATGTCACTCAATGGAGTGAAAACCTTTCATTTTGCCTCACTAGTGAGTCAGGGTGCTGGAAACTGCTGGGGATGGTCACGCAATTCATGTGCAGGAGGGGTTTAACTCCTTGGGATAGTCTATGTAGAAATATAAAGAATGCTCGATGGACCGAGTAAGCCAAATAATTCCTTTTCCTCCCCTAGAGCTAAGCTGTAATGCAGAGAAGCCAAGTGGTGCACAGCCTCACGTGGCCCACATAAAACCCTTTCAGTCTCAGGCAAGACTATACTGTCTCATCTTTGAAAACATGTCAGGAACATGCAAACGCAAGATGATACACTAGTAAAAGTATTTGGAACGTTTCATAAAATTAGTAGACCTAATGAGGAATTTCCAGCAAAATGCTTCTTGTCTAAAAATTAGAAATGATTTTGCAGAGACTTTTATGAAAAATATTTTGATTTCTTCATGAAGAAATAGCTATAAATTATAGTTCTAATATACTTCTTAAGATGTCACTTGTATAAGAACTTTATAGCTAACTAACATTCCCTCTGCCACGTTAATCAAGAAGGTATTCATTTCACATCCCAAATTGTTTTGTAACGTTCATGCGGGTTGTTGAACAGCTTCTCCTTCTCACAATGGATCTACTAACACGACAGCAATTGGTGAAAGATTGTGAATGTGAAGTGTACATTACATTGTAATGCACTTTTGAATCCTGTAAGTTGTTGAATTGTTATATGCAGGGCTATTAAAAAAGATTATCAATCACACACATAGGGCATGTAGTGCACTTTTAAGCATTGGTCTGTGTTCATTCCCAGTCTCAAAGAGATCTGAAGAGAGCCTTGGCTTTCATGCTTTATAGCATCTGCAACAAATACAAGAATAACAATAGAAGTCATGGTTCTGCTGCTTTAGAAAACATATTTCTTGAGAACTGACTGACAGTGTTTTAACAGTTTTTCCTTAATTGTTTTGCCAGAAGCATTGCTTCCATTAAACCTGAACTGTTCTTTTATCATTAAACATTCAAGAAAGGTTAACAACAGATACTCAAAATACTTAATGTAATCATACCTCATGAATATTTTAAATATGCTGCATGGATGTTAAATATTTGTAAAATAATTATTGCCTCGTCTAGTTTGGAGCAGAATGGGATTGGCCTGGAATAATTCCTACAAACTTAATTAAAGTTGGAACAGAATTTTAGAAACCCTCTTTTCCAATGATCATTGGGAAGAGATCTATCCAGTAATATCACAGATGGCTCAATATAAAATATGAAAATCACTGTGAGAAACTCAGGAGGGCATTAGGAAAAACTACAATTCCAAAACAATGAAAAATAATATTCATAACATCCTCCAGTCAACTTATATACAATAAGTTGCATACTGTAGGTAATTAATTAATTTTGTTTCCTTTTTAAAGGTGAAGAAATTGAGGCATTCATTTTCAAAAAAGTTTCTCAATCGTGGATAGTTGAACAATTCAAACTGAAATCAAAGACACTTGTGAGTTTTCACTACTCCTGCAAAATCATGAATAATGTATTTCAAACTGGATACCCAGAACACAAGATGCACCAAGTAAGTCGGTTATGAAAATGGGTCCATAAACGACGCAAGCTGTTTTCCAAAAGGATCAGCCGTGAAGCTGGAACTAAAATGGAAACATTTCCAGCTCAAACTACTAGAGTCTGTACTGATCACATGTATCAAAGTAACTACTGGATTCCTGTGGTTTGCTGCACAGACAGTGAATTACCAGAGTACAGTTATGGCACAATGTACATTTCTCATACACTGATTTTCTATGCTTACGCTAAAACTTTGTGAAAATAAACATGCATCTCTATTACTTGATTTTAATACTCAAGTGATTCACAAAATCCTCCTTTCTTCTCTAACGTGATGCCCATTGCTTTCTCACCCAGCCAGTACAAGGTATTGGATATTCACTGGATGCAAGAAAGAGTTGGCATGGAGCCACAATATGCCCAGTTACCATAGCTGAAATAACCTAACTTCATGAATAACAAGCTCTGAAGAGTATAGGCACCCCTTTTATTGCAACAGCCAACAGACTAGTTATCATAAATAAGGTATGACAGCAGTGGAGTCAACAGTGTTCTACTCCCAGCAAATCTAATATCCGTATCAAATATGTCTGGCATACATAGTTACAGTAAGATCAGCCTGGAATCATCATCATTCTTCTCCATACAGTTTAACTGCTGATAACAGGTGATTTTTGCAAGGTCAGCTTCATTTAAAAGACATATCATCTGCCTTACTGTTAAAGTAAGGTTGCGATAGATAAATATGTCTTGAAGTCCCTAGACCAGATTAGGATATAGCTTGCCATTGATCTGAAAAATAAATTCTTGTCATATACACAAAATTAATTCATCCTTAATTACGAGAGATAACATGCCTGGAGTGAGGACAAGCATTTTCAGAATTGTCATTTCAGAATCATTGACTATTAAGGTAGAAAACTTGCTAAATTAATGTACATTACTGAAAACAGCATGCAAGAATGGTACCAAGAGCAGGTGTTTAGACCAAAACAGATACATAATATCTACCAACTTTTAAATAGAAAAGATTAGAATATATGGAAACTGAAAATTACAGTTTGGGGCAACAAGTTATCTTTTCAAAACAAGTGAAAGGCTCGTGCACTGGTGAAAGTGCCCTGAAAAAGAATACTGAAAGAAAGAGAAAAGGTACTGAAAAAATTGCTTTAAAGGGCTATTTATTTCTCTTGCTTCATACCATCAGAACTTTTAAAAGGTGGAGAGGAAGCAGCAAAGCAAAAGTAACCAAGCTTTCTGCCAGGGCAGGATACACGACCCATTATTTATTTACCAGAGAGCCATATAACCATGCATTACCGCATCATGTAATGGCAAACACCTGCAGGTGCCCAGCACGCATGTAAAAAACACATGACCAACAGCATCTGCAACCTCTTTATATTTACATACGAAATATGTGAATTCTTTACATGAAGAAAAGCACCAGGTAAGGAGTCCTCAGAAAAGATTAGATGACTGAAAGTACCCACTGGGATTATCAAACATTCCGATAGATTATATCCAGCTTTGTACTAGAGTTTTAGTCCCTCTGTGAAAGTCATAAAACATGCACGTTCTGTAAGTAAATCTTATTACTAAATTTATTCTACTACCTCATACATGATAGATTTAATTCTCTGGCAGGTCAATATAGTCACAAAAAATTGCTTAGCGTTGAACCTTAAAGAATATACAGTACATCTGTTCGTAATGTCTCATGTATTTCCTAATGTCTATAATTCTAATTTCTATTAATTAATTTAGCCCTGATGAGCACAGTACTTCAGACGCTCCACTTTTATAAGGATCTATTTACTACTACTACTACCTTTTTCACAGGAACGTGTTACTAAGAGGACTTCATGGCTCCAGCGGTACGTGGCTAATGTAACAAGAACAACTAACCAAACTTTGGGTGACAAGTGTTTTCCAACACAATGTGCTTGTGTTCTGAAATATATATATACTAGATGTTACTAAATAGTCTCTAAACATCCTGCTGGTATAAAATGTATATAAACAGCAAATGACCTACTTTGTATGAATGCCAATCTATATATTAATTTCTTCAAATAGAAATAGCCTATATTTGATGCAACTGCTGAAAACTGACACTTTTTTAAACGAAAAGAAAAAACGTATTAGGAAATGGAAGAGAAATACATTTTTGTACATGATGCCAAATATCCAAATGGGCTTTCAAAAGTTTAATAATAAACCGCACAGGATCATGACAGAAAAAAAAAATTATCCAGTATGAAAAATAGTACTACCAAACCATTTGGGTCACCTCAGTGCAAAACATACCTTTTCTAATTTCATATAAATAAGACTAGTCACTTGACTGTATGCATTTGTGAGCCAAAGAGAACACTTAAATGTTAGTATGGTTATTTTAAAATCCTCTTGAAAATAATCCAGCTTTAATATCTGTTATTGCTTTAGCATTTATCATGAACTCATCTTAAACTCCTGACCCCAGATTCACCTCAACTATGTCAGAATCAATGGGGCTGCAGTACTGATTTATGGTTTGCTCAATCACTAACAGTCTAAGCATTAATTACCTTGATCTTGCTCTTTAATGTCATTGTCTGAAAAATTACTATTGTATGTTGCAATATACAGTAGACTAATCTAATTTGTTTAAAATAAAGAGATCAAAGTTACAAAAATAAAAGCAGATTAAATAAATATGGAAGATATCTTTTGATTTCAGTCTGGATGGCTGAACTGAATTCAGTGGGGTAGCTTAAATTTCTACCAGCTACGGACTGGGATTATTGTAAAGAATGTAGTTTTTGGCTCAGGATGCCAAATTCCATCAAAATGTCACCATTTTTATAGACTTCTTTAATATCTAAAGTAGTAAATTAAAAATACCTGTGTTGATAAATTTTGCTTAGCTTTCTACTTTTTCTAATTTAACTTTGATATTTCATTTTAAAATATCATTGCTGAGAAAAAAACATGTCTAGAGTACAGCCTTTCTTGCACGATTCAGACTGTGTACATCAAAACCTGAGGCCCAATCAACAAATATTTCCTTTATGTTAGATAATATACATAGCGAACGCTGCTTTACAGATCTAATCTGGAGACTGTTCACTGACTTCAGTGAATGCTCATCTGGGTACTGAATGCATAGACAACATAGTAAAAAAAAAAACACACAGAGGCAGGAAAAGACCTTTAAGACCCTATATTCAAGTCTCCTGTAGACTTTTTACTCAGACAAAAATTTCCATAAAATTTGTGAGAGAGAAGAGCAAGGAATCCATCCATTTATCCGATTGCAATTTTTTGTCACTTTGGTGATTTCAAAATTTAAATAGCAGTTAGGATGCAGCCCGCTTCGCGATCAGAAAGACGGAAAACAAGGTACGTGACAGAACATACTATCTAGCATCCAATGAACTTCACGTTACATTGTAATTAGTTTGAACAGCAACTTCTCAGAGAAAAGTTGTCTTCTAGATAAGATACCATACTGGAATGGGGAAAAGAGGATTAATTTCATGATTCTCTCATTCCCCTGCACCCCTAGGAAAGCCACCCAATCCTTATATTCCATAGCCACCCGTCTCTATAATGGGGTTAATAACATGTTCTGTTTCTAACTCTTGATTTGTCCCATTTAAGACCAGATACTAACTCCCAGTGGTGAGGAGCTACTAACAGAAGTGTGAGCAAACGCCTACAAACGCAAATATGGATTACTGCTTGCTGAACACTCTGGGGCTTAGCCTATCTCCTTCTGTGTATCCCTTTCTCTGATCTATACAGGTGACCACAATGAAGCGCTGATCTTCATCACTGCCTTTAGCTTTAGCTTGAACAGACTTGCGCTACTCTTGTCTTTGGAGCTGGAATACTTATATGTTATTTTTCTTAAATACAGTGTTTTCTCCGTATTTTCTATATGTTTTTCTCTATATTTCTCTACATATTTTCTCCATATTCTGCTCTTCAAACCGCACAGTAAAGACTACTTTCTAATGTAATCCTCTATAAGGCAGCTCCAGAATATTTAACATATATTTAGCATATTTGGAAGCAGATCCTAGAATGTGACTAACGTCACTTGATTTCAATGTCATAATCACAGACATGCATTTGACATTCATTTGAAATTTTTCTATGTGCCTGAATGCCCCACACCATCAGTGAACTTGTCAAGAAAAATGATATTGTGCATCTGCAGTTAGAATCTTAGAAATCACATATTTAAGGGAAGGAATGTAATCTCTGAGTTGGAAAGGTGACTGAGTGCCAGCAGGCTTTGATTAACGTCCTTCTCTCAGGGCAGAACAGCACTAGTGCTTCTCGTCGTGTGTAGTTTATTAAGACTACATAACCACATTTGAGCACTGACTTGGTAACTATTACGCCTACTCCGAATCTTCAGCTTGCCTCCTTATAAGTCGTAATTATATTTCAGTTGCTCTTTGTGATAGATAAACTGGGAAAGAGCATTGTTCCACTGAACATGGCATAGAAATTTCTTCTTTTTCTTTTCTTCACTAAGGTCTGAAGAACACTTACTCTGTAACCTTAGCACAGACAGGCTGAGCTGAGGATACAAACTCCCACGCAGCATTTAAGTCTTCCGGGAGTGTGGTTTTCATTGGATGTGCACGTGCCTACTCCTAACCGATCTAGTCTGAACAAATTAATTAGGTGTGTATGTCCCATTACTAACAATGGCTCTATCTGGTAGGAACATAAACTGCAATACCAGGCACAAGAATTTTTTCCTTTAAATATGTCAAAATGTATCCCAGTTTAGCATCTTTGCTGTCACTGACTGCAGACCAAAGAACTCATTTACTGATTTTGTCCTTAATTTCTCCTTTCTTATATTAAATGCCATTTTCGGCTTCACAAATGATCCTCTCTGGAAAAGAAATATGGTATCTTGGTTTGTATTCAGACCAGCAAGGCTTAGTATATACATACAAGAACTAAGATTGAGGAGACGAAGGTTCTCACTTCTTCACCGCCCTGCCAGGTTATGCAAGCCAAAATGATACCGTTCTCCTTGGCGAAACGACAAAAATCTACCGTGTTTACTGTTCAAATACAATACGAACTACGCAGCTGACCTTTCTGCTTGCAAAGATGTAGCAGTTTGTCATTGGTCACTTGGGACCTGAGCCAAAATCCACTGAAATCATCCCTTTGAAGAAACCTTCTCACTGACTCCCATGGATTCTGAATTAGGCCCTTAGTCTAATTTAGATTTATTAGTGCTCACAAGATGCAAGGAGTTTCCTGGGAATGAATGAGCGAAGAGGAGAAACTGATGATATGAGAAATTCCCTTCATCATTAATCATGAGCGAATGACATTCTCTGAAATTATTTCAATCTAAGTTTCAGCCACACTGTACCCTTTACAATGTTTTACCCCAAGGCAAGTATGTTAAAACTCTGAAAAATGTAAACACCTGTAAGAAGAAAACAGAGCCTATGAAGCTAAGGTAAACAGCACACCCACTGTTTTTTCCAAAAATCTGAGTGAAAGTCTTCCTCCTTCCAAATAATTAGTGGCAATTCTTGATTGTTCAGTATTAAGTAATGCTCTACTAGCTAAGTAGTAAGCAGCCAAGCAGCAGGAGCCCATGTTACCGAAGACAGTCAGAAATGCATCTGGCAATGATTAGATCAGATTTTTATATTTTAAAAGGCATGACTTGTCTTCAGTCTTAGCAGCAACACAGATAACTTTCACACAGAGAATCTGACCTGATACTTTACTGAAAAGGCCTGAAAAGAAATTACGGGAACAATCCCATAATTTCAAAGAACAGTTCTGGAAGTATCACAGCACAAGTGAACTTAATATATACTTCAGGACGCTCATGGACTGACGATAATTCTAGATAGTCTTAGAAGTGAGAGTGAAACATAGCCATAGTTCTTGCATTAAATACAGGAATACCTACTGGATACTTTGAATTCATTTCTTTTACAGAGCTGTCCATCTCATTCAGATCCTATTTGTCTAACAATTTTCTAGATTTTGTTGATGGTACTATGCACCAATACAGCTTCTGTGAATTAGGCATTACAATAAACATTCTGGTGACATCTGCACCATTTTGTGATATATATAGTTCAGCAGAGTTAGTGGAGAAGAAATAGTCTTATCCTTATTATTCTGAAGGAATGTATTTCACCGTGCAGTTCTCCCTTTTCCAGAAAAATAAAAGTTTACTGCTCTGCTAATCCAATCTTTGTAAAAGAGCCTCCACCTGCCCCTCTTCTTAAATCTCAATTTCCTCCACTTAAATTATTGTTTTGCTCTTCCTGCACATTACCAGGTCATACAGTGAAGACTGATAAGCAATTCCAGTTTGAAATTCTGCCTTAAAGGCAGTATTTTTCACTCTACCACATGTTCAACCTCTGTATAAAGTATGCTCGTATTGAAGCTCCATTTTATGGTAAAACAAACAAAACATTTAAGAAGACCCAAAACAAGTGTAACCAAGCAACCACAAGAAAAGCATTCAAGTTATCCTTTTAGAAAACATTGCAATTTCCATTCCTATCATGAAGAGATAAGGCAATTTACCACACTGCCTCTGTGAACAATCTTACTGAGTAAAATGATCTGCAAATGTTAGAGACGCAAGGCAGGTTAAAGAAGAACTAAACGAAAGAACATGAGTTAATTAACAGCTATCCCGAGGTTATTTGTTAATTCTTTCAGAAGCAAGCATGCTCCATCTTGAGCTGAAAGCACCAGAAACAACATGAAGTTAAAAGCATCAGATTTTTTTTTAATTGAGATGTTCTTTGTAAAACCCATTCTAAAACAAATAGCGTATGAAATAACACAATCTTCCAAGCAGAAAGGTCTTCAGGGCTAGCTACAAAGAAACCAAATGTCAGAATGGAGAGCATAATTCATCCCTATTTTAATTGTGTGTGATCTCTTCTCAGCTAAGATCACAATGACCCTATTCTATCCTGTTTAAGTTGTACACTTGATTTCTAATTATGAGTTAAGGGTGGCAAGGGGGAATCTTTGAAGCTAATACACCATGCTGTGAAACATCAGCAGTACAGCTACAGCCAGTGGTCAGTCTACACCTGATAGACTGATCATCTGATTTGTAAAGGGAAATACAATGATCCTAATTTGAGCAAACTAACAAAAAGCAACGTTTGAGGAAAAAGGACCGACGGACTAAAGAGTACGGTGAACCTGCAGATGATACAGAGCAATGACCAAACTCATCACCTTCTACTCTTAGTTGAGGCTCATTTCACTGACATTTTAAATAAACAAATAAATAAATATTATTAACAATAATAATTCCAAAACAAGCATTCTCTATATACATTTTTCTTGTTGAGGAGAGGATGAATAATCCGACTTCCAGGAGATGCTAGTTGTAGTCTTTAATGCATTCCCGTTAGCACCTGGCTACTAGAACGATGAAAGTCAGGAAGAGATACTGTTATAGCTGAATAGCCTCTAACGCAGGAAGGAAAAAAAACAGTGAGTTTGGACCAAAACATTTAATAATGATAATCATAATTCACTCATTCATTCAATAATTACCTCAACCACTGGTAACATAAATAGCCTATTTACTACTAGATTTGTTTTTATGAGCTATCTGATCATTTTTATTTACATAATTTTAATGCTATTGTTTCCTTAGAGATATGGGATAAGTGAAGGTAATAATTAAGCACAAGATAGTGGATCCACTCTATTTTCTTCATGCGAATTGGATTACAAATTGACAAATGGATCTTGAAAGTGTTATACGTCTAATTCTATTGCTACATGAGAAGCATACTGATAGTAATTTGTCTAATGTGCATTAAACAGAATTAAATTCAGAAAAAGCAAAAACATGTTGACTTTCATAGTTTTAACTCAATATTATAGAAACCACAGATTGCAGTTGAAACACAGGGCGACTATAAAGAAAATACTTATAGTGTACTTAGTCAACAATTTTTTGAATCTATTTGAAATATATCTTGGTTTTTGAAAATGCACTTTTTTCAGACAGATAAAAATTATCTAGCCAATAACTAAAAATGAGTTTGTTGCATGGTAACATTCAAAATCTTATTACTACAATTGTTCTATTTAGGTGCGTTTCCAACCTCAATACGTTTTTTGAGGTCTGAGAGTCATTAGATTGTCCCAATTTGGTTTAAAAAAAGGCATAACACATTTCAAGAAAGCAGATTTCAGTGAACTCAAAGAAAAAATACGTAAGATTTCTTCGGGAAACATGTTTAATAGAAAAGGAGTTCAGAAGAGTTGGTAGCTCCCTGCAGAAACTCTTTAAGGATATATGTGTAAAAGTACTGCAATGCAAAGAATGGGAAGGACTGTTCCAGCTAAATTATGAGCTCTTCAACGATCTAGGCAAATTACTAGGGAGGAGTATAAGATGTAGCAGAAACATATGAAGACAATATCAGGCAGGCAAATGCACAAGATGAGACAGAACAAGTCAAGATGAAGAAAACGTAATAAGAAAACATTCTTTGGTGATGATAGGAAGACAAAAACTTGGCCTGTTGCAGACCAGGATACAGAAATGAAGCTGAGAAGACCAAAGTGTTTAATGTCTTTTCCTCTTTTTTTTAACTTCCTTTAAGTCTTTACCAATAGAGATTAATGTTGACTAGGCTCTTGGTGCAACTAATATCTGTACGATAAAGATAAGAAGTCAGGCTAGAACAGGGAGTGAACAGATGAGGATAAAGTTTCACAAGGTAGCTGACCTGATTTAATGGCTTGCTGCTGCCAAAAGGGGAGATCCCACGTGCCTTCACATGTGCGCGCACAAACACCCACACACCACTGCTGGTGGTGTGTGCCACACACGCTCTCCTCCTTTTCTTGCGCCTGCTCTGGCATTTGCTAAACCATTGCTTAAATGGTCACAAAAACGAATCCAGGAACAGTAACAACAAGCAGTGATTGTTTTTCCGACATGCAGTTTAGAAGAGAAATTAGGGACTATGCAGGAAAATGCATGCAGTGATTCTGTTCTACAAAATACTGATAAGGGCCTCATCTGATGTAGTCCCTCCAGCTATAGACACTGTTAATGAAGAAGGCTGTGGACTAAGCAGAGTTCAGAGAAGGGCAACAAGAACGAGAAGCACGGAAAACATGACCAACAGAGAAGACTTGGGCGCTTGAGATTTTTTTGTCAAAAAAAAACTGAGCAGAGAAAGGAGAGCAGTCTTTACTCAGGTAAATAGCACATATTAAAGAAAAAGGAATGAAAAAGGAAGAAAACTGATTATAGAGACTGCCCAGAGAGGGTTATCAAAAGATATCAGTCTGGGGCATTGGGTTGAACAGAATGTAAAAAAGATTCATTGTAAGAATGAAAGAGGAAAAAATCTCTCACAGGATGATGGAAGTTAGAACAAGAAAATGTGGGAAAATATGAACTGAGTGAAGAAAGGCCAAAAAGAGCAGCGAACAAAAAGTGATGAATGTTGATAGCTGAATGTTAATGAGGGAAAAGGAGAGGCCCACTGAGGGATCAATTTTAATTAGCTTTTCAGTCAGAAAAAAAACTGACTTTAATTTCTAGAATAAACATCATTAGAAAACTTTTTAAAAATCTGACACCATGTTTATTGCGGCTACAAACTGCAGCACTTTGTTATGGAATAAAGTCCTATACATCACCCATAACAAGACATCACTTCAGGAATTACACTAAGAGAAATCAGTTTTCAAATATAACTAGAATATTAAAGAAGTCGCCAGGTAAATTGTACATGTTTGTCAGCGTCTGTGGGCACGTTCCCTCTGTAGCCAGAACTATTCAGGTCTTCAGGTCTTATTAAAAACATACTATACAAATACCCACGAACTGGTTTTCAGAAGTTTATAATGACAGAAATTCAAGAACCCGGAGAGTAGTAGTAAGGGCGAGCGCCGCAGTGTCGAACGCGCTGTTGTACAACAGAAGAAACCACATCAAAAAGCACCAACCGGAACCGAACTCGGAGAAATTCAACTCAGAAATAAGAAAATGCATTCAACAGTGTTTCTGAACCAGGATAAATTACCACACAAAGAAAGAGGCTCTCCATCTCTTTATGTTTGCAAATGGTGACTCACTATTTTTCCAGAAAATTTATGTTACCTAAATGCAAGGTTTTTGTTTCAGCATAAGGTTTTTGTTTTCTGTTTTTAAGGCCTCTAAAATACACAAAACTATAAACATGCGATCTAATGGTCTCTTATGCCTTTCAGTCAAAACATAAACTAATCTGGGATGCTGGGGGACACTCATTCCTGGTCTTATTGGTTAACTTCATATTATTATTTCCTATGAAAGATATAATGTTTTAAAAAATTATCAAAGCATCACCCTGCTGCATTTTGCTAGAACTAGATTCAGATTGCCCCTGTCCTTTTAATGACCACAGAGGAAAAAAATCACGAAATTCCATCAATCCTCATCCTATAATATGTAGGTTGCCTGATGGTCCACCCCCTAATGCAAAAACCTTGTGAAAACCACAGTAACACATTTATATTTACTGCTTTGCTTTGAGGTTTTTGACTATTTTTTCTTGAGTTGATACAATTTACATGTTATGATGCTTCAAATGCCGAGTTAATGGGCACGACAAGGAAGTTACTAGTTGAGTCAAAGCAGTGAAAAAATGACATAACCACCTGATGATATCTCAAGCCATTTTCCTCAACGTCAAACTCGCAAAGAACAAGAAAGAGAGATGACAAACGCTTCGATCACCTTACCTCTGACCCAACGAAGCTAGGACTGGCCTCCGGGCTAGCTGCAGACTGAGCTGTATCTGCGTTAAGTGAGGGCACGAGGCCGGCTGCAGCGCTGCAGGGGGATTCGGGGACGTTGCCTCTCTGAGGTGGCACATCTTCTCCTCTGAACTCCGGGCCTGACAGAAGAAACAAACAGGGCGGCCGCATTATTTCAGGGAGAAGGCTTTTCAGCGCCATACGGAGCAACACGTATCCGAGGCAAAATACAGGGTCTCCTCCCCGTGGGGCGTATATCCCCACGTCACCAGGGGTGACACCGCTGACGCGCACCCCTCCTCAGGGGGAGGCGAGCGCAGTCTGGGAGCCAAGCGAGGGGCCAAGTACAGAACACGGCAGCGCCAGGCCGCAGCCGTTACATTAAAGCGTGCTGCCGGCACTGCCTGATGCTCTGCCGTCTGATTCCGGATTACTTCAACCTTCTAGAAGGGTGAAAGACGCAACTGGGCAATTTTAAGGGTTGACATGCACAGGGAACTGGATTTCCCGGGTTTAGCAGAAGAGAACTACTACGCTGGGGTCGTGTAAGCGGTTGCGGTTACCCCGCGGCTGGAGCCTGCAGGCCACAGACACCCTTGACGCCCTTGACCCCTGCGCGCCCGAGCTCCCGCCCGCCCCGGCAAATGGCGGCTGCCCGCGCGCCCCGCCCCGCCCCGCCCCGCCGCGGCGCCCCCTGGCGGGCGGGCGCTGCCGCCGCGCCGGGCGCTGCCCTCCTCGCCGCCGGGGGCGCTACCTACCCCCGCTGCCGCCGGCGGCCTCGGCAGCGGCGGCCCCGCGAGAGCGTCCCGCCGCCGGGGCCGGAAGCGACGCGCTGCTCGGGCGGGCGCCGCCGCCGTTGCTAAGCGGAAGCGCGGCGGGAGGCGGCGGTTGGCGTTTAAAGGCTGCGCGGCGGCAAAGGGCGGCGGGTGGCGCCGCTGCGAGTCGGGCCGAGAGGGGAGATGGTGTCCAGAGCCGCCGACCGGCTGCTGATCGTGGTCTCCATCCTGGAAGGTCGATGGGGCGCGGGAGGGCGCCGCGGCGGGCGAGGCCAAACGGCGTTTCAGCACCGCGGAAGGAGGCGGCGGTGCTGAAGCGGCGGCGGCGGCGGCGGCGGGGCGGGCGCGGCCCGCGGCCCCGGCCGCCTGTGGGGCTCGCTGCGGCGCGGGCCGCTGGGTGGGCAGAGCCGCCGTGTGCCTGGCCGCGTCCCCGGCGGGACTGCCGGTCACCGGGATCTAGTATTCCCCGCTTCTTTCTGGGAGCTGTTTGCTGGAACGACTATTTAAAAGGACGAAAACGTCCTTGCTGCCCTGAAGAGCCGTGTGCTTACGTTACGCTTTCCTCACGTCTGAGCTTCCTTCGTTGCCACTTAAATCCCTCCTCGCTGTCTCTCCCGGAGGATACAGAGAGTAGCTTGTTACCCTTGCCTCTGAGCGAAGCCTTGACGTCGGCAGAGGCCGGCGTGCACCCCGCTAGCCGTTTTTTCTCTAGGCTGAAGAAAGCAACTTGATTAGCCCTCCCTTACGGGCTGTGTGCAATTATGCGCAGCTTCCCCGCAGTGCTGCCGCAGGCTGATGCCGCCCGGCCCGCAGGAGAGCAGGAGCGCCCTTTCACCTCCCTGTCCCCAGTATGTTTTGTAGCGTTCCGATGTCTTTCCGTCCCTATCAGCGCATCGCCCTAACCCTTTTTTAGCGTTGACCTGATGACCCAGCTGATCACGTCTTACACGTGTGCAGGTTATTCTCGCTGAGGTGTAGCGAGCGCATGCAAATGTGCTTTCGCTGAATCCTTTCTCTTGGTGAAGTGCATCCTATTATTTTCCTGACCAATTCTGTTAAGATGAATTTAAAGTCAGATCCTGTCCTCTAAAATGCACGTAGCTCCTTCCACCGTCATCATGTATGCAGACTTTAAAAGCTTTCTCTTCATTTGGCCATTTAAATTATGGATAAAAATACGGAATCAGATTGAATCCAGGACAAATCCTGTGGAACTTCATATTGGCTTCCAGTCTAGCAGTAAATCACTGCGAGTAACAAGAAGTAGCTGGAAAAATGCATTTCAGTATTTTCATTAGCTCATGCTTCCCCACTTTGATGTGGAGCTGTGGTAAAACCTTCAATAAAGCCAAGATATTTCATATTTGCTGTTTGTCTCCTGTTCGCTTGATCTAGTGCCCTATCCTAGAAAAAAAGAAACTAGGCAACTGATACGATTTAATCTTGAGAAATCCATGTTAAGTGTTACTGAATGTCTCGTTATATCTGGATGCTTCACAACTGATTTGTTTCATATTATGTTCTCCTTTCTCACCTCTGAAGAGTGGGAAAATTGTAAAAAATGTGAAGAATAGTTTTAAGGAAGGTCAGAAAAGATGATACGGAAAATGTATTTTATGTGGCTGTTTATTATATGACATAATGCTGACCTCTCGCTTTTTTTTCCAATGACGGTACCTGGTAATTACACTATGTATTTTTGCAGGGCGCTATTTTCCAAAACGACCAAAGCGTATGCTTATAGTTGAAGCAAAGTTTGATGGTGAACAGCTGGCTACCGATCCTGTAGAGCATACTGATCAGCCTGAATTTGCCACGGAATTGGCTTGGGAACTTGATAGGAAAGCACTTCATCAGCACAGGTAACATTAAAAAATTAAGTCTGAAATAAGGTTAATTTGGTTTGGAAATAACTTTTCTTGTCTCCGTAGCTAGTGAAATAGGATTTTTGTGTTACTTTCATCTAAATTTTTTAGAAACTTTTTAACTATACCCTGACATACTATATTGGTTCCACAACAAACAAAAGTGGTACGTGGCAAGATAAGTGATGTTTAAACGATCTAAAGCGTATATTTACACTATTTAAAAAGAAATCTTAAAGCAAATTAGTTACCCTATAACTCAAGCTTTCTTATGTATACTGTGGCATGAAGCAGAATAGAATTAGTTTAACTTCAACCCTGAAAAACCTACTTAAAATATTTTTGAGAACGTCCAATAGCTGAGAAACTGAATTTCGTTTCCATAACTGTCGTTTGGTCCTCACCAAAAATATGGATGTGGTATTATGGATCTGTCCAGTATAGGCTCAATATGGCAAAATTACGGCACTGGGGAACCACGTTCTCAGCAACAATAAGTGTATCTATAATCCTGCAGAACTGCAATTGCTCAGACCGCTGGGGAACATCTTTGTTAAGAAGTCCGAAAGGCCGTCTTAACTTTATGAGGAAAGAAAAACATCAAAGTGTACCTTATGCTAAAAGACTTCTAGGTATTTTCACATTAAAAGTCTTTCACATAAGTCGTACTTTTAAAATCCCCTCACAGGTGAAATTCCAATGTTAGGCGAGTTGCTCTACCTATTTCATATCGATTAGAATGGATTCATTTGTCACTACCTCTCCTTTTTTACAAAATTTATTGATGTGTTAATTCTGTCTCAGTTAATGCTAAATTTTTAGAAGTTTGATATAAACTCAGTCATGGACTTACTAGAACTAGTTATGTAACAAATTTCAGTAAACTTTATATTGTTAGTGTGCTTGAAACTTGTGAATTACTTTTGTGAGCTAAGTGCAGTTGCAGAGATTATTTTTACATTTTTGCTTTCAACTGAGTTGTTCCTACAGGCTGCAGCGTACACCTATCAAACTCCAGTGTCTTGCATTGGATCCTGTATCTTCAGCTAAAGAGAACGTAGGTTATATTGTACTTGATTTAAGGGCTGTCCAGGAAAAGAAACAGGTATGCTATTGGCTCTAAAAATATTAGTAACTAATGTTTTGACAACAGTACTGTTATAGGTACAAAAGAACTTGATATAAGGAACAGTCGTAACTTTTGAGTCTTGCTTTAAAGAAATCTGACTTTTATTTCATCACTTACTTCACACTTTTTTTTTTTAAGAGAAAGATCTTAACTCTCTAAATAAGAACATGGACAAATGAAAATGCTTTTGTATTCATCTTATTGAAATGATGAAATATTTTAAGCTGCTTGGTACAGAACGAAAAAACTCCGTATGGGGATTTTCTTAAATTCTTACATTTCTGAATCTGAGAAGTGAAACAGTTGTGAGCAGCACTTTTAATTGCCATAACTTAACCACTGGAAGAATTTATCAAAGTAATTGAGTGTCCTTTGTCAAATCAAGACTTTACACTTAACGGGCCTCTTCGGAAGGTTTCGTAGGTGATTGTACTTTAGGCAAACGCAATTTTGAAACACAAACGAAATGACGGAATGTGATCACGTGTTCTAGCTTCTTAACACAGTCTGGAATCAACATAATATAATTGTTTACTTAACTCTAATTTACCAAAACTCTGTTCCACTTGATCGAAACATAACTGGATTTTCTAGGACCCTGGTTTCTTATTTTGGTATCATTAGCCATAAGGATTTGTGATCCGTGTAGTTTTCTGTGCACTCTTTCACCCGAGAACTTAAAAGATTCTCTCTTAATTAAGGATTTATAGCACGCTTTGCTTGCTGACTTGTTAACTTGCCAGTCAGTGGGAAAGAGTATGTTCAGCTCTTCTGGGAATCGTTCTATAGGATCTGTTAGTATAATAATAGTTTAGTCAAAATAGACCGTATTTTGAAGTGACTATTGAGGTGCTTTCCCGTAAATGATATGATGGAAAGGCAAGAGCAAATTTATTTATTCTGTAACCATACGACATTATGATTTTGTCCTGTTTTTTAATGTATTTGGTTTTTATTTCTGTTTTTGTTTTTAATTATGTAGACACCAAAATGGTATCCTTTACTTAGTAACAAGTACAGTAAGTTTAAATCTGAGATACAAGTAGGTGTTGTGTTGGAAACTGATACAAAAGCAGTGGTGGATGGTTTTAAAGCAAAGGAGGCACCTCCTAGAGAAGGGAAAGGTAAGTAGCATAATAAAAATATCATTGACTTAATTCAGAAAGGCGTTCCTTATGCGTGAAGAGTATAGCACTTATTGCAAATGTTGTATTGTTTTGAGCCTGAAGAGCATTTTATTGTTATAGCACTTCCTATAGAAATAATTTACAGCCAGTTAATGTACCTTGTGGTGATGGATGTAATCTCTGTTATCAGGATGCTTCACTCTGGCAATTTTGTGACTTTCAGGTGGACAGAGATGCAAACTAGCAGATCTTTAAGGCTGAGGGAGTTGGAGATTGAGTTACTTCTAGCAGCATTTTAGTCACGTTTCAGGGTTTTAGAAAGCTGCAACTGAAGAAATAAGAAAGGAACTTCATAGGATGTAGCTTTAGTAATGCAATTACAAAGTAGTGCAGTTGGAATGTTATAAAGTATTATAATGCTATCGTAAAGTATTGGAACATAATAAACATATTGAACATATTTCAGAAAGGAGAAGCAGGCCAACCAACAAATGATTTTTTTTCCCTCTCCTCTAAGCTAAGCCGTTCAATACTTACATCATGTTACGTTGATGATAATTTTTTGAGGTTAGGTTCCCTTTAGATTTACTGCTAGGATTCATTCTGCTTCAGAATTCTGTTGTACGCTTCTCCCAAAAGTAATTAGTGAAACGTATCAAGTGGAAAGTGTCGAGTGCTTAGGCAGTAGAACCTGGTTTGCACATTGCATGTTCCCTTGGAGAGGCTTTGTATTTGTCCTCTGATACAGAAATATAGATGAGCAAATCTAAACTCTTTGATACAGTGAACTCACCATGAGTCAACTGGTCCATATTATCTATTCAGTGACATATTTTTAGTTCATGCTAGAGTTGAATCTGTTAGAGGGCTGTAGGCACTTCAAATACCTTGGGTTTTTGGAGGCTAACCTCATCAAAACAGGCAGTGACCACAGAGCACATCACACTCACTCATATTTAACTAGTCAAAGAGAAAGCAGCATACTAGAATCCAGCCTAATAAAATTAAGTTCCAGGTTTTAATAATTACTGTAATACCAAATTAAAGTATACACTAGCATTTCGTCTAGCATCGTCTTCAAAACATATTTGTTCTCGTTGAATTGAAATTAATTTAGAAATTTTTTTTGTAGCTACGCTTAGGGACTTAGGTTTTTATGCTGAAATGCTATGGAAGCATACATCCAACTTTATATTGTATTTGTAGGAAAGAAGATTAAAAATAAAGATTTTTTTTTTTTTATATATGATTACAAAAACCTTTGTGCAGCAATTGAGTACATTGTGATAACTTACTCTGTCTTTTTTTCTTTCTTCCCTTCTCCTCTCTTAGTATCTACCTTTCTTTCTGGACTGGACCCTAAAAGTATTGTAGCGGTCCTGAATGAAGAGGAGGGCTATCATCAAATTGGACCGGCAGAGTATTGTAGAGACTACTTTGTTTTGTCTGTAACTATCGCATTTGCCACACAATTAGAACAGGTTTGTTTCATTGCTACATTTAGTTTTTAAGTACTGCTATGCTACATTTGTATTCTGCCCTATATCTACTTTAGGATTTTTTTGTTATAAGTCTTCTGGAATAAATGGTCTTGTCTGCTTATTGAATTAATATAGATTAATTTGAATTTTAAAATTTTATGTAGTGCTTACATTTCAAATTACAGGTGAAAGATTATTATTCTTTTGGGACATTAAATTGTAGTGTTTCGATAAATTATGCAGTATTGTAAAAGGTGTGTGTACAGACACATAAAATTAATCTTATCAACCAGCCTTCAAAATCTGAAAATAATGACAGTATAATAAGAATGCTGGAGCACTACACTTCACTACCTCAGCTGTTTTTCAAGGAGAAAGGGGAGGACTTCAAAGCTTCAAATTTTACTGACTCTGGAAAAGTTTGCCTAAAATTTGAATTAAAGATGTTCTTGAGCTTAAGATTTGACTGCGCTTTTCTGTGTATGACACACTAGTACAACCATATGCACTTGACCAAAGGCCTGAAATCAGTTTTCCCAATACAAACCCTTGCCACTTGATCTACAGGAAATTCTCTAGAAGAAATAGTGTACTTTTAGGAAATAACTGTCTCAGACATATTGTAAGCTTAGCCATTTTTCAGATAAAGGTTAGAATATAGCAACTAAATATAATTACTCTATTTCTTCAAGTGTAGTTACAGGTAGGTTAAGCTTCAGTCCTACAGTTGTCCAGCCGTTACAGCTTGAGTTGAAAGTACACAGTAGATGAAACTTAGTATTCAATGGAACGTGGTGCACATATGCCAAAAGTCTGAGTAAAATGAAATATCTTTCAGAGCTGTAAGTTCTATGAAATGGTAGACTTCATATCCTACCTAAGGGAAAGACCTATCAGCGAGGATGAAGTGCCATGCTAATGTGATTATTTCAGCTTTGAGACCTCAGCTGCTATGTCTATACTGCGCCGCACTGATAAACTTTTCGGGTTTTTCGGCACTGGCTGATTTCAAAGTATGAGCAGGCATCGTGAAAGCCATGATGTCAAGACAGGGTGGTTTTATTTGATCTGAAACTCATAGCAAAGGATGAACTCTCTTCAGAGAAAATACTTAAATCTTTTATGTCAGAATTACACGTCTCTATGAAATAACTGTGATCGTTCTGGGGCAGCTGGTGTCGTTTTTAGCTTTGAGCTTAGAGTTGCAGTAGCTAAGGGATGGAATAGTTCTGTGTCTTTCTGTTCTAATAACCTAAGTGACTAAACGGAAGATTATATTACTTGATGTCTAAGCTGCATTGTTTATTTACATTATAAATATTTTGTAAAGGCACTGTTTATTTCTGAATATTTGTACAGTGCCTGACTCCACTGAATACTTGATATTGCTACAGCCCTTGGTGCCGATACATCTTACAGCTAATTGAAAATGGCCCATTTTGAAAGCCATTGGTTTGCTTGTGAAGTAAGATTTTTATTCAGCTTGAATAATAATGTAAAACTGTTTCCAATATTTTGTATAAAAATAAGAAGATTGAGATCAGCTGCTCTGAAGTTTGACAACATTTTAAGCTCTTTAATTTCCAAGCTAATGCTTAAGGAATATTGTAACTATGTATTAATGAAAAAGATACATTCTTCTTTTGCGCTTCTTTTTTTTTTAGTTAGTTCCTAGTACTATGAAACTTCCCGAAAGACAACCTGAGTTTTTCTTCTACTACTCATTACTGGGAAACGATGTCACAAATGAGCCTTTCACTGATTTAATTAATCCAAACTTTGAGCCAGAAAGAGCTTCAGTTCGAATACGTAGCACAACTGAGGTCCTCCAAGTTTATCTTTGTGCACAGTCAAAATTGCAGGTAAGCTGTTTCTTCTCAAACATGGTCGTGTAAATGAAATAAATTCCGTCCTCCCATTGAAATTGGAAGGAATTTCCATTTCCAAAGCTAGACTCTATTAATAGTATTTTTGGCCCAAATATAAAGTGATTCTTCCTCTGCAAACCAAATTTGATATAAGGGAAACCCTATTAGCAAGTTTCTCAGCTCAGAGAGAGTGCAGTTTCTTTAATATGGTGGCGACAGCAAGCTCGTGCAGTTCCACATCATGACAAAAGGTATTGCTGAAACATGGTACCCCCAATGGGCTAATTTAGCATCGCAACAGCTCTGAGCTCTGGGACCTCCTCTGGACTCAGACCATCTGCAGGCTGCAGTCCTGCTTTGTGCTGCCTGTGATAACTTTACCCACACCAGCTGCTCGGGTCACTGGAGTCTCTTATGAGATTCCAAATTCACTGCCATAGCACTGTTTGTGAATAAAAGGGGAGTTCTAGACTTTTTTTTTTTTAATTTTTTAAATTAAACTCTAGCCATATATCTCATATGGGATATTGCTTATCTTTAGCCTTATCTTTAAATGTTGGATAGTATTTAAAGTCTATGGTGATCTGCTTCTGGCTCACATTTAACTCATTACAAAACGAGAGACATTTTTACTGAGAACAGTACAGGGTTTTTAATAAGACAGTTGGTAAATAAGGCAAGTGTGAGTTTTAGAATATAAGTCTTGGATCTGGACTCTTTTAAAAGTTATTGTTCTTTCGTGCCTTCTCTGTACTAGATTATAGTTTTTAAACTTAACATGGACCACTTTTGTTATTGTTTGCTAGTTTAGAAAAAATTCCTATTTAACTTTCAGAATTTTATGTCATAATTTTAAACACTTCTCTAATGACAATTCTTTAGAAAAACACAGGCTCTGACGTGTTAGGAATTTAATCAGAGTTAAGTCTATTGCCTTGATACAAAATGTTATGTAAGGTTAAAATGGTATTTGTCATTAGATCAGATCTGCATCTTGGTTTACAGTTTTGTTTCTCTGACCTCTGACTAAGTTCCTTGAAGTTAAGGAGATATACATACAGCTAGCAAGATTGGTAGTTGGAACCTTGTAGCACTAAAGTCTTCATCTTCTACAAGATCTATTAAATCAGAATAAATTGATCTCATCTGCTAAAACAAAACAGAATTGATCTTTTTATCTGAGGAAATATCAAATTGGCATGTAAATTTCAAGGAGAAACTTTCACTGGGGAAAATAAATGACTTTTTTAGATCCATCTTTCATTTACGTATATAAATACTAAGCTGTGGATGGAGGAAACAGTTAAGTCAAGTTTGTGAAAAAGAAATAAAGATTCTTATAAGGAATTAATAACAGTTTATTTCCTGAAACTCTTGCTATTAAAGTGGAGTCTAAATACATGCACACAGGCTTAACTTGCAAATAACTTGATTTTTTTTTCTACTGTATCTTGCTATGGTGTATTGTATATGCTTAAGGGTAAGAATCTATATTGTCCTTTAAAGACACATAAAAATTTGAATTTGTCATCCAGAAGAAATCTGATAGGTAGCGTGCAGTGATCTGCTACTATGCTAGCACTGGGGAAATGCTCACCTGCTCAGTACTGAAATTTCATAGCTCTTTTTTATACTGCTCCAACTCTTGTTCTCAGCTTAGGGGGACTAGAGTAAGGATGCAGATTTTAATAATTATTTTTATGCTACCTCTAGCAGAGGTCCAGCTTCAGCCATTTCAAGTGGAAACACACACACCAGTTACTTTCTAGTACTTTTGTATATATACAGATCCATCTTTGCTGTGGGGACCAGTCTCTTGGAAGCACGGAAATACCATTGTCTGGACTGCTGAAGAAAGGAAACGTGGAGATCGATCAGCGCCCTGTGGCAATAGAAGGAGCATTCATCCTCGTTCCGCCAAACAGAGCTAAACAAAAACTGCCACAGTTGCCTTTGAATATGGCTCCTACTGTTGGAGTATCTGTGATTTTGCAAAAGGAAAGCTTATGTGCCCAGGTATAGCTCACTCATTTACTTCTGGTTTAGATATTGTTGCACAGTTTCATTAAAAAAAAAAAAACAACTTATTCCTGAAGGAAAAAGTTGTATTATATGAATCATCCTTTCATTGCTTCATTTTTATCTGCATCAGAAAAATAATCTCAAACCATACAAATGTTGTAGACAAAATTTTTTCAGTTCAAGCAATGATCAATAAGAAAACTTTATCATTTCATTCAGCCTTTCGTCCCCTTAAATGTTCCAACTGAACCTGAACACCCACAGAAGAAAGTTCTTTCGCCTACTAGGAGAAAAACAGAGGGCCCGGAGCAGAGATACCAGAATGTCCCATCTCATACTGACCAGTCTTCTCCCACAGAAGATGAAGCAACAGAAAGTGAAATGGAAAGTCTCAAGTCTGACAAAGGCACAAAACTAAATAAAAATGGTATGTGTTATATGTATATTTTTTCCCCTAGTTGTAAAGTTCCATCTTGAATCACATACTACTTACATACAGTCATGTATTTCAGCCAAGTAAGGGCTATTTACGGGGAAGAAGTAACAGCAGGAGAGCAAGTAATGTAATTTGAACTTGGTAGTTGTTGAAAACAATTGGAAGAGCCAGATTGGGGATACGGTTGCATAGATAACAAGTGATATGGCTGGTCAGCAGCTTGAAATTTAATACCAGAAGTGTTTGGAATTTTCTGAATTTGAGAATGGAGAGGTTCAGTACTAAGCCAGAAGAAACAGATTTGTCTGAAGAAGAGATGAAATGGTCCAACATTCAGATTTATTAAATAGGAAGGGAGAAGAAATGCAGGATTTTTAAGTTCGAGGTTAAAATTTTTAAGGATCTTTCTCTACTATGTGGCATAATCCGTTGTGAATACAAAAACATTTTTACTACACAAATTCCTGGATAAAAACAAGTAGGTGGGTTCTTTGTTTGTTTGTTTTAACATTAATCCCATTATAGGACATAGGGACTTGATAACCCACAGAGCTATTCTAAAGCTTTTGCTTGTTTAACTTTGACTTGAGGGCCAGGTTGGGGGAGAAGATGAGGAGCAATAGAGATGAGAGGGAAGAAATACTACAATCAAAGAGTAAAGCTCAGAAGAGAGAATGTATCTGTTAGTTTTATCTTCAGTAATGTTTAGCAAAGAAAGCTGAATGGTTATTTTCTAATTATAGTTCTATTACTTTGGTCTTTTGAGATTGGTCCTATAGAGGCACAGTTTGAATAGCTTCAGCGAAGGAGACTCTGCAACCTCTCTGGGCAATCTGCTCCAGTGCTCAGTCACCCTCACAGTAAAGACATTTTTCCTCACGTTCAGATGGAACTGCCTGTGTTTCAGCTTGTGCCCGTTGCCTCTTGTCCTGTCACTGGGCACCACTGAGAAGAGTCTGGCCCCATCCTCTTGACACCTTCCCTTCAGATACTTGTACACATTGATCAGATCTCCCCTGAGCCTTCTCTCCTCCAGGCTGAGCAGGCCCAGCTCTCTCAACCTTTGCTCATAAGAGAGGTGCTCCAGTCCCCTAGTCTTCATAGCCCTGTAGTTCTCTAGAGGAAAATCTTAGGACTTGCTCCCACAATTTGTCTTTCAGTTCACACAAATTTCTTTTAATCGTAACAGACCTTCTCTAAGCAAGGATTAAGCCTTTTATATGAAACATGTCAAGAAAAAATGTTATGAGCACAGCAATCGATTTGAATCTGTGGCTAAGAAAAGTGCAGGCTTGCTTTTCTGGGTTTGTTGTTGTTGTGTGTGTTTTTTTTTTTTTTAATAGCTCTCTCTGCCTTGGCAAGATGAAAAACGCTGTCATTTCACAATTATCTTTCAGGGCTGGTGACTGAGTCTTGCAAAGAAGTTAACAAACCATACACTGAAGAGCTGCCAGTTTGCAAATCGCAAAGCAGAACAAAGTCACCTTTATTGTCAGAGCTGCAAAATTCCAGTAATGCAAAATAGTTTTTTCGAAATTAGTATACTGAATGGAATTTGAATAGAGTAGTAGCTTAGATCCATTTTTAACTGTAGACTATGTGCATTTTTATATTCCTATGCCTTAAATTTCTATCCAGCCATTGAATTACACCAAGCAATTTAGTAACATTAATTTTTACTTGAAATGGCTGAATATGATTTAAGTTCATTCCTATGTTATGCTGACCAGCTGATATTGAAGTATTAATGCAGTTTTCTTTTTTTATATTTGCACTATTAGTTCATGGAGTGTTTTATTTTCATCATCAGAAAAACTGAAGTGCCAATACTAGCACTGTATTTTTTAAAATGACCACAACAGAAACACTTAAGACCATTATGAAGAAAAAACATCAGAACAGCTATCAGTTATAAAAGACAATTGAGCATTTCTCTGACAGTTTCTTTGCCTCTTTCTCTGCTTTACAATCTTAAACATTTTTGGAGGCTGCCTTTCGGACCTTTTCTGTAAAACTTGCCGTTTGACCTGTTGTGCCTTGAAGGCACAGCTGGAGGTTAAGGCACCGGCATAAGGAATTGACTCCCCTGACTAACTTGATGCAATTGGACAGGCCACTTCACTGTAGCTTCTGTTTCCCACTTTTTATAACGGGTATAGCGATAAGTGGTTTTTGATGAGCAGACATGCTTTACCGACCTAGCTGTAGCATTTCAGTTGTGCTTTCAATAGTTAAGCTTCAGCTTGGGAACAGTAATTGCAGCTTCCTCACCTGAGGCAGTGTAATTGACTTGGTGCTCTGTCTTTTTCAGTCGCAAGTAAACAAGGTTAATTCAAAGCAACCTAAGTTAGAACAAATTATTTTCTGTAAGCCAGCTTCTTCCGTGTACACTCCAGTGGTCTAGGAACAGTTATGCAAACTGTTGAAACGGAAGACTAAAATTCTGCAGCATTCCTTCGCAGAACTGAATATTACAGATGTGTATAGAACTCTTTTTCCAGCAGTATATATTTACATTTTATTTTTAAAGCTATATGATGAGAAAAGCATTATCTTCTGTAAAGTATATGAATGTATGTGTGTGTATATATATATTTTTTTTTTAAAGCAGCAATTTACAACTAAATGACTATTTTTCGTAGTTAGTATTAATCGATATTAGAAGGAATAGAAGTCTCTTGGGAAACATCCTGTATTTACTTGCGTTTAAAATGCGAGGCACATCTGTAATACATGTTGTTGTACTGGGCAAAACCGATTATAAAAACGTGCACAAATCCTTTTGTTGTATTTTCAGCTGAGAACGCTCCAGTAACTGTATCTCAGTCCAACCCTGTGGGTGCATCAAGTTCTTCTGAGCCTGCTTCAGCACAGAAAATTGTCATTCCAGCAGCCTCTCACCATTTTTGCTTTTCAATAGATTTACGAAGTATACGTGGTCTGGAAGTTGGGTTTCCAATAAATTGCATTTTAAGGTATGACTTATTTTGGTTGATCTTATTCTTGACAGTAATAGCATTTTTCAATACAAAAAAACACCTAATTTGAACTGTTAGTGGCAACATGTGGCCTGATGCTTTATCTAGCCGCTTTCCAGCAGCCAAACATTTTGAAATGTCCAGCTGGTTCATCACTCAGCTTCTGAGGATTGTAGCATTAAAGGTAGTATATAGCACTTTGCCTGCATTGGAATTTTTATTACATCTCACTTGAGTGTCAGAGCCCAGGCAATACAGGTCATCATTCAGTCATTAGAGGAAAAGGAATATTACTCGTTACCTTACTTCCTGGCTACCTTTCCAGCTGATTAAAGGAGTGATTTCTGTATCTTCCCTGTCTCCACAGAGCTACTTGTTGTGTTTTACTAAGCTACAGATAAACTTGTGTTTTCTGTGCGATACGGAATCTAAAGGAAGCACACTTAAGTCTTAAGTGGAAGAACCAGTGTAGTATCGTTTTGAGAGGTCGTATCAGGGATTTTGTGATGGTCTCTGCATACCAGAGGCAAAGCTTATTATTAGGAAGAAGTAGCATCTGTTATTATATTGGCTTAGGAGGTTACAAGAAAGAAGAAAAGCTTTTAAATACATGAGTTTTGTGTCTGAAGCGAAAGTAGCAAACCTCACCTGCTAGCTTGGAGCAATTGCTTAGAGACTAGTTTGATTACGTTACTTCCTGTTAACGTGGAAAAAAAAGTATGGGAGCATTTCTGAAGCATAAGCAGATGTTAGCAGGGAGGAGGGTGATGTGTTAGTCCCTGCAGGTCGGAGACAGAGATGAAGGAATAAGGACTAAGAGGATGAAATATCAATAAAAACAAGAGCATTGAAACCAGCATCTCTGTATTTAGTTAATAATCTTTTACATTCCCAGTAAAGATAAATTTTATTTTATTGTCTTTTTGTTTGTTTTGTTTTGTTTTAGGCCTTCCTTAGAGTTTAGGACCAAGAGGGCACTGATGCAGGGACAGTCTTTTTTTGTTCGTTTATCTAAAAAAAGAAAAAGTTCTACTGACCCAGAGTATCGGTTATCGATGGTATACATGAATTCAGTGGTTCGTAGCAGTTGTTACTGCTATTTCACACACTAGGTTTTCAATCAGTGATGAATAGGGCAAGAAATCGAAGAGAGAAGTAGTGAAACACTTCAAAGCTAAGATGTCTGATCAGCTGCATTTTCACCGCATATCTGGAGCATTGTTTTATTCAGGTCTAAACTAGCTCATTGTATGGTATTTACATAAGCAGTTGAAGCATAGAATTTTATAAGTGGCAGCAATTGATGCAGCATTGTTTATTTATTAGTAACTTAGTTGACAGTATCAATTTGAGAATGTAGTTCTCCTTTTTTTTTCTCTTTCTTCTGGTAGCAATGCCAGTTCAAGAAGTTCTTGGCTGTCCCTTTGTAATTTCATCATTCACTGTGTTTGTCAAGCCACATTGTAAATCGTATCAGGAAAGCTGCCTGATTTCTGATATCCAAGTTTCAGTTCTGATATTGGGTAAAAGTATACTTGCTTATCAGTTACTTCTTGTTAAACCACGGAGATAGTGTTAGTTGTAGGTATACCTATATTTACTTCTGTTAATTAAATGTTTTTATATAGTTATCTACATCTGAGTATAATATTACTGTCCTCCACAATCTTTATCTAGAGTAAGTAGAGAAATAAAACTTTAATTTAACAAGGATTAACTCCTGTGGTCCTGAATATCAGCACAGAGTGTTAAAATTTTTTCATCAAGGTAACAACAAATGTATAAGTGATGCTGGATCAGTGCCAAAGTAAAATAAAAACATTTGAACATTTGAGAGCAAAATTCCACTGTTGGATACGTTTATGCAACTTCCCTTGACTTTAATACAAGTTGTGCCCCAGTAAGACTCCTGAATTTGTTTTCTCGTTGTAGAAGTATAAGGAAAAAGTATATTTGATTTTTTCTGTGGTTATTTTCATTAGGTACTCCTATCCCTTTTTTGGCAGCGCAGCCCCTATTATGACAAACCCACCTGTAGAAATCAGAAAGAACATGGAAGTTTTTCTTCCCCAATCCTACTGTGCATTTGATTTTGCAACAACACCTCCTCAGCTTCAAGACACGTTCTTCAGGTAACAACTTGCTACTTTTTATCTTAATTACACGGAAGGCCTTTTATCTCAGGTTCTATCACAGGTTCAAATTTTTCAGTTAAATCTTCAGTTCAGTTTGAGAATTTAGTTTAAAAAAAAAAAGAAATCCAAGCATTAATGACAAAGAAAACTTAAAACACTGCTCTTCCAATTTGTATAGTGCTGACCTTAAAGACAAGGATTCTAGAATTCTTGCTTTTGTCTGTGAGTATTTATTCACGTAGGGATGACTGCTTCCCAAAACAGGTGATCCTACTGCTGTAAGTTCTTAAATTAAAAGTTGTAAGTTGCTTTAACAAAGCACTTATATTTCTATTGAAATAGATGGTTTTGTTTATTTTTCTTTTTTAATACTTGACTGTCTTCTATCTTTGAAATACAGTAAGTGCAAAGAAAGTTAAGTACACTGATGAAAGTTGTGGCACAATTTACCTAGAAATAATTCCACCAGCTGTTGATAGGTGGTTAAGATGTAGAATAAAGCAGTCATCAGAACAGTAGTATTTTGAAAGAAAAGGCAGAGGAGATAAATTCTGTGAGTGGCAGTGACTAGACATATTTATACATATTTATAAATGGAGGAGATCTAGAAGTATAAAGAATATTCAGTCAATCATGTTCCCTCTAATAACTGAAAGAAGGAATGCTGACCTGACCAAAGTGATGTGGCAGGTACAAAGCTGGGAGACAGCTCTTTCCCCTCTGAATGAGAGGGAGTAAGCCTATGTTATTGTCTGACAGTTGTGACCAGGGCAGATTTGGGAAGATACGTTTAGAAGGAGAAGTTCTTGTCCCAAAGGAAAAGCAATACGTCCTCTTTTGTATTGATGGCTGCCACTAAAATCATTCCTTTGTTTCAGGTTACCCCTGCTTGTTGAATTGTGGCACAAGGATAAAATAGCCAAAGACTTGCTGCTAGGGGTTGCAAGACTTCAGCTTTCAAATGTTTTGGCTTTGGAAAAAACGCGGTTCTTGGGTGCTAATGGCGAACAGTGCTGGCGCCAGACCTATAATGAAACAATCAGTGTCACAGCAGCACAAGGGTAAAACTTTTTTTTCAAAAATTACTTTGTAATTAGTTTTGAAGATTTGTTTGTTTAATATCTTCCTGAAAAAGGGGCAAGCTCTTCCTATTTACTTTCCTTTTTTTCCTCCAAATTAAAAAAATATTGTTTTTAACTTCAAAATTTGAGGCATTCTTGAAAGATGCGTTCCATTCGCACAGATGCACTGATAGTCCTACTGCAGACAAAATGAGGAGGACATTTGTCATGTCCATTTTTTCATTTTTTTAGCATTTATTTGCAACGCTCCTAACTTGCTTGATAAAATAGGAGAATAAGTAAGAAACGTTGACTCACTGAATGTCAACAGAATCGGAGCTAGGAGTCCTGTTGGTCTTTTTGTGTAAAAGAGTTGTTTTGCAAAACCGTTGAAAGTGCCAACATAGATATTTTTGTCAATACATAAAAACTCATTTCAAATATTTATGTATAATCTCTTATCGTACTAGAAGTTGTAGAGAATTAGAAACCAAAAATGACATAGCAAAAGTAAAACAGAACAGTGACTGTGCGCTTCTACTGTCCTCTCAAATTGAAAGAAATTTATACTCTCATGAATTAGGTTGCTTTTATTTGAAGGAAGCCCTGTTTATATTTCACTGTAGATTGCTTTTTTTCCTAGTAGTTTATAAGTATTTTGAATATTATGTTTCAACTCGCAAGCTTTTAAGTGAACTCAGACTTGCATTTTGCGGGGGAAGGAAGGGGAACAAAAATCAGGGGTTTGACACAAACTGTTATCTTCCTTCCCTCCGTGTTGATAGAAGATTGACGTTGCTAGAATTTTTATTCTGTGGAAGATAACATGGCCTGATCCTGTGAAAAGTCGTGTTTTATGATTTCACTATATGTTAAACTTGATGCTTCTCTCAAGAGAAAGTTAATGTTAAAATGAGACCTGGTTTTGCACAAAATGTAGTAACCACTAGATGGCATTCTCAAAAATGTAATTAGCTTTATGCATTTTGCTGTGCTGATACATTTTAGCTTTGTTCTTTTTGGGCTAACGCTCTTTATACGCTAATATGTTAAACTGACTTTCAATAACTCCTATTTCTGAATTCTATTAGCTTGAATTTTATTTTTTTTTATCAGTGCAAAATAGAAAGTTTTAAGAAATTAATGCAGTAATTTATGTTAATTTATGTATGGTACAAATTTAGTCATTTTTCTCTCGGAAATACTAGTGTAGAAGATTGCAGCCCTCTAAAAATACTTCAGTGTCTTCTTTTAGTTGCTATAATAAAAGTGGTCGTGCTTAAAATCCTGTATATTTGCCGGAACAGAAAAATTCTGTGGCAATTAGAGCCATGGTAATTTCTGCAGCCTTTTGTTGCAAATTAGTTGATATCTAATACTATAGCTTCCGGGCTTTAAATGATTGAGTAGCTGTCTTCACATCAGTGTGTGGTTATCGCTGAAGCCATCGTGTTGTTTCTGACCCATTGCAGATGCACTCCTGCAGCGCACTTTCATATTAGAGTAGTGGTAACCCTCAGCTGCGTGGTTTCTGTGGGTATTCTTTCTCTTAACGTCTTTCTAACCAGAAAATTCCCTTTGTTCTACTTCATTTTGTCTATGTTTGCAAAGATAGGACACTTGGGAACAAACTGTTCTCCTAAAACACAAAGTGCAACTGTTTCTAGAACATAGGTTTAAAAGATATTCCACTCTTAACTGGACTCTTTACTGCACTACTAAAACAGATATTTGCCATAAGACTGTATAAGCGGTTTAAAATTGTCAGTCCTCTGTTCTGAAGCTTCCAGAAATGTGTTTTTAGGAATCCATGGATGGCTTAGCACAAATGACGTGCGAAATGATTTATTATATTATGCATAACTACTCTGGATAAGTAATCCATAAGAAAAGTTGTGGATAGCTTTTAAAGATGTTTAACATTCTTTAAAGAAGTAGGACTAACAAACTTCATTGAATATCTCTGAATGACTTCAGCAGCAAAATGCTATCAACAGGTATACTCGTCAGAGATATATAAGACTACATATAACTTCTGAAACGATCTCTTGTTACAGGGATGTATTTACTATTGTAAGCTATTAGTTAAATAGGGTCCCAATTACAAGCTTATCTTTTAGGATCCGAAAGCTTTTAACTACTACTGAAACTGTCATGGACCAGAAGGTTATTGTAGATCTATACATTCACCCTTAAATTAAAAAAATATATGTAGGAGAACAGCTTTAGGCTCTTACATAGGCAACTGTTTTGAAAGAGTCCCTGAGATTACCTGGAATCACCGTTCAACATTTCAACTTTGCTGTCTTACATGTCATCAACCTTATGTATTTTTAAGGTAATCTTCATTAAAATAATGTTCTGATGCAATTTATAGGTCAAGTAACAGAATAGCAGAGCTTTCTTATGCCATCACTTTGGAAGACTACGGACTTGTGAAAATGCATGAAGTTCTGGTGTCGGATTCTTCTCAAGTAAACTTTGCATTAATTTTACATTTTTTCCTTTAACGTTTCCTTGAAAAGTTGAAAAGTTCATTGACAAGTTATTCTAATTAAAGAAATCCACTACTGTTCTGATCAGTGTGTAGGTGCTGGTCCACAGCAGCATGTCCCGCACCCTCAGCCTCATGCTCCAGAAATCCAGCCAGAACCTCGAGAAACTCTTGAATACAAAGCAGCACTGGAGTTAGAAATGTGGAAGGAAATGCAAGAGGACATTTTTGAAAATCAGGTTTGTTATCCTTTTTTCTATATTTCCTACACTGCAGGACTTCCTGGAGAAGCTTTAGGAAAACTGGTGGGAGGAATATTAACTGCAGATTATTTTTTCTTAAACTTTGCCAGTCTTTCAAAAAAGAAATACATTTGGCTTGTACAAAATATATAAACTTAAGAAACAGGCACAAATGTTTTCCATAGTCTTAAGGAAGAATGCCAACTCTTTGCTGTTTAGTAAGCGCCTGAAATAGGCGCTAGGAATTAAAATACAGAATATCCCCTTCAGAATTTCCCCTCATAACTTACGAATGCAATAGAAAGTCAAGAGCCAAATTTTTACTGTTAAATATTTATGTTACGTTTCTTTACTCTCAGTCAAAATCTACTGTTGTCTTTCCACTGTAGAAGTAATCCTGCTTATACTATGAATGTTGCTTTTGAAATGCAGATGGGCATTCTTACGAAGGGTCATACCTTCCTTTATGAAAAACATTGAGACTGCAGTTTCTACTAAGTTAGGGTATTTTTCTCAAATTTAGGCTGACTTTGCGTCTTGATTTTTAATATTGTATATGAAAAGTATGCTATGCTATGCTGTTGAACGTAATTATATGGAGGATGTTTCAGTAGCAGAACCAAACCTTCAGTTACAGTAAGTCAGTGTGTTAAATTTAGTTTTCTTTTTTATTTCACTGCTCAAGGCATAATTCTCTCAGTAGTCTCTCCTTTATAGTTGCAAATTTCTCTGTAAAGTCTGCACATCCTAAAACATGCTATATAGATACAGGAAAATGTGGGTTCTGGAAGCTTCTTGTATTTCTGGGAGTTTTTAACTTCTTGATAACTAGCTTTGCACTTTCAGCATTTTAGGGAGGGTTTTGTTTTGAGTGTTTTTTTTTATGCTTTTGAAAGCTTAAAAAGAAGGAAATGGCCCATATGCAAGCACTTGCAGAAGAATGGAAGAAAAGAGATAGAGAGAGAGAAGCATTAGTGAAGAAAAAGGTAAGAAACATTCTCATACCCACTAAAAATCTCATCATAAATCCCAGATTATTATGAAATCAGATAAGATATTTAGTAACTAAAACATAAAACAAAGGGTTTGCAATAGCAGTCCTCACAGCAATGTGTGTATCGGTATGTATGTTCCCAGCCACCAAGAGTGCAAAAAATTCAAGGCTGACCTTAATGATAGAAACTCCTTGATTTACCTCAAAACCAAGACTGGTGTTGTATGTTGTTTAACGTTCAATTAGAAATTTCGAGGTTGTCTACATTTTGTAATAATACCTAGACAGAATACTTTAGTTTAGCTCTCTTTCTTTGGGGGCTATTTAACTTTAATTACCTTTCGCTTGCATAGTCAAAAAGCATTTTCTCCACAAATGAACTAGTGCATGGTAACCTGTTCATATGTTTGAGCCTGTACTTTATTAGAAGCAAAGGATCTCTATCATAACTTCATCATTAAGACGTGAAGATTTGTTTTATAACAGTATGTTTCTGAAACTAATATTGCCCATGTTTTATATCATAACAACATTTAAGAACCAGTTTTAAAATTTAGATTCTTGGCTTCCCTAAAAGAGAATTTTTACTGCAGGAAAAGTCTAAAATAAGCTTTTTTTTTTTTTTTTCCCCAGGTAGCAGAATATACCGTTTTGGAAGAACAACTTCAGAAAACCTTGAGAGATCTAGATAAGCGAGAGCGACAGCTTTTTAGTGCAGAATCAGAGGTAAAAAAAAGTTTGGTCTTTTAAACACTGCAGTTGCATGAGGTATTTCTGTAATGTTTTTGAGTTTTTACATGGAGGCAGCACACAAGCATTATTAGTGACCTATGCATAAACACTGAAATAGCTACATCCACACTAATAGAAAAATGAGCACTATTTTAGAGCCAAGTATTTGTTACAGCTGTGCATACTTACTAAAATACAAATTCAACAAATTCTTATGTTCTTCAGTAGTGACAGGACGAAAGAGGACGAGGGAGAAATCGGTAGCCACCCCCGTTACTGGATTCCAAAGCACACCCCACATCTAGGGAGCAAGACAAGGAAACAGGATGGGAGTCCTGGGGAAAGCTAGTCACATGGAAAGAGAACAGAACTAAAAAAGAAAAAATTTCCCATTTTCCTAGTCCAGAACAGTCTCACAATTTTATAGGTGGGCTGCTGCAGTGATTTGTCGTGCCAGTGAACTATCCTTTTTCTCCTGTGGCTTGGATAATAGTCTTTTTTATCATGTTAATCCCTTCTGAGCTTGTAAACAAAGTTAAGAACGCTCCCAACACCGGATTGGCTGGTCCTGCCTGTGTCCTGTCCTGCCCTCGGGCTCTCTTTCTACCCTTGAAGATACCGTTTGTACTGTAAATCATAATCACGTCTGACTTTACCTTTAGCTTCTACACAAAAAATCTGGTGATTACATTTGGCTGAATGCGCTTCTGGCTGCGTAAAAATATTTATTTTGAATCTCGTACATGTTTGTCTCAAAACTTTCTCTAGATTTAGTGAGATTGTCTTGAGGGTTCAGAGATAGTGAGTATCTGTTGATTCCAAAAGTGTCAAGACAGAATGATTTAGAGTTCATTTAGCAATTACACAGTTTGAGAAATAGGCAGTTTGAGGAGGTTTTTGTTCAACTAGCAGTTATCCAGGCCACTGACATCTTTCTAGAAGGTTCAAATATGTAATGGGCTGTTTTGTTTAGCTCGGTGAGAACTTCTCTCAATGCACTCATTTTGAAGAGTGGTATCGTACTGAACTAAAGATGTTGTCTTGGCTGTAGCTGTGACTTCACTGTTGTTTCTGCAGTGAAGGGGAAGATGCAACTGTTTAACCAATTAACTATATATATGTATATTTTACATCTATAGATATAAAATTATCTCAGTTAGGAATCCCATTTAGAAAGTTAAGTGAGAGATACAGGTAGCTTCATTTTTATAATAGTTAAACAAGTATATTTGTGGCCCAAATATAGTAATTTGCAGGCTATTTTAACCTGGAAGGCAACATAGGAGGATATATAAGATGTGTAAGTATCAAATGGAATTTCTACTGTTTAATTTCTAATAGGGATAACAAGTTTTTCCTATCATAAATACATAAAAAAAGATCTCCTACTTATTATAATAATTCCTTAGGATTAATATAACCTACTTATGTCTTATTTTTAAGCTTCAAAGAGTAAAGAAGGAGTTACAAGTAGAGCACGAGCGAAATATGCAGGAATTACAGGATTCTGTACGGCGAGCCAAAGAAGAATGTGCACATCAGGTTGAGCTGGAAAGGTCAAAAATCAAACAGCTAGAAGAAGACAGGCTTCGCCTACAGCAGCAGGTAAGTGCATTTACATTTTTTTTCTCTTGTATTCTCTCTCTTTTCCTAAATCAGCATTTGTTTACCTTTTTAATAAGCATGTTAACTTGAGCAATGATTTGAGGCTAGCACATCCTGGCAAATACCATCAAGAGTTAGGTATTCCCCGAGCCAAAGCTGCATTTCATGTTTAGTAGCCATCAGTGAAAGTATTCTTCATAAACTTATTTGATCCCTTTTCAAAACAATTTCTATTTTTAGCATTGCAACATCCTGTGGAAGTGAGCTCTACAACTTAATTATGTGTTGTATATTAAAAAAAGCTTCCTTTTGCTCTTTTTAAGCTTGTTGCCTAATAATGTCTTTGTGTTGTCCCTAATATTACACTGCTAGAAATGATGAATAATCCTTTAGTGCCTGTGCCACATAACATTCCTGATTGCAAAGAAGTCCATCACAGTCTCTTCTCTAAACAAAGCCCCACTGTATTTTGCCTTCCTTTGTATGAAGGTCATTCACACCACAAAATCAACCTGGTTGCCTTTCTTTGTGCCTCTTCTGCTATTTTGTATCTCTCTGATGCTGCAATGTGCTGCTGTTTCCACTTTTCTGTGCAAAAAGACAAGCTTCTGCAGGGCAGGGGAAAGCGGGTCTCGGTGCAGGATCATTCCCTTGTCGTGTGCAAGAGCACAAAGTTGCTATTGCTGCCAGTTCCAATAGGCTTCTTTACGGGGTTCAAAAGAATTCCCACCTTAAGAAATTATCTTTTGGTACCTTTTTGGTCTTTTTGTTTGTTTTTTGTTTTCTTTAAACAAGCAGTGTGCTGGAGGTAGTTATAAGGCACATACTTTAAGTAATCCCTTACTTATTAAGGACGTGCACCAATACATAGTTTTCACACTTGAAGAACTGTAGAATTCTTGTCAAACTTCTTTGAAGGTAAGCAGTAGCATATACAGGAGAAGACCCTTGAAGCATCCCTTTTGAAGAATATTACTTATATTTCCAGATTAAGAAAGTTCTGTGTTGTTTGTATGGTCTGTGGGTTTCCCTAACAGCTCACAGCCTGTGCTCTCCTGACAGATTCACAGTTTTTGAAAGGGTTTTTAGAAACAAGAAAGAAATCAAAGATTTCTTTTGGAATTTGTGAGGACTGCTGGCATTTTTCACAGCTGAAGAAATTAGTTGCCCTCCTTGTCATCAACATCATGGGCATATGCCTATATTTTAAAAAGAAACTAGTAATAGTGGAAAGATAAGAAAGAGTAGTGTCTTTACACACTCGTTGGCTATCAAGTTTATACATGAAAAGTAACTCACAACTACATATTTTTGTATGGCTTTTTATAAGGCATCTTTGCTTTCTTACATCAGTTCAATCAAAATAAGAGATGCAACAATTTACATGTTGGAAGAAAAATTGAGATGACCCAATTATAAGATCCACAGGTTTAAAATATTGATGTATTATTATTGAAGTAGTCTAGGCTTTTAAACAGAAAGGAATTTTCTGAAACATTTTCACTGAGCAGTCTAAACTGCTGGCTAAAATTCACGGAAAGATTTGCACTAACTCGTTAGAGATAAAAACAAGTGCAACAATTGAGATCATATTGGTTTTATGGTGGCATCTGTTCCATCAGGTATATTAAGGGTTTTCTAATTGAATAATATTTACCAGAGGAAGAAGATAAAGTACTCACTCTCTTATAACTTTTTTTATCAGATGTTTTCTTAGTATTATTAATATGGTATATTGAAAATGTTAGCTATTTAAACATACATAGTTTCTTTATAGCAAAGTAATATAATGATGTATTGGCAAGATACTATCTTTCAAATTCCTATTTTTAGGATGAAAAGCCAAGCTCTGTCTTTTTTGGTATCTTCAAATGTGGAAGTACACTGTGAGGGGCAGAGGTACATAGCATTAAGTCATTAGTCACTGAAGCCTTTCGGCTTCAGCCCTTGTTTTAAATCATTATTTGGCTGTACAAAGTATTAGTTGTTTCCTCTTCCAGACATTCCTAAACAAGTTATGCTGGTGGAATTGAGTCAGTAATAAAAACTTCATGTAGCAGATAACAACAGTTGGCTTTCTTAAAAGCTGCTATGTATGTAAATCTAAATAGCTTTGTTTTCTGTATTTCTTTTGCAAGTCTCCTTTTAGAAATGCAAACAGCAATGTTTATAAACTTTAATCTCTCATATATGGGAGAAGAGACTTGTTTTTCTTTCCAGTAATAAAGCAAAGGGCCTCTTTAAAATTCTTCCTATTAAAGCATTGCTGTGTGCCATCGTCAAGAAGTCATTAATTATGAATGTGTGGTTTTCAGTGTCTGTTTTATAACAGATAATTGACAATAAGATGTTTGGTCCAGTGACTAAGGATTAACAAATTCTGTAACAGAGTTCTTTGTCTGTGTATGGGATTTTTCTGTTACCTTACTTTATATCTGGATATTTTTAATGCAGCTTTATGAAGCAGAAAATAAGTATAAAATTTTGGAGAAGGAGTTCCAGCAATACAAAGAACAACAAAGTTGCAAACCAGAAATCCGTCTACAATCAGAAATAAATCTTCTCACTTTAGAAAAGGTACTTTGGATTTTTCTAGTCTTGAAAAACTGTCACAATGTCCCATGCATTGGTAAAGAAGATGTAAAAATAATCTTTCATGATTACCCTGGTTAATTTATCCGTTTTGTTTTACTTTTTCCAACAGCTTCTTTAGTCTGTAAGTACTCAGACAAATAAGGCCAAGAGTTGCTTTATATGTATAGAGGAAACTGTAGGAGTTTGAGGTGGACGAGGAAAAAAGCCTAACCTACTTATTTAAATGACTATCTCCATTATTTAATATTGGGGACTGTTCAGCAATCTCTTTATAAAGTTTAGGTAAAAAAGAATTTCTTGTGAGGGTTAATTTAAACCATTGTGTGTTTGGGGTTTTGGTTCTGTTTTATTTTTAAGTATTTCTCAGAAGAGATTGTGTCAATCAATGGAACAGAATCCCCATCTTAAGTTGTGTTTTTGGAAACTATAGATACCTTCAGTAGAGGATACTTTACTTAATTTAGACCACAGATGTGGGCATTTTATGTCCAGAATTATTGGGAGTTTTGAGTTAAACCACTGACAGAATATTTTAAAAGAAATAGGCCAGACACGCTGGCACGAAATGCACTCACTTATACAGCCGGTCTGCATGGTATTGTATGCCTGAGTAATATCTAACAATCGTACAAGCAGATGATTCAAAACGTCTTTGTCGTTCAAAACGTCTTTGTCTCTACAGGCTTTTTAAACCTCTTAGGTTGTTAGACTTATTTTTGTTAGACGTGTTTTTTGTTTTTACTTTTTATTTTTCAATAACCTCTGCTTCAATATCTCCCCAAATGTAATGGTAAATAGAATTAATCTGATTAAAAGAAAGTGCCACCCTCTCAGACTTGATAGGAATGTTTCATTTTTCAGGTTACCATGCTCTGTGTACTTAATATTAAAAGGTATCCAGTTAAAACAGAATTTTTCTTTTGCACAAAACACAATGAATTATTTTTTTCCTAAAGTGAATAACAATTTTTTTTTAAGATTATTATTTAGACAATAAGAACAGAGTTATGCAGTATATACATAGCTCTCAAAGGATGGGTTAAGCAGATAAGTGCCACATTCTTTTCACTGAAATAGAAATCTTCCATTAGTTGCAGGGGGAAAAAAATCTACACACCTTTAAAGGCAAGACTTGTCCATCAGTGTCACTGTTGAATTAGAGTTTAAAGGCTTACTATTTAAAAAAAAAAAAAATGGGGAGAGGGCAGGAAGTTTCACTAATTTGAGTTTCTTAAATTTAAAAGGTTACATCAGCAGATTTAGTGCTAAAACATAATCTTTTCCTTTTTGTATAGACTGCTATCCAGTAAAAATAAGGCTATATTTTAAACAAGAAAATGTTCGTGTGCCATAATATTTATGTTACATTATATAACAGCTTTAGATGATGTTGTATATTACACTACATAAACACTTTTCTTAAACCAGACCCTTTGTATATATACATCCTTCAGTGATTGTTACTGCTGTTATTGCCTCAGCTGATATGATTTTAATTGCTTTTAGGTTGAACTTGAAAGAAAGTTGGAGTCAGCTACCAAGTCAAAGCTCCACTACAAACAGCAATGGGCAAGGGCCTTGAAAGAACTTGCGAGGTTAAAACAGGTATGCTGCTCTTTTTCCTTTTCATGAGAGACAGCCAACTTGATGCAGTGTTGGAAGCTACTTATGATTACTGTTTGCTATTGGGGATTTTCGTCCTAATAGTGGGGTTTTTTTGTTTTGGGTTTTTTTCTCTTCCCCCTCAAATAAGTGATCAGATTTTATTAAATAGTTCACTTCAGAAATGAAATTTTATGCTGTTTATTTATCTTTTCCTGAAATTGTTTTAAAGAGATGAGGGTTTTTTCGTGTGTTTTAGAAGGCAAAATTAAAGGTCTGACCTACGCTGATAACTGCCATATGCCCCCCCATCTTGGTCAGCTGCAATCCTAATTGGTTTGTATTTTACTTGTAAAATGAACAAAGAGTAAAGATTAAAAACAAAAAGCTTTTAAAAACAATTGTTTAAAAATTGCTGAATACTGTAAAAATAAGTAAACTTGCAGAAAAATCAAAATTGCAGATTAAACTCTTTTTTCCTGCTTTTGAAAATCCAAGTCTCTGATAGAGCATGCTATGTTATTAACTGCTGTGTTTTAATAGAGCTCATATGTATGTGAGGCTTAAAAATATGCTCTTCAAACTTGCAGTAGTAGCAGCTTCATCCTCACTGAACGCGTATGCCTTTATGCTTTTTGTCATCATCTACCTTTCACAAATTATAGTAAACATTAGCTAAACATATAGTAAACATTAGCTAAAAAGTATACTTAAGACTGGCAAGCATTTCCATTGGCCATGACAAACAAATTAGTAAATCATTAATCCCTGTTGCTGAACAAAACTTGACACAGGCCTAAAGCTTCAGAATTCAAGTCTAGTAAAAAGTTATTACCTGTCTTCACTACTTTCTGCCTACTTTCTGCCTGATGAAAAACATGTTTTTTTTAAAGGATTAAACGTCCCACTTCATTCTTAGCATTAGAATTTTATCTTTTCAGAAGGTAGGAGACTAAGCCTCCCTTTTCTAATTTACTAATTTTTTCATTACTTTTTAACCAGTTTTTACTTTAAAGAAAGTAAACACACTATACAGTGGCTCTTAGCTATGAAATTAAAACTCAGCTTTATTTGCTGCCTTCAAGCTGGTCTATTTTTCACTAGTAATTAAAGGAGTCATAAATTGTCCTCTCCAATTTCTGAAATACCTAGGTCTAACAAGTTGAGAGAAAGAAAAACATAATCTCTTAATCAGAAAGATAAGATTTACTTAGGCAGCCATAAAAAGTCCAAACTATTTTTTTCCTAATGCCATGTTTTAAAAATCAGGGTAGAATAAAGGAAACGATTGTTGCTTGCCAGATTAACGCTGAGTGTGTATCACCATCAAGTTTTTATTATAAATTTCATCACGATAGATCTGGCAATCTGAACTTAGTAGCATATGCAGATGGTTTCAGCTGACCCTCTTGCTGAAAGTCTTAACCATAAAATGAGTTGGCATGTACAGTGAATTATGCTACCTACATCTTTTCAAGGGATTGTTCTGTAATGTAAAGGTGAGCTCTTATATTTTTATAATCTTATAATTTTAAATCCAGGATTATAAAAATGCTTTATCTTATTCTATTGAGAAAGGATTCGAACAACTTTAAAGAACCAAGTACAAGTTATAGTAGACCTGATCCGAAGACCCTTTCCTGTGTTTTAAATAGAAATTTGGAAACTGTTGCTCCAGGAATTCTAGATTTGCTTTAGTTCAGATGATTTGTGCAATTGCACATAGTTTGACCAATTTCTTGTTTAAATTGGATTAGTACCATGTTAATTTTGCAGTGCCTCTGGTGAATAGCCACAGGCTTGTAATCTGTGCCAGTAATTTGTCACACCAAAGCCCTCTAGAGAACTATACAAAACATTTGTGTAGCGAGGATTAGACGTTGAAAGCCATATCTTAGATTGTTAATAAATGTTAATGACAAAACCCAGCTGGTAAGCCTTGGAAATGAGATCTAATGCTTTGTGCCCATTGCCAAAAAAATGTTTAAACAGAGATTTCCATTACTCAGAGGTGACCTAGTACAGTCAATTTGTGAATTAAAGCAGCATAATCTACAGGCTAAGCATTTAGTAAAATGCTGTTCTGATTTGCAACCATAAAAGTCAATGTTTCCTTAATTAAAACGTTTCCTTTTACTTTGGAATGAGTTGTTAAGCACACATCTGTGGTGCTTTTATATTTTGTGGAATGAGATATGCACTGCATAACTTAGAAAACTATGGGATTGTTAATAGAAAAAGCTCTAAACTTCTCCCCGTCTAGTATTTTGAATGTTAAACACAGCGCCAGCTGTAAGCAGAAAAAGCCCAGAAGCACACGAGGACACGTGCACATCATGCTCACGCCCCTGTTACCAAAATACAAAAGTTAGCACAGTTTGTAAAGCTGATTGAAAATCTATAGGCTTTACCATAACGTAACCCAGCTCGCTTCTTTCTTCTCCCCTTTGTTATTCTCTGCAACCCTGTATTAATCGTTTATTTATCAAATCCTGACTCAGCTGTAGGAAGACAAAAATTTCAACAAGTCATCCACGCATTTACCTGTGCCCGGGTAGTTATTATCATTTCCAGAGGTATCAAGAACTTTGTCTTTTAAAGTTTGCTGACTAGGAGACCTAGATGCTATTCAGATGAGATTTATATAGCTTTATGTACGTGAACATTATTACCGAGAGCAATTAAACTGCCTACACAAAACTGCACACGTGCCTACGGGGAGGTTTGAGATACAACACTTAGTAGCTGATTGATTACAAGAAACAGAGTTTTAAAGCAGACACCACAACTAAGAGAAATGTAATTTTCAGTAGCTAATATCTCTGTTATTATCTAGAAAACCAAAATAATCTCAAAATAGCATGCATACATTATTCAGCATTCCAGAACAAAGTTTGTTTTTCATTTGTTTGTTTAAAAATCTTTTACCGTATTTGTACCCTGTACATATGTTCAAAGCAGCACTGATGCGTTTGTTTAAAACAACATGGACCTTACTGGTTGGCTAACATTCACTCTATCTTGGTCCAGCCTCCTGCTTATCCACTCAGTAATTAATTTGATTAATTTATAAGTAATTTAGCCAAAGATGGGATGTAAATCTTTGTTTGAAAAGAAAAGGGAAGGAAAAAAAAAAACAGTTGGAGGTCCAAGTCTTGGTTAAAAACTGTGCCTTGAAACCATCCAGGCCCTCCTACTGACTTGTCAGCTCTGGGTTATTTTCAGAAAACTTTACTTGAGTTCCTTAGCTTCAATCGTAAGTTTTTCCCACAGACTTGCATGGTATGTGTGAGTGGGAGAGTGAATAGTGGCCGCTATTTAGCCATTGTTTAGTCTAGTGTATGTATGTTTACATCTCCCTTTTGGATTTATAGGCAGCTATGGCAAAATAAAGATTGTGCTTCCTTGATTGAAGAGCCTCTTAACTAGAGCACCTGGTGGCATAGGAGGATTCTTTTATGACCCGATTATAATTGAATTTTTTTTTTATTAGGGATTAATTTCTTTTTAATCCCAGTATTTCTGTAGTTCTCAAACGCTTACATTACCAAGATGCAAACTAATGAGGGAAAATAGTAAAATATCAAAGTAAATGATGTGATAACTAGTATGTCTCCCCCCTCCCCCTTTTTTTTAAGGTATTGCTTGGCTTGGCTTTGGTTCATTTGTTTACAGAGATGTAAGAAAAAGAGGGCAAGAGTATCAATTAATAAGGAAAGAGTAAGGAAAGGTTTTGCAGAGGGAAAAGGAGGGGGAAATGGATAGCATTACAAGCAGTGGTGAGAAAGTAGTGGAGAAGAGGGTGCTTGGGCCAATGAAGGAGATATTGCAAAAGTAATTGTAAGAGTAGTTTGTAGATGACACCGTTGGTTCATCACCTCACTGTGGGATGGTGGCTGCTGGTACTTATGTGGTGATGCCAGGATGAAGTTTCCAAATGTTCAGAGTTTCTAGTGGGTCTTATCTCTTATCAACATAGCTGTTTTCAGTCCAGCAGCTTTTGATTCTGGAGCGGTCCCATTCCTCAAATATTAAAATGTAAAATTCTAGAAATTTAACATTCTTTGAAATTCTCGAAATTCTAGTGGTTCTTACTGAGGCTTAGGAACAGCCTGACCAGCTACAGTAAGCAGTTGGGAATAAATCTGAAATGGATATATATAGGAGCATATTCTCTCTCTGGGAATAATGTGGACTATGTCATACAAAAAGCCTTCCCTCTGAGAATTTTAAACACATGTATGCATGTGTATGTATGAACTCATGTGTGCACTAAGGTATATGTGGAAACACTTTGATGTATGCAATTATATCCATTATTATTTTAATTATTATTTTAAATTAAGCCTATAAAGAATGAAATGAAGACATTGTTAGTGAGGCTGAAAATGCTGGACTCTTTTATTACTACTCTAAGTTTATGCAAGTGTTTTACTGATATTGTTCTCTTTCATTTTGGAAGCTCTCTCAGTAAATGCTGATAATTTAAAGTAATTCTATGCAACAAAGTTTAGTACCTCCTTTTTTTTTTTTTTAAATTGCACTTGTTGCCCAAAGAATTTTTAAACAGTGATGGAAAAAAGGTGGTTTTAATACCCGAATGCATCTCAAAGTGACGCTGGTTCCGTCACCATGATGAGTAAGAACTCCTTCCTTCTTCTACCCTTAAAAAGACAGTCTTTTTATGGTCCCTGAACAACTCATAACAAAATTGTGCACAAATTTAAAATAAGTGCACCTCACCTCTTATCAAACAAATGTTGTAAGTTCTTTGCCATGTTCTTGTATTGACAGATTATTGGGAAATGGGTTTCTGCTGCTCTGCTATGAATGTTATACATACAGCAAGTTTGTTATTATTCACCCTATAAACTGTTATGACAGACTTTTAAAGAAGTCAAAGACTAATGTTGGGAAGTGCATTTTAAAGTCACGTAATACTAAGTACATAAATTACACACCGGAACGATCATAAATGATCCCTTCCCACTTGCTTTCACATCTCTGAATTAGGCTGGTATTAAACTCGATGCTAAGAAAAGCTTACCTCAGAAAACATTATTTATTTAATATTTCATGATTAAATGTCATATTATTCAGGTTCATTCTATGACACCTTTTAAGATGCTACAGAAATTCTCCTTTTTCATTGTTACAGGACTAGAATTAAACCCTGTACCCACCCTTACTTCTCTACAAGTGCAGGGATATTGTCTTGAGCGGTGAGCAACCTCAGCAGCGCTCACTGGAGATTTTTAGACTTTTTTCCAGGAGAGAAACATCAAGATGAACGAGAACTGAACAAAAGCTGCATCAGGAAGGTCTTGCTTTTCCTACATCTCTTCTTGGCTTTAGTATTGTTCCCTCTTTTGTCCTTTCCCTGCTGTCACTAAATATCACTAAATAAATTTCTTCAAGAAATTTGCGGTTCTGAAACTACTTAGTTCAGTGAGGGCATGAAGGACCAGCGCATTGACTGAGATCCTTTCTGATAACTAAAAAAAGATTAGGAGTTTTCTGTCCTCTTCCTGGTTTGACTGAGCTTAAGATGTTCCATTCATGTTCAGTATTCATGTTCAGTATACGTACTTCAAATGTGTACTGTTTCTTCCAGAGTTTGTTTTAAATACCTTTTTGGCTGTCAGTCTGACACTGAGGGCTTGTTGCCAAACAGCAGAAACCTCTGGATCACTGAACTTTCTCACCTCAAATAGTAAGGTAGAAAATTAGCGTGACGCTTCTACGCCCAGGTGCTTCTTTTGGCCAAGGTGCAATTCTGTCTTTTCTCTGAAGTTGCAGATGTTTCAAATGCCGTTTCAAAATTTTAACTTTCTTATCCAGCTGGAGTAACAGATTCCACAAACTGGAGGACTGGATGAGAACTTTTCCATTCAATATAGTTGCAGCTATTTAGTGATTTCGGTGTATTCTGTGCCTCATGATACTCTGTTTTAGTAGCAGGCAGAGATGGCGTTTTCTGCTGCCCTGTTAAAGTCTTGCTGTGCTCCTAGTGAGTGCTACTCCACATCAGTTTTCCAGTAGTTAGTTTTCACGTCGTGTTTTCCCCAAGAACCTACCTTCAACAAAAAAGTCTCCCCCAGAATTACTGAGGGAAACAAATTTGATAAACTCCTGTTAATGCCCCAGCTTCCCATGACAGTTTGAAACAGGGCGCAATTAGAGCGTGAATTAACTGGACTACAGAGCTAAGGGATGTTTCTTAAAGAAAGTCATCCTGTTCTAATAATCCACAACAGTTCATTGAACTGAAGCTAATCATATGTACAAATTAACATAGCTCCATGGCTCATAGCCAGGCTAGAAGAGGAAATAAAGGCAATTTGTACTCCTGTCTTCTATAAGATAGCTAGACCTCAACTAAGAAGTTGTCATAATCTCATCCTCCACGACAGTGAGGTGTTTGTCCTAGATATGAGAAATTTTTGCTAGAAAATTAAATTCTTAAGTAACTTACTGAGGGGGCTGACAAGACTCTTACCCTTCCTTGCTAGATAAGGTCAGTAGGAAAACCAGGTGGGATTAGGCAAATTAATTCCAAAAGCAGAGTTCGGATATGCAGCCACAAGTGTTTTGATTTCAGGGAGATTTATAGCAAGTTTCTTCAGACTTACAGTCTGAACTAGATTCCTTGCCTTTATTTACAGAAAATTAGAAATTTTTAGATTTCGTCTATACTTAACAGTGCAACTACTGTTGCTACACCAAGCTATCTGAGACCATATTATACTCATCATTTTATCTTATTACCCTACATTTAGGATTTACATACTGAAATTAAGGAGTGGGGCTTACACGCTACACAAATCATTGTTACACTTCCGAGCAAAAGGACAACAAAGAAAGAGTTAAACCCTGGATAAATACAACTTTCATGATAGGTGGGATAACTGAATTCCTCCTTTTTGCTCATACATGTATAATTGAAATTTGGTTTTCCTGGCTGGATGTTGTTGCTTATCCTACGGTATTTAGAAACCAGAGTATGCTGTTATGATCTTCTCTGTGACTTTGTAAATAACACGAGCAGGCTGGCTTTCCTGTGTTAAATACTGCTTCAACACTTAGGCTTGATCTATGGCTTTTTTTCCTAATACAAATGTTCATCTTAATTCTAAAAGTTCCATGATTGAAGAAGCTCTTAACATGTTTGATATATTGTTTCAGTAATTAATTTTCACTGTTTTAATAAATGGCACCTTCGTTCCAGCTGGAATTTACCTAGTTTTGTCTTTCAGCCATTGCTTCCCTTTGCAAAAACATAAGAACTGGCAAACTGATGTGAAATCTCCATCTAGCCCAGACTCCTGTCTCTGACAATGGCCAACAGTACATCCGTAACACCTAGGAACGGGCGTGGATATCTTGAAATACCCTCCAGCTGCCAGCAGTCAGTTACTTAAATACATCTTGAGCCAGAGGTTGCATTCAGACTGTCATGTTTAACAGCCATCAGTAGACATACTCTTCATGATTTTGTCTTGTTTCCTTCTGAAGCTCATTTATATTTTTCTCCTCATAATATCCCACTTTTGCAACACTGAGTAATTCTGTATCAGCAGCAAACTTTGCTTCTTCCATAATCACTGCCTCATTTATGAATATATCAAAGATTACAGATCCCTCCTTACTACTGTGAAAATGATCAATTCCTATTCTTTCTCTGCTCTTTTAACCCCTTGATAGTCTGACAGAGGACTGTTTCTATGAAGCTTTTGGTGTTTGCGATTTGGGGGCTTTTTTGTTTTGCTTTTTAAAACTAGTTGGAAGTCCAGCTTTTTTACAGTAGCTGAGTTCATTCTTCCTGATGTACCATCCATACCTCCTGTTAATTTTGTTTCAGTTATGTTATCAGCTAGTTTGTCCACTGTTGGAAGCAAGTCGTACTGGAAGTTCCTGGATCTTCTTAAAGTCTCTTTTTAAAAAACAGTTGTCATTCCTGTGGCATCACAGCCAAGTTTAGTGACGGATTACACCTCCAGTTAGTTTTAACTTCAAGTTTGAATTTCCCTAGAACTCTTGACAAGTTCTGGCTAAATACCATCTGGCTGTAGTGATTTGTTACTATTTGTTATATGTATTTGTTGATTCCTTTTCTTAAAAACTTATTCTGCTTTAATCTGAGACTGTTCTTCAAACCTATCCCACATAAAAAGTGTCTTTCACATGGGAATGTCCTCTTGTGATGGACAGGCGAGGAAGGACTATTGCCTTATCTTTCCCTAGTGCTTTTTTTACACCTTGATCAGCTATCAGTTATAGAGACTCTTTGGCAGGATTCCTGCTGCTGTTTTTATTATTAGTGTGTATCCCTTTAGCAAATTGTTCTTCAGTCTTTTTAGCCTGTCTTGCAGCAGTTTTAACAATTAGTTTTCAAAAGTGTTACACTTGCATTAACCATTACAATTTTTGTTTATAACAATTCTTTGTGAGATTCAGATTTTTTCTACTTATTGATAATCAGTAGGCAGCGCTTACGATGGCCTCTAAATGTAGTCCGGGATTCAGGACTCAGTAAACTACCTGGCTACAAGCCTGAGCAGGCTTTTCCAGATATTATTGGGTTGGCTGTATAATGAATATGCTCATAGATGTGGAACAATTTTTTTTTTTTAATCACTGTAATAAATATAAAACTGATTTTATGTACGTTGTTTTAGTCGAAAATACTTGATTTTGCTCAAATTAAAGCCAAACTTAACAGTATGTCTGAATTAAGGCAGTAAGTTACATAAAGATCCTGATTTTTTAGGTACGGAACAAGTGCCATTTTTCTTCAGGACTTCTCACTCTCTGACTGTGTTGAGTCAGTGCATAAGGGCATATTGAATTTGGGAGGAAAACGAGAAGAGGAAGGATTGCTCTTGAGTTTAAGACACTTTAATATCACTGAGTGGTAGTGGGCTCAAACTATAGCTCTGTTATTGTGTCTCTCCAGAGCTGCAAAAACCAAATTTGGAACAAACTAAACTTCAAATATGGGAGTCAGATAACTAACTTATTCTGTGGATTTAATCTAAGGCTTCATTTAGGGTTGGAAAACTGTGAAAGGAAACCTAACAATAGTTCTAGACTTTCAAGGCTTACTTTTTAAATACAGATTACAACTTGAGAAAGTAGCTCTTGAAGTATAACATGTAATTAACTGGAGAGCCGTGCTTTGACACTAGGCAATGCAGGGCCAACAACACAAGTTTTGTGCAGCTCCTTAGCATTTTATGCTTTTTATTTCTCAAAAGAAGTGTTATAATTTAAAATACTGCATAGCAGTGGCAAGCAGATAAATCTCAGTATCTCGAGCAGTTTCACAAGCGTTAAGTTATTTATTGGCCTAAGCTGGAGTACGTAAAAGAGCTTGTAAGGGGTATTCTTGCTATTCAGTTAATGGAAAGATATCTGTGACAAAGCTTCAGCTCCAGCTGATCCAACTTGGACAGCTGTTTACTACAATTGTGATAGTCATTGGTCTTAAACAGGAAGTCTAAGTTGTTGATATCTATACTACTTTAACTCCTACATTTCTAATACTACTGGAGGCTTCTTAAGCGTCATGACTTCATCCCTGAAGTTTTGCACGTGTCAATAGAATTAGCATTTTTACATATAAGCATGTAGTCAACTGAGTTACCTTTTCACCCCCAGCGTGAACAAGAAAATGCAATGGCTCGCCTTAAAAAGCAGCAACAAGAGCTGGAGCATATGAGGCTGCGCTATTTGGCAGCAGAAGAGAAAGAGCTGGGGAAAACAGACCGACAAGAGCTGGAGGACATCAGAAATGAACTTAACAGGTATTAAAGCATCTGTAAGTTTCCCCCCCCCCCCCCCCCCCCGCTCTGCCTCAAAACAGGAGAGGGTTCAGTTAAATCAAGATTATAATTGGCTGTCAGTCCAGTAAAGGAATACACTTCAGTGTCCCGTAGGTAAAGATTGCCCATTTCTAAAATGTAACAGTCCTGTATTATAGAAAATCTATGCTTAAGGCCACCATACCCTGTTTTTTATGCTATGATCATTGTTGTACTGCACCAGGCTTCTTTTTTATTTTAAATGTTAGAGTCTAAGCAGAACTGCTGCATTAAGGAAAGAAAGAGGTATTTCTTACATTCTAGGTATTCTTAGATTCTAGGTATTATATGAACATTTCTTTTCCTGGTATTTATTTAAGTTTAGTATGGGGGTAATTTTTTTTTATATAAATTATTTTACTAACTTCTCAGTAGATAAGTAACTTAAGGAGTTCATATGAAAATAATCAGAAGTTTTTAATATGATGTATCCTCTGATACCTTCCATTTTATCAACATCAGGCTAAAGCAACAAGAAGAGAGAAAGCAACTGGAAGATGCCAGAGATAATTCTGCTGGTAGAGTGGATAGTCTTCATTCTAGAAAATTAAATGAGAACATGGATGATTATCTATCTCGTCTGATAGAAGAGAGGGATACGCTGTTAAGAACAGGAGTATATAATCATGAAGACCATATTGTAAGTGAACTTGATCGTCAAATCAGAGAGGCTATTGAAAAAAGGAACAGCACGAAATAAAAGCATATAGAAAACCATAAAAAGTCAGAGCCTAAGCTGGAACAGAGTAATTAATTTTGTAAACCTGTAGTTCTTACTCTGCAAAGATGTAAGGACATGCTTAATTTTGCACACTGTTGTTAGCCTTTTTGAAGTCAATGTAAATATTTGCAACATATGAGGTTAAGCACAGTTGTAACTTTTACAGGGGGGTGGCTACTTTTTAATGTTTTTATACTCATATTTATATATGTGTAAATATATATTTATTTTGTGTACTCTTCTGAAATGTTTTCTACCTCTTCGCATCAACCTGGCTAGATTTATTTGTAATATTTTTATAACCCTTCTAAGCTTTTTGTTCAATATTGTCATAATTTATTACAATTTTTTAAAAGATCTCTTCGACTGTACTAGGTAAAAGTGACATTGGCTTATTCCCCTCAATATACTCTTAATTCTTAACCAAAGTGCTGCACTTGAACAAACGTCATTTCTTATCAAGTCACAAGGTATTCAATTTTTGCTTCTGCAGTCGTAGTCAGGATCGCTAAGTTCTGTAGCTAGTATTCTTCTAACGGCATAGATTTTGGAAACTCTATAATAGCCAGTGACAAGGTTTTGAGTGGGGAAAAAAAACCTCAAAATCCATCAAACTGAAACTCCAGATTTAGTTACTCAGTATTTCACGAGCTTCAGGAATATCCCTTTGGTGTCCTAGCAGTTTTGCACACAGGCTTGTGAGCATGAACACGCGAGGGTAAAGTCCTAATGCAAAAACACCATACTTGCTTCCATCCATAGCTAATGAGGAAAGATATTTGAAGCGCTGATTAAGTACATTTACATACCTCATTTAAATCTGAACGTATACATAATGAAAATAACAAGAGCTTTTCTTAAGTAAAGATGTTTTCCTTAGTCAAGGTCTAACCCACACGCAGTGACTAACCTGAATTTCAAAGCATATTTTCTCATTACCACTTAAATTGAATGTAATTTTTTATTCAATTGTTGAAATATGGCCAAGATGAACTATCAAGTTGTTAAATAGCAGAAGAGAAATCCACCAGAAATGTTAGTTTGTGCTTAATCACAGTTGACTAAGGAGAGTTTTGGGTTCTAGCCTCCACTCAGTGATTTTAAAATCATATGTGTGGATCTAGCTAGCTACATAAACTTACAGCACTGTCCTAGCAACAGGGGTTTATGTCTGTCCTATTGGCACAAACGTTTTTCTATTTGAACCTTGTGTATTGGGGGGCGAGGGGGGTGGGGAAGTATTAGGATTTGTTTTGTTTTAAAATGCAAACATTCCTTTTTCTGAACATAAGAAAAATCAGTGGACTTCCATGGACATAACATTGCCTTCCTTTTTTGGATGGTGTGAGGTACAGAACATAGGCTTTATATTGCATCTGAGTGTGCCTCTTAAGTGCATTGTTTTTCCTCCTCTTACCATTAACCTACCTCCTGTGTAATAAACTGTTTCCTTAGGCCCCTTAGAAAAGTTTTAAACAAGTTATATAAATACCAAGATCCTTTTCCATGGGAAATTATTACTCATCGATGCTAGATTTCACGAGAAATGCTTTTGTGATACGTTGTACACTTATTTTGTACTTTGTTTTATTTTTAATGACTGTTCTTAAAGAGGTCCCACTGCGCTAGCAAAGGGAATAACACATTTATAAATCCATGACAAGTAATTTTACAAGTTTTTTTACATTATGGCTGTATATCTTATCACTGATGCATGATCACATGCAATTATAATAAAATGAACGAGGGGGCTGCTTGTATTTCGAAGGGAAGACTTGCGCAAGGCGTTTTTCTTCCACTGCTTGCTTATTTGCTACCAGTGTAGTTTCTTGTTCAAACACTAGGGAGTGCATTAGACTTAAAGATCTCAAACTGGTCGCGCTGATTGTAAGAATGCCTATAATGAATAATTGTCGATCTTCCAATTTGGTATTATTTGACTTTTCAAGTGTGCTATTAAATAAAATTTAAAGTTTAATTATTCTTGGAATTTTATGTATTTTTTTTCAACTATGTATTTGAACAAAAACTTTCTTGTTTAATGTTGCAGAAAATGAGATTTTCATGCTTTGAAGCCATAACACTGATATATTCACTTTCAAAATTGATTTCATGTTTACTTTTCTAACCTAGTCCTTCTTACATGGGTTGTAAAGAAAATAACAGTAGTCATGTTGCTTTGGAGTTTAAAAAGAAACTAGTCAGATGCGTATTTTCTAGTAAATCAAAGTAATGAGTAAATATAAGGTAGGGCATTTTTCTTTCTTAAACCTATTCACAAGCATGCTGATTTAAGCTACTTAAATGAGCTGATAGGTAAGAAAGCTGATTTAAGTCACTTAAGAATCATTACTTACAGTATAAGAAGCATAGCTTTTGTGATTCTTAAATTTAGTATTTTTGTTTTGTTATACAGGTATTGTCTTTAGTATTCCTTATTTCTATTCAGATGGAAAAGTGTTATTTTAGGCTTAATGTTTGCAGATTATACTTCAATTTTTTTTTTTCAAGCACAATTTGTTTGAAATGCTTCAGTCCAAAATAGTCTAGAAAAAGATATATTTGTACTAGATATCTGTAGGAGAGGTGAGCTCAGTATTACTCTTTTATATTTAATTTGGGCTCCAGTTAGCTTCTTGTTGCCTTAAAGCCATTTATGGTATAGTCACACCTTAGTTTGAAGATGATAGCAATTAAGTGGAAAGACCAAATATCATTTTTATCAAGCTTTAAAAACATCTCTTCATAGGAAAAAGAAATGCCATCTGAAACAAATGCATGGGATAACAAGCTTATTTTAATTTATCTAGCATAAAAATTCCACTGGAAATAAATGGATCTACAGTTCTCAGTCCTGCTTCTACATGCATTAAAAAAAAAAAATGGCAGGAGGGAGAGGGGGCAAAATCCAGGCTTTGCTGACATGTACTGTTACTTTTGATGCAGCCAGGTTTCACTAGGAAAGCTGATGTAATTACTTCAAAGCAAGTAATTTTACTAGTATGCTTGCCATTAAAAAGTAGTAGTTACACTGTTTTTTTTGTTCTAGTGATGAATCAGTTCAAGCCTTTGTCTTCCTTAGTCCTCTGGCCCAGAGCTTGTAGTTGGTTCTGAATAAAGAGAGCTCAGAAGAAGTTATATCCGGTATTTGTCCACATCCAATCTTTTAACAACAAATCAGTATTCCCACTAGACATGAAGATACCTAGAAACACTGTTCTTGAATGGGATTATCCGGTGCTAAAGGATGCCCTCTCTTCTCATTGTTCTAGTTATTGTTACCCTGTCAGCAAGCTGCTGCTATTACAGATCTTAACCGCCAAGAGGTTACCTGAAATTATTTAGTATGGGCTTAAAAGCAGCAAATCTGTATGTTATATCTGTTCGTCTGCCTTCAGATGAAGCTTCAGCTAACATTTTGAGAGCTGATGCAAAGAAATGGGCCTTTTTTCCCCTGATAATTATTAGAAAGTTCATCAGAAAAATTGTCCCTAAATAAATGCAGCTATTCGAGCAGCAGAATTCATTATGGGGGGGAAAAAAAATCTGACACTAAATTATTTTAAAAAGAAGAAAAGAGCAGTGTTTTACTTTGAAGCTGGATTATTAAAATATATAGTTACATGATTGATCTTTCCAGTATATTGTTTTTTGGGGTGAAGCTATAATGACTCCATCGCTATAATATTTTAGCAGTTATCCAACACTTTCAACACTAATGCACTTTCAGAAATTGCTATTGTGGAAAAGAAGCAATGTTATGTCTGGCACTGAGCTTTCAAGTTTTCAAGCCACAGTTGTCCTCCGCTGCAGTTTAAATGCTTCTGCCTTCCATGCACTAAGATTAAACCTTAATGCACAAATAAAGACTGAAGTCCTTTACCATATCTAAGTGCTACTGAAGTATTTAGACCAGTTATTACATATTTACACAATTATTTATTTTGCTACTACTGTGCCTAAATGATCATGACCTGTGTCAAGTCTTGGATAGGAAGCACTAGCCCTGCTATTGTTAAAGACAGAACTGTAGAAAGCGGCTGTATACTTAGATCTCATTTCATTTGATTCTCCAGGGGGTTGTATTAGTAGTGTTTTCATTAGAAATGTTTTTACAGATGTCGGCTATCCAGATATGAAGTCTCTGTGGTGGAAAAGCAGTCAGGAGTTTGGCATTCAGAGTAGAAAGAAAAAAAAGTCAGCTTTGAGAGACTAATTTATAGAAAAATAATTTACTGACTTTCTGATGTATAAATGTACAGTAACCCCATGGTGGCTTTAATGTAGAGTAATTGAATTCTTGCAAGCATAGAAATTATTTTCTATTCTTAACTTGAAGAAATCATACAGCTTGTCACGCCCCATCAGAGAAGACTAAAATAGTGCCCATTAATAACGCTCTTGAAAAAGCAGCACCCACTGCTTTGCAGTCCAGTACTTTTTTTTTTCCAAGTGAAATACTTGTAGTAGTTTGACAGCATTTTTAAACAATTTATGTATTACTGCAAAAAGTTTTATCCTAACAATATACATACAGCACTGATCGTTGTGGAGTTGCACTGTTACTGAACGTTTGACCAAAGGGTTTTGGTGCAGTTACTGAGACATAATTGCACTGACAAAATAATATGTAATTGAAATTTCGAGTAGCTTTACTGGGGCAGATGGAATCTAGTAGAATCATGGAGTGGTTGAGGTTGGAAGGGACCTCTGGAGATCCTCTAGTCCAACCCCCCTGCTCAAGCAGGGTCACCTAGAGCACATTACCCACGATTGTGTCCAGATGGCTTTTGAATGTCTCCAGGGAAGGAGACTCCACTACCTCTCTGGGCAGCCTGTTCCGGAGCTCAGTCACCCTCACAGTAAAGTTTTTCCTCATGTTCAGATGGAACTGCCTGTGGTTCATTTTACGCCCGTTGCCTCTTGTCCGGTCGCTGGGCACCACGGAGAAGAGTCTGGCCCCCGCCTCTGGACACCCTCCCTTTAGATACTTGTACACATTGATCAGATCTCCCCTGCGCCTTCTCTTCTCCAGGTTGAACAGTCCCACCTCTCTCAGCCTTTCCTCACTGGAGAGATGCTCCAGTCCCTTCATCATCTTAGAAGCACTTTGCTGGACTCACTCCAGGAGCTCCATCTCTCTCTTGTCCTGGGGAGCCCAGAACTGAACACAGTACTCCAGGTGAGGCCTCACCAGGGCTGAGTAGAGGGGGAGGATCCCTCCTCCTTCTATAAAACATGGTCGATAGTCTAATAGAATTTCAACAGTTACCACATGTAACTCATACTATGAGAACACACTGTAAAAAATGGTTTTCAGAGAAGACAATGATTTATTACCACTATAATCATAAGTTTTGTTTTACAAATAGAAATGTAAATAGGGCAGCAGAATTAAGGCGATGAGGTTGCGACTGAAGCGGGCAACCAAGCCAATAAATGTTTTACAGAAATTAGGATTAAGTAGCAACGGTAAGTCTCCAACGTTTTGGCAATTGTTTAATTGCTCAGTGTAAGGGCGGGGCGGGGGGGGGAGGGGCGGGGTGTTTTGTTCTTCACTCCCGTAAGTGGAGAAGAGAACTTCACTAATCTCATGTGAAGAGATGTCGGTTGTACAATACACTAAACCATTAGTGTGTTGGCCTGAGCAGGCTATTTTTGGAAATAAGATTAAGGTTGTAACACACGAGGTGATCCCAGCCAGGGCTGAAAGGCAGAATAAGCTACTGCTTGCATGACCATCACAGAGACAGCCGTAAAGGCTGAGATTCCCACTGTACTAGGCATGAAGTTGACTTAACTTCGCATCCAGCAGAACAAGACAATCTAGTAGTCTGTGCTCACAGGCAGTAGTTTAAGCCAACGCTGCTGCTATGTTTTCAACATGAACATAGATTTGGTTTAATGCATCGGGCCCAGCATGCTTTTCTGAGGATCATTTAGGCGATGTAGAGGATAAGTTATTGGACTGTATAATGTTTTTCATACCCTTGTACAACAATAATGTTTTTGACTTCAATTTCCTAAATGTAGATGCCTGTGATGCTTAAAACATTCTAGTTTGCTGATATATCCTCACTTTTCTGATGCCAATCCAATTATTCCACTGATGAAATGGAGCTAATAACCCCAAAATAAATGAGAAAATTGAACAGGATGCCAAAAGCAAGACCACATCACCACCACAAAGATCAGTAGGTGCATCTCCATAACCATGAGAGGGCACTGCTGTTCGTGGGAAAACTTGCACGTGTGCATGGTGTGTGTGTGTGTATGTGTGTGTGTGTATGTGCTACAGTGAGATTTACCTGCTGAATCTTTTCCTAAGTTGACTAGTTTCCTGCTCTTGCCATTACTTCAGCCTCCTGTCCCATGCAGACATCACTGTGCCGCATCACATTGTATGCAGTTAACTTGCAGCTTAAAGAACCGGGAAGAAGGCCAGATTTGGATGTTCCTAGGGCTTCAAAATGTCTGCTGGCACCTGGAGAGCAATAAGTGCTGCTGGCATGTATGGGGTGGGGGATGACCCAGACACACGCTCCTGCTCCCTCTCCCGTCCTGCAGAACAGTTAGATATTGTTTTTCAATCCATGACTATATCTTCCTGTTGCACATATATAACAAATCATTAAAACGGGTCTAAAGGTTTATCAGAGAGTAAAGATTTTTTTAATATTGATTCCTATTTTATTTTCATAGATTATCATCAGTGCAGATGGCGCATAGCAGTAGAGATGAGTAGGCTTAGCAAGAGGAAATCTTAGAAGGCAATATTTATGTCACGCACTGTAAGGGAAAAGCAACGCTACTTGTTGGGCAGGGTAGCCTACCTAAAGCTTGTGTTGCAATAGTTCACGCAAGGTGGCAATTTCTTTTATGCACTAAGGAAGGGGATCCTTCCCCTTTAGCGTAAGGGGATCTCACAGACTGACGGCTGGACAAAGTATGCGGTTTCTCTCCCTGCCTCTGTTATAGGTGTGCTGAGTGACTGCAAATAGGGCTCTGTGCTTCCATTTCCTAGCTGCAAAACGAGAATAAGGGTGGAAAACCCTTTTTGCCTAAGTGGTTCACAAACTGCCTTAAACTTAACATATCTGTGTGCTGGATACCAGCTTGTTAATGCCTTGAAAGGGATAGCTGCTAGCTTCTGCCAGGCTCTTCCTCCAGCAAGTGAGTAGAAATTATTTACCTAACTTTGCTTTTGTTTAGTAGATAAACTGGTATCTTCTTTCACTACTTTGGCTAATTACCAGCTCACCAAAAGATTTTAGAAAAAGTATGTCATTTTCTTTAATTTCTAGGGAGATTAAGGGAATCTAAGGCTGTGGCCTCTCAAGAAAGGCTGGGTTAAGCTTCTTTTTAAGAGGTGAATAAACATTCACTTGCAAAGGGCAGGCAAAAAGCAAAGAAATCTGAAGTTTTGGGCCTGCCCACAAGACTGTATGTGGCATGGGGAAGCACTGTTTACTTCTGTCCCTCTTCCTATTGGTAAGATGAAGATGGTTCCTCATTATAGCGATGTTTTGATGAGCAGCTACTTAATGCTTGGTTGTTACAGCCGTTGGGAAAAGAAAGGGTCACATGATGTTTGCCATCTCCTTCCTATTGAGTGAATAAGTAATTGTGAGGGTTTTAGTGAAAACTTTTATAGGAAAATCATTTCCTGTCTTCTCAGTATTGAAATACTAATAAAAGCAAATACTGATTATCCTAACAAACATGACAGATACAGTTGGAAATGAGTCTTAAAGCACAGGGGAGCCAACTCATAGCAAAAGAGCGTTGAGCCACAGGATGCCCATGCCAGACAGGTCGCCTGGGAGAAGGTTACCAGGTCTCCACCCTGCCCCAGAGCGCAGCGCAAACATGGGAGGCTGTTGGGCCACAAAGCCCAAACTTCTCCCAATATAGCTTTTTTTTTTTTTTTTGGCAGGGCACCAGGGCAGAACTCCTCTGCTCAGGCCAGGGCTAACCTCGCTGCGCTAACCCCGATATTGTCCTCTTAAAAACGAACACACACACACACACACAAAACACCCAGGTAGCTTTCATGCATACTTCAGTAGTATTTCATAAATAGCTGCAAGTTTCCTTGGGTTTTCTTTCTTTCCCTCCCTTTCATGCTCATTGAATAAGTCATGCACAACACTTGCACCATCACTCCGGGAAATATCCCACCACTATAAAAGGAAAGTATCTTAACTCAAATAAAAGCTTGTCGAATTAAAAAAAAAAAAAAATGTCTTTGTTTTGCTTACTGCTTATTTTACCGTTGAAGTTTCAGATAAAAATGTGTTTCATCCTTTACGGAATGCAATCCATTACAGAGCACATACAACACACCAACTTGTGTACCACAAAATAACAAACTTGTATGAGTACAGGCAGGTCTGCTGTTTATACTGCCAGATTCAAACTTTAGTTAGATAATTTTTGGCAGTGAAAGCGCCTAGTCTGTCACTTATACACCAGCTAATCCTGACTTACAGGGCAGGGAAAAAAGAGACAGGGAGACAGAAAACTAAAGTCCATTTAGGATCTCTGAAGTCTTAGCTTAACTTTTACACTGTGGTAAGAGATGATTTAGGGTATGTCACATTAACGACTGTAATTCTTAAAACCTTTCTTCTGTATCAAGCATGAGGTCTTTAAATACTAACACTGAGGTTTTTGGGTTTTTTGTTTGTCTTTTTTTTTTCACATAAAAGTTTAAGAATGAAGACTGAATCAAGTGAAATATGAAGCAACTTTTAGTAGGTTTAGCTCAAAATTTGTTCTGCTTAACCTAGCAAAAGAGGAGAAAACAGCCATTCCGGGGTGTCCGCTTTTTAACAGAGGATCAAGATCTACTATGAAGAATAGAAGCATGAAGTAAACAGACTACCCATATGTAGCAGAAATGAATTTATGTACACATAAATATGCTGATGAATGATGGAACTTAGTTCAGAGACTATCAAGGTTTTCTTCAAGGCAGAAGGACTTGCTTTATCTTACAAAATTTTTCTTAATTTTCTTTTCTTGTACAGAGCAACATTTTAATGGATGGGCATCCAGACTGAGTAATACAATTTAATAAGAAGAAACAAAATTGTCTTTGGGGACGTCGGACAGGCAACAAGCAGCCTGGAACTCTGGGCTCACAGTGTTTTTCGTTTCTGATTCTCTTATCCATATGGAACAAAAAACAACCACCAGACAAAATCCCAGTGTCATTTACTGGCTTCTCTGTGGAAATTTTTAGAATTCTGCATTTATTCATTTTGGTCTCATAAATACATGTTTTTAAAATATCACAATTTCAACTCCCTTTTCTAGCTCCATTTTTGTTATCACAGTATCTATTTTAATGGCTATTAAGCTACAATGTCCGTACCTTATCTTTGTCAGTTAATGTATCTAATTCCACCATCCCAGAGGGAATAAACCTGAAGCTAAAGCCTGCAATATATTAAAGAATCAAGAACGCTTATGCAGAACAAACAGAGGATTTAGCTTGGATAAACAGCAGAGAGCTCAGTGTCTTTTATGTCCAGAGCTCAGGACTGGAAGAAGAAAATGACTATAAATCACCCCTGTGAAACAACATAACATAAATGTTGTATGTTTATTTAAAACTTTATACAATCATTTATCTGGGCTATAGCTCAGTTTCAAAAAGTGCTCTGCTGTAATGAGGCACTGAGACTAGCAGTGATCAAGAGTAAAGTGATATATAGTCTTCAACCAGAATTTGCTTATGGGAAGAATGGAAAGCACTTAAGCGCACACCAAGTATCTATAGCTATTAGATCAAGCAGGAGGATAATGCAATAATAACAAAAGCTTTGATAAATTTTTTCCTGTTTCTCCTCAAAATATCACATTTCTTGTAACGTGACATTGTTTTGAGAGCTAAGCAGCCAGCAATTTATGCCTTAATTTTCACACTTGAATAAAGGCTGATTTGTTGTCATTGTCTGAGGTATGACATGTTGCTCCGCCAGACTTAAACTAAAGAACCAAGCTAAATCTTCATCTGGCCTTGCATTCCAGCGAGAAGCACTCTCTAAAATATGCTGCCTTCTACTCTGGGTAATAACAAGCACTTCTACGAATTCAAAACTTGCAATTGCTAAACTTTTTTTTTTTTTTAAACTAACTTATGGGAAATGGCCACTGATTATGTATTTACTGCCTAAAGAGACAGGAAGAAAAAAAAAAAAAAAAAAAGGTTAAAGCGTGGGGCCAGCCATGTGCGGGGCCTGCCACCCGCTGGCTCATGGGCCCCAGCTGGGCCATCGTGGTGGGTGGTGTGAAGGTGCTGAGCCGTAGCCCGCACACGCTTGCACGCGGTGCCTCCCGCCACCATATTTTTGCCTGGTGCGTAAATGTTATATGGGCTGCTCTTTCTCTGCAGAAACACAAGCTATGACACAAGGGATCCCACCAAGCGCTTGGGAAAAATCTGTGTTTGGAAGCAGCAGCTTCTGCTGATGTTTCAGAGACCTTCCAAGCTGCTGCTGCGGGCCACAATTTTCGATGCTGCCCGACAAATCTCCCATTCCTTCGACAATATGTTCAGTGCTCTAATTTTTTTTTTTTTTTTTTTTTATGACTTCAAGAGCTGATCTAGTGGCAGCTTAAAGCCTAAGGTGTTCCGTGCTACCAGAACATTATTTTAATTTGCAGGCCTGTAGATTTATTAGTGGTTCAAGAATTAGTGATATATATACATATATATATATACACACACATATATATATATATGTATATATAAAATCTCCAATCACACTGTTTACCCCTTGATTTTTTTAAATTTCATGTTGTGGCCCATAAATAGAAGGGCCTGTAGAGATGAGGCTAACTGAAGCGCTATATCTGCTATCAAAAAGACAAGAGGTAAAAACCTTCCCTCCGTCTCCCCCTCAGCAGTTGACAGCAACCCTTTAAAACAGCCCTATCAAGAGCACAGACACATAAATATTTCTGTGCCTATGCAGCTCTGGATATTTTCAAGTAAATATATTTATTATGTCAATAATGATAAAAAAAGATGACTTATTCAATAACTCATAATGGTTTCAGAGCTGCTGGAGGCTAGTAGGGCTCACTTTACTTTAGATAACTTATAAACGTAGATTATTTCCATGACAGACTGAAATTACTTTCTGGCGGATATTTATTTGAGCTTTAATTTTCTTATTAACCCAATATACTCTAGAAAAGAAGATGACAACGCTACTGCCTTCTCTGCGCTGTTCTCCCAGACGCAGGTAACAAAACCCCCCGGACAACATTCTTAAGCATCTGCCCAAGCTGACAAAACCAGAGCAAACCAAATAACTTGCGACATTTTTGCGGCCAAAGCCATCTCGTAGGTCTGGCCTTGGGGTGTTGGTTTTATTTAAGCCTCTGAAAGGCAGAGGGAGCGCTGCGTTTCAGTCGTGCCTGCTGAGGCGTCCCACGGGGACGGCGTCCAGCCTGCATCTCGCCCGTGACGCGGCGGGAGGGTCGGGCACCGCTTCCCGGGCTGCCCCGGCAGCGCAGCGGGAGCCATTGGGAGCAGCCCACGTCTTTTGGAGGCTTATCTGTGGTAGACAAGGGTCAGCTCCTGCTCTGTCCTTTGCCTGTCCAAGTCATATATTGAAATAGAAGTGCTATTAATCTTCTTGAAAATAGTTCAGATTGCCTCTTAAGTTTCCTTATCAGGGTAAGCAAACTATTGCTGCCATATTTTCCAGAGGATAAAAGCCTAGGTGCTGCGAGCCATAACACTGAAGCCTTGTAGGAAGGGGAGAGGACCGGAGAGGAGCGTGCCACGCTCAAAATCTGACCCCATGTCCCTAAGGTTTGTAGCCTTCATTTAAAATAGCAAATTCAAGATATTCTACTGTAAAAATATCTAAATGTGCGTACCTATCTATCTATATGTATCTCCAAGCAGCCCCACGTTTTTAAGCGAGCCCTGAAATTTGCTCCTGAATGGAATTCAAACTGTGAAGAAAGACTTTTATCGTACATGCCGAAAAGGATTCGGAGAGCAAATTTAGGAGAGCGTTGCTAGCTCTTTGCTGCTTAAAGTTAATCTTTACAAGCTAACAGGGTCCGCGCTTGTAAACAATGTGTTTATAGTGAATGGAAAGCATATATTCTGTAATGCTTAAATACAAAATTATTAGTTTAGTTTTGTACACGTAAAAAATATGCAGCTGTGGGAATCCATAAATACAGGCCTGGTTAAAAATAACCCTTGCTCTAACACCAATAAAAGCTAGCAACAAATGTTTGAAAACTTGAACGCTGTACAAATATGTAAGGAAAACCACGTGGGCGCTGGTTGGAGCCAGTTTCCCGGCGGAGAGGAGGCTCCTCGGCCGACGGTGCAGGGCACCCAAGGCACGGAGGCCGCTCACCCCTGGCAAGCGACCGCCGCCGAGGGGCCGGGGCCTTTGGGGCCACCTATTTTGTCCCTGAGAGGCTCAGCGTCACTGCGAGGTCCCGAGCCCTGCGGCACGGTGGCCGTGGTCGCAAGCAAACCTCCCCTTTCGGCGCTGGCACGGCTGCGCTGAAGGGTGCCCTCGGCGGCAGCGGCCCGCCACGCGAACGAGCGCCGCCCTCTCGTTTTTAATCGCTTAAGAAGTTACTTACGATAGGCAACTAAATATTTAGTTATGCAGAGGACAGCTTGTCACAGACAGCTTTGTTGCTAATGTATACAAACGCCGGTATGGCTCTGGCTTCCTCCCTCCGCGCACGGAGATACACACGCACCGACCGCAGCCTAAATAAGCTGATTTATTTGTTTCAGTTATTTGATAAGTGCATCATACCTCAAGCCCTAAGAAACCACTTTAGGAGGATTATAAGTTTTATGATGTGAAAAGATTACCCTGAGTGTGTTGAGCAAAGTTTATATTCGGAGACTGTGCAGGAGCTGAGGTATTCGCAGAGGTTGGGGAAAGAAGGCTTGGTAGATAGAAGAGGGATTTTCTTTGTTGCGGCACTTTTTGTTGCATTTGCCCTCCTCCCCGTCCCCCCAGCCTCTTCTTCCATTAAAAGAGTGACCCCAGCAAAGCCCCGGAGTTATTAACCTTGTGACTCTCAACCACCTTTTTTTCCCCCCTGCCCTCAACAACGAGAGGTTCCCCCCCCCCCCCAATTAAGAAGTAATAAATTCAGTCGCAAACGAACGAAGCCAACGAGAAAGGCACCAGGTTACCTGCGCGCGTGCGGGTGGTGCGGCAGGAGCGCAGGCAAGGGCGCGCGCCCGCTCAGCTGCGGGGCGCCCAGCGCCTGCCCCCACCCCTGCCTCCTCCCAGCTCTCATTTGATTAATTTAAAACAAGCTGAAGGGAAGGTTTCAGGCACGCCGGGGGGCAGGGGGAGACGAGGGAAGCAGCCTCAGGCCCAGGCAGGAAGAGGGGCACCAAGCCCGGCCGGGGGGGGGGGGGGGGGGGGGGAAGCCGGCCGCTTCCGGAAGGTTCCGTGGTGGCGGCGGCGGCTCCTGAAGGAGCACCTCACATCGAAGGTGCTCGTGGGGTCACCCGCCAAGTTCGCGGTCGCTTCCCCCCATGCCCAGTTTCGGCGGGAAGACCAAGCAGGCATTTCTGGCACCGCGGGGGCACGTGCCCCAGTGAACGTAGCCTCCGAAACTCGTTTCTCGGACGCTTGCATCGGTGTTCACTCAATCAAATCCCCTCTTCACAACGATCCCCCTCAGCGTGTCTCCAGCCGTCCTTTCTAAAGGAAAGGACTTAAAGGTTGGATATTAGCCTCCAATAGCGTCTTTTGCATTTAATACGGCGACACGGAGCTAAGGGAGAAAAACAGAAGAGCAGCAGCGACTGGGAGGCCGAGCGCAGCCGGACCGGTCCCTACCCGGCGGCCGGCGCAGCCCGCCGCTCCCAAGGGGCTGCGGTCTGGGCGCTAAATTGCCAGCGCGTTTTGCTGCGAGGCGTGCCAGGCCCTGCCCGCCGCCCCCAGGGGGATGCCCCGTCCCAGGCGGCCCACAGAGGCAGCCACCTCCCTCCTCCGCCGCCAGCCCCCCTCAAGAGCACTGAATACACCCGGCAACACCCTGCCGTCACTAGGAGGGCGCTTACAGCCATCTCCCGCGTCTTTCATGAGGGAGTTTGTGTGTCACCAGGAAATAGTGGGTAACGCTCTTTATTAGCCTCATGATACCGCGGCCCATCAATACTTGTCTAGGCCTGATGAGCTCATGCTACGGTTGTTAATCAGAGCCAGGGAAGGAGGTGGGGGAGTGGGAAATACCTCTAGAAAAGAATCAACTGAGAAAAAAAATGTTACAGGTAAACACGCAATATGTTTTTCAGCACAAAACAGTGAGCAGCCAATCGGCCCATCTTTGAAGTTCAAAACTAACTTTCATTTAGCATCAGATCTATCTCCCCCCCCCTCCCCCTGCCTCAAGGAGAGAAGAAACACTGTTTGGAGAACATACTTGTGATCAGCTAGTGGTTCTTTTAACCACTATCAGCCTCCTTAAGACCCTTTATTCTGAAAAGCACTTAAGTGCACAGCTGGCTTTAAACATATGGAGCGTTACTGGGGCAGTCTCATTTATTCTTCGTTAGGCTAAAAGGTTTCGGCTTTAGGAGACCGTCTGACACGGCTCCGTGTCAATTACTCATTCAGAAGGCTGCTCTTGTCTCGAGTTTTTCCTCTTCAGTGAAGAACAAGTTGCGAGGGGAGGGAAGCAAGTAGCTTTGACTTGATAAAAACTTGGAGCAGGGGCTCGTCCTGTTACCAAAGGGATGCCGAGCACCACGCAAACAGGGTTAGGGAGGCAGCAATGCCTGCGTCTCCACGCAGCAATTGCTGCGATGATGAGCCGTGGCGGTCACTCTGCAATAGGGGTCTGACTGACCTCCCGTTTCCACAGCTCGTTGCTGTTGTGTAACATTGATATTGCACAGCTCATCTTTGCAGCGCTGCCCAGGGTTAGGGGAGGGTAAGCATTTTATAACGGAGAAGTGGAGGTGAACCGGTTAAGTGACTTTTTCTAGGGCTATAGTATTCGTCAGGGTCAGATCTATAGCTAGAAGGCTGATGTGTCTTCCTCCCAGCCCCTTCTTTCACTTCCTTGGAGGTGCCTTTTAGACTGTGGGCAGTGGGGAAAAGGCCAATATACTTCAGAGACACACTGGGTGAAAACCACATCACTTACAGAACCTGTTCTGCTCACTAAACTGAGCAAGAAATGCAATATTGGGTGTTTTATATCCTTCAGGCCAAACTGATAATGCCAGATCCTAGGTATTATCTACCAAGTAGCCAGAAGCTCACAAAGTACAAATATCTATACCTTACACTTTCCTTGCTTCTTTGCTCCCATGCAGAGATTTTCAGGAAAAGAATGAAGGAAAGATAGGATTAGAAACTGTCATCTCACCCTACAAAATGGTTCTTTTGGAGCCTAGTAAATCATGCCAGCAGGCTGTTGTAAGACCACTTGCAGCACCTCTCCCTGTACTGGTCCAAGGAGACAGAGGACTTTGTTTTCCATGGCTGACCAGCTGCTGCCTTTCATCAGCACAATACTCTGTTTTGCAGCAAGAAAAAAAATAGAAATCCTACCGCACTGTCAGTACAGCAAGGTCCTCCTCTGTTAAATTGGGTCCTAGAGATTTCATCTTTGGGAAACAAACAGGTGCTAAATAGGGCTAGCAGAACAAAAAGCAGAGGTAGGAAGTATGCCACGTGTAAATAATTCCTTCTGTGAATTAATTCCATGACCATCTATAATGAATCTAACAGCCTAAGGCAAGTTGGCAATAGCAACTTGCAAAATACAAAGTGCTGCACCCTCCATTGCCATAAATTTTCAAAGTTCTATTGATTTTTTAGCAGGGAATTCAGCTTGGATTTGATGATTATTCTAAGCAACTATATAGATACGGAGAATATTGTGCAACCATATCTCCAGTATCCTCAGATTCCGCGTAAATAACTCTGTGGGTTGATGCGTACTTTCGCTAGGCTATTAAGCGCTGAGGACCATGAAACTATCCCTAGAAAGCAAGGCCTAAGTATTGCTTACACTGCACTCTCCTGGGGCTTCAAGGTGTTGGTGGGATCCGAGAAGGCAAGACATTCACTGCTCACCCTCAGGATCACATACTGCAAAGTGGCTTCGTGCTGCATAGCTCCGTGAACACACAGCCCTGCTCCTGGAGGGGTCCTTTCCCCACCTTAAGCCTGGCCTTGTCCTTCCTCCTCACTGCAGGGCAAAGGATTTGGAGTGGGTCACACGTGATACGATAGGTTTCACAGCCAAAGGGACTCAAGTGAATGATTTTGGAGAGTCCCCAGAGGTATTCAAAGGATTCTCACAGATTATCCTCCATCCGAGCTTTGCCATCCTTTCAGAGACTCTCCTTTTGTCCAGAAGGCACTGCAGCCACATGAATAAGGTCTCCATTGTTGATTCATTTCCACAGCACTGAGAGCATGCCCTTACACACGCTCGATACAGTGCTGAGTTCAGGGCTTTCATTAAAGAGGAGGAGTAAGTTTGGAAGAGTATATTTCCCACCTTTTTCAGATGAAATGCATGAGTTCAGTGAACATAAAGAGATCACAAATCTGAAAAAGATCCCTAGCAGCAAAACGCAAAAGCAGTGGTCACAAATCAGTAGATGCTGTTAGGAGTCAAATATGATTAATTTCACTAAAAAGCCATTGCCTCTGTTCCCTCCGTGTGAGGCAATAGAAAGAAATCCATCTAAATGAGATGCAAACGTGTTTCTCCAAGACCTCTAGGAGCTGCTCATCCTGCTGGGTATCTTTATTTCTGTTCTGCTCCGAAACAAACAGCGACTACACATTTAACAATAGTGACCTACTTGCCAGGCTTTCCTGAAACAGAAGCAGTGCCAAAACCACTCTTGTGCAAGTCCTGACATAAGTGATGATTTGCATTGAGTACGGGGACAACAAGGCTGTTTAAAAGCACAAATTTACTGCCCCATTGATTAGCGCAATTCCTGCAGGTCCCATGAAATTCTTTCAAATGGATATCAGATACAAGAACAAAGCTGAGAAATCAAATACAAATCTGCTCCGCTCAGGGCAAAAAATCTGCGTTCATGGCTTGTTTCTATTTCACACAGAATTGTGCCAATTGACAGCACATCTGAAACAGAAAGAAGCATTAAAGAAATACGTGGGTATTGGTGGAGTCTTTGAGTCCAGAAGGGCCCATTAGATCACGTCAACTGACCTTCTGCGTATCAGAGGGCTTTGCTTTTCATCCAGCAGTGCCTGGATGGAGCCCAGTAGCTTCTTTGGCTAAAGATGACTTGCACTAGCTAAAGGACATTTTCCAAAAAGACACTCGTGTTTAATTTGAGGGTGTCTGTTTGGACACTAAGTCTCCTGTTGGTGCACATGGAGAGCCTATATACCTGCGTCAGAATTACTGGAGGAGAGCACTTCAGCTCCTCTGGCAGGTTCAGATCCTGAAGCAGCCAGCAAGGGGCAGAAAATCTTTCTAGCCCCATTTGCAAACACTCTCTGCTAAACACTTCCATAAACCTTCTGGGCACTATAACTCAACCCTGGATTTGAGCTCCGCGCTTTTTTTATTGGTGAGGTATCTTGGCTTGATCTTAAGCTTCCAAAACTGGAAGCTAAGTTTCGAAAATTAAACTGTTGGGCTGACTATGGGTTATATATACTCTTGATCTGAGTTCAGCAGTTCTTGTATTTCTACTGATTTACAATGAAAATAGAGTTTCGATGGTTCTATGCAGTTTCTCTCTTTTTCCTCCCATCAGAAAGGAAATAAAATCAGTCACTTATAAACTATTATGCTTTCAGTCTTATTGTGGAGTCCTTATGGACTATTATAACACTGTCATTTCCAATAATTTAGAGCTTTTAGGTGACTTTTTTTTCCAGTTGGGCTCGTGAGAAAATGAGTATTTCATATGAAAAAGGCAAAAACAATGGAAAACAATTCCAGGTGCCCAGTGGCCATAAAGAAATAGGAACACATACAACAAAAGTGGTAAATATATTATTACTTCAACATTCTCCTGAATCATACAATGAGGGAAAGAATAAGGAGCAAAGACTTCCTCTGCACTTACAGTAAGCTATTCCTCTTAATCAAGGTAGTAAAGGAGCATGACACGATATTTGTTTTAAAATTTGTGATTTACTTGTCTTTTTGTGATTTACTGACAGGGTGTGTGTGTGTGCGCATGCGTGTATGTGCATGCGTGTGCATGTCTTCATATAGTTTTATCAGTTCTGGACTTTGCATGATACCTCCCTAAGCTGCCTCCATGTGTTCACTCATTATGATAACGTCATTCATTTTTATTTTTGTCCTTCTTTCAAGCTAGAGGAGGCCAAATAGTACTTCCCATGCCCTTAAGATGAAATGCAGGCAAGAGGCAAATGATGAAAGATATGCCACCTTCATTGTGATGTAAGAGTAGCTTAACTCAAATATAAGATATATAGACATATTTTGTACATACATTTGTATTTTTTTACTAGTTTGTGTTACTCCATTTTTGCTTGTCTAATAATACAACGGCATATTAGTTTAAAGCTAACTTAGGAAACTATGCAGCTTCAGGGACTCATAATTTCTTATACCTCTGGGAACTTGCTGGGGCACTGTAAGTGTTCCCACCATAAGGTGGGCAAAGTGAGACATCACATGGCCACTTCAAGATCCCTATCACTCATCATGTAGGGTTCCTCCCCTCTTCCCCCCAACAATTCATTAGGCCTCTTGGGAAAGTTACTGTACCTTAGAAACCCCTTTGTGGGGTAGAATGAGATGATTTTGTCTGATAAATGGAAACATGACATTTCAACCACTCTCCCCACCCCGAGCACCAAAGAAGGTCACTTGCACAGCTCTCCACAGTCAATCATCCCCATCAATCAGACAGGCGCCACTCTGTTTTGCTCTCATTTAAACCAGGATGTGTTTGCGTTTCTCATTAATTTGTCAGCTTCCATTTGGGAAACATTCTTGTACAATCAATGGAAGTCAGCAGGTAAACCTAAATATTTGCACAGGCTGCACCTAATGAGATCATTTAGACAGCTGTTGACAGTAGGTGTCACAGGGACAGGAATTCATCCTTGGGACAAATGGCTACAAGAACGCGCAGCAGTGTAAGCACGCTCTCCACACGCGTGGTCTCTTTCGCTCCATTGAAACCCTGTACCTACATGGATACATATGCACATAATGAATGTGTAATGTAAAAATAATGCTGAAGCTCAAGTTGAACTTCCACACACGAATAAAACTAATGGTACTATTTAAATACAATAAAAACATGAAGAGTTGCATTGCCAAATTGTGCAAGGTCACATTGCAATGTGTCGGCTGTAAAGATTTCTAAGGAGCCTGTTTTCTTGAGTAATAGCAGTTGGAGAAATGCACTTATCTGAAGAATGAGACTGTTATAGGTTTCTGTAAATCAAATCTTAGCCAAAGAGCAGTTCCCTAATACCCATTTTCCACTTCACCACTTTGACTGTAACACACACACTGGGCTAAATCCTGCTCAACCCACACAAGGAATCCACTTAAATCAATACTGGCATGACTGGCACTATATAAACACTAAAGATAGATTGAGTGACACCATGTGAGCATGGGCAGGAGGATTCGCCTCTTGCTATACATGAATATTCATAACCGTGTTCCTGGGCATGCAGATCCCATGCGAGACGAGAGCTAATTTTCAAAACAGATCCTACCACTTGCAGAGAGGACTGGTGAAAAGAGAATCTTCCTTGTTGGACTGTGTTGAACTGTTATGGCGTTATTATTAAACTGAGCCAAAGAGAAGCAATAAAGGTTATTGACTGAAGAGTAAAACGCAGTGGGTCCACAGCTACCACCTTTCATGGTTTTATTACCCCTCCTACACCCTCAGGAAACGTGTTTTGTTAACGCTTCTTTGCTGGTCTGGCAGCACTGAGATGATCGCTTTTGGGATGCCTTTGAGACAGGTGGAAGTTTTTACCCTAAAAGTTTTACCTCGCAGTCCCTGGGACTGAAGTGACCAGGCTCTCGGACCTCACAGCTTCCAATTGCAGAGGTACGTGAAATCAGCTCCGTTTCGTTCAGAACGGGGTGTAACGGGGAGGGTTAAGCATAGCCCTTTCTGGATATTCCCCAATATACAAAACTACCACAAAAATCAGTAAGTAGCAGTTTGAACGTGGTAAAATAAAGTTCAAACTGAACTTGAGGAGCTGGGATATTATACCAAGAGCTGGAGCTGGCTCCTGATAAGCGGGTTGAGGAACAGCGCGTTACAAAGGCATCTGAATTTGAGGACCTAGGCACACTGGCCTCAATCTTGACGCTTGATTCTCTCTTTAATGACTAGCTAGTTGGCCTGCATATAGGCCATGGCTAGCAAATAATATCTACATCTGTAAACTATTTTTAAACAGATTCTGTTAAATACTATTACTCATAGAAAGCCCTACAAAAAAAAAAAAAATCTAACACTACATTCCCTTCTAAGATACAATCGCATGTAAAGTCTTTTTTCTTTTTCTTTCTTTTTTTAAATCATTTTAATGCGATCATTTGTTGGGCCTTAGGGTAAAATTACATTTCACAGCTCCCTTGTTCCCATGCTATGGTAAAAAAGAGATTGATGTCTGAAATTTCAACTGTATTTGTCTTACAAATTTGTCCGACTCCCTGGAGAATAATTGTCTCATATCATTTGAAGGCTGGTAATTCCTTTGGAATGACCTCTGTGTTATAATTACAGCAAGAGTACTAGCATGTAGCTAGGCAAAGTGAAAGTTAATGTTCTTGGTTTCTAGCTTTGTTTTTCTTATTAAACTGTTCCCCTTTAAAAGAAATACCTGGAGATACGGAGTCTTACTCAAGAGGGCTTTTTGCAGATAACACAAAATGTCTTTTTTCCTGCAAAACACTTACGCGCATTAACGATTATCTGAAGGTTGCAATGTATTCTTAAAGTCATTGGGCATTTCTGGAACATATTAACAGAACTGGAGACTTTAACACGTTGCTCACCCCAGAATCATTTATTTTCTCCTACTTCAAATGTTTTGAAGTTTTTGACTATAGATTCAGCTCTGGTTTGCTTTGTGTGTGTTATTTTTTTCTATCATGAAACGAGGTTGAATTGAGAATAGCCCAAATATATACGCAGCTTAGGAAAGGAAGGGCTGTAGAACAAGGAAAAAAATCTACAGAAAATAGCAAACAGATCAAGAGACACACGAATTTAGATGTGTGCTTGCAGTAGTAGCGAAAAAAGCAATGCAATTTGTAGTACTGCTTTGTCCCATTCCTGCTGGTCTCTGTAGACCACTGGAAAGAGCTTTGCAGCCTTCAATCTGCAAAGTGCCAAGGTGGCATGAGGTGGTGTACATAGAAAGCTTTCCGCAGAACTGGTGGTGTACTCTGCCTGGTATGCAAGCACAGGAATGTAGAATTACTATTACCATTATTAGGATTTACATGCTCAAATCCTGTCTGCCTCGGTGAAGTGATAAATACCTCAAAATATTATGCATTATAGGGTCTATTCTATTCTTGATTTACAAGGCCAATTACCTACTGTAACCTCTGTTAATGTTGGTGGGAGTTTGTTTTATAAATCTTCAGTGCACAAAGGCAGGACATTGGAGCTAATCTAGCATGATTCTTCTCTTTAAACAAATCCAGTGACATGTTCCAGTGTCCGATTTCCTTTAACTGCACTTCTTACACACATTTTTAATGTGACATTTGAAGGTAAAAATGAGGATTCATGACTATGATGGAGCTACGTGCTTCCTTTAAAAAGTAGGCATCGACTCTTCTTAATACCTTTGCTCTGATCATAGTTCTAAAATGACAACATTTATCAATTTTTATCAATTGTTATCAGAATATCTAAGATATTATCAAGAAACTCTGATCTCCTACAGTAGACACTGAATATTTATTAGTGGATCGATTTCCACATGCCGTGTGGCCTTAGACCAGTTCATCTACAACGTCACCAGTGCTCTAAAGATTAGAGCTCTCAAACATTAGGAAGGCACATCTTCAGTATTAAGTGACCTGTGCCTATAACTGCTTCATTACAGCTAGGACTAAAACAAACTAATACGCCACCAACTTTCTTTGTGCTCTCTTGAACAATGCCCATAGCAAAAATTTAAAACAGAAAAATCTGAAGATGGCCGATGAATCTTTAACAATTGTATGCACCAGCCTACACTTGCAGGCAGCGAGGAAGCCTTCATCCAGGATTCAGCAGCTGAGTTCACTGTTTCTTCCTGTGTATTTTCCGATGATCCTAGAATGTTATCCCTAGTTTACAAGCTAGTAGTAGCGATACATAATCTTTCATTGTTCAGCTGATTTGATTCATACATGGTTTTTATTAGTTTGGGACACGAGGAGCTCAAATTTGTGTCATAAACAACCTAGCACATTCACAAACGTATGTGCACAAAGTTCCTTAAAAAAAAGCTTCCCAAAGTCCTTTCAGTTAAAGGACTTGATATATTTGTAAAGCAAGACTGCATAGAGGCAGTGTGGTGACAGAATTAGAGGAAAATGAGAAACTTTGTTGAAGAGTAATGAGAATTAATGTTTTGGCTATCGCACTTGATGGATATGTTGGAAAAATAGTTAAAGTGCTTGCTGTGCTAATGTCAGCTGACATAACAATTGTTTCCAGAGCACCAGACTTCTGAATTCGCCTATAAAACACTAGGGAACTCGAACAACGCAGAAGAATGTAAGGTTCGGAGGGAATGGGGGCAGGGAAAGGAAAGAAAAACATTATATACGTTTGGCTACTTCCAACTCATTTTTCCCCCCCATTGAAAGAATGAACATTAGGGTGTCTCCGCTGTAACCCAAGCCAAGTTTGGGGAGAACTTCAGCACTGCTATCTTTAGAGCAAAAACCACCCTGCTCACTTATCAAGACACACCGAAAGAGCCTTCAGTCCATGCCTTTAGCCCTACATCAAAATACAAACTGGATTACAGAGCGAAAAGCTATACAGGCTTTGGAAAATGCCACGTCCCTTGACTAGCTCTAGGTGGTTCCCTTTGCCGAGCTCAGAGGAGCTGGGCGTGGGGTGAAGAGGCCGGTGCTCTGCACGCGCAGTGGGGCAGGCAGCACTGTCCTGAGCTTTGGCAGAGCCATCCCACGGCACGACCCCACCGCCGGGCTGCCTGGCAGCAATGGACCAGGCAGGCTGTCTCCCACAGCAATTACAGGGGGAGTGGTGTTCCCTTCACACATTGGGGCAGAACACCTCGCTTCAGGGATTGTTTTTGGATACTCATTCCAGCTGGAGCACGCTTCAGCACCCTGACACGAGCCATGCCCAAAAGGCCCCCTGAGAGCTCTCAGAAATCTAACACCCTTTGTAAATCCCTTTCTGTAAAGAAATGTATCATTTTTAAGCACATCGTATAGTTCAAGATACTACAGAACAACTTTATTTGGACTGGACCAACCTGTGTTTGGCCTGGCAAATGCCCACCAAGGTCCTCTGCCACAGCTCTCATGTTGCACACACTCATTAAGACACCTCCCTGTAAGAAGCCTGCATAAAATAACGGGCAGAATATGCATAAAATTACCAGCTTTCACAACTGCATCGCACAGAAGAGCTCAGAAATTACCAGAAAAAAAAATTTATAGCACTGGAGTAAATTGGAAGATGTATCTAATTATTACTATGCCAATACCAAAAAACACTAACTCTTTTATATGAGGAAAGACCCATTCATTCTCACATCATATATGCACAAAAACATCCTAATGGTTTCCCACAGACTAGAGAGTTATTAGCTGAAAATGTAGGAAAATATATCTCTAGCTTTTCTTCCCCCCCCACCCCCTACACATTTTGTTGAAGCCATGTAGGAGCCTAAGTGTCATTTCTCTAGACCCATTTCGTATATCAAGGCAGTGGGATGATCTAAAGCATGCACTTTGTGCAAAGAGCAGCTTTGTAGCTCTTGTGATCGAGCACAGCTGAAGAGGGGATTTCCATGGGATGACCCCTTGGTTCCCATCCACTGCTAGGGCTGCGATGCCTGAGTCTGCTCATCCAGTTTATTGCAGCAGCCCCAGGAGGCAGCTGTGAATCACTGCGAAGGAGAAAAATATCCTTACTGCATAGCATGTGTGTGTGTATGGTTTAAAAAAAAAAAAAAAAAAGCCTGACCCAGTGGGGCAAGACTTTCATTAGGACTTAAAACTTTGGATTTTAAAGCTTTCTTGGTCCGTGGACATGGGAACCCTGTAGGCTGCTACTCTCCTAGCATACATACTTATACGCACCGCCTTTCCACTGGTTTTAAGCCAACCCACCCAACTCCACAGTTGGGGTCTCCCTTTTGCAAGATGATGGTTCTGATTTAGCGCTAATTAGGGAAGTTTACCTTGATCATTGAAAGTGTTAGGCATTTTTAAATACTGACCCAAGCCTCATCTTAGAGGGGTTTGTTTTTTCTGTCTCTAGCTTGTCCGTTTTTCCTCACGTGAAATACTTGCTGATTCTCTATCTGTAGAGCTTGATCTTCTTGCAACATTACAGCAATTCCACTTACCAAAAGGTACCAGTTGCAGCAAGATCAGTCCTATTTGGCAAAGGCTCTAATTAAACATCTTGCTATCCATGTATTTTGCTAAGCCACATATTTGGTACAGGTTAAATGAGCAAGACATAACCGCGTTAGTAACCATGATTCCCGTTTTACGGCAGTGGAGATGGCTGTGACATTGCTACACTGTGAGACTGCAAGTTCCTCAGGCTGCCACGGGAAAGTCTCCTGAGGGAGAAGTTCAGGAACGATTTAGAAATTACAGACCAGATCATAGAGCTATCATAAAGCTTTCATCAGTCAATAAAACAGGCTTTTCTTTTCATAAAGAATGGGTCAAGCATTTTTGTCTTATAAAAAGAATATTGATGTTGGAACCTTGAAAACTTTGTCTGAACTTTTATTCTCTCTGCTTCTCTTTTCATTTCCTGTTTTTCTTTTCTTTGTATGTAGTGAACTCTTTCACGAGCGCTTTAATGCTTTCTGATCCACTTATGGGTGAGGTGCCTCGAATAACACCTCCATGTTGCCTATCTCTGATTTCCACCAGCAGGTCACAAGGCAGCCATGAACTCTAAGAAGTTGACAGGGATGTTTTAGTCAAATGTGTATTTCCTTCAAACGGGTGGAAGGATGTGAAATTACATGGGGCTAAAAATTGCCCTGGAAACTCCTCTAGCACTTCCAAGGCCTCTGGAAAGAGTGCTGTGAATCGTGCATACACAGAATGATCTTCTTGCCGGCTATGCAAGAAGAACATCATCCTTTCTGTGAAGTTTTCACTTGTGTGGATATCATCACAATTTCAATTCCATCTCATTTAATTTGTTCTCCCTCAGCAGAAGCCAAAAGTAGATTGCTGCGCCTGGTTGAGCTTCACCTCACAGCATAGCCGGGTAGAAGCATGACAGATTTCATTGCTGACGCCAGGCACCTCAGGACTGTTAGTGACCCCTGCTGCCATCAGGCACTTGCCCCACTGTAAAAGGAAGGCAGCGCCACTAGGCGGAGAGCCCGGGGAGCCCTGCGTCTTGTCCACCAGACTCAGATCAGTATTCCCCGGCCATGCGAAAACCAGCAGTACAGACTTTCCTCTCACTTCAGTACTTGCCCTCAAGATGATGCGTCCCACACCACGGCATACTGCGATATACTCTGCGCCGTTCAACGTACTATCCAGGGTCAGTGTGTTGCGACTGTCTTACACGAAGGTGTTTTTCAGGAAACATTTAACTATATTTTTCCCTGTCCTAGGTATGCTGGCTGAGCTCTTTGTAGTTTCAAACCTTGTTATAAATACAAGGCCACTGTTTCTCTCTGCTTGTGTTCTAGCTGGTGGTTAGGTGCCTGCTACTAACTACACAAATTCATACAGTAAATTCAGGAAATTATTACAGAAAAGGATTACAGACACTTTCTTCAAAGAAGTGCTGCATAGGTAAGGCAGAGACCATCTCACCCAGCTTGATCACTATTATATACTCATTTAGCATCAGTTGGAAACACAGGTAGTTCTCACACAATGCTACTCTGGCTCTGCTCACATAAATATTTTGTAACTAGCTGTCAAAAAGATATCTGGAGAAGTCAGTATTGGTCTACGAACAGAAAAAAAGGGATACATTCATCACATAACTTATCTGCAATGAATAATTTGCCCCACTCTAGCTGTACCTCCACAAAGGCAAAACCGTGCAGCAACTGACAGCTCTGGGGGTGATGACAGCCAGAAAATCAGCTCTAAACACTGTTGTCCTCTTCCCATGACTTAAACTTTCACAATTTAATGGTAAGGGAATTTAAATTATCATTGGGCAGCTGATTGAAATTTGCTGTACCTGTTTTCAAAACGTTGTAAGCAAAAACTGGTGCGATTCTGAAAATGGAAAACTATTATACGAAACTCTTTAGCACCAAGAGAGCTTCCTGGACTATGGCCATAAGCTGCATTTGTTCAAGTCAATTTTGCATTAATCAGTGTGCCTTGAAGATTACGTCCTATGTTTTTTTATTTAGTGGGTCATATATTTTAAGAAGTGCCTTTGAGTGTTTTGATTGACAGATTAAAAAAGCCACTGTAATGCCTAGGTGCCTGACAGTGTTAATATATAGCAGATACATTTGCCTTTGCAGTTTAAATAATCTGGGAGAGATGCTTTATTATTTATTTTTGAGTTTTATCACTGAAGATCCTTAACATCTGAAGATTAAATGTATTATGCTCGTCTTCCATACCTTCAAAACTATTAATTAATATTTTCTAGTCAGTCAGCCAGAACGTGGGACTTCTTTTAAAAGAAGCAGCTTTCTAACTAGAAATTATATAGATGATCTGCTGTCTTTTTGCTCCAACAGGAGACGCGAGGTGTTTTTTGTTCCCTACGTAGCACCTAGACTAAGAGTATTTTAGCAAAAGGTAAAAGTCAAGCCTGAGAGGATTCAGTTTGGCTAAATGTTCACAGGCCTGATGGTTTTTCTTCAGCCTGTCTAAACCTCTTTGGTCACCAAACACAACTGGACGTCTCGCATCAACAAGATTTCATCTAAACTTTCTAGTGTCTCGTAAAGAATCCTGCTGCCATGGATTATTCTTCTGTCAGCACAACCGCATCGCAGTCCTGCCTCTGCTACTGAGCGCAAAGGTGAGTACACAAAGAAATAACAGTTTCAGGGTTCACCCTCAATTTCAGACTTAAAATAAGTAGGTGTAGGCAGAGACACACCCTTTTAAATAAGTATAAGGAAAGCGCAAAGGGCAAGGCAGTATGCATGCACTGCTTTAATCAGAGAAAAGCTCCCCATACCTCACCTTGGCATGGACTATCAATGCTTCATCTCCTGTTCCCTGGCTGAAGTGCCAAGTGCTCCCTCTCTAACCTAAACTGAAAAGACAGTAAGTTTTTGCCCCAGGTAACAAGCTGCGGAGGTGCAGGCCTCCAGGCAGGGCCTTGAAGGTAGCATCTCTTGGAGCAAGGCGGAGCTGCATGAGGAGAAGATCAGAGGCACTAAGCAACAGCAGAAGCAACAATGGGCAGAGCACTGGATTTCAATCACTGTTTCCCAGAAATTTAGATGTTAGCATTTATTTGAGAGTTTTTTCTTTTCTTTTTTTTTTTTTTTTTTTAAAAGAAAACCACTGTCCTGCACTGCAAGCTGCCTCGTTCATGCCCCAGCATTGCCCTCACAATTCCCCAGCAGACACCAGGCCCTTTCTGCTGAGCTGAGCTCCAGCGGGGAAGAAGAAACTCCCAATTACAGCCTTCTCCTGCAATGGGGCCACCACGGCAGGAGAAAGGACTATATAGGAATTCACATATGCTTGAAGCCAGGAAGGAGGGACCCAAGCTGTGAATATGAATATTCACAACTGGTACACCCACAGCTAAATGCTAAGCACTGGCTTCAGCTTAGTCTGGATTCTGAGCACAGATTTTGTTTCATTACTAGTCTATCCAAGCTAATTTGTCCACCTCTAGTAATTTTGCCCAGTGGGCCACGTCTCACAACTTTTAGTCTTTATTCAGGCTAAATGCCCATTGACCTCAGTAAGAGCTGTGCCAGAATAAAGATTGAACAAGGACCGCAGGCTTCTGCCTGAATATCTGAAATACCATTTAGATATGCTTTCCTATAGCAAGAGCTCCATTTTTCTTTAAATAAAGCCATATAGAAGTAGGAGGATGATAATAACTTAAGCAACATGATCCAAGGTAATCAGCTCTCCAATGTGTTTGTAGGAGGTAGGAGAGGAACCTTTCGAAAAGAAATACAGTCTACGTAATACACTGGGAGTGGTCAACGGGTAAACAAGTTCTGGCTGAGAGTGAAGTTATACGAATACACAGGAATTATTTAGTGCTTTCCCCAGACTATGAACAAGACCACACAAACACAGGCCTGTCACAAATATATATGTATGGAATGACGACTCCAATTCATTACACTTAATGGAATTCTCTGTGTTTTGCTGGGCTGCTGACCTACTGCAACAGCATTAAAAGGCGCTGGGGTGCATTTTTTAAATTACAGAGGAAACATGAGAGGAGTCTTAAAAGGCTTTGTGCTTATAGCCAAGTCCACTCTTGGGGTAAAGTCTTCGAGTCCATGCTTCTACTAAGGATGAATCGAACCCTGAGCCTGGAGCAGAAGCATCCACTGACTGCTTTCAAGTGGAAATTATACAGCAGGTTTTAAAAGCTGTTCTCTAGCCATATTTATTTGAGCTATTGTAATTCTGCATTATCACGCAGTCTCATATGGCTTTCTAGCAGCTGACAGAGACGTTGCTGAGCTTAGGTACCATTTCTTAAAACCAGAGGGAGCCTGCAGAGGGGGCTCCTATCGGTGCTTCGCGCAGGATGGGACTGCAGGAAAGGTGATAGAGCTGCAGACAGACGCTTAGAAGAAAATGAATGTGAGAGCTGGAGATCTAATTAGCCCAAGTTCTCTTATCTTGGCCTGCTCTGAAGTTGAAACTTGTGGAGCTTTCTTGGCCTTCTCTCTAGGTCTGACCTATCCTCTGAGACTATGTGGATATTTTTGGCTTTTTAGAATATACTACACAGATCAAAAAAAAAATTACAGCTATCAAAAACCTTACCTCATTTAGCCTGTCTGCCTGCCTATGAAGGATTGATCCCTAGAGTCTGGTTTTGTAGTATTCGTAACACAGTCTAGAACTGGTGAGAAGGGGAAAACTAGTTCAGCCAGTCGTTTAGGGGAAGGGTTGCTCTGCGGTGGGTTTCGTTTGTTTGTTTTTTGGGTTTTTGTTGGCCTGGATGAAAGACGCTACAATTTAGACAACACTCTAGAACCAATCTGTATACCTATGTGCAACAAAGATTTTCCATAGCTTTTTTTTTTTTTAAATCATAGACCATGTTTCAAACTGAACCTGAAGCAGCTACTAACCACCATCTGAGCTGATTTTCACCTGAGGTAAAAATTAAAGACAACTGCATGTCACACGAATAACGCAACACACTGGACCCCGTAGTGTGGTGTTCACACTACAGTAGTGTTTTGCAGTTAATCAAGACATACAGACATGCATGAGCCATCCATACCAAAGCTATGACAATAATAGCAACAGCAACTAGCACATCAGATAGCACAACCTAGGGAAAAAAACCCAAAAAACACATACAATGACTTACAAAAGTGCATCCAGAGGTGTCCAGCTTGGCTGCTCCTAGAAGATCACGTGGGCTCCACAGGACTGCAACAGGCATGGTGACTGGGCTCTCTCGGTGGCCACCCCAAAAGAGGGGGCAGTTCAGGAGGCAAAAATCCTTGTGAGAACCAGGCTCAGGTGGCTGCTCACTCCCTGCTTTCCCCAGCAGCACCTGGTTGGCAGGCTCAGCCCTTTGAAACCTACCTGCCAAATGGCTGGGCTACAAACCAGCATGCACCTGTGGCCTCATTGGGGGCAGAAGGGGAGGGGGAAAAGGTGAGCTTGTCAACAGCTGTGATGTGTATGAAACTTCCCTTTTGCTAAATCAAAGCTTGGAAGAAGTGTGAGAATAACATTATATTGATCTTGTATGGAAGCATCATTCCAAAAAAGTAACATACTGCTTTACAACTTGCATGAGCCTTGTAGGGTATTTTAGTTTTTCTCTCCCTCTCTATTTTTTTTTAACAGAAGTTCTGATTCTGCTTAATTACCTGGCTGCTTCTTCTGGTATCACGCTTTCACCCAGTAAATTTACCTGTTCATAGCTGCCTTGAAAGAAACTCCAAACTGTGATTAGTAGTTAATGTTTCTCTCCATACCACATCTGGTATTGCTTAAGGTTATGCATAGTCTCTTAGCAGAGTCATTTTCCTTCCTGCAGTACAAAATGAAATGTATTGATTATAATTTGTTTCTACTCCCTTTTATCTTTTTTATTCAAAACTTGGAAGAAAATATCCAAAAGTATTTTTCTTTCAGTTTTCCTTAGTTTCTGTAGCAAACAAATTTATATGAAAAGTAACCTTGAATGAAGACAAAAGGGTATGTTTTGCTGTGGCTTTGCCAAAAGCATGTTTTCCCTTACAAAAATCCTGTAATAATCTCAAAGTGCTGGATAGAGATCTTACAGTTAGGACACAAATTATAAATCTAAGCATCCCTCAGAGTCCTACAGCATTATGAACCAATCTAATGTTGCTTTGGGGTTATGAGATGATTTTTTTGAGGCATGCGCATAGCTTTCAGTAAAACAGGCTAAAGGCCCTGAGTCAGGAAAAGTTCTTTTGTCACAGAGAAATGAACGCAGATGCGTAACTCTGAGCATATATTAAACTTGATGAAGTCAGTGGGAATTACTTGCCTTCCTCAAAGAAGACCTATAAAGGAAAATGAACGGGTGAGGGAAGTTCTGTCCTCAGACTTTCAGTAACTGCTCTGCGCTGGACTTGTTCTCCAGTTGTCCCCTATTTTCTCTGTTTTTATTTAAACTACAGCAGATTTAAGGATCTAATTAACTCTTCTAACAGAACTGGCAATCAGTTGATTGGGAAAAAAGTTTTGATTTTAAAATACTGGCTTTATGTTACTTTCCACTTGGAATTAATTGTTTTTAATACCTTTGGTTCTCCAGTATTGTAGGAAAAAAAAAAAAAAGGCCCTTTCAAAGATAAGCCTGGGTGTAACTCGTAGGACCTGGGACCGCTGCCCAGCTCGCATGCCAGGTGTCTGCACTAGCGCTGTTTCTGACCCCAAACTGTAGTTTGGTTCAGGCACAAGCAGCCCATTTTACCCTTCATCATCCCTCTTCTTCAGGTTTTCCACATCCGGATGAAGAACGGGGCTGGAATTGTGGCCTGCGCCATGTCAGGGGCACAGCCTGAAGGATGAATTCAAGCTCTAGTAAGTTAATGAAAGCTTTGGACCAGGTTTTAAATGATTTACTTCTGTCACATTAGCTTTAAAAATAATCGCCTTTCTACCTATATATCTTTTCTACTCTTTCCACATATGCAACAGCTTCCTCCTAGCCCACTGCCTACACTTTTCATTGCTGTTCTCTGAACTTTCTCTATTTCCATTTCTTTTTCCATCTTCTATTTCTTATTTCTCCCTTTCTGGAAAAGCATTTCTCCTGTATTAAATTCACACTTCCATGAGCTCCTCTTCACTGCCTTGCTACTATATTTTGTTCTGCAAGCAGGACCCAAACTAAACCTTGAGATTAGGAGAGGGAGAGAATGACTGACACAGTCTTTCAAACTGTGGAGGATATCTGAATGTGCTTTGTGCAATTTGGAAAGCAAATAGGTTAAGCAGAAGAAACAATAAGAATGCTACAAAAATAGGAGCTATATCTTCCTAATTAATTCTTCTGCTTCTGTCTTCCTTACTGAAGATGAGCGTTAATATTTAGAATAACCCTATTAGGGAGTGGGGTTATTTGAAAACAGCTTTCCTGGCAAGGACAAATAACGCTGTCGGGATTCAGCTGTGCTATTCCCTGGCCTCACGGCTGGGTGATTTACCTTTTCTAACGACGCATTCAGGACTTGTCTATCTTGATCACCAGTTTGCTCTAATAGAGAGGCAAACACTTCTTAATGCTATTCAGTTTAGCTGAAAAAGAAATATGAACACCGTTGAAGCCCAAATGTCTTTCCAGACTTCCCTCCCAGAGTGACGAGTAGGAGCATCCAGTGCAGAGTCTGCGTGCCGCAGTGACACTCGGCATTTCCTGAACATGCTCTTCAGGGACATAATGCATTTAAGAGCCATCCGTGTTCCCCTGCAGCCCATTTTATTTGTGGTATTGCAGGCTGATGCATTCTGAAATATCTGCAGGGAACCAGGAATTAGCAAGAGGATTTCACAGAGGGAGAAGAATTATTTAAAAGAGCAGCTGAAATGTATTTCTGCTCTGAATGTCCCCTAGAGCCTGGCTAGTGGGGACATTCAGCCCATAAATATGGACTAAACTCTATTTTCATAATTGATTTGCAGTTCATCTTTAAGTGCTAAGGAGCCTGGGAGGTTCAGCGGAGCTGGCAGCTCGATTCCTCTGCAATGGCCGGTCTCTGCCTGCTGTCCTCACGTGTGTTATACCATGGACAGCTGAGGCAGAAAGAGCCCATGTAATAATTCTCACTGTAGCATTTTCAAACAGTAGTGACTTACAGGTCCTGCTCTCGGTTCTGAATTTGCCTTCGTTGTCATTGATTTTGTGGTATATCTCATGCCCATTGCAGTAAATTACTGAGATCATAAATGATGACTCATGAAGCTGAGGCTGAAGTCAATGCCATAGGGGGTGGAAGAAATTAATGGATGCCGTTGGACGGTCTTTGTGCTTCTCTGTGCCTGTTGTTTGAACCTTTCGTTGCACACGGGCCTCAGGAAGTCTGGGGGGACGCGATCACAAAAAATCTCTCTATGCCCTGGAATTCGCTAACACCTCAGTAACGTGCAGGGGATGAGGAAAGGAGAGAGACCAAGACACATGGTCAGTTTTTAAAACGTCCATGTTCCTCAGGTAACTACATGATGCTGGCCCAGAGCCAGCAGGACTGCACTCCTTGGGGGGAAAGTGAGATACTGCTAGCTAGGGTAGTTGTAAACTTACAGCAGTGACCACAATAAGGTGGCCTGAATTTAATACATGCTTGCCCTTTGTCTCCTGGAAGGGGGAGGAAGACCCGTTGCCGTTATTGCACGCGTTGATAGCACTGCTAAGGCAGTCTTCGCACTGCGCGAACGCCTGGCATTATCTGCCCTTTGGGGGCTCAGTCACTCACAGCAAACAATAGTAGATCCTTCGAGAAATACTTTCCATATTGCATAATATGCAACTTGGGAAAAAACGCTTCACTGACTTCAACCACAGTATATTTCTTAAGGAGGAAAACGTAATCCAACTGGGGGTAAAGGAGCTCACATAGACTTACTGCAATAAAGGGCTCTTTGATAGACTTAAACTGGTGTTATTTGTTGGCCATCCGAAGGCTGCCTGTTACCACAGACGCCACAGAACAACACCATTAGTTATGTGATGTGCCGCAGCGCGGACTGGGCTGACTTGCAGCGTGGTGGCTGCGAGGTAGCCAGCGGGGCTTGGACGGCTGGAGCTCCAGGCTGCCGCTGATGCAGCGGTGACTGCTGCAGTTGGCGTCTGCCGACACAAACGCGACATGAATCTCATGATCCTCATCGCGCCAGGTGACCCCACCAGGAACAAGGCCCAGTCACTATGGGCCACTTATTGGATTTTTAAGTGTTGTGAGGTCAGTATAAGGCTCTGAGACGTGTGTATCTGGCAGAGACAACAAGCGCAAATGACTCCAAACCTGAAAGATCAGAAGTTTAAATATAAAAACTATTTCTGCCAAGCAGGAGCAATATCTGAAAGAAGCCCATTGGAAAGTGAAATGCTGGCACTCCTGGCTGCTAGTGCCATTTGGATGTTGTCACCCTTGCAACGGTCAATGGTGAAAGAGCATCTGAATAGGAAAGGCTTGGTTGCACTCTGACCTTCTGACCAAATACAATACAACGTGAGCTCTTGGGATTTCCAACGTTTATAATCCATATAGAAGAAACATTGTTATATAAACCTTGCCAAGTCTATAGGGCCTTTTAAATTCTCAAATAAGAAGCCTAAGAAATTTATGGCAGTGTTGCTAGATGTGGAGGCCAAGTAAACTCACAGTGTTGATCTTAGTTGTGTTTAAATTTCTTCTGCCTTCTGGCACTTTGAGCAGTAGTGGAAAGAAATCATTTACTCCTAGCAGCATTAAGCGTTTAGAAACACAGGGGTACCATGGAAGAGCATTAAGAACATAAATTATGTCACACATGGGCTCAGTACTGGTGGCGGGTACATCTCCTCTCAGACATGGCAGATCTTAGCGACACGGGTGGGTACGGACACCAAACAGCCCCCGGATGGGCCAGATATCATGAAACGTGGGGCCAGCCCCCAGGTCACCAGCTTTCTGCATCAGGCCAAATGCATCTAAAACATTATGGCCAGCAAGCGAATAAACAGAACGCTTCAGCTGCCAAACGCTATAGTAGCAGGCTGAAAACGCGATTGTCCCTGTGAGATGATTGGCGTTTAAAGGCATCCGTTGTTTTTCTATATAGAAGCCTATTTGTAATGTGGTTCAGTTTGGGATGGAATGCAGCATGTGGGCTTTCTCTTCCTGGATTTTTAGTTCCTCCGCAAGTTTTGGGTTTAGGAAAGAATTCTGTCAGCTTGGTCTCCCGTTAGGGATCGGGGCTTGCTGAGGGGGAGCAGAACCCCCAAATGAGAGAAGTAGAGCAGCGAGAGAGGGTAATAACCTTCTCGGAGGCAACGTGGGTTGGACTGAATCTCTAGAAGCAGAACAGAAATGATCCATCTCTCTCGGAAAGGTTTTGGTTAGAAGAAGCTTATTCCTTTTATTCCTTCACGGAGCATTTAATTTTAAACACAGGGTAAAGATTGTCAAAAAGTCCCCAAGTACTACTGTGTGTAAGAACAGCAGCCAGATGATCCATCATGTGGCAGATTATCTTGATTTAATGCAAGGCAAAATGTAGTATGTTGAACCTAGAGACAAATGAAGGACTTATCTGAAAAGTAATTTTCATTTAAAAATTGTGTGTGATATATACATGCTCTTCTGGTGAAGCTTATTAAAGTTAGACTGTAAGGTTTCCTGGTAAAAAGTTTTTTCCTTGTTTTTATGAACGCTCAACTTTATTACTCTCCTCCTCTCCATTTTCATTTTCTTTTCACTTACAGAAAGTTTAGATCTTTGGAAGAAGAAAGACTTAATAAAGATTAGAGAGACAGAAAATGAGACTATACGTGTGCATGTGTACATATACCTATATAGGGAGAGCTTATACTTGTAACCTATGAGTTACATAACTCAGCGAGACTATAAGCTGTAGGAGACAACACTTATTAAGAAAAATGTGTCAGATAAAAATAGTATTAAAATCATCATATGTTTTGATTTCCTAAATCTGGCCTAGATCTTTAGTAAAGTGTGATTTATTTTCTTGCACTTCAAAACCATCTCTTTGAATTGTTATAAATCATACTACATTTCCAAGAATGAAGGTAGTGAAAACATTCATTTCCTTGCAATCATAATTTTTTTTTCCTGTTGCTTTCTCTTTCTCTTTCAATTATTTTCTTTTTTATGTCCTTTTTAAAAAAGGATATTTTAGCTTGAAAAAGCTCACGTCTCTTTCCTTGTTACAAACTGTTGTCCTTGTGCTACACACAAGACCTCAGTAACAAAACGTTACACAAGAAAAACGCCCTTTACTTTCTCACCAAAATTTTGCATGTGGTTCACTCCAGAGGTGCCTCCTGGCTGAAGCTGTATTTTTTAATGAAGTGAGATCTAGCGTTTTCCTTTCTTTCGGTACAGTATGCTAAAAATCTTCAATAGCATCTGTAAAATTCAAGGATTGTTAGTTCATCCCATTTCCGAGAATAAAGCTTATTAAAAATATATTGTTAAGGTCAGGCATGATAACGGATACCTTCTATTTTTATATGTGAGGCTGCACAATCTTTTAGAAAGTTCCCTGCGCACGTCCTCTGAATGAGAATACGATGCCTGCAAAAATAGGCCAGTGAGGAAAGAAATGGGTTTGGAGAGGCTGTGTTTATTGATCAATAAATCACAGTCACTATAAGTGACCTGCTGACTTCAAGTTCTTTAGGTCAAGGCCCCCTTTGCTATTCTGCAACTTCACCTCTTTGCAGAGCCTCTTAATCAACAGTGTAAAGCCAGAACGAACATCAAACAATCAAGAGTTGGATGATTGGATTGGTTATTTTAAATGACTACAGCTCTGCTTGTGACAGATTTGGGGATAGATTTCATCTTCTCAGCCACTCACTAAGTAGGCTGAATAGGTTGAGCATTTTGTGAAAAACCACCCCTCCAAATCTTTTAAAATGAAGCCATCACTCTGAGGTACACATTAGCAAACATATTGACACATACGTGATTTACTACTTAGGTAAAAGCTTGCATAGGTTAAAAAAAAATTGTCCAGTGCTGTGACGACTCCGCTTTTGGCCAAACATAACTGAATGATAATTTTTAATAGCATTACTATATTAACATATACTCAATGTGCTACTAATAATAAGGCTATTATCCTAATTCAGTCGGGTAATTTGTATTGGTACGTGTAGTTTTACCTGTTCTGTCAATGACACATCCAAAGATGAGCAGGATACAGAACAAATTATTGTATAAAGAAGTGAAGATTAACCATATGTAAACAGCGATGCAGATTCTTTCTCGCTCCTCTGCAATTCCTGAAATACGTTTTAGGTAACAGTAACCAAAATGACAGCAAGCAAGAATGAGGCAGATACAACTGCAAACAGCTTCTAATTCGTTCCCATGGGGTTGCTAAACCCCTTTTTCCCTAAAGAGCTAATGATACAAAGGAGGCTCTGCTGTTCTTTAATGGGAGCGAAGCAAATCTGGGAAGCTGCACCCCAATGGAGGTCTAGAAACACACTGACGTCGCCATGAGTTTGCTGTGAGATTTTACGGGCCAAGACCTGTGGTACTCAGGCCACTTGCAAAACCCTCCTCTGTTGTTCAGTCGCCCTCAGAGCAACCTGATTCAACACAGGAAAACCCCAAACCACAGAGGTACTGCAAACCAAAGGGAGAGAAGAGAGAAGTGCCACGTCACTTAAAATTCTTCGGTAATCTATAATATGGCTTGTTAATACCTATGACAAACTGTACAACGCAGTACCTTCATTAGGACTTGACTTGAGGTGAATTAAGACCATATGACCACGCAAGGCTGAAGGAGACCTTTGCAGACACAGCAAAAAAAAAAAAAAACCCCTAATAATAATAATCAAGAATGTCATGAAGGAGATTCCACAGAACGACGAGCCATTAACAACTATGGAGAGCCATGTTTGAAGTACACAGAGAGTCATAATTTTTTGCTCTAGTAATTAGATCTGGGCAGGAGGCTTTGCTCAAAATACCTTTTGGCTGGAAAGGGCTTCCTGAAGAAGAGGAATCACACACAAAACAGTCCTTTTTATGCAGACATTTTCAATTTTTTCTGCAAATTACAAAAGAAAAATTGTGACTTTTTTTCTGGGCCGAGTCTTTTTTGTTTTCTGCATTTCAAGCAAGCCCTTTACTCTTTTAGAGACTAAATTCTGGGAGCGAAAAATGAAAAACAGTCTTCATTGAAAATGTACACATGGAAGCAAATCCTCTCCTAGGAGCTCTACTATTTGCACAGAGCAAAGAAAAGCTAGAAGATGCTCACCTTCAAGGAACACATATCTTCATCACATAAGTAATTTCAAAAATAGAGATGGGAGCTACATGGTGTTTTTATCACTGACTGATCAGACACTACCGCAGCATTTCACTGTGCAGGACTATTGTGCAGTGTTACAGCAATATATAATCCCTTTTCTTGAAGGTCTAACCTGTAAGCAGAAGAAATTGACTTTTTACCTTTTAAAGAAAAAAAAAAGTGAACATGAAAAGAGAAAAAAGACACAGATAGACAGACAGACAGACAGTACAAGTATGGTTCTGTGCATGCATTTAATTGTGCTTTTTGTTTGCTAAAAAGTATTTTCTAAATGAAACTTTTAATTTACTGGCTATCTAATTACCTTTTATGCCATGGGAAAACCAGAAAACAATTGCCCTCATGAAAGGTTAGAAAAAATAATTCTAAATAGCTTCCAGAAGAATATTTGATCACTAGCAGTGTGTCTCCTGTAAGACAAAGTATTCTTGGCTCCCTAAAAAAAAAAAAAAAAGGAATGAAAGAAAGAAAGAAAAAAAATCCAGGTCAAGGGCGCTAGTCAAACTCTAGATTGACTCATTCTATTGAGGGCTAGAGTATAGAGAAGAAAAATGTACTTCTGTAACTTGTTGTGCCAAGATAAACAAATGCAAGTTCTTTCCTTAGTCATTTGCAAGCTCATTTGGAGAAACTCAAGAGAGGGGGAGACTGATTGAATGTAGCAATGTCGCAGAGGGGGTGAGGGACTCTTGAAGAGAAAAATAGAAGTGTAATAGATGGAAACAATGAGAGCCAAGATGGAAGTGGGAGAAACCTAAAGAATAGAAAAAAATTAAATCCATTGGGAAGTACTGCTAAAACTCATCTGCCTTGGTTGGTGGAGAAGAGGACCTTCGGGAGAAAGCTAGAGTGATCCAGCTGTGGCTACGAAGGATGGCCTAGGATTCACCGATATGGCTCTTCCAGCAGTGAATGTGGGAGTCTTTAAAGCTAAGTTATTTTGTAATAATAAAATAAAAATAAATCAAGGTTTGTCAATGCAGCCTTCAAAGGTGAAACCTACTGGGTGGAACGCAAAGATTTTGATCCCAGAAGACAGATCTCCCTTCCTATGACAGATTATACATCCCTCTTCCCTCCTCACGTCTTTTGGCTGATTGCGATTGTGCTTAGAGACCCAGGTCCTCTACAGCCCAAGTTTATTCTTGGCCTTACTGACACAAAAAGGAAAACAGCTGTTGCTGTGTCTAGAGCTATCAAAAGCTTTCTTGGTGTTACGCCTGTGAGAACGATTCAGAGTTAGAGCAAACAGGCTACCTAGGGCTATCTCCTGACTAACTGCTCATGGGGCTACCTCAGGTTGGCCACTAGGAAATACTGCGGAGAAAGGCAAAGCCCCCACTCAGTACACTGCCTTGTGCACAGCCTGTTCGCAGGCGCCTGTACTGCTGGGCATTGGATGGTCTATATCTCTAACTTCAGCAGCCAGCTGGATATGTTAACTCCCCGACACTGTCAGTCTAGTCCAAACAGCTATCAAATCCCCTACAACCATGGCAGATGGGATTGACCAAACTCTCAGGCAAAATGTTGTGCAGCTGGTCCTTCATCAGTCAGGAAAAGGGAGTCAGGTTGGAAGATGAGACACTCAATACATGGAAATTGGAGCGCAGCACTTCCAACATCTCCGTGTCACCAGTTCAAGTCTAGCTTGGATTTGTGCTGATTGGAAGTCATTGGATTTGAATTAATCGATGTGGTGCCAAAGAAGCTATCCAAATAACGTGTGCATTGGCTTAGAAGCTGCTGATCTCTATATATTTCTTTGGGAGCAAGTGTCTGCTTCATTAAAAAGCTAACTAACGAACAACAAAACTGACACTACCTTGCTCTACTGGCCTCCTGCACTTTGAACCAGGGTTTGGTCCTTCCCTAGATCTTGTGAATGCAGACAGAGAGGGAAGTAAGAAGGCACCAAACTCCTCAGCCCTCTGCCCAGCTAAAGAAGTTCAGTAAACGATTTAAAAGAAAAACAATAGCAGACCTGAGCCTCACCCCCTCTAAATCATGCACCAGAATGGTTGCAAGAAGGTGGACCCCAGGACTCTTTTCTATCGTAGATTGGGCCATCAGCCAAAGGACTTCTCCACCCGCTGTCCCCTTTAGACATTTGCGTCTCATTAGCTCATGACAAATTACATGGGTTTGGCGATATAATCTCATACAGCATGACTCAATACAATTTTTTGTTATAAAGAATTTTCCTTGCACGTATAGCAGCTTGCCTCGAATGATTGACTATCCATGCTACTTGCAAACCAGCAGGCAGTCTGCTGGCCAATCACCTGAGTATTTTCTCAAGTACAGTAGTTTTGCACAATTGTTCTACCGTGGTGGTTCTGGTGCTTATATAAAAGGTCATATACCATGAAAAACAACAGAAACAGACATATTTTTCTCATACTCAAGTGGTATTTTTCCAAGTGGAACAAGGGGTGACCTAGTGAACTAATCACTGCTCTTTGACACATACGACAGCCATGAAATAATGTTACAAAAGGCACTGAAGGTCCCTTGCACGGGGAGCACGGTCAATACTTTTAGCTTGGGTTTTAGAATGATTTAAAAGAAGGAGCTCAAATATCAAATCAGCTGGAGTTTTGAAATTCTGTCTTAGTCCACTAGATGGTGATCCTTGTAAATCAGGATTCAGGTAAAGAAAGAAGATGCAGGCCCTTAAACATTAAAAAAAAAAAAAAAGAATACACTGTGCAGAAGAGAAAAACTTGGTTACAGACTGACATGATTTGTGACATAAAAACTATACACATTCCAAAATATATTTGAGAAATTGCTGGAGCGCATGGCTGTAGGACACCCTCAGCATTACGTCAATACACATACGAGAACAACCCACCAGTCACCAAGAACGCTGAGCTTGATCACAACCCTCCTCTTACCACAAACCTGGCTGCACCATCCAAGCCGCAAACCCCTTTTGGAAATTCAATGAAAACTACAGCAAGCCCCTCTGATCATCTGATCATTTGAGGCTGCCTTCACTGCGCGTGCATTTAAGCGTATTTGTTTTTTTCCATACCATGCACAAAATTCTCCTTGTAACCTGAATATAAAACAAAGGCTTAAGATACAGTAATAGAAATGTTTTATTAATCAAATATATTTACATTTCTTTGTCTTTTTTTTAAATGTGTGCCTGTTATTTTCATTTAAACACAAATCTTTACAGTTTATATCACAAGAATACAGCTACATGCATGACTTAATTGGTCCTTTGCAGTAAAAAAAGATGCAATTTTATGAAGTTTAAAAAAATGCAAGCAAGCTGTTTACCTTTCTAATTACAGTGTCATTATTATTTTTATTACAACAGAGGACCCCTCCAGCATACTCTACATCTACTGTGTGGGTTTTTTTTGCCCTTTCTTGGATTGGTTTGATCATGTCTAAACTTCCAAAAACTAGAAAAAATATAGAAAAAAAGACTTCATGCTGCTCCAGAACATTTTATTTTCTGGAAACTCACCCACAGAAAGGACTTGGATGGAACAGAAGAGTGCACTAATGGTAAATTTAAAATAAACCATAGCAACTGATGCCTTTCAAATGCAATGAGGACTTACTTTTGGACTTTCACCTATTTATTCTTTTGAAACCACATCATTTTGTCATCTATACGACAGCACCACATAACCTAATGGCATCATACAAATAATAAATAGTAATTAAAAGGAGAGATGATGTTACCAAAAGAAAATAACAGATACACACATCATTGCCTGTAAGTTTCTAGTATGTAATGTGCTAAATTATTATTCTCAACTCAGCTTTCTTTCAGGGGAAGACAATCAGCTTGTGTCCAAAAATGGAAAAAAGTCAACACTTGGGGTATGTAACTGCAGATTCATAACGCACCTAACATCTTTCCAAAAGGAATATCCCTATGGATGTATAAACTTTCATTCCACACACCAAACAAAATTAGAACTAGGCACAGTTTTTAAATATGACTTCCAACTTGTTCAGGGTTGGACAAAAAACAAAAGAAAAGACAATCCGCTGTATTTATTTACCAAACTACCAAACAGAGATCCCAAGTGCTTCAGAAATTCTGAAATGGCAGGCACATAATCACTACATTTAAAGACAATCGTACTATACTTACTGCTTTAGTTTACTGGGTGCAAGCACATAGTGTATTCGTAAAAGACCTAAATGTATAACTGGTCTGTCGATACATGAACAGAAACTCGCTCAGAATTCAGAAAGAGCAGAGAGAAAATAGATTCTGTTTAGTCCAAATCGAGGATGTATTTTAGCTTGCCCATGTTAGTCTTACGTTTGCTATATTGTAACAGAATGCCAAATGTTGTATTTGAGAAAAATCCACTAGGAAATCATGGTTTTTCATTGAATTGCTTTTGTATGCTGCCAAATCTGTTATGAAAGTGCCATATATAAAATAATACAATACATGAAACTGTGCTTAGGTATCTGGCACAACAGAGTGATTTACACAAGAAAGAATTATTTGGAAGAAAAAAGTAAGACCTGCAGAAATCCCACCCTGGTGCATTTTTAAAAAAAAAAAAAACAGTAAAATCTTGAAATAATTGATCTTTATTTTAAGCCCGTTCAGGAGACTACTACTTAGACACAAGTTTAATTAGAAACATATGAATAAGCCTGTCTCTATTCACCAGGGAGCGTGGCGTATCTGTAAGCACATACTTACATGCTATTTGCATCACAAGCTCAAATATAAATCCCTCTGTGCGCGAGGCTGAGTGCTTTGAACTACCACTAAGCACCTCCCTGATGAGGAGAGCACAGTTAGATAGCGCAGCAGCCCAAGTCACTGATCTAGCAGATAGCTCCCGTTTGCTTCTCATATCTCATTCCCAACTCCCGTGTTTGTAAATTCCTCTATTTTTTGCGGCAACGTCTCATTTGCTTCCAGAAACGGCACAAGGCTGCTGTTCAGCTGTTAACTAAAACCTGGCGCCCTCCCCCTTGCCCCGAGCTTATTTTACATTAAGTCTCTAAAATAAGGGAAGGTGTGAATTACCAGGAGAGAGGGTTGGAAAGGTTTAGGATCAGTTTTTGGCTTCTCTGCTTAATTAGCCTTGCTAGGAACAGAATGATGTTCAAATAGTCACCTTTAAGTTACAATTCTTCCTACCCAGCTTCCCACGCTTCTTTGAACCTAAAAGAAAAAAAACACATTTATATAGTAGCTAAGAACCTCTCACAGCTTGGAGGAAAAAATTGGGCAAGTGACTACAGAATTGTTCACTCCCCATATCTCTGCATTGAGAAACGGCTGACAACTCACAAGGTAGAAGGCTCTTTATGAGATAATCTGCTACTTGCGAGAACAATATTAAAAATCACTTTTTTTCCCCCCACAGCGTTTTACGTTGTTAATGGCCAAACACAAAAACAGTAACTCCTGAAGTTATTCCCTGCAAAGCTTTGGAAACTCTAGACTCTACAATGTAGTTTATGCAATATAATAAAGCAAATGTATCTGAGGTAAGGATATCCTAGATTTTTAATTCATTTCTGACTTCATTTGTATTTTACCGTATGCTCTTTTTCTGCTTGATCTCTTTGCAAAATCATAAATGGTCTAAACTTGTGAGTAAATTTGTAGCTGATCTGGTCTAGCCCTTTACAGAATTGGACACTTAAATCTCT